>NC_088171.1:91007244-91695577 GCF_028769735.1 Zonotrichia leucophrys gambelii
ACTTTGTCAGCAAGCAGACTTTCTGTTCCAGGCTTCCTTGATACCCATATTATTAGTCCACTGAATGCTGAATTATCAGAGGATAAGCAGGATGCAAAGCTGCTCTGGTTGCTAACTGAAGGGAAGAGGTGGAGGAACAGCAGAAAATCAGAACATTCAATAACTGCACACGTAGGTGGATTCTCCTCTGAAAAACATGAAAACCAAATGAGGGAGGAACAATTCATTCCTTCACCAGGAATCTTCTTTTCAGTTCCCCCTAAAGGGAGCATGGTTTATCTCTTCATTAACATCATTCATTTCCAAAAGTCAAATACAATTCTCATCAAAGACCAAACACCACAACCACACACAAAAAAAACCCCAAAAAACCACAAACCAAAACACCCTGGCAGAAATTACTTAGGCAAGAAGCCATAAATTTCAGAAATTTAGCACCAGTTTGCATTTCCGCAGTGAGAGCTCCTTGGCTCTTCTTCCTTGTTATCTCAGGCTCAATATGGCTGCTGTGGTTCCTCTACCTCCAGATGTGTTGGAAATGGTTTCTCGGGATTAGTACCTTATCCTTCCTGCCTCAGAATATCCCTGCCATGTTATCTCTCACTGTCTGTTGAGAAACTGGCCTCTCTGTTGAGTACTCAGTGCCCTGCAACATTTAGGAGTCACTGCAATCTCTAAATCACTAATTTTTGAGAATTTGGAGAGACTGGTAGAGTAGCAGAAGAGAAACAGTACCTCAAGAGAAGGGAAGGTAGGGGGAGCTACGGCCTTATTTCAAGACTCTAGGACTACCTATTCAACAATCAGCATTTAAACATTTCAAAGACAAAGGATTTGTCAACACATCAAGAACCTATAGCATAGCTCAAGCTACTTATCTTCCTTAATAGCATAACTGGCTTAACAGAAAGAGAGAAGCAGAAGATGAGATCGTCTTTTTTTTTTTTTTAATTTGATATTTTCTTTTATGACAGTCATGTAAGAGGACTTGCAAAGGCAGTGGAGATCAATTTAGAGTGAGCATTTGATAGAAAATGTGCCTATCAGTAATAAAAAAATTAGATTGGGAATACATTTCAATTGGAATAGAGTATGAATTTGTCTTTGGTCAAACTCTTTTCAACACAATAATTTAAAATTTGAATGTCAGAGAAAACCAAATTACCAGTTTGCAGATGTCACTGGTCTGAAGGCCTCACACCAGAGACTGAAGTGATATCAAAATGATGCTAATATGTCAGGAAGACATTCCATAGGCAAATGCAAAGAATTATGGCCTGAAGAAGTTAAGTGCATAATAAGATATAAATAACTGAATAGCTAGAGCATAGAGGACCATAAACTGACAGACTCAACCTGGTGATGTTACTGTTGCAAAAGGAAAACCTTTTTTAGCATATACTGGTAGGACTGTCATATATATGACCAAAGTGATAAAGATCATTCTACTCCATGTTCAGTCAGCTTGACTGGAGCACAGCAGCCACTCTCCAGAATCATACTTCAAGAAAGCAGAGAAATAAATGCTCAGGAGAAGAATGGTGGTAGGTTTAGGAAACATTGCCTGTGGAGAGAGGTGGAAGAAATGATTGCTCAGCCTTGGAAAAAAAGTACTGGGGAAGATTTGCAGTGGAAGAAATGATTGCTCAGCCTTGGAAAAAAAGTACTGGGAAGATTTGCAGTGAAACATAACCTTATCAATACTCTCTCATATTCAGAGAGAGGGAGACAAAACGTAATCAGCTTCAATGGTATTGTGGAATCCCAGAGTGGCTCAAGTTGGAAGAGACCTCAAAGAGATCTTGTTCCAATCCCCCTATCACAGACAGGGATGTCACCCTCTAGACCACCCACTGAGTTTAAAAACAGCACTCTACAATATAGAAAAAAAGCCCAGCAAGACTTCTCACAGGTCCTTCTCAGTCTTCCTTGACAGCAGATAGGCCTAAGGCCACACTGCTGCACTGACCTTAAACCCAGGCTGCCAAAACCACAGCATGGAATAGATGCACTTGGAACCTGAAAAATACATAGAAAGTGACATGGAAACCAGCGCAGCATTCATTTACCTTTCTTCTGTAACTAACTCCTAATGTTTTTGTGGTTTTAAGAAATATTATCCACAAATTAGTACTGGCATAAATAAACTTTTTTACATGCTGCTTCAGGACTGCTAGTACAGTTCTAGGGTGAAACAACTGAATCAGCACAGTAATATAAAACCCTGACATATTCATAGATAACACTAATACACTAAAAGTATTGTCTTCTTGGAATGAACACATACAGGTAGAAAATACATATACCTACAAGTAGAAAATTACAGCTGATTAATATAAATGTTATGACTGATGATAGTCATTGCAATGTTTTTAAATGCTAATACTGCTAAACAAGTCAATTGCAAATACATTCTGTAACTGTAGCACCATTATTAAAATCCAGAGAGGTTTGCAAGTATTTTTATTGATAGAATAAATGAAATTACTTGAGAGTATGCCATCTGTTGAGTAAAAAATCATAATATAAAGGTAATTAAAATTGTATTACTAATTAATAGCAATACACCAAATACATCCTTTTAGAAAAACTTAAGTATTCGAAGCTACACCACTGCAGGAGAGGCACACGTGGATTCCATCCAGAGATCAACTACATCCCTTTTATAGCAGATATTTCACCTGACCTTCTAATCTAAAGCCTGTGCTTGCTGAAAAGTCAGCTTTTCTTCAAGCCAACTTGTCAAACACATGGATCATGTTTTCCAAATGCCAGCAATAATCTGAAGTACGATCACCCAGAATACCTTATCTTCAGGAAAGCAATAGGTGGGGTCATTCTCTTGTGTTAAGAAAACAGAAATAAGTGTTCAACATGACAAGCCTCACATCTCTGAGACTTGGCTACCCATGCACATCTTCACTTATCAGGACCCACATTTCCCCATCAGCTTGGATTCCTCTCTCCTTCTGAACTAAAAACCTATCTGCTAGCCTGAGGTGCCACACAGGGCCTGGGCTTCCACACAAAACAACTCTAAAAAAGGAGCTGTTCTCTAGGCCTGCCATGCTTCTACAGGAGCCTCAGTGAAAGTCAGAGATAGCTCATGAAAGAATGGTGAGAAAAACAAATGGCAACTCCAGTACCAATTACTGACTTAAGTATATGCAAGTTCTAATGCTGCTGAAATCAGTTAAGGTGGCATCACCTTTTAATCTTTATAACAAATGTGAGAACTTCTACACTGTTTAATTCAAGTGTTGCAAATTTAATGTGCTATCTGTTGGATAAGACTGTGATTTTCAGAGCTAATCTAGGTCTGTGATGGAGATGATTATCTGTCCAGCATTAATCTTTACATGAACTGGCACATGCTTGAGGAACTGTGCTGCCTGGGTAACTGTTATCAAATCATTCAATGCATACAATATATGCATCTGAATCCTTTCAATATTCTATCCTAGAGTGTATCATTTGAAGGATTAAGTCAGTTTAATTGATGCTTAAAATAATAGAATTTTCAAAATTATACTGACTTGGGATGTTGCAAGAATGTCTCAAAAATAAAACCTAGAGTTTGCTGATAAACCAAACGGATTATAAGGTGTTCTGTTTATCAATCACATTAGGATTCCTCCAACTCTCTTTTTACCAGAGCCAGAGTAGCTTTTGATACTTGGGCTTACTCCTACAAAAAGGCCACTGCATTATTAACTAAGAACAGTGAGTGACATGAAAAAACATGCCTCAAAGTCATGAGATCACAGTTTGTCAGGCAACAACATCTGTAGACAAAACTGTGAGCTGACCAAATCACAGAACAAGCTGAGTTGGAAGGGATACACAAGGACCATCAAGTCCAACTTCTGGCCCTACACAGGACCAGTCCCAAAAAAAGGACAAATGAGGAATTTTTCCTTTGGACATGAAATAGGGTAACATTTGATATATTAAATAATTCTCATACTTTTCTCAATCTAACACTTTCTAGATCATGCCCCTCCACCCCTCAAAAATGGTGCTGAATTTTCTCTTGTTGAAGTTGTTCCTTCTACAACCTGGACTCCAGTTCTTCCTCTCTTATTTTCATAAAAACTTACTGAAGTGTTTCATCTGGTTCTCTTTGTTTAAAAGAGACATGCAAGATACTTTTATTTCATGAAAGTTACAAGCAGGTAAGAAGTTAACAATTAATAGCATGTTTTTCATACTAGTAGTGCCAATTATATGCTGTTTAAGCTTATCATCTAATTGTATGGTAGTGCTGGCTTCAGAGATGGCATGACATTAAGTCAGACTTGTGCTGCATTTCCCAGCAGTGGAATATTCAATTATTTGTTCTGACTCATGTAATTCCCTGTATTCCAAGCTTGTTAATGTCATTACAGGGCTGAAATAAAGTGATTACTCTAAATGAGTATTTATCCGATAGGCGATGCAATTCCTGCCTCCTCCGGCTGACAACAGATGATTGCAAGTGTTCTCTTCTACTCCCTCACCTGCACTTCCCCCTCCTTCCCCTGTCAAGGAGGAAACCATAACATGGTGGTGGCTCTGTGAAATACTGTCAGATGGCGTAAAATATATATAATAAAATAAAAAGAAGCGCAACCTTCCCCAGCAGAGTTAAAGCTAATGACCACTACTTCCACTCCCAGTCAGTGATGACAGGTTGAACTAACTGATAATGGCATGCCTGCTGTTGAGCTGGCCACTTATGTTATTTCTCTTGACATGGTTCTGGGGAAGGCCTAATTTTTTTGACATTTGACCATGCAAATTTGAGTCCTGATACATTATTCTGCATTTACATCCTCCCAGTGTTGCTGTTTAAAATGTGCTACAAGCTCCTTGAGCTCAGCTAATAAAGGCCACAGAATGAAAGAAAGTTAAATATGAATGTAAAAGGAGACCTAAATGAAGGGCTAGCTTGTACATCTCAGAGATGACCTTCTGGAAATGAGCAAGTGGAAAATCCTTTTTAAAGCAAATGGTAAGAAGTGTAACACCAATTTTTTTTTCTTCAAAAATTTTTTAAAGATTCTAAAATATTCACAAAAAGGAAAACATTAAGTTTTACATAGACATTTCTTCAGTCAGCAATTCAGCTGAGTGTATTTTAAGACTAGGTTCCATTAATGACTCTTAGTAATACACCTTTCCCAAAGAGCCAGAAATTCATTAAATATAAGGAAAAAATACAGCCTACTCTCTCTCTTTCTTTTCACTTGCTCTTAAATTTTTCACATTGTTCAAGTCCAAATGTATTACCTGTGAGCAAACCCAACTTTTCTCCATCTCTTATAATTAATTTGTATAAATTTACTGCTTATGAACAGCAGTATCTTGACAGCTCTGAAAAAAAACATCTCCTTTAGCTACAGAGAGGGCGCAGATTGCGCCTGTGGCTCCCCTGCTAAGGCTTTTACATTAAACCTGAATGCATCAAATGCAGGGAGAGGTCAGCATTGCATGGACCATCTATACTTCTGTAAGCCAGGGAAGTTGTGGTAAAACTTTCAGTCCCAGGTCCTTCTCTGTTGCCTTCTCTCTTTCTTGTTAACTGTTTGCTACAACAAACCCCTCCATGCATAAGCCAATACAGAAATTTTTCTGGCTTGGATATTCTGCCTCACTCTCACATAAGAACTCCAGTAATGAGCTGGCTGCAAGAAGATTGTTCTGCATCCAGACTCTGCTGTCTGCCATGCAGTTAGTACAACAAATATACCAGACTTCCCCTAGTCAATCACTCTGGAAAACAATGCATTTCATAAAGAGTACAAATGAGGATCGCTAAAGACAAAACAGAAATTTACTCTAAACAAGAAAATTTTGACCACTGTGCAATTTGGACCTCCAATCAGCGCTAAAGCTACTTACTGTAGCTTGGTTTTGACTATATTCATTTATACTCTCCTTAGTTTTCCTCCACATTTAATTGATTTCATGTTTGCCAATGACTAAGTACTCTGCAACAAGAAATATAAGACAGGGTCTTCTGTGATCTCAGTATGTTTCCTCTGGAAAACTTGAAGATGTTAACATTGCACTCTATCTTGTGGCAACTACATTATGGTACATCATACTGTTACCAGTTTGGGATATTATAAGAAAAGGAAAGTAACACCAAAAGAGCAGGATTTCTTTTATTTTTACTTCTTCTATCTGCTGGTATCAAGACTTGGTTTTCAAATTCTAATTTGATACACATTAAATGGGTATCTTAAATCTAGCTCAGACTGTCCAACAGTTGAAAAAGATCTTATCGTCAGTCACTAACCATGTAAATCTGAAGGCACTTCCTCCAGTTTTCAAGAGAGTTTCTTTTGAAACCAGCAGCAATTTGATCAGTCATCTTGTATTCACACCAAGGTCAAGAAACATGATTTTTTTCCTTACCTACTCTAAATAGATGATTCCTCCAGAAGGCTCAGTCATTTGCAGATGTACCTAAAATCCTTAGTATTTCTCTCTCTCACACCTGGTCCACAAGGAATAGCTCCAAGCTAAGGCAGCAATTTAACCTATCTTTTCCCAAGATGAATTTAGAGACACTTACCATCCTCTTATCCTGTCTCTGTGGCTAACATGGACAACAGGGAAATGCTCTCTCTTGCCTTGTGGAAAAGGAGAGGATTAGCAGTCAACTGCCAAAACCTACATCAAAGAAAGGAATATAGCAGTCCAAATATCTGTCTGCGTATGTTCATTTTTACCAGAGAATCCTCACTTCTCCTATGATACCTGCTGCGTTTAAAATGTGTTTTCAAGTTACTTGGAATAAGCCAGTTTCTCTTTTTCTTCATCTTTAAGGAAACCTCATTAAAAATAAGCGGTGGATTTGTAGTGCTGACCAGAATTTGCACATCATTTAACACAAGAAACCAAACGAAAACTAAACTGGACTACACATTCCCTGTGCAAGACAGTGTTGTAAGTGAAAATCCAGAGAGGATGCTAATGAACAGCCAATAAACTAACTCAGAAATCAATTCCATTTCTACTCAAAAGACACCACCTGAGCAAATATTAGTATCTGTAGTTGGTCCAAAAGTAGCAGTAACAGCACCCAACACCTTGAAAATCCTGTAAACTCTTCTGTTTCTACATCTGTATAAAATATATTCTCATCCTGTAACAGCATGAATCGACTTGAAAATCCCCCACCTCAAGTGCTGTGTCATCCCAGAACAGCTGAGGCTGCAGGGGAAGCCATGAAAAACAGCTGGCTGTGCAATATCTTCTCACCAGTTACCTCATTTAAACTACATAGTTACAATCTAAGACACACTCCAAATTAAACAGTATTTCCCTCTGCAATTCTTTAATTCCATGAGGACTGATACCTGAGATACAATTAGAACATCCAAGCCAGATACTCATGTGACAGCTTTAAAAATGACAGTGTGGGCATATGAAGTCCCAATTTGCTCTGTAATTTTCCTTTCAAAACTCAACTGACACCTGCAACATTTTCTGGGCGAAAGGGATATCACATTTTAGCACTGTATTTCCCTGGAGGGAAAAATCATGAACCTACCAGAATTCATCACCAGTCTGGTTTTGTAATCCAGTAACACAATAGCCATGAATCCACTAATACAAAAAATAAAAGATCTGAAGAAAAACCAGTTTTTCAAATAAATGTGGTGCAGACACTTTTTTATCACTGCAAAGTGTGTTTCTCTGGGGGAAAGAAATTCCAAAGGCACAGTGGCATGAGTGGAAACCAGAAGAGAGAAAAAGGACACAGGCCAAAACTAGAAACATCTTCAAGATCACACTTCCTCTCCTTTTACTATTGGAAAAAATTCCACTGAGTGCAAATGCTGCTCAGTAGTTAATTTACTTAGAAAGGCTGATGTCCAGCAATGCAAGCTCAAGGGTTTCTAGACCTACCCAAGCTGTCTCCATTTCACTTCGAACATTTCTCACCTAAGAATTTTCCAGGGAAATGAAGGACTAAAATAAATTACATGACAATGGAATGGGATCATATTAAGTCTTTAGAAAAGTGTAAAAAAATGAGAGTGGCTATTTTGTTCCAAATACATAAAGTCTCTTCTCATCGTCAGATTATGACACCTGTCCTACACCAATGAAAGAAGACTTGGAACTTAAAAATATCTTACAGTTCCAATCTAATTTTTCTAGCTTGTAACAGCACTGCATAAATTGCATGGGCTGAGATTAAAATTAGCCTATTTCTACAGCAAATTACTTTAAATATTAGCATTTTCCTATTTATATCTCAGCAAATAACCCAAATTGTGTAGCCATATTGAATAACAGCTATCTACTACACAGTTTATCTGCTTTTTTCAAGTAAAAGTGACTTTAAAAAAAGCAATGCAAATATTTGAGTATTAGATACATGTAGGCATATACTGCCCTCTGCAAATTGAAATTAAACTATTTGGGATTCTGTATTTCAAGAAGGAGTATGTTAATAATATATATACAATAGATTTAGAAACATATAGCTGCTATCTAAGTACTCACATAACTTGAAGCATACATTTAATTCTTTCCCAAGTTAGGACCATGTTTTATGGAATATCCATTCAGATGGTCCCATTGTAATTGAAAAGTATTTAGCCAGCAGCTGCATCTTTAAAAACACAGCCTGAATTACTGACCAGTTATGAAAACATCACTAAATATCTCAAAATGCAACTTCTAATGATGAGAATTTAAGGGCTATTACAAGGATTTTAAATAAAGTTACAAAATTCACAGATAAGAAAGCAAAAAGCTTGGTCAAGTTATCAATAATGAAATCAGAATACCAAGTTCAGTTAATGCCTAAAAAGAGATAACTTGTCTATGCAGAGCAAGCAGGTAGATCCCTTCCAAAGACCATTACTTCTTAAAATCCCATCTCTTTACAAGATTAATATAGGATTAATATCACTGCAGCTGTATTTTTGTCACTTTAGCTAACCACAAATATTCTGCTTCTACATGACATTACCTTAATGCTAGCTAAGTATAACTCGCCATGCTCTGGGGTTATTTGCTGCTGCAATTTCAGCTTGCACTCATACTTTGTCCCAAGCAATAAATTAAAAAAAAATCCTACGTGACTAAAATAACTTTTTCCAGAGCCATTTTGATCTTGCCTGTCCCGACCTGCTATTTCTGCTACCTTTGCAGTTTCTGTTATTAATATATATATATAACCTCGATTAAGCAATAGAGTTAGGCCACAGATTTTCTACTCTATTAGGCCTTGTGCTCTCTCAGTCTTTATGCTCAGCTTACAGAGTGATGTGGATTTTCCATTTTTCAGAGGATATGTAAAATAGCAGTTAATTAATTTGGAGAGAAGAAGGAACAGCAACATACAATGCCAAACTAACTCTAAAGCATAAAGAAAAGTTTAGAAGCCAGCCTGATCCAGCAGAGAACAAATTAATAGCCAGAAGTCGGGCAGCAAAGACCAGATAACTGACCCAAAAGAGCGAGAATACATTCCCAACAAAGAGGCTGCAGTGACACAAAGTGGAAAGGATACAGCAACAGAAAAGTGAATAAACTCTCAGAGATTCCTGTTCAAAATACAGTCACTGGTTGTCGCTTTTAAAAAGAAAAATCTACATCAAAGTAAGACAAAGACCAAGGGCTGCAAGCACCCTGAAACAGAGCTCAGCACTGCAAAAGGACATACTCTCCTGGATTATCCATCAAAAGTTCTGCCCATTTCTCCCTGACCTTGTCTGGGGAAGCCTGGGAAAGGTTGACTCTGGCAAGTCACACACTGCTTGCTACTTGAATCAATTCATTTACTGCTACTCATTTACTCTCACTACCAGCCATAAACACAAACAGGAACCAGTATGTATTGAAAGCAACATGAAAGGAGATGGGGAGGCAAACTGGAGTGGGAAGTGGAAAACAGGAAAGCTTAAACAGTGAAGCACGTGCTCCAGATAACTTCAGGCAACTCAAGAGTAGCTGCAATAAAGCATTACCAACGCTTCAGACAATCCTGAAGTAGCTTTGCTGTAAAAGGACATCCTGATACAGAAGTCTTAGCAAACCTAAAAAGCACCAGTGCTGTTTCTATGTAAGACTTGAATGACTGGACTCCCTAGGAGATGAAGCAGGGGAGACAGCAATGTAATACAGAGTGTACCACAGAGAGGGTCTTTCAGAGTTTTGTGAAGAAGCAACAGGACCAAACACAGTCTGATCTCAATGAGAGCGTATTCTCTCATCAACAGCTGTGTCCAGGTTTCTTGAGGAGCAGCTCTCAGTCACCCTTCCTGTGTGATGATCTGCTAACCTCCTGTGCAGATGCCACATGCCTGATCTACCCCAGATACAATGCCTTGTTCAACTGGTAGCAGTTTCCACTGATCTCACAGGAAAAAAGGGATTTTTGGACATTTATCCCGGACTACAAAGCAGAGGCAGTAGCTTGAACTACTTGCCAAATGCCCAGAATTCCATTATAAATGACTACTGTGTGTATGCATGGCAACCTGGATTTACTAGTCAGGTGCAGAGGAGACACTCTGGGCACACGGGGAAAGCTCAGTGAATCCAGAGTGTGTCAGATGTGCTGGACACTCAGAGCCTGCACGCTTGGCAAGACTGGCACGTCCTGCTTGTCAGTCACTGCACGTGCCCAGCATTGTGTATCTGGGTGCTGAGCTGCTGGGCAGCTGAGGTCCATTTGCAGGGTCACCATCTGTACATACAACTGACTTGAGGGTAGCAGTAGGACAGCCCTTTGGAGACAGCCCAAACCTACCTGTGAATCCCACCACATTCCTGATCCAACAGCCCTGCGGTCAAAATTATCATGGAGCTGTAGAGAGTAGCAGGTATCATTGCAGGAAATGAAGTGACTACCCTATAAAGAAAAATAGGGATGGAATGTCTGTGAAAGGAAGTGTCAAATTTCTACTGTCTTTCCCTCAGTTTCATGAAACTGCTTGAGTACATGGTGATTAGATCTCCTTAGTTTTGCCAAGGATATAAAATCTTCAGAAATGTTTCGTCATTCTCAACCTCCAGTCAAAAATGACAAGGCAACAAGCACAATGGAGATGGTTTAGTCATAAATAGGCTGTCCCAAATGAGTTGGTCCATCTACAGGAACCAGTGCTATGCAGAGAGACTGTCCTGGAAAAGGTGTATTTCATTAATCCAGCATAGCCTTCTGCATAGACCAATTGTGTCTTTATGGAGCTAATCAGAGCAGAGCACATTAATCCAGACACTATCTTGCCAGCTGCTCCACTGAGATGCAGAACACACTTGTGTCCCCTCAGTCAGCCACAAGACAATTGCATGAATGTCTGCTATGAAAAATTCATTTTTAATACCCACTCCGTAGCTGGCAAGCTATCATTTGTTACCAGTCTCATGGAGTGACTTCAAAAGATGAAGAAAATGTCCTTGCAAAACAGAGAATCTGGCTGTACATTTGAATATGACAAACACAAATGTGGATGTATTAACCAGACCTTTTCATGGTGACAAAACCAGAACAAGCATCAGGGAAATAAAGCTGGCATCCAGTCTTCCCAGCTGATAGCAAGGATGCTAGTTGAGTCAGTTCAGATACTTTAACAGGGCATTCACATGAATCAGGAAATAGAACTTTGTGTTCTCTAGCTCTTTTTTTTTTTTATGTGTAACAGCCTCTTAACAAGTGCGTCTGGAGTGTGAAAGTGCCCCTCTCCCTGCTAGGAGGAAAAAAAGTCATGAACTCTTCCTTCATGAAACTGCTGCTGGAATTTGCTCAGAACCGGCCTTCATATTTGGTTACATTTCTGGAAAATTATTCTATTTATATACAGTGGGAGAGGTATAACTCACTTCAGTTTCCATATGAAAGTTGTCCTTCTGTTAACATCAGTATTGTTTTTTGTTGTTTCAGAAGTCAGATTCTGACGATTACATGGCTTTGCTATAGTGGTCTGTTGTGGTTAAGGAATGGTATTCTCCAATTTAGTAATTCCACCAAAATCCACACCACTGCCCCTCTCCTGTGGTACACTTGAGAGGGGAGTTGAAGGCACAAAAGGCAGAGAATAATGTGCTAAGAACAATTCCTGGAAACAACAATGAGAAAAGAAAATAACAATAACAGCAGCAATATTAATAACAAAAGTGTGCAAAAAAGTGATTCATGCCAAAATGCTCACTGTGGAGCCCACAATACCAGCATGCCACCCTGATGGCAAGAGAGCCCTTCCTTTCAGAAGGGAAGTCCCTTCCCTTTGTCCCCCAAAATAAGGTACAGAATAACCTCTAGGTCCTAGCCATGCTCCCTCCTGGCTACTGCAAAATTAACCCTGTCCTGGCCAGAACCAGAACATGCTCATACTGGAGGAAACCAGGGTTTCTAAGTTCTAAGTAATAAAATTGTAAATCACAGTAGCGTTTTCTGATATTAAACCTTACACTTAAATATTGGGTTTGAACCTTTTAAAATCTTTGGATGGTGCATAAATTTTGAAAGTTGATGCTTTTTTTTTTTTTAATCCTCTCCTTGCAACACTACCTTTTGGAATAGCTGGAATCTTTTCTGGAGCCTCATTTGTTACATCTGGAGCTACTATCAGGCTTTTGATCAGACCAAGTCTTACAGATGGAAAAGTTCTACTTTAAAATTCCTCTCGTGTTTGCAGATGTCAATAAAGTTCTTTTAAAGTGTCAGGAGTGATTGCTCTGTTTGTAGTTTTGCTAATACCAATTACAATGGTATTGTCTCCAGTCAGAAGAAGGTATAAAGAAACAACTAAATAAGCCCTTCTCATTCCCCTACCCACTCAGACACTAAACTGCACACAAACACCTAGGCACAGAAAGAGATGCACACATGCTCACACATGCCACTCTGCTTCCTTGGAAGGAATACATTAAAGTATTGGCCCTGTGGAATAATGAAGGAAGTATGTAAATACAGCACTCTATTCTTTCAAGAAAAGCTTTAAAAATGCACATACTCCACTCCCCTTAAATTATGGTAGAAGATGGGTCATAATAGCTAATGTAGTAGGCAAGGAGGGAGAATGGAGCACAATTCCCTAAACTCGATAAAATACGCAATTACTCTTGTTATCTGAATGGCTCTGTCAGTGGAGAAGTTGTCTGTGTCATAACAGAATCTAACAAAGGCTGTTGCCTTTAAGCATCAAAGGCTTTGGCCTTATTATCTTTCTAAGATGTGCATGTATAATAAGTTTTCCTAACAAATGGCGAGGAAGCATCTCTGGCAAAATATAAAATGGTGATAAACTATGTCCAAATGATTAATTCACAGAAATTCTCCATCACACTGCAGCTACATGTGCCCGTCTCTTCTGTTATGCCCTTGGAGATTTTCATACTAAACGTATGTGCATATTTTTCATGGCCACTGATATTTGAATTGCAGCCTGCTCCCATGCAGAACATAAAACACTTCAAACTGCATAATGCTGACTAAATTATAAGTTCTCCAGTGGCCTGAGGTAGCAAGGGCCATAATAATGAGTGTGCTTAAGTGGTTTGTGTAGATTTTTTTCCCCTTTAATTTTAATGCCCTAACTTGCTGCTGCCTTTTCTAAAGCTAGGGATTGTCTCATATAATCATAACAACAGGGAAATAGAAACTGCATTATGCTTTGAAAAAATGTGGCATGCGAAGCTGAAGCTCCACTCATCAAGCACAGTGATAGCTGATTCAGCCCTGTTGGTCACATGGATAGAAAATTATTTGGTGACTTTGTCCATACTTGTAATTATATTTGAGCTGTTCTGTGTATAAAGTCACACTTACTGGATAGAAAGCTGCAACCCTTCCAATCACATTCATATTGCTCATGTAAAAACAAAAACAACAAAAAACCCCACATATGAAGTATCATTTGATTAAAAAGATAATGAAACTAGGTAAATTAAACCTGCAAAATACTGAGAATTTTACTTATGGTATTACAATAGGTCAAAGTGGACAGCTGTATGAGCTGTAACACTTAGTGATTTTGCAATGTTTTCAATGTTCTGGTAATGGTTATTTTTCTTGGGTTTACTCAAAAGACAAATAGATGAAAATGCTTACACTGCAGCAATGCTCACTTCCATGGTAATTGGAAAAATATAGACAAACTGTGCTAATATCCACGGATGTTTACAGTCAGGCAGATAAAAAAAGCCTGGGCACATGTTAACTGTTTCTATCAACTTCCCCTAGCTCTAAATAGAGACTATTTTTGGCCAGCACATCGAGGAGCAAGGAGCTATTGACTTCACAATTCAATGCAAAGGAAGACAGGCTCCTTAGAAAATCCTTTTCAAGTGCCCCTCTTTTGTTCCACAATGTTTTGAGAAGTTCATTTCTACATTCCCTGCTCTACAGGATTGAGGTAGATGTTTAAATTCACTTCTCACAGGACTGATCCCCACCTGCACCTAACCACTTCACCTAGCCTAAGGTCTGAGGCCTTCTTTGCAGATGACTGCAAACTTATGCGGTTCAACTCAATATGGCTACACAAATCTTACTCTGGCAACAGTCAGTGAACTTCTTCCCCTGAAAAGGAAAACATGGAATAAAATACTTTGGAAACAAATGGAGGAAGTGAACGTGACAGCTTTCTGCCCCACCTCCAGAATTTCTCCAGAATCCAGTGTGGAGCTCCTAGGTTAGGAAGCAGCAAGGGTGGCTCTGTCAGCATAGCATCATGACATACATCACAGTCAAAATAGCCACAATACACAGAATATCACCATACAATTTCAGAAGGCTTCAAAGCATCTGCTCTTTGTAGCTCTTCAGTCCAACCTTTGATATCCTTCACCTTACATGCCCTACACCTGTGTGCCCTCTGTGATTGGTCAGCACACCTCAGCTCTCCATGTCCCGTTACCTTCAGTGCTGCTCACCTGTCCTGCACAGCTGCAGCCCATTGGGGATGAGGCTCCACCGTAGCCCCACTCCCAATTAACACAAACTGTGTGCCTACAGCAGTGGCTCTGCCAAATCTCTATAACAGGTAAGAACTCCTGAAGCAACACCAAGACCTTCCAGGAAGTATTGTCTCTTCTCTCTGGCCTCTAGTACACATTGGACATATTCTCCTTCTGTAACAGAGAAATGAATACACCTTTCATGTGTCTGTTTAATTCCCCATCATTTTGGATACTGTTCAGCCATTTTACTTACTCAAAGTGAGTCCAAAGTGAAAAATTAAACTACGTAGTTGTCAGAGTACAACCCTACTTGTAGCAGTGTCTTGACCTTCTGCAGCTCTTTTCCTCGCTTTCATTATATATTTTATGATTCAGTGATTGGGTTGCAAGTATGAATTAGATTTATTTGTTTATGTATTCTATCTGTCTTCATCCCCAAAATGAAAGCATGGTAAATTCACTGAGTAATAGCTTGGCTGAAGTTGAAAAGGACCTCTGGAGGTCATGTGGTTCAACCCCCCTACTCAAGGAGGGCCACCTAAAACTAGCTGCCCATTACCGTGTTAAGATGACTGTTGAGTATCTGCAAAGATAGAGACTTCCCGACCACCTGGCTCTGTCTTCTTTTCACCTTCATTTCAAATATTTTATGTGCTGACAAATTTCCCTTAGTGGTCCTTTGCTGGACTCTCCAGTTTTCATCCCAGCTCACTTTCTGTTCAGCCAACCTACACTTCATCACCTTCTGGATGACAATCTTGTGAGAGCCGGGGTCAAAAGCCTTACAGAAACTGAGGCAGACAATATCCACTACCTCATCTAACACAGCAGTCATTTCATTATAGAAGGCTATCAAATGGTCAAGCATGACTCCCTGGGGTGGTGACTTGTCCCTTATATGCCTGGAAATTGTTTCCAGGATTAGCTGCTTCACCACATGCAAAGGAATTGAGGCTGTAACTGGCCAGTAGTTCCTGGGGTCCTCCTTCTTGCCCTTTCTGGAGACAAAATGACACTTGCTTTCCTCCAGTCCTCAGACACTGCTAGTGACCATATCATTCAAAGATTATCACGAGTAGTGTCTCAATGATGCCAGTTCCCTCAGATCTGATTGGAGCCCATGGACTTACATATGTCCACTTTGATTAATTATTTTCTAACCTGAACGTATTCCATTAAGGGTAAGACTTCTTTGCTCCAGTCTTCCCACTTGGTCTCTCAGTCCTCAGATTTCTGAAGGTAGGTCTTCCTGGAAAAGACTGAGGAGAGGATGGCACACTCAGTGACTCAGCCTCTCCCACATCTTGTGTCACCAGGGCTCTTGCCCCATTCAGCAGCAGGTATTTATTTTCCCTAGTCTTCTTTTGCTAATTATGTACTGTGAGAAGTCCTCTTGGTACCTTTAACATCCCCCAATAAATTCAATTCTAGACAGATTTTGGCTTTCCTAACATAATTTCTGCATGTTCAGACAGTTTCTATCCTTTTTATGTTTGAGTTTTGCCAGGGACTCCTTGTTAACTCATATAATCCTCCTGATATTTTTGCCTAACTTTCTGCTTGTTGCAATAGACTGTTCTTGACCTTGGAGGACATAATCCTTGAATATCAAACAGCTTTCTTGGGCCTCTTTTCTATTCAGGGCCTTATTCCACAGGAGTCTGCATGAACAGTCTCCCTGCAAGGCCAGTGTCCTGATGTCCAGGGTCATGATCCTTACTCTCCTGATATCCAGGGTCATGAGCTTGCTTTTTGCCCTACTTACTCTTCTCAGGATTCTGAACTCCACTATCTCATGGCCACTGCAGCCAAGACTGATTTCAATTTTCACATCCTCAGCCTTCCTCATTTGTAATTATGAGGTCCAGCAGAACACCTCTCCCCACTCAATCCTCTATCATTTACATCAGGAAATACCATCCACGAACCTCCAGGACTGCATATATCTGTGTTGTTCCTTTACCCACCTGGTGGATATCAGGTGGGTAAAGTTTCTCCAGGAGAACCACAGCCTGCAAGATCTGTCTTCAGTCTACAGAAGATCTTTTCCATTTGTTCTTCCTGCTTATGACACCTGTAGTTTACACCTGCTACAACATCACCCAGAACTCAGTGACTGATACCCAAGCACACTCAGCTGGCTCACAGTCCATTCCCTAGGCAGAGCTCTATACATTCCAGCTCTTCATATTAAACAAGGTCCTGAAAGCCCAGTAAACAGGAGAATGTTTGGTGTCTAAGCTCTTATTTTGACTATGAGCGTACATTGCTTCCCATAAGTACTGACATATATAATTATTCACGATTGTTGTACAGGATATACCACCAAAAATAGGCATGGTTTACTCTGCATACTTGGTTTTACTTCAAGGGACACCAGGAAAATTTTGAATCTCCTGAAATATCTGTCTGCATATTTGGTTACCGTAAGATGTCTGAACAACCAAATTTCCAATCATCCATTTAGTATGGGTAACTTCTTCATTGTATAATCTGCTCAATATTGCTTTTACTAGCAAAATTAAGTCAGGCATGTATTTTAACACATGGAAAGTGAACAGCTATGCTGATTTATCAACCTGAATTTATGTGACAGAGATTCTTAAGATGCAAAAGCCCCTAATATTATTGTATTCAGATACATGAAGACCCTTGCCTGCCAAAGAAATAAACAGGCAGTGATCTGGCTTCAATCTCTTTCTTTGTCTCTTTCTCTGGCATAACTTATCCAAAATGTTAGAGTGCAAATATCTGCAGCACTTTAGTCTTCCTCAAGTCAAAGGTGCTTCACTCATTCCAAGTGGAGAGCCAACCTTTAAAGAGGCTTCTCAAGGAAAGTTTCAATTCAGATTTGCATCCTTGCTCAGAGAGCAGTACGCTAAGGACTCATCTGTGGCTTCAGGCAGATTTCAATTTAAAACTAAAAATACTGCTACTACTACTACTACTACTACTACTACTACTACTACTACTACAAGAATAGCAGCTCTGCTGGTGGTGCGATGTGAGGGCATCACAGGTAACACTCTCCTGTGGCAGACGTTCCAGCTCCTAAAGCTGAATAAAATGTTTTCTTTGTCATACCAAACCTTCCTTATCCCCAGAGGTTTTTCAGAGAAGGTTTGAAAATAAAGGTGTGTTTCAGGAACTCTCATTTACAAAACAGTATGTAAAATAGTCAGGTTTCAGTACCTTTTAATGAGCAGGTGAGCTTTGTTTAGTCCTGGAATATTTATACCACCTTCCCCAGTAAAACAGTGCACCACTTATCTCTGGGGCATTCATATGTGAATATTGTCAAGATCTACTGCTGAGTTTTCAAGTGTCAGATTTAGGATGAAAGATTTTTAGAGAAGTATCTCACAAACAAACTTTCAAGAGCTGATTGATGTTTGAGACACCTTGCTCTCACTAAGACAATGTAGTTTGTTCAAATTAGTTTACAAGATTTCTCATTGCAGCTCATTAAAAACACAAATGCTGGATGCTAATAACTTACGGAGGGTGCTTTTTATGCATCCCTTTGGAACATGCTCTGTGTTCCCAAGCACTCTTTGCACTGAATATGTGATAAGGGTTGAATTTTTAAAAGAGAAGGCTTCCACACAATATTTCAAAAGAGTATTTAAGTCATGTCTTTAATGTCCTACCTACAGAAGCTACAGAGTCTTAGCAAAGACATTTTCAATCCCATAGAACTATATATCTTTTGAGCACCTATCTCCTCCAGATAAACTAGATAAATTCTTTTCTAAATCCAAACCTAATGAATGTGATTTTCTTCAGATAAAAGCTCATAATAGAACAGCAACATATTTTTCAAGCAAAATACTACAGAAAACGGTAAAACCGAAAGGCTTATTTAACAAGACCTTGTTTGTGTGGCTCAGCCTCCATGTTAGAGGATTTCCTTCCTGGTAAGAAACAAATTCACCTTTCTTCCCAAAACCATCCCAAATGAAACACTTATCAAGAGCAGGAAACAAGCTGATAACTTGGTGGCCACCTGTCAGTTGGGCACTGGTCCAGTGTTTCTGATTTCACAGAGGCTGCAGAAAAAGTTGTAGTAGAAGCTGTAGGCCACAGAAATCAGTTCATAGTAGCTTTCAGGTGTAAATGACATAGGATTAATAGATCCAATTTCCCAGATGGAGTAGTTTACTTGTGGTGCAAAATTTTAAGTCTCCCCATCTCGGAACATCATTTCGTTGCCAGCTGAAACAAACTGTAGACACATGTTCCCATTTCTTAAATTACCCTTGCTCTGATGTCATCCATGGCATGATTTTAAGACTGCATAAATAAAATACAAGCCTGAATGTTAACCAAGCACTGAGCAGAAATATGAGTATGAACTGGTTCTGCTTGTGACTCTAAGTAAATGTAAGCATTGTAAGACTTTGTTTCCAGCTTCTGTGTAACACCCAGTAAAACCCTTGGCCTGGGTCTGTGAAGAATTACCTAGAGCCAAATGGAAGACACAAAAGATGGGTACTTAAATTAACCCCTCACACATGCCCAAGTAGTTAGGCATCTCATTCTGCTTGGATTTACAGTAATGTCTTCCACACGCTAGAATTACCTAACAGCTCTCGAATTTTTATCTTAAAGCCATTCAGACCACTTCTTTATCCCACATCTTGCCACCAACTGAACAAGTGTATTAGCTACGGCTCCTGTGGTTCAAGAGATGCCATTGTCACTATAAAATTTTCATATTAGCATAATCAAGCAGTTTCCAGAGCAGTTAGGCCCACCTTAAGGAGCCATTCCTGAAAGACAGGAAAGGAATAACTGCTGAATACACAATATTCTATTGTCAGAATTATATAGAGCACTTGCTCTTTATGTTGTTTAATTCAGTTTGGGAACTGCACCCTTCTGATGAAGAAGACAGGTCACAGAGCTTTAGAGATGAAAATGAGCACCTTCAATCCCCTTAATTTATAAAGTATTTAAATCTTTGTACTTCTGCAAGAGCTGTCACTTGCATTATTTGTCCTTCTCTCTTTAATGGATAGTTGTAGTTCCTCTACGTTGATCTGAAATCTGACACATTCTTTTCTAATTAAGGACATCTAATGGGAAAGTTACACTTTCCCATGATGCCTACTACAATAAATCCTTCTAATTATTAATGTATCTAGGCAAGTGACATCTCATTATTTGGGTGAGTTCACAAAACCATTTGACAGGGAATAACGATGACTCAACGCCAAACCAAAATTTGGAAGAATTTAAGCAGATCAGAGATTTTTCACTACCATAAATATTTTTGATTCAGATGGTTTAAACTAACACATACTCAGACTGGAGGGCTCAGAACAGTTATACCTCTTCCCACTGCAATGGGAATGCCAACTGCAATGGAGAACAACACTGGTGTGTTTTGAAGCGTACCTGCGAATATGCTGCTCCTGTCACAGTTCCCTTTCTTGATCTTTCTGTACCTTATTTCTACAGCAAATATACAGCATAATGACTGGAGTGGAGAATGCACTAGGGCAATTTTAGACCATACTTAAAACTTGATTTGGTATTCCCTCACTGGTATCATTTTGTGAGTTCTCCTTTCCTGTGTGCAAGCAGGAGAGGGCTTGGATCCCGATGCCTGTTTGGAGAGCTCACTCACTACACCGTGGAGCTGTCAGAGCACCAGCCCACACTGAGCTATTGGGTTATGTGGGGAGAGGCTGACAGAACACGCTCCGAGGGCGGCCTTAGTTGTGCCACTGCGGGTGGGCTCCTCAGGCGCCCTCTCCCAGTAAACCTGGGGGCTCTGCTCAGGGCACAGCAAAACCAAGGCCTGGCAGTCGCTTCAGGAGCACCTCTTGCCACGCAAGCCACATTGTTGCTGCCGGAGCAGCCACAGTGCCGTGTTCCCAGACCCCTTCCCGGTCCTTGGGGCACAGCTCCAAGGGGCCGGAGGTCGCATCACTGCCCCCTCTACTTCGGAGACCCAGAGCGCTCACACAGCCCCTGGCGCTGGGGACGAGGCCTTCGCCCCTGCTGGGAAACGCGGGGACGAGGCAAGGCAAAGCGAGCGGGAGAGCCCATTAGCTGCACAGCTGCACTTTCAATGAGGAAAGTGTCACACCGACGGGCAGCCATCCGCGGCCCCAGCCGTGCCGGCGCAGCTCCCGCCCCGCCCGGGCTCCGTCCCTCACTCCCGAGGTCGGGCGGGCGGCGGCCAACGCCGAGCCGGCAGCGCCCCCTGGCGGGCGGCCGCCGCCATGGCGCCCCCGGCTGCGCGGCCGGGCCGGGCCGTGGCTCTGAGGGGCGGCCCCGGCAATGTCACCTCTCCTCCGGCTGTGATCACTATTATCAGGGTGCTGCAGCGCGCCTCGGCTGAGGGGACTGAATTTCTGGGATTGTCGATAGCAATGAATAATTCAAGGCGCTGCCGCGGAGGCTGAGGAGGCCGAGATAAGCGCACCGAGAGATCAGCGGAGGCTCCAACTTTTTATCAGTGAAGGGGAGAATGTTAAACTCCATCCCTGGCGCCCGGTCCGCCTGTATCCGCCTGTATCCTCGCTCAGCAGTTCGCATCCTGGAATGCTCTGTGCACACCTCCTGTCCCGGCGGGATGCTGGAGGATGCAGGGTCCAGCAGCTGACCTCAGGTGGCCCAGTGCTCTGGTAGGGTCAGCCGGGAGGTACGAGCTGTCTGTCTGTCCCTGGGAGGTACGAGCTGTCTGTCCTTGGGAAGCATGAGCTGTCTGTCCCCGGGAGGTGCGAGTGTCTGTCCACGGCTTCATCCCCTCACGTCTCAAAATCCTGCCAGGCTGGGAGCTGCACAGCCCTGTGGACAACCTGCTGCACTGCTTGGCTGTCCCTGGGGAGAAAAGCATCACTGATCGGCTGTCTCGTTTCAAGACTGGCAATTGACTCCCGTCCTCCCACCCTGCAGCACTGAGAAGAGCCTGACTCCATCTTCTCGACAGCCTCCTTACAGGAACCAGAAGGCTGCTGTCCTCATTAGCTGCATAGCTATCGGAGTGTTCCATGTAGCCCTCTTTACACCATGCTGAATAAACCAAATTTCCTCAGCCTCTCCTAAAGAGGCAAAACCACTGGTGGTCAAGTATTTTAATGCCCTTGCTGGATTCATTCTAGTTTATCCATTGCTTTCCTGCACTGTGGACCCCCAGATTCAATGGAGTGGGGCCTAATAAATGGTAATTAGAGAGGGATTGTCTCCTCTCATTCTGTGGCTGCTGGCCTTCTTTGCAGTCAGCCTGTGCTCCTGTCTTATGTCCACCAAGGCCCCCAAATACTTTTGCACAGAGCTGATTCCCATCACTCTGCCTGTATTGTTGCTCAGAGTTCTTCCTTTCCAGGTAAGGGACATTTGTCCCAGATGAATTTTGTAAAGTTTCTGCTGGATAAACCACTGAGGTACTATTACTACTATTATTTAATCTTGACCATCCAACCAGTTTTTTATCTGTCTAGTTATTCACTCATCCATATCGTGGTATCTCACCTTGGATAAAGGAATACTGTGAGACAGGGTGTTAAAAGCTTTGCAAAAGTCAAGGTGCTGCCCTTGCATCCCGAAATTCAGACATTTTGTCATAGAAGGCAATCAGACTGGTCTAGCAGTTGGCAAACTTATGCTGACTCTTGCAGCTTTCACCATGAATCTTGGGAAGGAGCATGATCAAAAGCCTGAGGATGGTGGTGCTCCTGTCTGGGCACCAACACAATTGTGAATGTTTCTGTAGTGTTTTTAATCTCTCATTTCAACACCTAGAAAATATCAAGAATGCCAAAGAGCAGTCTGCTACAGATGCCAATGTTAATTGTTCTTGGAGCTTTCTGTTGACAGTGCTGGTGGCTGCATAACCAGCTAAGGATGGAACATTACGAGCTGTCTATTGGTGAAGGGAAACTCTGGCAGAAAAGTGATTTACTCAACATCACACGTGTTGTTGTCAAGCAGGAGCAGAACTCAGGATGTACTCCCTTCTGGTCACGTTCCCAAATTCACCACACAACTAATGCCAAGAACATAGTCTTCTATTCAGACTTTTGAGACAAATAAATATTTCTTCCATCCAGTGACCTCAGCTTGAGGTTTCATTGCATTATAAATATACATGTCTAACATGCATAACAAAAACGCAACACAATGGTGAAGTGAATTAACTGGATTGCAACATGCACTTGGCTCTGATAATAAGCACTTACAGGGTACATGTGCTCATTGGGGAATGTTAAAAAACCTAGGATGACAGACTGAAAAAGCAGGTACATGAACAGAGACAGCAAAGCTGGCAAAAATATTGTTGTTGCAAATGGAAAGTAAATTTCTAGATGTGTGTGGTTTTGTTTTGATTTTAAAAATACTACATTCTAACATGAATATAGCTATACAGCTCTCATTCATGTTTAAAACTTTCTATGCAATTTTTTAACTTTAAAATGCAAAAAGCATAGGACAGTGTCTTTCCCCTCTTCACTTCCTGAATCGAGCTTGTTTCACCTAGGAAATCACTGGTGTGTCTTTGCCAGACATCTTAAAGGTACAACACAAAGAATCTAGATTTTCTCTCTGTGTGATAAGTAAACTAAAAGGAATTTAGTGCAGCACGGGGAGCCAGACATAGAAGGTGAAAACACCATAGTATGGATTTCCATCCTGTCATCAGCTCTGCCTTCTGTATTTGCGAGTTGTTTGGCATTCTCTGCTTGTGAAATGGCTGTGCAAGGCTTTTAATGTTGCATGTTGTCTCCAGGGGAGAAATGAGGAGTTTCTCATGCAGTGCTTATGCACAGTTCTCCCAAATTAATTCAAAGTATTCACATGTACATAATGGCTAACATATGAGAAGGCTATTGCTAATTTCCACATAATAAACAGGCTGAATCATCAGCTTAGTTTTGTTGATATATCAAACCAAGTCAGGGTTTTCCAGTGTTTTTTGGGTTTTTTTTGTAGTTTTCTTTTGTCCTCTTTGTCCCCTCATCTCTATAAATGAACTGCTCTTTGTGTTGCTTTGATCCAGCAGACAAGGAAGGTATTATAAAACAAGTCCATTAATAACACATGCAATATTTATCAAATAACTACTCATCAGATTAAAACGGCAAGGCCTTCTAAGGTGTTAAAACAATGGCATAATGAATGCCAACAGGGAGGCGAGCCACCAACAAAATGAAAAATATATTTAAAGCAACACAACAAACACAGTCTGCAACTCCTTGTCTAACATACCTATGGTTTCTTTGCATGCACACTGTGCTTGCACAGAAATTATGCAACCAGACATGGTAGGTGGGATACTTCATTTCTAGGTTATTTTAGCCCAGATTCTTTTGCAGTTCCCTGCACTTCAATCCACTGTGGCTTGGATGTGGTAGTTACACAGGTACAAACTAGGCCAGTATTTGGCTCTTTAGTTCAGTATTGATTTATTGAAAGGTAAAAAGGGACATTCCCTTTTATTACAATTCTCAGCAAACATCTTGCCACAAGTAGAAAACCATTATTATGTTTAAGTAGTGCTGTCACAAAACCCAGCACATTTAGGAGCTGTCATGGGGCACTGCCTAATCTGAGACCACCACTGTCCTCTAAATTAAGCAAAGAATAGACACTACTAATGTTAGAAGTCAGTATCTTTGATCATCAAAGTTTACATTTCAGGATACTTGAGAAGGTACATCTCTCCTCACACAGAGGAAATGAGGAGTTTGGTTGCAAGTAATTATTGCTGTGCAGAAAAAGGCACTTGGAGTGATTGGCTTCCCTGGAAGTTGGACCCATGTCTGCTGGCTGGCTGGCTGAACCAAGGACTAGTCAGCATGACTTCACAGTCTGTCGTCTGGATAAAGCACAGGAAACCACCTGTGCCACGAAGGAGAGGCATTCTGTTATTGCAGGATTTGCTATCTGTTTCTGAATCTCATAGCCTGTTTCCTAACTGTGCACTGACTTGATTTAATTTTATTGTACTTGGCAGTGTGATGAGTGGCAAGAGTCAAGTTATGTGGGGCTAGGAAATATAAGGTGTATTGCAGTCTTCAGTATGTACTAGGTCCTTTTCCTCTGAATATTCAGAGCCTAACAAACTCTCAGCATTTTAAAAGGCCATTGCCCACTTCCTCATGATGCTGGATTTGCTTGAATGCTGGTAACACAAAAATGTTGGCAAATTTTAGCTGCAACCTGTTCACTATCTTTGTCCAAGGAATTAGAAGGAAAACCCCAAAGTTTATGTATCACTGTGTAAACTGAGAAGCAACACAACAAGCCCAGAGAATGGTAACCATGAATGCTGTTGCTGTGCAATGAAAACGATGGGATGCTTGGAATAGAGCTGACAAACTACTATGAAATTCACTGTAAGAGGATGTCTATAAACCACCAAAGGATGAGCCAAGGTGTGGTATGCATGGCATCCATTGTTTGAGGGGCACATATAGACAAAATATCCTTCCATGGCATTCCAAGAGATGTTGTATGACACAGACAAGTCCATGGGACCTGATGTGGTGCACTCTATAAGTACTGAGGGAGCTGTTTGGTGTCATTGCAAACCTGCTTCAATTATCTTTAAAAGGTTGTGGTGATTGGCCAAGGTTTCTGCACAATGTAAGAAAACAGGTCATCCCTATCTTTATAAATAACAAAGAAAGAGGATTCAGGGAACTGGACCTTATCACTCTCACCTTGACTTTGGGGAATGTGATGGAGAAAATAACCCTAAAAATAACTTCCAATTATTTTAATATGGTGTTTGGGAGTAGTCAGCACAAATTCACAACAGAGGAAATCATGTCTAATGAATCTGATAGCTTTCTATGAAGAGCATCTCACTGGATGATGGGACACCACTGGACAGGGTCCCAGACAACCACATCTAGGTGGTCTGCTTCAGCAGGGGGGCACTGGACAAGATGTACCCCAAAGGCTCGTTCAGCTTCAGTCATTCTGTCATTGTGTAACATGTATCTGTGGCATTGCTAAGGACTACAGTTTGTGTGTGTGCCTGACACATACACCAAACAAGCAATTCAAATGCATGACAGGAGATAATACAATGTTTTAGTAGCATCTATCAACTCAAGCTCTCTTTTGTATTCTGTGGCTCAAGCAGCTGGAAAAGGGGATCTCTGCTTATGCCTTTTAATTACTAGCACAGAGAATGACACTTTCTGTTTGCTCTAAGTAAAGATATATGAGCAACAGATTTTGAACTAAGTCTGTGATAAACAGTAAGTGCTTTGGCATCCTGAGCTGCTGCAGTAAGTGATTCCCAAGGCATTCAATATTAATTCTGAGTATTCAAAAAAAAAAACCCTAAAAGAGGCAGATCCTGGAAAGAAAACCAGAAATCCCAATCTAGCAGTTGAACTTCTATCTCTAGCTTTTTATTCAATTTATTTTCCATTTATTCATTTTTCCCAATCTTAGGAAGAATGCCATTCTAAATGGCAGCAGAGAGTGACTTGGAAAAAAACACATGGAGAAATCTGTGGAGAACAGTTGAAATCAGGCCTGTTGTGATCAAACCTAGCACACTGTTGGCTGCTGTCTGTGCGATGGTTTTATTCCACAACTCAGAAAAACAAGAAATCTGTGTACCAACTAATTGGAGGCTACTGATTCTGTGGGGAAACAAATCACAAATGCTTATTAAAAACAAGAACTCACAGCCATGCATCAAGTGTATACATGAACACAGAATATTTTTAGGCTATTTATAAGGAAGTCTTGAAGGGGCCTGCTTTCCAACACATCAACACATCACCTTCAAGAACCCTGCTCCTGTCCTGTGCTTCTGCTAACAGTCCTGGTATCCCACTCCTCTTAAGACCAAACAGACCTATTCTGAAAATACTTACGAATAAAAACTCAAGATAAGCAAGAGGCCATTTAAAATGCTATAGGTGCAATGCTGGGAATATGGCAATCATACTTCAAATATCTGTTTGCTTTTGTTTTTATAACTGCGTGTTAACTCCATTAAGTTTTAATGCACACTGGAATGCTGGGAATGACAAGTGGCAAAAATTGCTTTGAAACAATTCCTTGCCATGACACTTTAAGGAGGACATTGCATTAACAGTTTATTTCAATAATACAAACTTCTGAGAGACTGGAAATTAAGTGTTCCAAATGAGCTTTAAATATAGCACAAGAAGTTTCAGTTTTAATGGACAAAGCCTGTTCCCACTAAATGTACCCTTGTACTGCCAAGAGGGCTTTGAAATAAAATGAAGTGGCAAGTTTGAGGCTATTAGTGTCAGAATCAGACAAGCCAAGCAATTGTAAATTAAGCTGATCTCAGTATTAAAGAAATCTCTTTGCATGAACTCTTATGTTCCCCTTCACTCTGGAAACCAAAGATATTCCCTTGAGAAGGTACCTGGCTTCTAAGGCATTTGATGAAGCATGAGAAATACGATAGATGACTGCTTGAATAATTTCCAGATAACAGTATCTTTATTTAAAATCAGATCTTCATTAATGCTCAAAGTACAGAAAAAGAAAATTACATTGAAAGAAACTTATAAAAGCTTCTTGTAAAATAACAGTACTCCTCAGCAAAATCTTAGGTTAATAACTCCAGATTGGTCAAGCCTGTAGCACTAGACAGAATCATAATAAGAACTGGTTTTTGTAGGATTTTCTTCTTTGGTAAAACCCAGAAAGTATCACTTTTCATTATGAGGTAAGCAAAGTTTGCCAACAAAGATTTTCATTTAAACTGAAAACGAGGACACAGAAAATGAACAGTAAACAGGAATAAAAAAAAAAGCTTTCACCTCTGAAAGTCTGTGACAAATCTGGACAAGTCAATGAAATTACAGTCTCCATCTCTGAATGGTCTCTTTGTCCAAGTGGCTGCAATGAATAACCTGATCATAACCCTCATATAGTGTCATGTCTGGCATCCCTTCTGGGTGCTTTGGATGCCTTAGGGCCTGGCAAATGCCAGTGGAGGTCTGAACAACTGAATCAAATTCTGGTCCAGCCCAGTGAGATACTGGTGTTTGAGGCCCTGGTGTTGGTACCCACCAAATCTCCGCTGCCTACAGTAGAGTTAAAAGAGCTGCCCGTGCCAGCCCTGACACACAGACACACAATACAGGACTTTGTCTCAAACTTACCTCCTCTCAAAGGCATAAAAAGCAGCCATGAGGTCTCAGGAGCATGGAGAAATGTAAAATCTTTAGTTATATACTGAGAGCACTCAGGTAATTGGAGCTCTGAGATCTTCTTGCCCTTACCTGCAGTACTTGAGTCTTCAGAAAGATAAATATAGTGTCAGAGGCTTCTGATGAATTTTATTTTAATTCCTGATGATTTGCATTTTAACTGCTTAACAAAAATGATATTTACTAAGCAGAAAATTATTTCTACTTCTAATTACTGTAACTTTCATTTCAAAACTGCTACAAAATCAAATTATAAAAATGTATCTTTAAGGATATGCTAGTGTTACTATTTAAAAAACCCCAGCCAATATCATGTAAATGGTTTTATTCTCAAAAAATTAGTCAGCAATATAAAATATTTTAACATTCTTTCTGTTTAAATATTGGTGACAGATTATGCATTTACTCAAATAAAGTGCTGTTTTTACAAATAGGTATTTTGTTTTTATTTTTACTGCTGCTCTAACCTCATAATATTGAATAGATAAAATATATTTTGGTTATTGAAGAATGCAGCGTTACTTCTCCATTTTATTTCTTCCCATGAAATCATTACATTTTCAATCTAGACTACTTTATCTGTATCCAATCAAAAGAGGCATATTCAGCTTATGTATTTCCCCATGTAGCAGGGGTCACAATTTGAGGTGTCCTTCTTGCCTTCTTCCATGCTTTTGGTTCCTCTTGACTTGTGCCCATGTAGGTCTCCTGTGGGTTCTTCATCTGTGGGCAAGAGTTTAATGAAACATCCATCTTCTTGCACGTTCACCCATTCTTCCTGCTCTTCTGACTTTGCTCTTCTTAAATTCAGACCACTGATGCCTTGAACTATTCAACACTTAGGCTGAACTATATGGGCAATCTCTTTAGTATTTTCTCTGCCTTTCTGTGGGTTTTGTATTTTAAGCACGTTACTGCAGAAAATCCTATGTCAGTGTAGTCAGGACTAAATTTTCAAATTTTCATTTTTATGGATTTACTTAGTCAGATGCCAAGCTTCACCATAAAAAATAAAAACCACTTTTGTTCCAGTAGCTACCTCTTAGAAGAAACAGCTTCTTGTGGTTTTAAAGAGCAGCCAGGAGCTGTAAGAGGGGAAAAAAAAGAAGTCTGAAAAACTGTAATCAGCAAGACTCACAACTGTAAACAAGAGAGTAATTCCACTACTACTGGAAACAGGCCCACATTTGTCAATGTACGTTTTATACCAGTATCTAACAGTTTGATCCTGTAATTCGTTTTGCTCATCTTTAGCCATCTCCTTCAAGGAGAAGGTATAAAAAGTCAAACTCATGTGAAAAAGTCACCTACTGCCACAAAGTTTGGAGTATCCCTCTTTTCTCAATGTGCACCTTTCCAGTAAGTGATTATCTGAATCCTGTATGATTTTTATATGCAAGTCTGTATTGATTTTGCTCCTATTTTTACTTCTCTCTCTTCAATCTCTCCCTCTGCTGGATAATTTCCACTGGATATTTTTGAGTCTGAATCCAAAAATGAAAAGCAAATACACAAACAATTCTGTATCTGCAGATACATATGTATCTATAGATACATATAACATACTATAGTATGTGAAAAGAAACTGGAGGATGAGAATTTCCACTAACTACAGACTGCATGGCATCGTATTCTTTCTTCATCATAGGTATAACTACTCTTCATTTAAACTTTTGTCTGGAGAATATTCAGTTTATTCTCCTGCCTTTGCTCATTGCCTCTACCAGATGTTTGGATTTTCTCTTTTCTTCCCACCTATCAGAAGTGTTGTTCAGATGGGGGAGAGCAGCTGGATGCCTGTACTAAATGACAAGGCTGATCTTTCTCTTTCAGAAATTCCAATGAACTTGGCATTAAAAGGCAAACTAACTTAACTGGTAGTTAGCTTTACCTCCAACCAATATTAATGGGATTTTTCATAATGAGTTTAAGAAATATCCTAGCAGAAAAAGATTGTGTCCTTCTGAGTATAAACCTTGGATGCTCTCTCGCATTTTTCATGTCATTTTTGTAAAAATGGCAAATTCTGTTGCAAGCCATAAATGGGAAAGGGAACTTTCATGAAGTGTTTTCATTTTTTATCAGAGGATTTAACATGTAACACTTCCTTGCACATTTATTATAACTACAATAACTAACACATAGGATTTTATGTCTACTCTTCTGAAGGAAATTATTTCAGTTGCTTTTCTCCCCCCCCCCCATCCTCCTTTTTTTTTTTTTCATATGAATTCACATGACCTTTTTTCAGCTTTTAATTTCCGATTTGGCAAGTTTGTGTTGAAATGCAACTCTGTCTTCTTTGGTGTCATTTGTTTCAATTAACCTGCTGACCACTGTCAGATCTGCTCAACCTCCTGATTGCACTCAGTTAATGGGAGCATGAATCTTAACACAGCTCCCAAAAATAAACTAAATAATTAGTCCTGGCAACTAGGCATTCAGAAAGTCCAGTTTTCTTTTTTTACCAGAATCCTGTAAGGTCGCCTCAAACCACAAACAGAAAATCCTCCTAGGATAATATTATTTGTTAAATCCCATTCTCTCAGAAAGCTGGACTTCATGCTGCCACTTGCTGTTTCACTGAAGTTGGAATCCAGACAAAGGATTTTGCTCCTCAGAGCCTCATGCCTCCATGGGCTGGTTATCTGCTCTAAATGGCAAAGCAGAACAGTAATTCTGTGTTTGCTGGACACATTCACTAGGCTATACAGAAGCAGTATGTTCCTAGTAGTTTCTCTTATTATGGCAAGAGTGCATAGTCAATTTTCCAAGACGCAATAGTAGTCAAACCAGCAAAGTGTCAAAACCCGCTAAAACCTTCACTCTTGGAATGAATAATTTTATCAGTATTTTCTAAAAATGACAACTAATTTCCATTGAAAAAAGACATGGAGGCAACATTCCCCATGCAAGTACTGTTTGCCTCTTCAGAATTCATGGTGCTTCCAAACCTAATGGCTTGGGCGTCCAGTAACCTCTGAATCATTTACACTCCTCTGCCTTATGCAGGTCAGGCAAGGACTGGAGCAAGGAATTCACACAGCCCAACCTAGTGTCCCTGGCATGAGGTGGGGTGGAAGGATTCCATTTCAGAAACTTTTATGTGGGAGTCCAAGACACCTTAACCTGAAGTACTAGCAAAAAAGAATATGAAACAAATACACAAAGCAAGTAATAGCAAATTTCTAAGGCAGATGTCCTAGAGAAGCAGGACTAAGCAGCTGAACTGCTGTGTACAGAACACAGGCTGTTGTTTAAATTGCCACATAGCTGAGATGTGATAACAGTGATGCAAATCTTTTTAATGGTTCAACAGGAAAGGTAGGGAAACAAAGACCAGTGAACTGGACAGTAATACCAACCAGAGTAGTAAAGCCTGTAACAATCTGAAATTTTGTTGGAAACAATCAAGAAGGGATTTTTGAAGTCTTGCCTCACCAACCTACTAGAATTCCTCGAAGGTGCCAACAGTCTTGTAGATTAAAGAGGTCCATTTGATGCTTGGATTTTGACAAGGCATTTCACAAGGTTCAAGGTTAGCCCTTAAGATAATAAGGAACCCACAGGGTAAAAATAAAATTTCTTGTGTAGATAAATAAACTCTTAGGGAGGCAGAGGACAGAAGTTTGCAGTAAATAATGATTTTTTCCATAGTAGAGAGATTCATCACTACTATTTCATAGGCATCTGCATGAGGATATTCAGGATATGAACAGTATATTCAATATACGATTTTGAAAGGGCACAGAGAGTGAAGGGGAAAACTTTCCAAAGTTATACATGTAAGTAAAAAGAAAGGTAAACAGAAGACTGGCAAAAAGACTTCATATGACATCTGTGCCTAAACAATAAGATAGTGACAAAATTTGTTGAAGATAAAGTAATACGAAGATAAGTAATATGAAGTAAGGCAAATGGAAAAGATGATGTATGTGTGTTTATATAAAACTATAGGTTGTGAGCTCAAACTCAGTAGATCAGCTGGGTTGTAAGAGGTAATTTGAATTAATACCAATTCAGTCTTCAATGATAGCCAACACATCAAAGTACCAGAAATAACTAGGAAAGAGCAAGAGAATGGAAAGCAGAGAACACAACTGAAAAACAAACATCTGTCTGTCATGTAAATCCATAATATGCCTACATATTTAATACTGTATGCTAGGCTGGTATCTCCCAGGTCTGAAAAGATAACAGCAGAAAAGGAAAAGAGGTTAGAAAATCTATGGTACAGGGAATGACAAAGCAGCCTATAAGCCTTCCCCTCGAAAAAACCATGAATGAAGAAGGATATCACAGTGATCTCTAAAATCATCAGTGGCATGGAGGCAGTGAAGAGGAAACAATTGCTCACTGTATCTTCTGATCCAGTATGATGAAGCAAAAGAAGTCAGGACATGGCAAGTTCACAGCAAATGAAAGCAAGTAGCTCTTCAAATCAGTGTCAGATGAGACTGGATGAAAAAACTCAACACAATTGTATGGACCTTGGATCTGACTTGGTACAGCTGCTCTTATGTTCTAAACTATTACACATTCCTGGAAATTACTTCAAGTTCCAGAGACTGCATAAGGATTCCACTGCTACTTTTTACAATAAAAAGCAGCTTACCTGGTGCAGAAACTTCTTTTAGCTACATGTTGTCTTCCTCTTCTCTGTTAGTGCTTCTGATTCTGTTTCACAGCCAAATCTGTATCATGGAGCTCTCATACACAAAAACCCAAAAGCCAGATCTCTTATGGCAGCCTTCTTGCAGCCTCTTGTCAAAAGCTCAACCGAAGCAACTGTTGCCTTCATTCTTACAAAAGGATGTTCTCCTCAGCTATGAGCCACCATTCTTGTCCTTTGATGTCTTCAAGACACTTAAGGTCAGCAAGTTGCTTGGAGATACATTACACCTCTATGCTTAATTGGTTCTTGAGTAATTCCAGTTCTTTGCATCAGGTAATCAAATCCCAAACAGCTTCTGCTCACCTAGTAATACCTACAGAAGAGGTCTTCAGCTCTGGGATGTTACCAAGAGACATCCAGAAGTTCCCACACATGCTGACTATGCTGAGAATGGAAAGTTGCACAATGCAACAGAGACACCTGACAGTGGCCTTCAGCCAAGCAGACTACACAGAACACTGGAAGTGGCCCACATTCACTAACTACCCAAGCAATCCCCAGTTTGCCCCAAGACATTAGTAGGCCAACAGGTAGCACCTGCTTTCACATATCCAGTGAAATGCAGCTGACTGAGACTGGAACAACTGGGACTAGCTCATTATTAATGTTTCCTGAAGCATACAATACCTGAATTATTTAGCATAGCCCCTAAACAAATGAAATTATTTTGTGAGTAGATGAAAGCAGCAAAATAAACAATTGAAGAAGAAGCACTTTCAACATGGTTGAACTTCTCAAGGCTATTCAATGGCTTTCATTGTTTCTACTAAAACATGGATACAGAAGTGCATGTGGGAATAGGTTACACCCTATGCTTTAATCTGGAGTAATAGATGAGTATCTGCCTTTGTTTCAGGTGGCTGGCAGGACAGATATTTGCAGTTTTTATATCTGGGAGTGTAGGAAATGTATTCAATTATTACAGGTCACAACACCTTCCTGTATGTTTTGGTTACAGACAGTACATTTTAAAAGGCAGTTTCTCTAGCTTGGCTAGCATAACACTGGTGCTTGGAATACATGTATTCCAAAGAAACCAACTATAGATAATCATATAAAAACATCACCTATGCAAAATAACTAAATACATACATACATAAATATGTAATTAACACAGCTGCCTAAATCATTATGTTAAATTGTAAATCTTGAATATATTCATTCTACCTGATCATACTGAAGTGTCTCCTATAAAGACTATGCTAAAGTTAATTATGTATCATACAGGAACACCTCCCACTGATACTACATATATACATACAGACACTATAGATAGTATGCTGTATACTCTGGTTTGCTATACTTACATCCATTTCTGTGTTTAGTAATGCACAACAAAAATCTTATCCTTATTTCAGATAGTAATGAAGGGTGCATAAACATCTTACAGATACCTCTACTTTTTATACTGAAATCTTCTCTACGGTCTCAGCAAGAGACACACATCATCAGCCAGGAAAGCAGCTAACTGTCTTGTTTGTCACATTCTGTCTTCCAGCCAGTACTAAATAAAATATACACACATTTGGACATTAGGAAGATTTCTTTCAATAAATGAGGGATTAGACATTGGAATGGGCTGCCCAGGGAGATGATGGAGTCACCATCCCTGCAGGTGTTTAAGAAAAGACTGGACTTGGCATTCAGTCCCATGATCTGGTTGGCATGGTGGTGTTTGGTCATGGACTGTGTGATCTCAGAGGTGTTTTCCAACCTAACTGATACTGTCATTCTGTGATTCAACCTGCAATACATTTTTTCATTAATTTCAGGTGCTACTTACATTGGGAATGACCTGGTGGTCGTGTGTTACTAACACTACTCTCAAAGGAAGAGTGGAAGTTGTGTATAGTTTCTTGTAAAATCTGTCTCTCTCGACCCTGTAAAAGAACAATAAAATAAAAGAAGGTATTCTTAAATTTCTGTTTAAAAGACGAATTTACTAAGAGTACACAACAAATGTATAATTTACAACAAATGTGTAAATATGTGTGTCTATGTTCCATATACTATCAGAAATAATAACAAATCCTTACCTTACAGACATATATAGAAAAACTTGTAATCTTTTTCTGAAACTACCAGACAACAATAGAAACATTTCCATTATTTTCTTCCTATTCTTTATGGCATATCTTAGTACGAAACATCATCCACCTCCCCTAATTTTTAGCCTCATGACTACTGTTGATACTGATGTAGAGAAATTGTGTGTCTGAACTTCCACTATCAGAGAGGGAATGGACCTCAAATCTAAGAAAGCTGTTGAGAAGCATCAGCAAGCCTAATCAAAGACATGTTCAAGTATAAAATCCCTCTGGCAAGAGCAATGTTTACTGTACACCATTCTTAGCAGATTAGTTTGTGTCAACATAAAATTCCAAGGCAATAAAAGTGTATGAAATGAGAGAAAAGCTATTCACATAATCATGGACGAATCAAAACCTTTTATGTTGACTAAAGGACACCCTTCCTCTTATACTGCATTCTCTAGCTGTACTATTGCAGCCAGATGATTCTTTTTAGCACTGCTGAAATCAATATTCAGAAACTGCAAAATTGCTCATGTTTACAAGTAGCTTGTTCACTGGACTAGGAAAGAGTTATTGAAAGAGAACAGGAAATGCCACAAAGGAAGACTTTTTACTAGTCAAATACACGAAACATTACGTTTGGAAAAATTATTTTACCTTTTCTAACAAACACCTGTAACTGAATTTCAAAAGGTAATTTTATAAAAACTTTGAAATAATTTACTAAGTACAGTACTTTAAAATGTACCTTTCCTGCATTCAGTTCAGAAATAGCTGCCAAAATTTGCTGCCTTGATCCATCTGTTTTAATACCCAACTCTTTCAAATCACCATCAGTAAGTGTGAGGAAAGCTTCCATATCCACCTGCATATTAAAAAAAAAAGAAATTAAAGAAAAAAGGTAAGACGTGAAGATTCATTACTATAGGTTAAAAGTGGTTTGTTGGGTTTTTTTAATTGCATAGATTTAATGTAAATATTGTGCAAAAAGAATTTTTCATTAATTACCAGCACCAAATGGTGCACACTTTACCACTTGATTGTAAGGCTTCTAATCTGCTGTTAATCATTCAACTAACCATGATAGTACACCTAAAATATTAATGGATTTTTAGGTTTTTTGCCCATCAAGTTCTGTTAATACAGAATATATAGTCTCCACAGGAATTCCTCTGCCTACAGTGGCAGCTACTTGAATAAACCTAAGGTTTCTCTCTTTTCTTCATCCTTTCCCCCTAAGTATTTCTGGAACTTCAGAATATTTGTATACTTTTCCAGTGTCTCCTGAGAAAAACCTAGGTTTTGTTCATGTAACAGTTTTTATTATTACAACATATCCATAGGGTTTTGATAAGAACAAAAATCTGAAACTTTTCACATTGATACAACCTTCCCACACTAAGTATATTAATTTCTACACAATGCTCCATTGCCTATCATGTAGAGGAACAATAATATCCCAATCTATTGTGATGAAGCTAAATCATCTGGGCCTGTGCTGAATTTTGAACTCTGTAGCAATGTCAGATTATGGCATGTCCCTTCACTACCCTTTTCTTTGATCAAATAAACACACAGTATTTGCTCACATCTGATCCTGACTTAAACATTGGAACTAATTAATTTTACTTATTTTCAGCAACATTTCCTATCATTACATCCTTCAGCAAGTCAATGTCACAGCTCTAATCTATCATGATGCCTACGCTCCTCACTTTAATTCTCCTATTGCTTATGCACAGTGGATAAAGAAGATAAAGCGGCCATCTCAGTGACTCACACCCTGCTGCTCTCCTTCTGAAAATGAGGTTTCAGCTATGATTCCAGGCATGATACGGTACATCCTATGAACTGTTTAGCCACGTTGGATACAGACATATATACAAAAAGCAGAGTGTAACAACAGAGACAAAAAAACTCTATGTACAGAAAAGCTGTAGGTTAAGTGTAAAAAGTTCTGCTATTTGCATTATTCTGGAGAATGCCACAAATACCACTTGGTCCAGGTTTCAAAGTTCTTTCTGCAACCAGGACTAGTTTTAGAACTTGATTCTGGATCACAAATCTGATGCAATGTCTTATACCCTACTTTCATTAAAACAGTAAAAGATCTTTTAGAAAAGACATACCTCCTGTTCCTCAAATATAGGCTGATATTTCTCAAGTGACAGTTTTTTAAGGATGCCAGTCAGCTCATCTGTAATAACAGGGGAAAAAAAAAAGTCAACTCCATAGATTAGAAAATATTGTAACGACCTCAGCATTATAAACTGAAAATACATATTAAAGCTTCTATTTCCCATAGTCATTTATGGCAAGAAAAAACCAACCCCTTTATTCTCCTTCAGAAATTGAAACATTGGCTTACTCTGTTCTCACCTAATTACATATAAGGTAATTCCATCTAGTCTTACCTTGCTAGGTCAAACACCACTGTATTGCCCTTTCTAGCTCATTAAAAGGATCTTACAAAACCAAACCAGTAAGGGCAACTAAGGCACTTCAGTGCCTAAAATGCAGATGCTTGGCCCCAGATGGCTGATCCAGATTGTGCAGGTTAGACAGCAGAACTCCTCAAACAGGTAAGGAACCGAAAGTCTTATTTCTACATCATCATCCAGGAAGGCAAAGAGTACAGCAAGCAACCACACACCTGCTCATTCAAAACACTGATACAGCACAAGTCGTTCTGAACCCTCTTCTCCTATGTGCCCAACATCCAGGCACCTTGCACAAAGACAGCTGAAGTCCAGCTAAGATGAAAACTGGACAGAATTTAAGTTTTACAAGGCCACTTTCCAAGGCTAAGAGCTCTGAATACTGTCTTTCCTTTAAAAGCTTAAGAGAATTAAATGTTGCAGGACCCGACAGTGATTCTTCCTACACTTTTAAAAAAATGTGATTAGCTAAACAGCATAAGTGCACTTTCAGAAAAACCTGACATTACTTTTCTTAATCACACACTACATAAAGTTTTCTTTTTATTACTTTTTATTTTTATTAAGTTTACTTTTTATTACTTTGCTGTCACAAGTAACTAGCTGGTTTTTCCCCTCGAGTACCTAAGTGCTCAGTTAAGTATTTAAGTACTTAGTACTTAAGTTAATCCTTAAGTACTAAGTAGTCAAGAGTCCAAATGAAGAACATGAATTATTACATTATAAAACAAGACTACATTTAATATTCTGCATATAAACTAACTCTCATTTTAAAGACACCACTAGTCCATTACCAAATATACTTTGCTTTCACTTATTTCACTTCTTTGTCTTTTCACTTTCCCTTTTCTTTCATCATCACTAGAAACATGAAAGAGAATCTCATATTCTAAGCTTCTCAAAAGACATCAAGTATCTTGAGATAAACACACCTCTGTGTACTATTTTGGAAGACTTCTTTACATAGGAGAGTCCACAGACAACTGAAGAGAAAAATTCTAGTTAAGTCTTATTTTCTGCTAGGATTTTGTTGGGTTTTTTTTAACTTTAAATTGAATTGACTTGGTACGCCTAACATGATTTGCAAAAGTTGACATGGTCTCAGACTAAAAGCTTTAGTACCCTGACATTAATCCATGGGAAAACGCAATCAGTTTTTAAAATGTATCATGGGAACTTCTCTATATTGTTTGATGAAAAATAGCATCTGAGAGAAAGAAAAGAGAATTCTCATTGGATGACCTTTAGGTATATTGTTAATGGCTTTTTCTTAGAGGTTGTTAGTTACCCTACTCATTTTTCAGCATGCTGGTGTGATTAGAACTGTAGGCCATGATACAGGAAGAAACTTTCAGAGTGTCTGAGCTCAGTCTTATTGTCATAAACAACTATAACACCAAACACCCTTCACACACAGAGAAGGCCTTCAGAGAAGGCCCTTAATGGTTTCTCTTCCTCTACCCCTCTTCCAGTTCCTGTACTATTACTTTAAGGCTGAACAAACCCTGAAACCTCTTAGTTTTACAACTCTTGTTTAACATGTTTGTCCTGTGCTTCACCACTCTATTTGCTCTACACTTACCTCGTCTGCTTACCTCCATGCCAGGAGCAAGCTAAGGTTCTCGGAGCTCTTACTGCTTTTGCCATGTTACTCTTATTTAGCACCTCCTTTCATACTGCTCTATAGTAGAAAGTAAGATTACCTTTTTCCAGGTTTTCAGAGCCCTCTTTTACTCTCACATGGTTTCGTCTTTCATAATTCTCTACATCACTGGCTCTCAGAATAGGGCCAAGTTGTTGATGGTCCACCAAATGGTTGCCTAAAAAGAAACAAAGAACACCTCTGAATGCTGCTGCCTACTGTTCCTTCACAGTAACAGTCAATTTTCATATTCATTTAAGTTCACTTGAAAGAAAAGTTAACACTACAGACCTTCTGTACTTATTCTTCTCATTACTGCTTGGCATATCAGCATTTGTACTGCTGCTGCTGAATCGAACATCAGTAAGAGAAGCCCTTGAATTAAAGGAGCACTTAACTACAAAAGCTTACAAACACAATGAACCAAGAGCTACTTGGGTTTCTGACAAACAACCCCTGCTACAAGGGAATTCACAGTATCCTGGCATTAGTGCACGGTCACAAAACCAGGCTTCACTGAGTGAGATGAGAGCAGCTGATGGCTTGGGGAATTTGCTTCATTATCCAACAGTGAGCTCTCTTGCTTTTATGCATCTCTAAATCAGCAACACTTATGTTATCAAGATCTCATTATAAAATGGCACTAAACACGAAAGGATTTGCTCCAGCAGTCACTAGAGTATGTTACAGCTAAGCCATAAGAAGAGGACAGAAAGAAAGTCAAGTATCACCTGTCTTCAGTGTCAAATGGAATTAGTATTAATGGACAAAGCTGGCCTAAGTGAAAATAAACCAAAATCAATAGAGACAATTTCAGAAAAAACAAAAATAGTACAAAGTGCCTGCATTCCTTATTTAAAAGGTTCTGAGTCATGTTATTTTCTTCACTTTTTTTTTGAGATATTTACAAGAGAAAACAAAGTTATTAATACTCTGTTTCCAATGCAGTAAATGACTTTTAAAATGTTGTAATCTAGACCTAAAAGTCTAATTTAAAAGATACTAATCTTACAGAAAAGTAGTAACATCATAATTCTTTCTTAGGACTTTAAGTTAAAAAGAGGTTGTAATAAGGTTATTTTCACAATTCAGTAAAATAAATGCACTACAGTTCTTAACTTCATGTAGTTATGACTTGCTATGGATGAAAAATGTATCTCTGTAGTGATATGCTTCTCTTCATTTACTAATAAAAAAAAATCTAGTGTGGAGAAAGTGCATTTTGTACCCTCAGCAAAGGCTGGCAAACAGGACTTAAGCCATGAAGGGGGAAAATGTGGCCACCTATATGCTAGCTTTAAGGTGATACCAGTCTCTCTGTAAAATGGAAAGAATGCCAGGTTTTGGGAGAGAAAAAGGCAGTTAGTGCAGGAGCATCAATCTCACTGTACGAAACACCATAATATATTTTCTAGAAAGAAGGGAGACCTCACTCTCCTGCAGATACACACTAGTCCAGTATAGTCATAGCTTTAAACACGTGGTATTCTCGAGGAATAAGCTGCAATTGCAGTGAGCTACTCACCATCCTCTGTAATAGTACCACTGCTGGAGCCATTGCTCTTGGCGTGTCTGTGAGAAGAAGAGACAGAGGACTCTGCGTTTTGGACCTTTGGAGATGGGGAAGGTGATGGAGAAGGTGTGAGAGTTGGTGATGTGCTTTTAGATGTAGATGAAGTCCCAGATGGAGGTCTTTTGTTCATCTCCAGTTTTTGCTGCAGTTAATGATACAATCATTTGAGTTAAAAAAAGAATCACAAAACTGTTTACCTATACATGATCCTTCAACATGACTTAAGCTGTTTATCATTTCTGAGAGCATGTAGTCACAACCAGAAGTTTCTGCTTGACCTATATTAAAATAATAGAAGCAACAGTGATTTTATCCCAGATTAAAGTCTCTCTCCTCAAAATTATCAAGAAAATACATTTATTAAGGCTGTAATTTTGTAACAGGAAAATTATTTCTTGCGAAGGAATACTGCCCACAAGCACTACAATTTTTCTTTTTCTAAAAGGACTATCTTGGTGTAAGTATAGGTGGCACCTATGCACCACACAGTCTCTCACTCACCTCCCCACCTCCCTTGGAATGTGAAGAAGCAGAAGTAAAACTGGCATTAGAAATAAAAACAGTTTAATAACAGAAACAAAGTAAATTACTTTGACTTGAAAATAGGGATTTTCATTCATAGATTTAAGACTCAATTAAAGATTTTCAAAACATAGGAGATGCTAATTTAAAGTAGCACTTCATGCTGGATTAACCAGAAACATGTAGCAAGCACAAACTAAATTTTGGGCACATTAAACCCCTTGCTGCACTGGAATGGAAGTTTCCAGCCAACCCTCAAATTTATTATTACCTAACAGGAGTCAAGTGATTTCTTAATAATTTAGCAAATATTTGATACATTTGTAGCCATGGAAAACAGGAAAATACATGAGTTAAAATGGGTAGTAGAATATATATATTTGTACACATATCAATGGACTTTTCCAAAAACCATAAATGCACCTCATTTTCTAAATTCTTTGATCTACAAATACATTTTGATGTCTACACTGTATAACCAAAAAAGAAGGTGATTTTTTACTGGATTCCTGAATTCAGAGTTTAAATACCTTCTGTCACCCAGGCTACTGCAATAAACTGATAAAAAAATTGATCTAGGTAACAATTCAAGAAATGAGAATGACTGTGGTTCCTGTCTTTACAATTTTGCTTCTGTGCTGTGGCATAAATGCAACATTTCTAGTTAATGAAAAAGATGCAGATTTAAAAGATAAAACTCATTTGAGTGGTAACATTCTTTGATTACTCTATCCTATGTCAGAATGTAATACTTCCTTAGCCCTGCACTGAATTGACTACAAGTAATGTAGTATGATACAAACTTGAGAGCTCCTTGAAAAGCATCATGAACTCGTTTCAACTTTCTGTCCCAAATTTCCATCTAAATTTTATTGGTCATTTGTGTTGCAGAATGGTCATCCCTCCCTAGCACATTGTCTACATTTATTTAAATTACATCATCCTGTAAAATGTTATTCATTTTTTTCTTTTCTTTTCTTTGCACCATCTCACCCCTCATGGGTAAGTTTTGCAAAATGGATCAGTGTAATATCACTGCATTTTTAGATCAGCTATTTTCAAGTTTAGACAGCATGAGCCTACTGAGACAACACAAGCCATTCCTCAATGGATATAGACATTAAATTTCCACCATTTACATCGCTGATTACAATAACACTCTGCTAGCCTTTGCAGCCAGTGTGGATCCATATTTGATTGTGTTATCCCACCAGGAATCTCCAAAAATCACCTCAGTTGTGTGATACATTAATATCTATAGTGAGACCCACACTATGACATGTTTTGTTACTGGTGGATAGAAGGAAACTTGTCCAGACATCTAAACCAAGAGCACTGAAAAAGCTGTTGGCTTTCCAAAACAGTGGCATAAATGTTGTTTAAAAATCTTTTCAACAGTACAAAGAACAGCCTTTCCAGAAGATGATCTGCAGCACATTGCACTTCACTACTCCTTTATCCCCTAATGTATCCCACTGTGAGTGGAAACAGTAGATAAACTTCTTAGTGGCAGCATTGTTGCAACAAAAGGTCACAGGATCTGCAGCCCAAAGCTCACAGGCACAGGTATTATCTCTTGGTGGGATGATTAATATAACTAGAGAAAAATGAGAATTTGGGGGGCACACAAGGAGCTCTTCTGAAATTACTTCCAAGTTAAAAACAAGCTGAGAGGACATGCTGAGAGTTTAATTAAAACATACTGGCCAGACCACCTCAGAAAGAAAAAGCATTTGGTAACTGCTCTGCAGACAAGACTTTAATGAGGGAAGAGGATGATAAAGGGGTTTTGTCTACAGGAGAAAGAGATGGATCATTTATAACTCAGGGAGCAGTTACACAGGATAGAAAGGGAGGAAAGATTACCATAGGCCAAAGAATTGGTATAAATCCTCAGACTCTGGTGGTCCAGCTGAGTTAGAAATTTTAGCTCCCAATCTCATCTTTGAAAAGCAACCATTAGCCCCTCCAGAATCAGGACTGACATATCAGAGACAAGGTGACTGTTCACTATTCATGGAAACTGTTTCAGCATTGGTAGTTGCACCTTTTTCCGATTTTTGTCCTCCAGAAATTTCCATGTAATTTCTGAACAACTTTGCAATTTCATTTATCATTTGTATGTACTGATTAAATATAAATATTGTGTACTGTTGCCATATAAGAAATTACAGAATGAGATTGCAAAAGTATTAGTTTTATACTCTGGTAATTTTTGTTTCCTCAGGTAAAATTTGAAGAATCTCACTGAAAGACACAAACAAAGCAAAACAAAATGAGCTGCTTGGAGATTACATAAGCAAAAGTTGGAGAAATTTTGCTCTTGCTCACTATTCTAACATTTCCAGAATATCAGGCATTTAGAACATAAACCCCAAATTTTGTGTTTTCCTTCTCTTGCTCTCTGAAATGCAATGCTTCTCTATGTAAATAAACCCATCAATTTCTCAATAGTATGTCACATCTTCTGTTATGATGCTGCTTTCCAGTTTGTGTCTCTGCAGATCTTGAAGACTTAAAATCTTAACCATCAAAAATGTACAAAGCAGTTAAGAACTTCAAAGTATGTGCACAAAAATGAGAGCAAAGCTATTCCTGGGAATTGACAGGTAAGTCAGCACAGACAGTATGGCCTCAGGAACAAAACCTGACTTTGGTGATGACCTACTGTTTAAAAATAACACCAGTGGAGCAGACTGGTTATGTGCATATTGTTGTGCTCACCATATCCTGGTACAAATTATGTCATACTCTGCATTCAGGTTATGCCTTCGAAGGGGAACTAGCTGGAGAAAGCAACTATACCACTTCAGGGTAAAATCCAGGAATAACTAACATAAAACACTGTATCTGATCCATAGAAATAAATAATGAGAAACTGTAATAGTGCAGGTCTACCCAAAAATCAAGCACTGCATTTACTTTTTTTACAACAGAGTGAAATTAATAATAAAGTAAAATCATGTTTTATTATTAGGTTTCATCTTCTGTGGACTTGCACTTAAAAATAAGGTTTGTAGAGCTGAAAAGCTTCCACTAACATAACAAGTGTTCATTCTTTTTTGGCTGTGCAGTGTTGTGCACCAGCCACCCATCACTGAGATATGACCTATTTGGAGTGCAAAATTTTACATTTCCCATTACCTTTACAACATTTCCATTGCCAACAACCTGAGCACACTGCAGATCCGACACAGTAGATGAAGGAGTTGACTGGACTGGACTGTGCTGGTGGCTGGGCTTCTGTTCAGGTAAGCCTGCTGCTTTTCTTCTTTGGGCTGCAATCTGAGACAAAACATTATCTGCACTGCCACCTAGAACAAAAAATAAAATAAACCCAGTAAAGGAAACCATACTTTTGAAATGTAAAGGAAACCATACTTTTGTTAACTCTCAAACATTCACTTTCATTTAAAAACTGTCTGGATAAATCATAAGACAATTGCAAGGTTCAGATTTCTACAGCAGAATAAAGAACAGAAATCAGTAGCAGAAGAGGGAAGCCAGCCCTGTCTATACACACACAGAGCTGACTTTCATACCTTTGGACATAGTGTTCATAAGCCACTTCACCACATTGTCTTCAACAACTACTAGGTACAATGCATGCAGCTTTGCTTTTAATTGAAAACTAGCTTTTATTTCAAACAGAAAGTAAGAGCTGGCTCCTATGCCTGCTGCTATGACATGCATGGTGCAATGAGCCTGACCCACCATGGGTGAATGCAGTAAAATCTGCATGAGATAGGCTGACCACTGAGAATTCTGTAGCAGATGTAAGGCTGTCCTTCCCTTATGCAAGTGTTTGAAGTCCAGTCCCGAGTCCTCTAAATTTACAGAAGCTTTGCTTCTACAATGGTAGGAGCACTCAGAAAAAGTTTACTATCTTCTACCATCATCACAAACACTAACTTTTAACTGAATCAGATACAAATTACTTTCTTATTAAAAATGGTACCTGATCTGTTATGCAGTTCTCCTCCATGCCTGTTAATTCCTGCAATGTTATTAGAGCCACCAGAAGAATGGGGAGAATGGTTGAAGTTATTGGAATTTGAAGGAGATGCTGGCCTTCTTGCAAATGTTGGCAATTTGACTGGTCTAGTACCTTTGCTAACAGATGTCTGGAAAACAAAATGAAAAATAATTTGTTCTTTCTTGATTGAGAAAAATAAAGAGCAAACTTCAACTGCTATTTTCTTTATCCCAAGTTCTGAAACTTGCACTGAAGAACAAAGGGGATATCAGAAAGAATCTTATTCTACATATACATATATACTGAATATATACCTATATAAATATATACATACTGAATACATTTATTCAATGAAATAAATTACAACACATTAAGCCATTAATTCTTCTTAATCTTTGACCAACAAAAATGAGCACATATGATGCACCTGAGATATGATATACACAGTATTATGAGCAGTAGGGAAGAAAAAATATCACATGTGAAATTTCTTTCCTGCAGAATCCTGGCTTTGTCTCTCCCATCTTACAAAACAGCTACCACCTTCCCATCCATCATATATTTGTTTCTTACAAACTAAGCTGCAAGAAGTGATACAAATTTTCTCTCCACCAGTTGCATTTCTATATGCAATTTCCCTGCAATCTAAACAGCCAGCTGCACCACTTTATTGAGTTGCATTAAGTGAGGCACTACTGATCCAGCTATACACTACCCAAATCCTCAACCACATTCTCCTTAATTTCTTTTGCTTTTACACCATTGGCCACTGCCAGTCACTTGCAATATGACCTTTTGCAGCTCAGCTTTTTAATGTTTCTTATTCTGTTGCTCAAATCACTTCTTCCTTCTCTGACTTACTGTTTCCCTCCTTCCTACACCTTCAGCAAGACCCTTCATTCCTCACAGAAGGACTGATGGGTAGTCCTCTCCTACTCTCCCTGTTCCTCACTTTATACACATGCCAATTATCCAGCTATGTTACTACAATCATCTTTTTTGGGATGATAAACACATACCTTCCTGTTATGTCACTTTCCTTATTCTGCCTTATTCCACCTAAATCACCTCTACTGGTATTAGGCTAGCTATAAAAAAAGAAAGAGGAAAAAAATTCCTCCTAAATGTCTTCATTGTTCCATGTCTAGAACTGACATTGAAACACTAGTCCAGTTCTGGACTGGTCTTCTCTACATCTAGTTATTACAGTCTACAATTAGGGGAGGAAGCACTTCTCCTTTTTCTCCAACTATGAAAGAGAAGGCTGTCAAGGTTTTTTAATTTCCTATCTCAAGATTTCCTATCTCAAACCACCTATTTTTCTCTTGGTTTGCATTTTGACTGAAAACATTTAGAATCAGGAAAGCTCCTTCTATAAAAAACAGAAACAATCAAGACTTTTTCCAGTTTTACCGTACTTCCAATTTAAAGCTGTGTGCCTTCAAGTCCACTTGATGACTACTTGCTACAATTTTATCTATTCTAATTTTCAGCATATTATGTCTGTATATTGGTCTTACTGATATTTCTTCCTTCCTGCTCAGTTACTAAAAATTGAGCAATTTTCATTCTTTTCTACTGTCCCTGGTCTTTTTTTCAAATCAGAGCAGTTTCTACCACACTGTTGGTGGTTCTGGTTAACAGCAAAAAAACCCCAAAAACCCCAAACAAACCAAACCAAACAAAAAACCAAACAAAATCAATAACCCCCAAAACCAACCCAAATTTAAAAAAATGTTGTTTCACTTTATACAGAACCTTTGTTTCCTTATGCTCCTTACATACACATGTGCATTCTTCCTAAGCAGCACTGCTTAAATGGACAAGTCATTGCTGAAACAGTGGGTTAAAAGAAATTTCTAATCAGAAACAGAATGGCTCACCAGTCAACAGGGCCAGGGCATAGCACAGTATTTTCATACACATTTAGTTTGCTTACTATATCAGAGTTTCCACTGCTGTTAAAATCGTGCTTGACTACTCTCTGTGGCCAGGCAGTTCTCATCTGTTCAGCTTTGCCGTCCTTGCTGAGTCGGGTTCGGTCAGAATTCCAAAGCTCAAAGCTTGAGGGTGGTAAGAAAGGTGGGATCACTGCTTTCAGCTTATCACTGGGCAGCCTGGTAAATGGAGCACTGCTCCTCAGCTGAGAAAGGAGAACAAAGAAAAGGGTGGGGGAAGAGTCACTTCTTAAGAAAGTTTACTGGGACCTGGTGATGTGGTTTCAAAATACTAAGTTAAGCAAAAAGATGAAAACACATTTAAAAAGAACAGAAATGAGACACAAAAGTACTATTTGAGGAGAAGCACAAGACATAATAACAACAGAGAAACCAATGAACATTGTGGTACCCCTCAATATTATGCTTATTCATTTGATGCAATGAATACAGCTCATTAAGCGGCAGAAAACTGTCTCTTCCATTACTGGGCTAAATATTGCTCAAGTTGACTTTCACAAGAATAACAATGAATTTCCAAAGAAATAAAAATGCAGTCCTCTCTGTATTCCCAGACAGGATGACTGGAAACAGTGAGCAACTGCGTGTTCCTGTTGTATGTGTCCTGCAGAAAGAGACAAAAACACCTCAGCTGATTTTGCTCCCTGGAGTTCTGTCAGTCAGCCATATCAAAAGTTCTTACAAAAAAACTCAAGCTTTCTTTTGAAAGAACATAAAGATAACAACCAGCCAAATTTAATGACATCGCCAGGGAGAAAGCTGCAGGGGAATATAAAGCTATAGCATAACAAAAGAAGAAACAGAATAACACAAATGCACCTCCCAAACGAAATATTTCATGGTTGTCTCTACTAGTGATTTCACATCTCCATAGTACCATGTTCCATCCCTGTTTTCCTCACTTCATAATAGTAGTCAGCAACTAAGCAGCTGCTCCATTTATTTTACTATTTCATTGCTGATCAAACAAAGGTATGGATAACTCTTGAAAGAGGTCAGTACAGCTTCCATATCACACTACTTTTAGTACTTTCTACTCTAAGAACTACTGGTATATCAAAGCCTATCAGTTCATGTCTAATGACTACAAACAAGCTCTTTTTCTAGAAGTGACTTGGACAGGAGGCAAAAAAGTGCAAAAATTATGGGAGCTACATGACCCTCTGAATTAGGCTGAAACACCAAAAACACTGCAACATACCATAGTTTTCAATAATTCATCGTCCTTTTCTCCTTTCACAGTGTTTGCACCTGAAAAATATATAAATTATGTTTTGTTTTTTACATGTTTCTACTTCTGTTTCTAAGCCTAGCTCATTGTTTTTAAACAATCAACAGCTTTACCCTCAGTATGCACACAGTATGAGGATTTCCAGTGACACTCCCATGCACCTCAGCTACAGTTAAACCAAGTCTTACTTTGCATTCAGACAGTGGGGAATTTTTATGGAAGATATTAACACTTTTCAGTGACTGGTCTTAATTTAATGGCGTTTACTAAAAAAACAGTAACATATTTCTATTAGTATTTTCCTGCTTAAATGCTACTGCACTCAGCACGATCAACGAGTACAAACATCTCTCTACAGATTACAAATACGTTATGTTTTTTCACTTATTTTAAGCTAAAGCAGAACTAAACCAATAAATCAAAAATAATACCATCCCAACCAACGCACAAGAACTCATTTCCCACAAGATAACTCTGCCTTTACCACTAGCTTTGTTATTTGTGTTCCAAGCTGGAGCAGCATCAAGGTTTCCAGAGATGTCTGTATCACTCTGTGAAGCTACTTTTATAGTGGAATTTAATGATGGTTCAGTCTCATCCGGGAAAGGCACAAACTGATTAGAAGGAAATCCATGGCGCAATGTCTGAGTCAACTTCAGCTTGCGGAATCGATTGGACATCCTGCTCCACCAGGACTAGATTGAAAAGAAGACACAACAATTTAATTACAACTAAAAGGAAAAATAAAAGAGGAAAAGAGATGCATAATTAAGCAATCATTGGAGAAGTGATAATTTCACCAAGGAGTTTTTGAAAAAAGGTAAAAAGCAATGCTAAAGTGGTTTGCAGTTACCAACAGAATCCTTCAGTGTAATTTGCATGTGTAATAATTATCTCTTCCCTTATTTTTCACCTGGAAAATATTTTTAAAAGTTTTTCCACAGCACCTGGAAGGCCAAAGTAGATAGAAGTATTAGGGCAATTTGAATAGGGAATTTTTGCAGCTACATAGAAAATATTTAATTTTCCCATTAACTTCCAATTTCACCATAGATTTTTACTCTCTCTGGAATCAATGAGTGGCATCTCTATTTTATGTTTTTTATAGGTGTGCATTTGAGCTCATGTAATCTGTATCAAAGCTTCTTGCCAAGATTTTCAAAACCAGTGGCAAACTGTAAGAGTTCTCATAATATTTCTGTCAAACTAAAGGTCCACGTCCATACAGTGTTTCTATATAGATAATTTAACCAGACTGGGAAGACTATAAACTGAAAAGGAGCAAGGTAAGGAAACAACAGCTGTGAAAACAACATAGGACTATGTACCTATAGGACCTTAGGACTATGTACCTGTAACCTCCATCCATACACATATCACATATGTGGAAACTGTTCTGCAAAAAGACTTTGCTCAACATAAAATTTATTCAAATATTCACAGACCTGCACATTTTTACAGGCAGACAGTGCAAGTTGCTTCTTTTGTATAGTCTACAGAAATATCATCAGTCAGATATTTCTCTAGACTATACAAAACCTAAGCCATTTGCACCAAAAAATATGTAGCTTTTAGGTAAATCAGATTGTAAGTACCTTCTGATTATTTCTTTATTAAGTTTCTCCTTCTCTTTCTGGAACACTGTTTTTAAAAACTAATGTTAAAGTAACAACACTTCATCAGGGTAGCTTTAAGTGATAGCAAATCCAGGTAACAACCCTTTCTAACAATACATATTCTTCTCTCTTCTTGGCATTTAATATTTTTCAACTACTCACTCATACATATCTTTGCAACTTTTTTATACTTATCCTCTACATATTAATCCTTGTAGCAGAAGACCATTAAGAACATTTTAGATCTGCACAGAGCATTAGTAATGTATAGAGTTCTCAGACCTCTGTATCTCTTTGGTGTCACAACTAATAAAGATTTCCATTACTTTCAGCAACAAAGATCTGATGAAAAAAGGCAAGAGAGACAAATAGCTCTGAGAAGGCAATAAAACCCACAGTTCAGCATTTATTCACCTTCCAAAAGGAATTGGAAGTTCATCTAGTTTTAACATAGACTACAATGAGTTTACAAAAGAGAGTGCTTGCACTTCTTGGTTTTGGTCACTGAAGCTACCTTGCTTTCTGTAAGAAAGATCACTTCTAACTGCCCATCATCTCTGTTAATCCTACCCACAGTGCTTCTGCTCCCTGAACATACACTCACACCACAAACTACCCCAAAATTGAGTAAATACAGTCACTGTGTTACCAGACAAAGACCACTGCTCTCTGGCAAGAAAGTCATGGCACTGGAGAGGTTCACCTTGTCTTCTGGTGTTCACAGTATGATGGTCTGATCTCTGGAGTTTTTAGTTTGCTATTGTAGGAGTTTGCAGTCTCTCCATATACCCCTACCGCATCACACATGTACAGAAGCTGTAATAAAGGGCTTTAAATACACTGACGCATTCAAGTAACAAAAATTCATTCCTGGTTAAAAATAGTGTCTATAAAAAGGCTGAAATCTAGCAGCAGTGGGAGAAGGCAACAGTATCAAAGAACTAGAAAAATGGCTTTTCCATTTTGGAAATACCTTAGACATTTGTAAAAATGCTAGGAATAAAAGATTAAGGGGGAGAACTGGAAATCTCTGCCCTCAAATAATTTTAATCTAGAAGAGAAACTGAATGTAGTAATTCACACTGCTCTAAGACTGACATTGAGAGTGTAATTTGCTGAAGAAGAACAGGCAAGAAGAAAAAAAAAGGAAATAAAATTTTTGCATATGGAAAAGGGACAACTTTGGTTTTGAGGCTTTTGGGAGGAAAGGGTTAAAATCAAATAAGAGGAGGCAAGGGTTCCTGCTCAAAGTGACCTTTCAGCTGGGAATGTGAAAAATGTAGGTGTGGAAAACTCCATTCATTATGCCTGGTGTTGTTCATCCTCTGCCTGACTGGAGAAGTAGAATTTCTGTGCACAGGTAACACACTCTCACAGCCACACCCGAAGCCCTTACTTAGAGGATGAACTAAACCTATTGGATGGAGCCTGGGTTCCTGTGCGTCTCTGGCACCCAGCCTTGTGGTTGAGGTAACAAAATAAATCTCCTTGCATTTCAGCTATGGCTTGGTGGTTGCCTTGGTTACCCACCCGTGTTGATTCACACAGAGGCCATGAAATGGTAAGAAACAAATCAGTTAACAGTTCTTGTGTGATAGAGGTGAAGAATGAGATCATGAATATCCACTATGTTATCAGCAGGTAAAGGAATAGGGGCCAATACAGTGCACAAACTAAAAATAAAAGAAACATCACAAAAAGTCTACTAGTTAATGACAAAAGTGCTCAAAGAAGAGGTGAAACTGAAAAGCATTTATATTTTTAAACTTCATAAGCAGCCTTGCTGTAATCAGGTATTTTAGTATGAGTACCATTAACAGGAGGAAGGCAGGAATACATCAGCATTTGCTTAACAGAGTAAGAGTATTTAAATGAGAACCAGACAAATTAGAACCAGACAATATTGATTAAAATTACCCCAGGTTAATTATAGGCAACATGACCTCTGAATAAATATTATCTTCACTAAAAAGTATGGAAGAAGTTACAGAAATCAGGCAAAAGGCAAATATACAATCACTGAAAAGGGAAAATCTGAAAATTTACTGATCAAAATGCTTACCATGAAAAGGCATAACTGAAAAAACTTCTTATATCATCACAGCTCATAAGACACAGCCAGCATAGGTTTGTTGAAAATAAACTCTACCAAATAAATCTCTTTTTGACAGAATAACTAGTCAAGTGAGCAGAAGGGAGGAAAAGTTGGAACGCAGCTTGACTTTATTAAAGCTTTTATTGCTATTTCATGTAGCATTCATCAAACAATTAAGAAAAATATGGTTCAAGTAAAATTAATAAAGGGAAAAGACCACAGCCAAAAAATGAGACAAATTGCAAATTATTTGATCTCAAACTGGGAGAACATACTTTGTGCAATAGGTTTGGGAATGTTCACTAACAACTGCAACGATGAAACACAACGTATTTTTCTGTAGTCTAAGGAAGACATCCATCTAGACAGTTTTGTAATCACCTTTAACACTCTAAACACTGCCAAACTGACATTTTTCAGTGGAGGTTCAAGCTGGCATGCAAGAAGAAATCAAGTGTACTAATGTAGGAAAAAAAAGCAAGGAAATAAGCAGGTGTACTAAAGAAAAAAATCAATCACAACATAGCAGAAACTCAGTATAGATGCACAGTGTTACTGCTGCAAAAAAAAAGTGAATTTCACTGGTAACAGGAAACACATCTGTGACAGAGTTTTTGTATGCCACTAAATGATACTGTGACCCTGGTCAGAATCTCACCACTCATTTTAGAATCCTCATCTTGACAGATAACATACATACTAGAAATAGTCAAAAGTTTAGGAATCAAAACATACAAACAAGGAAATTTGCATTAATCAATTTTGTTTAGACTAGAAAAAAATATTAAATATTATAGTTCTTCAAGTATTTATACAGTTCTTACAAAAATGAAGGTGACCACTGAACAAGATTCAATCAATTTAATGGGCAACAAAAGGAAAAATTTCAGGGTGAAAAAAATTCTAACCCAAAAAAGCATCAAGCAGTGGAACTGGGTGCTAATGGAGAAACCATGGGATATGGGAATCTTCACTACAGTGAAAGAAGAGTGAACTGAATATCGATCAAGGATGTTCTTGGTATATTTGTTCTGTCTCCTGATGCTAAGGCAAGTGAGCCTCATGAATTCCCTCTCACTCTCACATTTCCATGATCCTGCAGACCCCACACTCAGTCATTTGCACTGATCTAAACAAAACAATGGTGTAGAGTTGCCATAAGCTTCTTTTGTTCACAGTTCCAGCTCACCACAGAGCAGCTGTTCACACAGAAACACAGTTGCTACAAATCCCAGGAGAGGTCCCCTCACCATAGCCATACTGTCCCAAAGAGTCATGCCTATTATGACATTGCCTTCCAGCAGAAAATCTGAAAATATCATTTTTATCCTTTTGGAGTATTTGTAAGAAGAGTAAGATATGTAAGATACTCATGGTCAGACAGGCTGATTAGCAAAGCATTAAGAAGTGATGGAAGAATGGATTACATAGGCTTACAGGTTGTATTTTTAATAGAACTATACAGAATACAATTTCTGCTGAAAAAGAGTTTGATAATAACTAGTAAGCACTGTAATACTCTGTAGCTTTGAGGCCAAATACTTAAATATTCCAGAATATTAAATTCTTGTCAATAATTGTGCCTGTATCCTTATCAATGGCAACTAGTTTTTTTTTCACCTCACAATCTTTTATGACCCTAATTAAAGCCTTTGTGTCATAACTGCAAGGGTTGCAATCCAATCCACTGCTGATCTGTATTCCATACAGCCAAAAACAATTCTGACAAGTCTCCCATCTATGTAAAATAGCTCTGTCTAAATTGACAATGAAGTTGTATCATACTGAATGATAGCATAATCATATGAAAACAATCACATGTTCTTTTATAGTTAAAACTGCAAAACAGATTTGAGCTGAAGCAGAACTTTAAATGGTCTTTAAAATTCATGTCAAAAATAGCCTGGAAATTAACATTACTTTTTTCAAGATCCTGGTAATACTTATACTTCAAGGATGACATCATGGACTCCAGAAAATTCTGAGGTACACGACACATGCACCATAATTAAAGATTATTCACTAAATAAACTGATGCCTGGAAACAGGCAACAACAATGGCAGCAACAACAAAACTAACTCTTCTTCGTTCTCTTTTTCAGTCAATGAAAGTTGGAGTATCTTTGTTTAGTTGGCATACACTTATTCTAACTCTATGTTGTTTCCTATTGGGCCACCATCAGTTCTGAGTTAAGGATACAGCAAGCCAGATGACATGTAAGACTGAAGTACACACTCCTCCACAACTCTTCAAATTAAAATCTCTGCTATGATTTTTTTAATTTTCAATGTCAATAGCCTGTTATCATTTATGGCTAGGAAGGAGTCTACCCTCTGTCCAGATTTAAAAGCAAGATCATAATGGAAATTGAGTTCCAAACTTATTAACATGGTACCTTCCACTTAATCATGAGATCTATTTCTAGGCACTGAAATGCTTCAATGCACATGCTTCAATGCCTTGCTACCTGATGAAAAGGAAGTTGAATACCTGCTACACTCCACAAAATCAGAACATACTGTCAACGAGGAATTCAGAAACACACACAACTCCCCAAAAAACCCAGTTACATATTAGATCCAAAAGACTTAGCAATTGTTTTTTCTGCTTATACATTACAGGAATTAATGAGGTTTTTATCAAGAATGAATATATTTACCTTTAGGCCTCCTTTGTCATCTGGCAAGATCGGGACATTTAAGGATTGCCTACTTCTGGAACGAGGCAGAGATGACCTGTTGTTCACTTTATTCTTGTCTTTATCTACTTGCATGCATGCTGATGCCAGTAACCTTACAAGCTCTGTATCTAAAAGGAAGCAAATTAAGATAATGTTTGGCCTCTTTTGCTTTCCCGAATTACAACCAATGTACTGACATTTTCCCTGTAAATCACGTATAAGTAGCAACTGATCTACCTCTCAAACACAAAGCAGATGAACCCCCAAACCTTTCTTTCTTGACCTATTTTCCCATGTCTTCTCCCCAAAATTTGGGCTGCAGTCTTACCATCTCTCTAAATGTATTTATGAATATAAATACGCACGCTACTCAGCTGGAATCAGTCACGTGTGACCAAGTGAACTGCCCTCTCTCACACTTTGTACAAGTTAAGAACAATATTGAGATGTTCCCTTTTCTCACCTGGCACAGAAGAGAGTAGAGAAAAATGAATATTCTTTCTTCAAGCGTAGGTTGCAGAAAAGAAGTTCGAAAGTAAATCCCAAAGAGAAAGAAGATGTTCAGCCTGGACAATGAAGGGACTGAAAAGAAATGGTAAGAAAAAAGATGGACAAAAAAGAGGTAAGAAAAAAGTAAGAGGATGAAAAAAGAACAAGCATGACAGGAGACAGGAAAGCAAAAAAAAAAAATTCTGTAAATCTGCATTTTGTACAGGAGTCAGGTAGGATTTTCAGAAAGGCAAAGAGAACTGAACAAGAGAGAAAGAAGTAGCGAGACAAACTATTCTGTCGTAGAAGTTAGGTCTAAAATAATTCTCTGTATTTATTGTCTAAAATGTTGTACTATTAGTGATCTACCTTTGACATAGAAAACAATCTGCTAGTAACCATGACCACCATAAGGAGTAAATTCTGAGACTTCATTAGCAGTAATGGGTTTTGGCTTCAGATAAATCAATTCAGGTACCAAGGAAGATTAACAATAACAAATTATGTACGTAAAACAAACTGCAACAAAAACTAAATGTGTTTCATTCAAGCCTCCCCAAAGCATGCTGTCTTGTCCTACAGCACTCCCACACAAATAACCTGAACCCCGAGGTGTGATTTATTCTCAGCCTTTACAGAACTAGCTGGAGGTTCAGTCAGGAGATCCCTAGTTCTGTTCCCACTGTGCTCTCTCTGTCCTGGCCCTTTGCTGCTCTTTATCAAGGGGCGATTTCTAGCTCCAGCTCATAGCTCTGTGCTAATGGCACTACAGAATACCAGTGCCCCCACAATCAAATGCCACACAGCTGGCTCTGGCAACACAAACAGCACAGTTTTCAAGCATCTTCAGAACCAAAAGCAAGAGGAATGCACAAAATCTGTTATCCCATAAATGTATACACTCATCTAATCAATTAACTCAAACCCCACCACTTTCCGACAGTGTCCTTTCTTGGTCCAGTCTGGCCTAGACATGAGAGGATACTTCCTAGCAACTGCAATGTATTTTCTAGATTGGAAGGAATGTATATTTGTTTATATTGTGCATTTCTCCACAGCATTTTGAAATAGCATACCTGGATCATTCAGCAGCATTATCAGGTCAAAAGCTGTGTATCCATTTTTCGCACGAAGGTTAACATCAGCTCCTTGATTTAACAGATACTTTACAACATTTTTGTTTCTTTAAGGAAAGAAAAAAAGGCATTGATCACATTAAAGAACAAGTAAATGAAGAAAGAAGCTCCCAGTACTCCATTTGCAACCTTTTATAACCTTATTCCTGAATCAGAGATCAGTTTTACACATTCTACAAATAACTTAGTGTAAAATTTGTTCACAAGCTCTTCAAAAGCTCCCACAAGTCCTTTATCAGTCACATTTACTCAGTATGATTTACATTAATCAACATGCAGAAAGTTAGCCTTAAAAGCACCATTTGAGTATCAGCTTCCTAAGCTGATCCTTTGGAAGTGACTGCAATATGTTGCTAAACACCTTTCCAATGAAAGCCATTAATGCTTAGGGCAGAAAAGCAGATGGAATGACAAAGGACATTTCAGTAGTCATCACATGCCATCACTAAATCTTCAATGCAACCTCATTTTCACAGCTTGCACATTAAGAAATTGCATACAGAAAAGCCAAATTGACTGAAGATAACTTATAAACTTCAAACAGTACTTCACCTAATTACAGCCATAAATTTTATAATTGAGAGGGCACATTATCACTTCCCTGAGGTGTTTAAAATGCAAAAACAATCAGCATTAAATGCCAACCAACACAAACACCTCCAACAAAAGCTCCTCAAAGCTAGCTGCATAAAAGACACTCACCATCCTGCTCCAGTTAGCCCCTCTCCCCTCTGATACACCTGAGTAAATAAGCAGGACTAGCCTTGTGAGTTAAAAACAATACTTCAATTCAGCCTATGAAATAACTGAACAGAAAACAAAGCTAGAAAAAATATATTTAATATTAAAACTCTTTAACAGTGACTGACCTTGTATAAAATCAAACTGACATGCATCAGCAACACAGAGAAAAAACATTCTCAAGCACCAACAGGTAACTGCAAATTCTAATAATGAAGCTGAAAAATGGATCTCAACATCTCCACTTCAGAGCATCATTTCTTACTCAGATTACATTTCCACCCCTGAACTCACTCCACACAAAATCAACCTGAAATGGAGGATGACTGTTACTCACTCTTCTCTTGTAACAAAAATTCTGCTTATACTCACCACAGCTCCTCTGAGTATTTCCTATTACTTTCCTACTCTTCTTTAGAACTATCATCCCTCCATCCTGCTGTCCTGTCCTGCACCTTGTGAGCACAGAGAGACACCACTTCTTAGTGCCTCTAGCTCAGAGAGACCTTGCCTGCTCCCTCCTTCAAGCCCTTCACTCTACTACTGGTGGTCCTGAGAAAGAGTTAGCTGAGGCTCTGTGGAGCTCAAAGATTTCCAGATGTTATGAAAATTTGCTACTCTCCATGCTAAGAAAAAGGTTCAGATACAAAGTATAGAATTACAAGGATAAGTATTATGCACGTGAGGTGGCTTTACACACAAGGTTCTTGTATATTTCAAGTGCACTACCTCCACTTGTACTATGATTACTCATCATAGTAAAACTTAGCACAGCAACTGTACTTCTGCAGCCTTCATGCTGCTCTTCTATTGATCCAGATGTCCCTGGAGTCAGTCCTGCCGTCGTTATTTACCTATGACAACATACAACACTGAGAGGGTTTCATAGCTGGCTGTGATGCTAAGATTATCTTGGGTGACTAGAGACATCTTTTATCCTTCATGGATAGCTCTAAGTTCCCAAGAAGTCACACCCTTATTTCCAGGACTGGGATGTCCTTCTGATCTTTCCACTGAGCCAGTGTCCTTTAGACAGCTCTACTTAAGCATGAACAATATCAAACACTCCTTAAATTCCACTACCTCAAATGTTAAGCATATTAACAAAATTAACTTACAAAGTTTCAAACTTACAAAGTTGACTGATATATTAGGGAAAAGACTTTTCATAATCCCGTCCTCCAGTAAACTGAACCACCAGTATCTGAACAGATGCAGGACTAACTCTTGTATGTGCTTCCACGAACAAGTACCTGAGTACCACCAAGGGGACAAGCTAGCAGCCCTGCCCATCACTTTGTGCTGGCTGCTCCTATTCCAGCTGCGTACTATGTGACTGATGCTAAGTGAAACAGCTGCACCAGAAAATCTGATCTTAGTGCACTTCTGTCACTACTATCAATAAAGGTCCCAAGAACTACTTCAGAAAAGTTTCACAAGGCAATGACAACTTGACCTCCTATTTTTCCTTTTTGTTGCATTTATATAGTCCAAGTAGATCTGCTGACTAAAAAAAAAAATCTGCTGCAGAATACCTGCCTTTATACAATTAATGCACTACCGCTTAAGAGAACCTTCACCTTGCTGCAGGCCTTATCTACAACAAAGAAAAGTTCACCTTCCAGAACTGAACATCCTGTATTCAAACAGTGTTAAGTATATGATAGATATCACATGTGAAGTACCAGCCAGGGCAATTTCTGAGGTCTGAGTCCTAAGCAGCTACTTAGATTTACGAAGGAGCTTTACAGAAAATGAAATTATTTTGGCTGCATTTCCAAAAACTCGATGAAAACTAAAGACAGAACAAGAGAACACAGAAATGGTTTTACGACTGGAAAATGTGGTACATGGAAAGCTGATTGCCTTGAAGTTTCATAACTTCATGTAGACTTAAAACCCTGGCAGGAAGGGTGATAGAATCTTTCATAATACTGAAAAACATCAAAGGATGGAAGCTGACGTACACACCAAGGCTCCTGGGGACTGCCTGGAGCACCATGTTCCCAGTACCTACTACGCTTGCTTCAGGTTCCCAAATGCTTTACTCATTCTAAAATCCAAACATCACAGAATCACAGAATAACCTGAGTTAGAAGGGACCCACAAGGGCAGTTGAATTCAAGACTGCAGAATCCCTGCACAGCACTATCCCCGAGAGTCACACCATGTCTCTGAGTGCTTTGATCCAACACTCCTTGACCTCTGTCAGGCCTGGTGCTGTGACTACTTCCCTGGGGAGCGCCTTCCACTCTCTAAGCGAAGAACTTTTCTAATATCCAACCTAAACCTCGCCTTGACACTTCTGGCCATTCCCTCCGGTCCTGTCACTGATCACCACAGAGAAGATGTCAGTGCCTGTCCCTCCTCTTCCCTCCATGAGGAAGTTGTAGACTGCAATGAGTTTTCCTCTCAGACTCCTCTCCTCCAGGCTGAACAGGCAAGTGACCTCAGCCACTCCTCACACAGCTTCCCCTCAAGGCCCTCCACCATCTGTGTTACCCTCCTGTGGACATTCTCTAATAGTTCAATGTCTTTCTCATACTATGGTGATTAAAACATGATTCAGATCTGCTCCAAAAAGCTGAGGGCAGTGCAAGAGTCATGAGAAACTGAGGTCATGAGTCTCTTAATTTTTTTTAAGACCTCTCTGCTTCTACAGTCAGTATCAAAGAGCATTTTTTCTACTGGGATGTAAGAAAAATTAAACTTTACTGCTAGACACAAAGAGAGCACATATCTTACCCATGGTACGTGGCCTGCATTAGTGCTGTCCAGCCATGAACATTATCCTGCTTATCAATATCAGCCTTTTTCTCAACGAGGAACTGAACAAGGGGCAGCTGTCCAGTTACAGCCGCAATCATTAAAGGAGATGCACCATCAACAGTGGTAACATTAACCTGACTCACATCTTCATCAATGATGTCTTTAACCAGCTGAAAGTTTCCTGTAAAACAGCAATAAAACATAACTTAAATGTTAATTAATTAGTACATTTTTCCAGCTGACATAGAATTGCATGAGGCACTGTATTTTCCTCATTTTCTCTACCTGTACACTTATGGCATAATCCCATTTACAATAATTATTTTCTGAAATGAACGACTAACGACTAAATGAACGGTTGTATAAACTGCAGTGCATCCTGCATGTGAAGACACAAATAGGGAATATTTCTATTAAATTGCCATAAGATGATATCCTGCAAGAAAAATTGATGATGCTCAGGCACCATTATTTTTCTTTCAAAGATCCCTGTTCCATTTCCACAGGCTTCAATCACAGAATAAACAATTTTAGAATCAAAGTAGATGGGTAGAAAGGCACTCTAAAAGGTGGCGGAGGTCATCCCTTGCCTTGAACAGGTAGAATAACGCCATGTCTCACACTGACCAGTAAGTTCCTCTTACAAAGGTAGTTCACTGGTTCTAAAAACCTTTACTGATAGAATTCCACAACCTCAAAGGAGTTTATTACAGTGCTCACCTTTCTTATGTTCCGAATTATTTTCTTTTTCTGCCTCCAGTATTCAAACTATGCCTCCAACACAAAATGTCCCTACTCTTTGCTTAAGAGTAAAATCATTTGTTGTCATTAGTTACAAAGTGTCTGCTTTACAGTTCCTTAAAAGTTAATCTAATTTTCAGGTTTCCACATAAAGGAGCTGGAAGTCACTTGAGTTCTTGTCTAGATTACAAAAAGCAGTATGAAATTTGTTACTGAATATATTTGAACAAGGTTGAGGGTTTTTTCCTAAGTCTTGACGTAGGGCTGCTTTTACAAAACATATGAGGTAGTCAGGATTGCCTTAAACAGAGAGCCTAAGCTCACCTACATCCTTTTTGCTGTCCTATGGCAGGCAAAACCAGGGAAGAAGGGAAAGGAAAAAAAAACAAAAGATCTCTGTGATTGTGTGTACCACCACAGGAACAGGGGCAAGAACAAGCAAATCAACAACTTCCATGCAAATGGCAAAATTTTCACCTTTAATAAAACCCTTCAGATGGTAAACTGCTTCACAGCATAGGCTGCTTTCAACTCCATCACAGGCATGAACATTTTCCTTGGAAAGTCGTTCAGAATCCCAGACAAATCCTGCAGCCACCTGAATGCACTCACTGAACCTCACACCCACCAATGCCACTCAGCTAATTTCTTGGAACAGGACTACTTTTTGTACGTTCCAATTTGGCAAAAGACAGTGGGTGGCTTTTTTAACACAGACTCACAGCAAACTTTGTTAAACAGAAACCCTGGAACCTACAGAGACACCTACAGAATGTCCTCTCAACCCTGGACACTCCTTAACCTAGTGAGATGCTTTTTTAACAGTGCTGCCATCCATAGCCAAATAAAAAAAAGCCAAAACTCAGTGTGCCGACCAGTATTCATTTGGCCTCTCCTATGCTACTTCTGATCCAGCACTAACATCTGTAAATCTCAAAAATCACAGGGGTACAAGAAGGGCACATGATCACTCTAAAAATCTAACAGACTTGAGGCTTTCCCAGGAAGATGTTTTGGTAGCTCACATGTGAAGAGCAGGAACAGAAAAATCGTGTTTCCCACACTAGCTAACAGACATGCTCTGAAGTTAGAAAAACTAGACAGGGTGGAAGAATCATGACAGTACTTACCCATTTTTAAAGCATGAAAGACATCAGGTTGCTTCTTTTCTGCATCTGAAAGAAATATAAACATTTATATAAGCAATCAAAAAAAATAGCAAAAAATCTCTAGTAGAATTTTTATACAAAAAACTATTAAAAATTTAAAGTATTATAAAACACAAGTTTAGGCATATACTTAATAAGAACAAAGAAAGTACTGACAAGTTCTGTATTACCTTTGGGAAGAATGAATCACCTGTATAGTTCTCTGAGCAGAGCTAAAGCTAGAAACTATGATAAGGCACCAGCACAGGCTTTTCAATTTCCATTCTTCATCAGGCAACTGTATTTGGAAACTCTTTTTTTCCTGCCTGGATGTCTAAAATATCCACTAAAGAATTACAGTATGGCTTTGTGGTCTGGTAAAATCACCTGTACAACAGTGAACACTGAAATTGTATGGGATTATTTTGAAAGGTGACTCAAACGGAGTTTTACAAGCTGCTCCAGTTTTATTTCCTCTTGAGTATTTCCAGGTTAATTTGTAAAGGTCACTAAAATAATAGTGTCAATTTAACTATGCAGCTTGTTACTTGTGAATTAATATTCTTCAGCTCCCAGATAATCATCCCCATAATAAGAACTGTAATTATTATAAATTGTAGTACTTGGAGTGAAGAATCATTCTTTTTACATGGATTAACAGTGCTTTGAAAATTCTGACACTATATAAGATGAGGAAAAAATAGTGACATATTTTTCACCTTCCACTCATGCCAGAAAATACCATCCCCTATCCTCAAAATTATTGTGGACAAATTATTACTACAGAATCCATGGGGTAACAAAATCTTATGGAAAACAAGGAGACACAGAGATTTCGTGAGCCAATTCTGGCATTTTTATGAAATACAGAAAAGGTTTATGTTCACAGCTTTACTCCAAAGGAAGTCACCTTAATATGCTGAACAAAAGGAATTGCTGAAAATCCCAAAATACTCCAAGAAACTCTTATTCTAAGACCAGGAAAGAGAGTGATGGGTCCTACATTTTCTCCTGATTCAGAAACTGCTCTTATAGAAGGAACTGTGTGTATGAGCTCACCACTGCAAAACAGATTTCAAAACACTACTTTAGGAAAGGACCAGCCTCCATTCTTGTCACGTGAAAACCCTGGAGGACAGGCAGCTTCAGGGAGCAGGAGACCATGAGAAGATGCCAGAAGGAAAGACTGTGATCTGGGCAAGCCTAAGTAAGGACAGGGACAGAAGGCAGGTAACACTCAAGCCATTCCAGGCAGTAAATTTGCTGCTGAGAACAGCTGTGGGAAGAGAGCTGCTTTCTCCTAGGAGGTAATTCACCCTATCTATGGCAATGGATCAGAAAAAAAGTTCCTTCTTTCCTGTCTTCCATATGACAGAAATGATCTTTCTTCTTCACAAGATATTCAAGATTCCAGCGCTAGGAGAGACTTGAAGTGTGGTCAAAAACCAATGCAGAAATTTGTGTGGAAGAATAATGTTTTTACTCCTCTCTCTGCCCAAATGGGTTACTACCCTCCTGATGATGGAAATTCCCCCTCAGCAGAGGTGACAAATATCTATCTGCTTTAAAGCAAGTCCAGTCTTCTCACTTAAACAGAATCCTTCAATACTTTAAGTTGAGGCCAACTCTGCCTGAACATACATCCTGTATATGCAAACACATGGACACTCGTGAATTCCATGGATCTCTGATTCTGTATACTGTAAGCAACTGATGTCTGTTCCTCAAGGTCATGAACAAACATCTACAATCAATCAGTCCTGCCTGGCAGCATGGCTGGATGAAAGCTCTAGAGTCCAAACTTAACCTGTAAGTCAATATCTGAGTTCACACTTTCTCTACAGCAGAAACAGATGTCTGATTTTTGCTCTTACTTCTTCAAGTACAAGGGAAGTTTGACCGGCAGAAATGACACCAAATGTAGACAACAGTTTTGGACATGTCCATATGGCAGTGGAAAATGATCTTTCTAGAGCTAGCCACATCCTTATCTTTTAAAGCAAACAATAGAAAGCGGGAAAATCCAGCTCTTCCAAACCCTCTTGTTAAGCACTTCCCAGTGCTGGCCTGCATAAATACCTTGAAAAGTGTTCCTAAAACAGCCACATACAGACAGGAATCTTATCCTGCTAACATGGAAAAAATTTGCTGAAGTTGGGCACTTGTACCTCAGCTGAAGTAGGTGTGCCTACTCCAACATTTTCAAAATCCAGCTACAAATTACAAAGAACCTCATGCCCATACAAAATAAGCTCCTCAATTTCTAAAGAGAGACAAAAAAATAATTCCATACCTGCCTGAGGCCTAATAGTTGTGAGAGATTCCAAATAGTCCTTCATGTCTTTGTGTTTGAAGCCAACAGAGATTTCAAAAGGTGTTTTATGTAGTACATTCAAGTGATCAGGGTTGGCACCTTTCTCCACGAGCTGCTGTGCCATGCTCACCTTTCCACTAACAGCTGCCAGCATTAAAGGGCTCCAGCCCATTGTCTTTATAGTGTAGTTACAATCAGCTCCCCAGTCTAGCAACAGATGCACCACTGCCTCATGTCCATGCTGAGCAGCTGCCATCAGTGGAGTGATATCAGGAAGGTCATCTCTGCTGCTGTTAAGTACATTTGTGCTAAAATGGTCGTAATTGTCCACAAAAGCTCCAGATTCCAGCAACAATTTCACCATGCTGACATGACCGCCTCTGGAGGCCATTGTGAGGACACTGGCTCCTAACTTGTTCTGTGCATTGAGATCAGCACCATTCTCCAGCAAGATGTGGGCCACGCTTAGATGTCCAAACCTTGGAAGACAGAGACACAAGGGAGAATTAACACCTTGGACTGCAAAAACCAACATACTCTGAACCTAGAAAACTTCATTACCAAATTTGCCAATTGACTAATACATACACTGAGGGATCATACAAGCATCTCTGAATGTGACAATGGGCACCTTGCTGGAGGAGACCACTCATCAGCCGAGGACTGTAAACAAAACCATTCCACACGCACCAGTGACCGCGCTCATAAAGCAGGCACCTATCAAAGAGGATGGTCTGCTCAAAGCAGCAAAGTGCCAGCCTCATTTTCTGCTCCAGGCCACCAAGGCACCAACTCATAACTTCCACAAACCAGTGTCACTTTCAGGCTCTTTTTCCACAGATGTATCACATTAACAGATCAAAGCCAGTTTGTTTCCAGAGATCTTTATGAAGTACCATCATTACTACTGAACAACTGGAGTAAAAACTGCAGAGTCAGTGCTAACTAAGGAAGAAAAAGACCATTTTATCAACTGGAGAGTCAGTCTTCTATATTTGCATTATCCCTTGTTTTCTAGTTGTGAACCATCAATGAACTCCCACAATATAAGAAGACTTAGGGATTACAGATGTGTCCATGAAGCTCAGAGAAGAACACGGTGAGTGGCCATGACGGTTGTAAAGTTAGCTGAACTTCCCTCAACACCAAGGGGACCAGAGAGGACCTTTAAGAGAAATGGCTTACCAGCAGTGGGACAACTGGCCATGTGAATGGCCTTCCCTACAACAATTAATGGAAATTGTTCTGCTCCTCAGTCACACACACCAGCATGGGGGGAAGCATCAACACGGTTCAGCCCAACACCGAGCACCAAAATGAAATGAAAATAAATGTTAAAAAAGTAAGGTGCTGGTGAGTTGGCTTCTAGCCAAGTATTCCTTCTTGATAATTGGGGATACCCAGTGAGTAAGCTGACAAAAGCAGGCAGACAGAACAACCACAAACTCACTCAGCTAGAATGCAAAGAGTAAATTTACTTGTTACCTCGTGAACCTGGGGATCCCCAAAGCAACACACATGCAGAGATACACAAGTGGAGAAGCAGGCACCATAACCAGTTCATGCTAAAGGACCAATGGCCTGCAGTTCACACAAGACTTATCAAGAATTATTCCTGGCTGCAAGGTCACTTGAGTGATTTACAGTCCTCCTCAACAGTCTTGAGGTTTTTAACCCATTCCTTCCAACACCCAGCACTGTGATGGTGAGCATACAGGGACTGGTAATGGGTGTGCCAAGGTGTCTTGTGATTCAACTGCCTATTAAAGTTGCTATGTCAGGCTTGCTATGATTTCAAGACACTGCTGTATTACAAGGTTAAATTAAAACCCTGTGTAATATTAAGTATCTGCCAAGAAAGAAATATGGCACCAAACACTCCTTGTGTGAAATGTCTACAAGAACTTGGTCAGAGTACTGAACTCCGACACCAGCTTTACCAGAAACCTAGCTTTGATATCACTTGACCATCAGAGGCTCAGCTAGTTTGTCAGTAAGCAAAAGGCAATCAGACAAGCAGGAGGTTGGGGTTAGGGTTGCCAATTATCAGTGAGAAAATGGCAACCCCATATTTTAATAAATATAATACCTTGACGAGATGTGTGCATCGTGCTCTTGTTGCAGGCATCATGCACTACTGCATGCCCATGCACATTGTGGTTAGCACAACCCAACTCTGACCCTGAAGGCAACTTCTGTACATTACAGCAAAGCAAACCTTAGTCGAGGAAACCCCAGAGAATGCTACTGACTACTTAAAGCAACCACAGCCTCAAAGTCCTTTGTTTCCTTCCAGAGAGTATACAGTGGCAGGAGGAAGCCTCTGGAGCTTGTGTACTCCCTAAATCTACCCTGTACCTTCACTGCATCACCTCAGTAGAGCCTGCAACCCCTGCACACAGTTGATTTTATGCATATATGCTACCTCCTGTCCAGCTGCAAAAGAGCTAATCACAGCCAGAAAATGAAACAGCTACCTAAGTCTGAAGCCTACCTTTGTACAAACACCAGGCTTCCTTTCTGGTTATCCATTAAAAAGAAGAGAAAATATGCTCTTTTACTTTATACTTTTCAGCAATATATACAACACTTTTCAAATGTCAGCCAGTAATTTCTTGAAATCAGTGAGTGTTTTAGTCATCTGACTTTATTGTTTTTAGGGAATGAGCGTATGGTTTTCATTAAGGGGAAAAAAATCTGTCTCTGCAATTTTTTTCCTTTTCTTTAAACCTTCATAAAATAACTAAATTGTTGAACCTTGTCTTCCTTGTTCTTACTGGGAAACCAGCTGTGTGACTCATTCTTGGGAACTTTATATGGCCATTAATTGAAAAGAGAAATGTTGACTTTGAAACAGATTATTTTCTTCCAAATATTTTGAAGTTATGAAATTAAAAAAAAAAACAGCCAACAAAAAACCCAAACAAATACAAACAAACAAAAATTCCCTTCCCGCCCCCCCAAAAAAAACCAGAAAAACAAACAAAACAAAACAAAACATCACCAGAATAACAAAAAACATTCTCCTGATTAAGCATTCAGTTATTATAGGACAGCAATGCCCTCCAACTCTGCAAAACATGCCAGTGAGCCCAAGGTGTGCTTGTAGGAATAAAGACAAGCGCCAACCCCAGCGTTAGCAACACGGGAACCTCCCACGGCCCAGCAGTGGGTGACACAGAGGAGAGCACCACCGATGCAGAAAACAAGTGTTTTGTCATCAAAAACCCTCAGCAATGATTTTCCCTAGCCTCTGGCAAGCCACCTAGGCACACATGGGCAAACTAAGAGAAATTGTTTCAGTTCGCTTCAGTACGTCTTACATCAGACGTAGTTTTCAACAAGACACACACAGATTAAAAAAAAAAAAAACAAAAAAACCCAAAAAAACACAAAACCAAAAAAAACCATGCAAAATTAAGTAAGGCTACGTGCATATACCTATTGTCACAGAGGAGAGCAGTGTTTCGTGTTCACGTTAGCTCCAATTTTGCACTGGCTAAACCAAGGAACAGCAAGCAGTGCTTCAAATACCACATTCTCAACATGAAAAGTTTCTAATGCCCCAGGATAACACTTAGCCAATTCTACACGGGACAGCCCCTCTTCACCCCCGCCCAGGGACGGGAACAGGCGCCCGCTCCGATCCCCGGGACAACTCCGGGCTCGGCTGGCACCAACCCACGGCGGCCCTCAACATGGCGCCCGCCCTCTCTCCCACGCTGGCCCGCCCGGAGCTCCCCGGCGCCCTCCCTCGGCCCGGGGACCGCGGTTCGGAGAGCGAGGGAGCCGAGCGCCCGCGGCAGCCCGGGGGCGGGGAAGGCAGAGCCCCGGCGGCCCTCCCTCCCTTCCCCGCCCCGGGACTGCCGCCGACTAGGCCGGCGCTCCGCGGCGAAGCGGGATGGCGGTGGGAGACCCGCACCTCGGCCCTGATCCCTCCCTCCCTCCCTCCCTCTTTCCCGTACCTGGCCGCTTGCATGAGGGGGCTCCATCCGTAGTGGTTCCTGCTCTGCACCGAGGCGCCCTTCCGCAGCAGGAACCGCACCAGCTGCTCGTGCCCCCCGGCCGCGGCGAACTGCAGCCCCGTGTTGCCGGCCTCGTCCGTGCAGTCCACGGGCACGGCGGGGCTCGGCGGGGACGACCCTTCGCCGCGGGGCTCCGTCGCCGTCTCCTCGGGGCCGCACGACGAGGAGGAGGGGGCCGCGGAGTCGCCGCCGCCGCCGCCGGGCAGCCCCAGGAGGCGTCGGGCGGTCTCGCAGTCGCCCTGCTCGCAGGCGCGGAGGAAGAGCTGGACCTGAGGGGGCACCCCGCTCTCCCCCATGGGCAGCGCTGCCGGGCCCCGAGCGGCTCGGCCGCCCGCGACCGCCCCTCCGCCGCCGGGAAGGCAGCGGGGAGGAGGGGACTCGGCCGGCAGGAGGAGGCCGGCCCAGGGCGGCCGCAGCGCCCCGGCCGCTCTCGCACGGCGTGAAGGGGGAGCCGGGCTGGGCCGCGCTCCTCGGAGCCGGCGAGGGTTGTCCCAGCCTGGGTCGGGGGTCTCGGCGCCTCTCCTGCCCCGCTGGCAGCCCCAGTGGTGTCTCCCCGCCGCGGCCAGGCAGCGCCGGTGTCCTCACGGCTCCTGCCCCCACGCCAGGGATTTCTGCGCTCTGGGCTGCAGCCGTTCCGCGCCGTTACTGGCTGCCGCACATTAAATGTCCCCGCATTACGTGTCTCTGCCCGCGGTCATGGCAGAATGGGGCATATTCCTTCGCTATGGGGCTTATTTTCACCTGACACAAAAATTCCCTTTTCTTGCTTCACAGCGCGACTTCCTACAGCCTGGCGCGGTCCCTCTGTCAGCCCCCCTCCGTGTACCTGATACTCCAGCCTTTACTTACACCGTCCTACTTTGTGTCTCCTTTAGCTCCAAAGCGGTGTCTCTCTTCAATGAAATACAGGACTCAAAGTTCAGTCTTTTCCCCTACAAACACCCATTTCCCATCTCCTGACAGCACTAATTAGTCTTTCAGTTTAAGATCTTTGTGCATAAAATGTGAATTTCTTGTGTGTCTTCTCTTCAGTTTCAGCCCCCCAGGAAATCCTGAAATATTTTCTAGGTTAAACTGATTTTACAACATCTAAAGCAAGGCAAAAAGGAAAAGAAAAAATCTTAAACTTCGTCACTCAGTGATATCGTGTTGTGTCCCTATCTATAAGACCAGTGACTTCAATGGCAGGACAGGGCACTTGTTATGGAATGGAGGGTTTGGGGATGAGAAGACTAGGAAAACTTAAAAGGAGTATAAAACTATCAAATGCCACTAAAATGTAGTAATCCCCTGGTTTTAGGCAGTGGCATTCTTATCTTCCAAGTTATACAGCTTTTTGGCTGTGATACACTGACAAATCCAGATTGCCAGATCATCATGGCAAAGGGCCAAACTTATTACACTTGGAGAAAGTCTACAGCAAACAAGAGTCTTGGCTGCCGTTATGGACACTTTTTCTTTGGGAAAGTACCATTCATAGCAAAAAAAAAAAAAAAAAATTGCATATTTATCATTACAGAAATAAAAGAACAATTTCCTGGACAGGGCATGTATTCAGGGATACTTCTTTCATTACAGATAGCATGTAGAATATTTAACTATTTAAGCATGTCACCTACATTTATGTTAAATAATTTTCTTAAGCATAAAGGAGCTTACAGTGGCCATCAGCAGAATGAAGATGCATGGATAAGGAGAATTTTGGTCCAGTCAAAACAGCTTACAGCCATTCTTGCATTATAACAGTATGAGAAGCTTGCTGTTGTCAATAAAGCTGGATGGTGCAATTGACTCTTTTCAAGATTTCAGAGCCTGGAAGAAGGGAATGGCAAGAGTGATTAATGCAATACGTTATTCATGATGGAAGAAAATTGGGTCATACTTACCAGATGAAAGTGCATGCTCGGATATTGTCAAATTAGTGACAGGATCACTCCAGTTTGTCTTTGAGATAAGCTACTCAACATGTTGATCCTACCAATTGATGCTATGTAGCTGATGGTTATGCTATCAATTTCTACTAATGGTTTGAAACTACAGACAAAAATATCATGAATGGAACTAGAAGCCTATCAGCAAAAGATGCAACGCTTATTTTAAGAGTTTTATAAGACATAGGAAATATTTGATGGGGTTTAAAAAATGAGAGGGAAAATTATTTGTTCTGAATTCTGCTGCTGTCATCTGATGGTCATTATCATCTTCAGCTGGCATCCTAGGCATTTATACTGGTATGATCACTCAGGGATTTCTGTCACTGACTGATGATCAAGGCAAGGAAAAATAATCAAATTTCTTCTGAAATTAATAAATTGCTGGAATATTCTCCTGGATGATGCAGTACCAAGCTCTTTAGAAAATACAGGACTTGATTTCTTCACCAATGAAAGAGCTACCTAAGCCTTTCAAACAGTTAATTAGGATAAGATAATGGAGAAAGCTTAGTTTGGAAGATAAGATGGGATAAAATAAAACCAAGATTCTCTGTGTGTTAATTGTTCAGAAGATTTGTCCAAACTGCATCTTTCTCCAGTCAGTGAAAAATGCATTGATTTTGACAAGAAAATCGTTTACATCAGTTCTGTGCTAATTTGTATAGGTCAATGTTACATTGCTCAAAGGTTAAAATAATTTTAAATTACAGAAAAAAGCCCTAATGAATGAAGAAATTAATTACTTTCAAATAAAGAAGACGAGAAAAGTGCAAGGAACAGAACAGGCCCACCAAAAAGGGCAGAACAGATAAGGCAGGAGTACACATGTCAGGAATCAACATCTGTGAAACTTCTCTAACATAAGTCTCCACTGCTGATGATCTCATAACACCAGCAACACCACAAAGGAGATACAAGCTTTATTGATGCTACTCATCATATAATGTGAAACAAAAGAGATAAATTATTTAGAGTCATTGTTCTTCAAGACTCAGAACTAAGCATTTGCCAAACAAAGCCTAGGAAACCATTAGAGCATGTAATGTACCTGTGGAACTAGTAAAGTAAGTATAATATGGCAAATGAGCAATGATACAGAGCTACAAATTGGCCAGGTAACAAAAAATTCCATTGCTCTTACAGTAGTAATAGGATGTAATATATTTGGACGCATACTACCTCATATGTAATTCAGGATCATGTAATAAGGAAAACTGTAAAAATGCCATCATAATCAAAAGCCTCTCAGAAATGTAGAAATGCAAGTAGTCAAGCAGTCTGTTCCAAAGAAATCCATAAAACTAGAAACAGCTGACTCACTTATAATCTGCATTATCAAAGTGTGAGGATGGTGGCATCTCAAATCCCCAAGTATGATGGCTTTTTCCATGGCAACTTAAGAGGTAAAATACTTATTTTCTACTGTAAAATCTTACTGATGTGATTCACAAGAAGGTCATACTTCTGAGAAAAAGAAAACTGAAATTTTAAATATTTTTTTTGTGTGAAGACACTTAGGTCTGTCTTAAAGAAAAAGAAGACATATATTAGAACTACCATCAGAGAAAAGGAAATGCTTCCCCAGTATCACTGGACTTATATATGTTTACTGTGGTCCTTTCAGGCATAGAAACAGAAACAACCTTGAAAAAATTATTAAAACCAAATGGTAGTAAGTAGCTACAGTGTAGAGTGACATCGATTAATTTCACAACATAATATCTGTTTGACTTCTTGGTTCAGAATTTTAATCATGGTCTTCTCTTTGTCTACTATGACCAGCTGCATTACCTTTATGAGGAATTTACTTCATTGTTTCAGAATATGCCGTAATTTTGACAAACTTTCAAAAAGTATTTGCAACTCAGTATTTTAATTCATTGTGTCTGCATGAAATTCTGAAAAATTAGTCAGGTTTCCAACATAACATATCTTCCTTAACATCATACCATACTTTGTGAGCAGAATGCAGTTTTGTTCCAATACTTTCTGACAGCTAAGCTTCCTGGCTTAGGTTTCCTTTATGTACCTTATCTCCACTGCCTGCAGTTCATGCTTGCTATTTAGTTTAAGAGAAAAATTATATGCCAGCAATGCATACGTACAGCAAGCAAATATTTTGATTGATAGCTTTGACATGCATGTTCTGACTCTGTCTGTTTGTCTGTCCATCCTGGCTTGTATGTGACCTTTTGAGCAGGCATTTTGTGTGTGTATTTTGTCTATGGGTGCACACACATGTTCTACAGAGATCTGCAACCTGGTGCAGATGAGGTCTTGCCCAAGTAATCCACTGAATGCTGCCTCATTTTATTGACCTGTCACTAGGAGAATTTCACAGCATTATCAGCATAATAGAAGATCCCTGAAATAGGCAACAGTTTCTATCTCAGCCATCAAGTCTGTGGTTTTATTTTGTTTTAGTTTTAGGGTTCTTCCTCTCAACTCCTTGATCTCTCTGCCTCTGCACTGAACACCCAGCTTCCCTCTTGACCCAAAGCTCCCCTGTAAAACAGGGTTCCTGCTGAAGCACTGAGGACCCTTTGGCCCCGGGGAAACAGGGTGCGGCTCATTTCGTGTTTTGCATGCACTGTGCAGCTGTCTCAAATAAAGAGACTTTCAATTCAAACACATTTATTTAAACAAAAAAAATCCTTGGCAGTGGTAGTGCAATAGGCCGAATAATAATATTTTAAAAATATTTGTGCTAATAAAGGAGAGAAAGAGCAGCCAATGTGAGAACTTTGGGGAGGTCTTGCAGGGCAGTGCACAGTTTTTATGCACAGTTAAAACAATGGTGAACAATGACCCCATAAGTCCAATGCTATTTGCAGGGAGTATGTTTTATAGCTTGGATGATTCTTCCTCTCCTTAAGCAAATTTCCTATCTGTGTCCAAAGTATTTGTACATGATGGTTCCTATCATATTCTTCTGATTTTCCTTCTTTAGAATATGTAAGCTTTGGCTTTTTCTAGAACTAGTAACTTTATTCTGAAATACATTATTTGAGACTTTATTTTTACTCTGGAAGTGTGAATTTGGGAAGCTGTTTAACTTATTGAAAATGCAGTCTTCCCACTCTATTTCCATTTAAGATTTTTGCTTTTTACACACAAAAGAAAAAAAAAAAAACAGGAAAAGTTTCTATGACGTGAATTTTAAATATTTGGCAAATTTAATAGCTCTGTTTTTTTCTGTAATGTATATATCATCACTAAAAATAAGAATACCTTTTAATAACTATACAGGTGTTAAATAGTTCATCATATCTTACCTCTTTAGGGATTCCCTGTATGTAAACATGGTCCTTCAATAAACTCATGTATTTTAGGTGAACTAAATATTGCCTGCATTTCAAACATATTTCAGAGAGCAAGAGATACACCCTAAATTTCTGTTATTACATTCACTATTATGTGAATTCTTGTGGACAATTGCATATTGTTGTGGTTAGTCTTTTTCTCTTAGTGCTTTTTGAAAGGTTTAATTAATATTTTGAATACTTCTTGAGGTGAAGAAAAAATTTTCTGTTTTTAAAAATAAACTTTTAAAAGCCATTGATTATTCTCCTGATCTTTTGTTTTAATTTGGACAACTAAGGATACAATAGATATTTCTAGATAAGTAATTAGACTTATGACTTGTTTGGTTACTTACTTATCTTTGGTTGAAACTCCTCAAGCAATTGAAATTATAACTCGCTAAATACTAAAAAATCATAACAAATTATTTTAACTTCCATTGTTATTCAACCTGAAAGAAACAAGAGGACTGCATAAAAGGAACTCTTCCATGAAAATTTTGCTGCAAGTTTTATGGCTAGCAGTAAACTTATTAATTTGCCTTGTTGATTGTAGATTTTTTTTTTCCCTGCTGGGGCTTATCTGTATGTTCAGAGAAAATTGTTTACACCTTAACTATTTCAGCTCAGAATGTTCAGTCTTCCCATCACATTTACACCCCAAAAATGTTTGAAAAGGTTTGACAAAACATGTTTTTACTTTCATATTCTTTACATGTTGTACAAACTTCTTTGTGAATGCAAATAATTGATTCTTTATGATTTTTACATTAGCCTCGTTACTGTACCTTCTCTTGATGAATTTCCTCTGATTTATGTGTTTGGACATTATCCCCAGGGAACTGCTGTTTACTGGCAATACTTCAATTCCCACTGCAATAAGTCTTCACCCATTACTTTGCCGTAAGAGCATTATTACTGCCGAGAGCAGTTCTGTAGTTTTTGGTTCCCTGTTTCCCATTATTTTTGTTTCAGAACTTGTTTTAGTCACGTGATGATGTTCTTGTGCTTCTTCCATATTGCTCTAATACTTAAAATACTTATATAAAATACAGATTCTTATCATATTTTAGAACATCTACAGCAGAAATCTCTGGTTTTTTTCTTGGGGTGTTTTTGTTTTTTTTTTCTCACTCTTCTTAATTAACTCTTAGTCCTACATTTTGCTCTTCCCAATCTCCTCTGTAACTTCTTTTGGGAGTCCAGGAGGATCTCTTCTCCTTTGATTCATTCCTGGAATAGGCTTCCTTTATGCAGAAAGATGGTGAGTAAGGAGACAAAGCAAACACTGGGCATGCAATAACTGGTGTCACCTGACTCTTCAGACCCAAAGTTTGCTAGACATAAAATCCTTTATATGCAATGTAAATTCTCATGTCCAACATATTGATATTTAGTAATTGTCTACAAAGCATATTGAAATTAGATTTATGCCTATGTAATTTCCTGTGATAGCTAGCTGTATAGCTGCATAAGAAATAATCTGTCTATAGACACATTCATTGCAAATCCACCTAAATGCCTTGATTTATACTAGTTTGCCAGAATCAGAATCAGTCACTGGTTTTCAGCACCCTTCTGTCCAGAGCATGGCCCCCACAGTAGTTGAGTCTACATTTGTTGTCACATACAATATTTATTATCATGTAAAATCAGAAAGAGCTCATAGCTGTATGCTCTGACCCTGGCAGTGGTGACATTTTTCCCCTTCCTTAGTGTTAGTTTCGCTCTCTCCCCAGTAGTGCTGGTGAGCACCGCCCAGTGCTGTGTACTGAAGTTCTCTCTCTGGGCATGACCAAACTCCTCTGCTGGGCTGATCTTGACAGGTCTCCAACAGCAGAGGATGTTGCAGTGAACATGGAAAATGCATGGAGCAAATGACGCCTCGAAAGCTGTTCCAGTTCCCTGCTGCTAATGAGAGAGAAACTGTATCCAGTTATGTTACATTTATGTTGAAGTATTTCAAACGCAAAATCCGGAGCTCTCGCGTAATCTCAGGGTCTCCAGATCACAAGTTTCGGCAGATGGGGCTTCATACTGTTAGGGGCTGAAGTAAAACAATCAGTATGGATATCTTGTTGAGTATGAAGCAAGTCTGAAAGTTCTAACTAGTGCTGCTGTTGTTTTTTTCCTCCATGATTCTCAAGCCACAGAATAGACTGCCTATTATGTGTATAATAAACTTGGGAATTTCACTAGTATTTTGGATTTCCCTCAATGAGGCCACATTGGTTGACTTTTTTCAACCAAGAACACTCCTTTCTTCAGCCAAAAATCTTGTCATTAATGCCTATAGTTTCTTAGCCTGTGTTCTGCTCTACTTCTGAAGCACATGCTATTCTACAGGCAGTAGAATGGATGAAGCCTGGTTTCCTATCGATTTGTTCTCTTCGATCCCTAAGCTCTTCCTAGTCCCTCTGTGGGAAATAACCTCCCTTGCTGTCCTGCAGCTCTGAAAATTTCTGTCCATAGACAGCAAGTCTTGGGGCTACCTCAATCACTTCCAGAGGCCAAAGCAGCTTGCTGTGGCTCTGACAGCTCAGTGCCAGCAGATTTTTCCCTTGCTGGGAAAGTGGCATACCTACCACGCAGCTACCAGCTCTTATGAAGGTCCCTGAAGTTTCAAGGGAACCAGATCACCTTTCCCTTGAAGAGTGAAAGGAACATGCCTCCCTCCTCCCCGCATCCCAGCTCTGTGTGATTCGGCAGAACCGGGATGGCTTCCACTCCCTCCTTGCCCCAGGATGGGTCAGCATCAGCCCTGGTTTCCACCGGTTGTGTCCCCAGGGTGAACGCGGAGCAGGTTGGAGCTCCGTGTGTGCCTTCCCTGGGATGCCAGAACCCTCGGGGGCCAAGCAGCCCTCCGAGCACCAGGACACCGAGGGACATCGTTCCCAGAGGCGGCTGGCGGGCGGCAGGGGCGCAGCACGGCCAGGGGACAAGCAGGGCGGGTTCCCTGTGCCGGGGTACCGCTCCCCGCCCCTACAGCGCCCGAGCCCGGCTCTTCCGCGCCGCGCCCCTCCGGGCTGGCCGGCGGCGGGGCGGGGAGGAGGGAGGAGCCGGCGGCGGAGGAGCCGTGCGGGCTTCCTGGCGGGGCAGCGCTGTCGGCGGGGCGGCTGTCGCGGCGTGGGCAGGTCCTGAGAACTTCGCCGAGCCTGCCCGGAGCGGAGGCGCGCCCGTGTCCGTGGGACGGCAGCCGCCGCTCGCTCGGCATGGCCGGCCGCCTCGGCCGCGGGATGTGCTGGGGCAAGCGGGGCCGGGGCTGCCGGGGCGAGGGCGCGCTGCTCGCCCTGGGGCTGCTGGCCGCCCTCGGCTTCCTCGTGTGGCGGCACGGCTCGCCGCCCCTCCGCGCCGCCCGCCGCGCCCCGCCGCTGCCGCCGTCCCCCGACCCGGAGCTGCTGCGGCGGCCGGTGTACGCCAAGCCCGCCCTGGACCCGGGGGCGCTGGGGGAGCTGGGCCGGGCGGTGAGGCTGGAGCTGAGCCCGGCCGAGAAGCGCCGCCAGGAGGAGAGCATCCGCCGGCACCAGATCAATATCTACCTGAGCGACCGCATCTCGCTGCACCGCCGCCTGCCCGAGCGCTGGCACCCGCTGTGAGTACCGCCGAGGGCAGGTGGGGCCGGGGCAGGGGAGCCGTGCCTGCCGCTGCTGCTGCTGCTGTGGCTCAGAGAGCCGCTCCGGCAAACCGGAGTGTCTGCTGGCAGCGGGCAGCGCGGGGTAGTCCGCTCTCTCTCAAGTACCTCTCGCTCAGGAGCGTGGAGGCTTTTGGAAACTTTCCCATCACAAACGCTCTTGGATCACCGCGTTCGCTCTCGGAGTTAAGTTGATCGGTGACTTTGCCAGGCTGCCGCACCGACACAAGGCAGCACGAAGTCGCGTGTTGGTGGAGTGTGTACAGGTTGTTTCCCCGCCTGTAGCCCTGGTAGTGTGTTTTCAGTCCTCAAGCTACGCTGCTCTGTCTTGTTTCTCCTGCTGCTGTCCCCTGGGTCAGTCAGCATGGGCAGCAGCATACTTTCTCAGTCACTCCCAGCTTTACAAATGTTACGCTTCCCAGATTTCAGCTGTGCATTGTATTCAAATGTCTTAAGACACACAGTTTAAAGGAGATTGTGTTATCAGCAGTTTTACCAGGAGTGAGCTAGAAATGTTGCTCACAAAGGTGGGCAGCAGTATTGTAAAATGGGACTGTGCTTGATCCGGGATGCATGCTTGCTGGGACAAGGTGCATTTACTAATTACATGTACAGTTATGACACCAGCGGCAGATAATGGCACAGGCAATGGCACAGGCAATTGCAAACAAAGGGTTAGATAATGTTTGATGAGGTGGCTCACGTTTACAGGCAATGGCTCAGTGCAGCTGTGAAGCCAGCGTGGCACGGCAGGTCTGACTGCTGTGCCCTTGCGCAAATACTCCGGGTGGCACCTCTTGGGCTGTCCTGTGAGTGAGCTGCCGGCTGGTGAGAGGGAGGGCCAGCCAATTAAGGGGATATGCTAGCTGTCACAGGGGTTGGGATGGAGCCACGGCTGCTGCTGACTCCTCACTTGTGTTTCACTTGAGCTTGGCTTCAGCTGGTTTGTTTCATTGCAACAGGTTTGTATGATATGGTAGCAAAAAGCAGTGGAAAAAGCAGGGCTCTGGCTCTCCCGTGCATTCACTTCACGCCCGTGTGTCCTGCCCAATGTTTCACCAACCCTAATTGTAAGTGCTGAATCTAAAGCATGAATCTTAGGATGGCTTTGAAAAAGTTGCAGTGCAAATGCAAAGCCTTTTGATCATAAGTTTACGCCTGACACTAGGCTTGTTTTACTTAGTTATTATTCCCCTCTTATCAGCAGTCTTAGACCATAGGTCAAAAAGGACCATTTAAGTTTCATTTCCATGGGAAGAATTAAATCATTTCAATGAGTTATTTTGGACTTCTGCCATTTCTCTATGAAAGGATGTTAGAAAAAATGGAAGGTCACAGTTGTTGAATAGGAGATATTATAGATGGGTGTGGGTGACTATTCTAGAAATGAAAATAATTTAAATAGATTTTGCTACAACAGTAGACCCTTTTTGATTTGAATATATGGATGCTGAAATGACAAAATATATCCAAACCAGAAGAATCACAGAAGCATCAGTGACATAATCTCAGAGATAATTGCCTTCTGAAGCTGGGGCTGTATTGTATTGTTGGCAGGTGCTTCATGCCTTTGTGCGCAGTTAAATCTAAATTGTGGCAAAAATGTCACAGAGCATCTCTCCAACTCACACAGCAAATGTAAAAAACTTTCCCAAAGGCAATTTTGCAATGAAGTGTTAACTCCTTCTCTCAAGAAGGAAGACCATGTAAGAGAATGAAGTAAAAAAAACCCCCATAATTATAAAAAAGAATTAAGAACTTCTCACCAAGTCCACAGCCATAGCAAATGCATTGCACTTAGTTCCAAGATTAGAGGTCATACAGTTCAAAATCTCAAGTCTAGGGGAAATATTTTTTTTTTTTTATTTTAAGATGGGTAATGCTTGACTATTTATGACCTTTAATGAACGTTTTATTAATGGGTGAGGCCACAATGATGGGAAATAAGCAGTAATGGTAGATGGCAACTAGACTTCAGCGGTCCACCAAAATCGTGCAAAGGCTGAATTTTAGATGTGATCAGCGAAACAACTTTGGTACCAGAAGGTGACAAGTGCACCATTTTTTAGTGGAGTGCCAGCAGAGAACCAGAGAACTGTGTGCTGGCAATCCTTGGATCTTTTCCAGGCATGTTATCTACAAACTGTGGTAAGGGAAAGAATTAGTAACAGATGGGAGGGTGTGATCTGTTGAGAAAGTCAACAAGGCTATTGTCAAGGATGACGTGTCTTACAAATCTATATGAGTTCTTTGAAGGTCGTAATTATATGGATAAAAATGTGTGTTGTTACTTGATGAGTTCCTTAAACAACTGTGAAATAATGTCGAAATTCCTTGCATTTATAAATAACTGAGTAGAAGCTGCAAAGCAGTGTTGGGGGGTTTTTTTGTGTGGTTTTTTTCAGTTTTTTTGTTTGGTTAGTTTTGGTTTTTGTTTGTTTTAAAGAGCAAAGATAATGTCCCACAGAAATCTGTGTTGGACTCAATGCAGTTCAACTTACAGCATGGCTTTCATAAAGAAGTGACTAATTTACAGGTCTTCAGCCTAAAAGACATGGGGCCTGCTGGAAGTGTATCTCCTGCAGGATTCCTGCAATACATGGTTGATGCATGAAAATGGATAAAACAAATTCTGCCACCTTCCTGTTCCAAAAATCCATTTCCTGTAAAGCATAGTCCATCCACTAAAAAATTTAAATCAAATATTCAGGAGGTATTGATCTATGCTTGGAGACTCTGTTCTGGGCTATGGGCTTTTGGTCTGTTTCAGCATATTCTTGTGTGTGTGGAGGCAATCTGGATATTTTAGATACCAAAAAAGTGGGAGAATAAAAGGGAAACAGAAACAGCATTACCACCACCTGGATGCCCCAATGCTCCTTTTGATGTTAATGTCCTCCCACACTGATCAATGAATCCACTCTCTGTGTGTGAATTGGTGAAAACATTTGAATCCAATGAAAACTAGAGTTTTGCTAATAAGATAGAGTATCTGAGCCAGTAAGCTGTTAAATGTGATATGCAAAATGATTGCACAAGGTGTTGCTGTGTCAAAAACTCATGCCCATAATCTTTTCCTACTGCTGCATGTTGTACATCCTGGACCTGCCACGGGAACAGAAGTGTGGCAGGTATTTGCTAATATGTATGTCTGGTAATACTGTACAGGAAGAGAAGAATAGTCTGGCTGAGATTACTCTCTCAAATAATGTATTGATTGATGATACTTGACTATGAATCCAAGAGGTTTTCAATATAGACCTTTCTCCTACTAATATATTCCTGACAGTGAAAATATTCAGAAAGTTGTTGTTCCTTCTTGTTCCCACCACTGTAACTTGCTTTTTGTGATGACTGATTCTGTTTCTATTGACCCACAGACCCAAAGAACTTGACAGCTACAATTGTTGCCTTTAGACAATTTCTGCTTCCTTTAACTGTCTGAGCTTGACATCAGCAACTGAAAATGTGTTTCATCACACAGGATTTGTTTAGTTTTATTGAAAGTATACATATAAACAAATAAACATTATGTATAAATAATCTAGAAAAATTCTTCCATTTGGAAGAATCTGATGGATAAGAATGTAAGTTAATAAATGATGATACAGTTTGTACAAGGCTAGAAGTGAAATAAGCCATTGGGTCAGAGAAGGATGGAGGTCGGAAGGAAACTTTGAGGTGTCTAGTCCAACTTTGAAGCCTCCAGGGATGGAAATTTAATGATGTTTGAACACCTCTTTACGTGCAACATCACTACCACAGTGATTTATTTCTATTTTTGTCCCTTGATCGTAAGGTTGTCTGGATGGCTCAGCTTGTCTTCCCAACATCTACCCTTCATTTCTTGAATTTGTACTCATAAAGTGAGCAACAATTGCAGGAGGTTTAAAACCAGCAAGTGTCTTCTGTCAAACTTGGACTTACTGAGGGCCCTGTTGGGTCTGATGCCCCTCTGTAAGTGGGTGTGATGAGCTTGGGGCCATGGGTTTGGCTGTTGCTGCTGCTGCTCTGCTTTCCTCCCCCTGCAACAACACGTCAGCATTGTGTCCCATGGGCTTCTCCTTGTGTGCTTGTTTTACAGGACTGTAGGGCTGGCAGACAACTGATATGTTCTCTTAGGCTTTTACAGCTTATTACAAGGTGTAAGAATTACATTTCCAGTTTTTCCACCTGAGTTCTTTTAGATTAAGGGCAGTTTTCAAGCATTGTTTCAGATTTTAGGCATTCTGCTTTTTCTTTCTGTATTACAGTAGGGATGCATTGCTCACTTATTTTGGGAATAGTTTCTGTCAAAGCACATGAGTTGCCTTTCAGCTGACTCTAGGTACAAAAGGAGCAAGTCAGAACCAGGCATTTTTGTGCTGACTCAGCATTTCATGTTTTCTCTTTCATGGTAGAAGCCTGATTCAGCCCTTGGGACTCATTTTACTTGTGATCACAAGGAAATGGATCTTTAATTCTTTCCGGTCTTTCCTAAGTAGCCACAAAAGCCCCCAAAATATTGAATGTGATCTGCATAGTATTTTTCAGCTATTAAAAAAAAAAGTTTTAGAGGTTTGTTCTTTAATTCTAGGTAATCTTTTGTGTTTTGGAGAGATTCTTTAAATAATTTTTTTTATATGTGTGATTTTATGTATATGTTTAAGTGTCTGTCCATATATCTTCAAGTGTCTTTGTATAGATAGCTGGATATACACAAATGCTCAAATTCGTCTGCCACCACCATTTATGCCTATGATTTTATTTATTTTGGGGAAATATTATGTTTGACTTTACCAAAACAATCTTGTGCTAAGATTGTTTTGTCTTTCAATACTGTTTTTCCTGTTTGTTCCCATAATTGAATTTGATTCTCCCGAAGTCTCTCTTCTGTGGTTTGTTTTGTTTTCTGGGCTGTAAATACTAAATTATACCAGGATGTTTCTCTGATAGTATCTTGCTAGCAAGTAGCAAGTTCCAAGAATAAGCCTTGGTACTAGGTTTTGGTTCCTTTTCTACTCCAAAAATCACAGCTACTCCTGCCAGGAGTTTTAACCTGATCTCTTCTGGGAAAAGGTGTAGCAGCAGCTGAGTGTTTCCCTCTTCAGCCCACAGTGAAAGACTGACTTCACCCAGGAGCTTCTCTTTCATCTCTTACGTAAAGGTGAAATAGCTGCAGTGCTTTTAATATTTTTTCTTTTTTTTTTTTTTTTCCTTTTTTTTGTGCTTATAGGAAATAGAGCCCTTTGAAGAAGTGATCTGCAGCAGCTTGACCTTTCTGGCACATCCCTTCCCTCTAAACCATCACCTGATGGTGCACCTTGTGCCCGGAGCTGGCTTTGGCACGAGTGCTCCCAGCTTTGTGTCTGATCAGGAGACACAGCACACGACTTCTTGCAAGCCAAAGCTTTGCATTAAACACTTAGAAGTGTGTTTGGTGTAGTGGTTTTGGAACACTGTGGTCGCTTGTTTGGTGTTAGGATTTTTGGTTTGATTTCTGAGCTTTTTGGAAATACGTAATTGGTTACTAGTAACAATATTAATTATAATACCTTTTAGTCATTACTTTAGTGTTAGTTGGCAGGATTTCTTTAATATATAAACAGGCTTTAGACCCTCAAAGCAATGTTTCTCTAGGACATTGCATTCTTTCCTCAGACAGTAAGTGGGGTAAAAATAATTCTTCACTATAGTTGGGTTTTTTTGGGTTTTTTTGTTTGTTTGTTTTGGGGTTTTTTGTTTGTTTTTGCTTTTCTTTTTTAAAATATAAAAGCTTGCAGTACAAAATGAAGCAATGCTTCCACTATTGCTTTGATATTCAGGATACTTTGCTACTTCTGTTTCCTGTCATCTGTAAAAATGTGTCACTTTTCATTGTCATTATGCTTTTAACAACCCCCAGCAAATATTTTCCAGAAGAGCTCACATGATTATTTTTCACCGCTTTCCTTTCCAGCTTCTGGTAGACTTCCTCAACTTCCTTTGACATCTAGATTATTGCTTGGTTTCAGCTGATTTAATTTTTAAATTGAAAAAGTTCCCAGATCAGTGATTGATAGTAAGCAAAAATTGATTTTTTTTTTAAAATTCAAAAGCTGCTTTCATTTAAACAATTGTCTATAAGGATCAGGTGCATCCACACCTTATTTGTAGTGATGAATACAATAGCTTCTTTCAGTTATGGCTTTGCAAAATATTTTTTCTTGTCATGAATCAAATTACTCACACTAAAGTAAGTTTTTGAATGTAGGTGTAGGAAATAGTATGTCTCTGTGGAAAGGTTAAGTGTATCACACTATCTTGGAAGAAAAGTGAAAACATTTGAGGAAAATGCAACCACTGTTTCAGTTCAGCAAAATAAAATGAAAATCAAGTGGGTTTTCCCACTGTATCATACAGAATTTCCTTCTCCTCTGGACATCCAGAATCTGGGTCAGTTAGGAAATTCTTTAGTATTTCTCTAACAATTTGGAATTAGGAGGCTCTATGGATTTCCTAAATTTGTGGATTTTAGGATACAGACCTAGTAAATTCTCTTACTTGTTCTTTCTAGACATTTATTTCTTAATATATATTTGATCTTTCTTAAAGTGATTTGCTTTCTGTACCCCCTCCTTCCCAACCCCTAACTTCTTAACAAATATTTTCTTCTGTTTCAGACTTTGTGTCTTTCTTTCTTGCTTCTAACAATGTTTGTATACAAGGCAGCACAGCCCATTATTATCTGAAATCTTAAGACAGCTTTTGGCAGTCAGTCTTGTCAGTACCTTCTTGTCATTGGGAGAATCATTCTGCAGAATGTTAAATAACCTGGAAAACTGTTTCACAATCAAACCAGCTTCTGTTTCCAGAGACTTGATCATATCACAGTGTTGTGGCCTGTAGAGGGGTGGTTTCTCTAACATGGTTTGTTTCAGCAGATATAATTTAGGGAGCTTTTAGCCAGCCTGCTGGGCTGGGACAGGCAGTGGGGAAGTGTAGGCCAGCATCCTGAACTCACCTGCTTAAGTGTTCCAGCCTTGCCCCAAATAATCTGGTCATTTTTCCAGTTATCAGCACTTTGCTGCTGTGTGCTTTGCTACTCACTCCAAGACACACCTTCTGTAAACTTTCAATGCCTCTTTCTGCAATAGTTGAACACGTGGCTTGTGTAGGTGTGCAAAACCAGGTGAAGCCTCTCCATGCCCAGATAAACCTTTTTTAATTTAAAAAAAAAGAAGAAGAAAATCCCTGAACTGGCAGTTGGATCAAGGTAGTCTTATGTGACAAAATAAATTTGGCATGGAAAGTTGGGTACTGTTTGTAGGAGATGAGAATAGTGTTTATTATATCCTTTAATTCCACTGGAGATGTTGCACTTTTGTATCCCAGGCTTTGGGAGGTGTTGCTTTTGGCTCGTGTGCTGCATTTTATCCATAGATTACTCTCCCATACAGAGGGGTGAGGGGTTCAACTATGTATTCAGCCTGGAGTGAGGGACACAGCCTTGGTCACTGTGAGGTGGCTTAGAAACCAGTGCTGCCACCTGTGTCACACAGCAGGGCTCGGGGTGCTTGTGGATGGATGTGCAGATAGAAGATCCCAGTGCTGCTGGGTCCTGTGCCATGGCTTTGGGAAAGTGAGAGAAGGAGGTGCTTTCTCTTGGGTGAAGGTACTTGGCAGATTCCAATGCCCACATTGCTGCCTCTGCAGTTTATGGAGTGGGAGTGAAGATGGTAAGACTAGATTGAGGTGCTGCCATTCATCCCCGTCAGCCTCATTTATTGCAGCCTACAAAATGCCCCTTTTGAGCACACCTCTTACTGAAAGAGCAGTTTAAGTTGGTGTTTTAGCTGTTCAAATTAGGAAGAGGAAAGGAGGCTGCGAGGTAGGTCAGCATGTCTATGGTCCATCACAACAAACCCAGCCAACCTGGTTCCTAGCCCACCGTGTGAAAGCCAGCCTGAAGTAGAGCCCTGGCAGTGTTTTCCAGGTGACACTGGGATGGGGCATATATGTCACTTACTGTAGTCACATAAATCAAGTTAAATAAATCAGCTTCAGCAGTGACACGTGCTGTTTTGCATTTCTTGAGAGAAGCTGCGCAATCCTGAACTTGCCTGGGGCGCTCAGACTGAAACTTGAAAACCAAAACTTACATAGTATACCTTCTGAAAGCATTAAATAATTGATGAGCAGTTTGTGTTCTTAACAAATCTTTGAAAACTCAGAGAACATTTCTTTTTCTTTTTTGTTAAAATATAGGTAACTGTGCATATAGAAGATCATATTTGGAGATTGAAAGTCTGTTTTCCCTTTCTGTATCATTGTCACAGTTGTGGTGAAAGTCTCAAGTAAGAGCATGTCAGCAACCATTCCTAATTAACTCATGGCAGTGCGCCCAGTGTGCACACATTCATGCTCTCTCCCTGTGTATAGATACACATCTCTTAGAGAAACAGCTCTTTACAAAGAAATAAATTGAGTGATTACATTAATTGACACAAATGTTCTTGAAAACAACCCATTTAATTTTGTTTAGGCATTTCCTGAGTGATGTCTCCTTGGTTTCTAATAAATAACCTATTGTAAAACTTGCTAACAGGAGACTGTGTAGTGTAGTAGGTTAATTTATTAAACTTGTCAGCTGTTTACTCTTGGTTAGGCTGTGATTTAAAAATGCAGTGTAAAAAAGGCAAAACCAAAACCCCACAGGAATTTGGATGTGTGAGGATGCACTTTTATATGTTTGGCTTCAGTCTGCATTTTGTGGCCTTAGATGTTTGAGTAGAAGCTGTAGTGAAACATAGAGAAAGGGCAGTACATAGTGAACATGGTTTATGTTCAGCATTATTTTCTCTTTCTTCCCGTTGGGAAGTTTAAAGGTTTATGGATGAACACATTAAGAATTCTAAAATATAGATGTTGTCTTAGTGTAAATTGCTAAGAAATGCCAAAAGACAAAGCTTTTGTTTGTTTTATGCCTGTCTTATGCCACAGTGATAAAGTAGGAGGGTCCCTGGAACACCCACCCAGTGTGGCAGAAAGTGCCTAAGGGAAATGAAGGATGATGCTGGAGCATCGCAGTGTTCCTGTCTGCTCCTTGGAAGATGGCTGGAGCACTCCTGGCCATGTTTTGTCTGTCACTCTACTGTGCACAAGGCTGAAATATTGGTCTCCTCAGCCAGGTTTCATAAGCTCTTGGAGATCTATTTCACACCCAAGATAGCTCAGCTACCTTAGAAGGCATAAAATCAGCAGGATGGCTTCTGTGATAGTGTGGGAAACAAAAAAAGTTTTAATAAAAGGCAAAATAACAAAACTCTTTAGAGAGAATAAACTGAGCCAGGTGCAAGAGGTTCTTGCTCCTGGTAAAACACCTCACAAAAGCAATTACTTCTTTGTTCTTTTTCTAGTAAATTGCTCAGGTGGGACTTTCTGGCTTCTGTCCAATTTGCTATCCTTAAGTTTGAGGTGAAGCCCCCCAGGTCCTGTGAGGTGCCTTTTTTTGCTAATTGAGGAAATAAACTTCTGGGCTTTTTTCCTTTTGAAGGAGACAAAGGTTAGTTTTGTCACTCGATCAACAGAGGGCACATTCCTACACGAGGCTTCTGCTTGTGCATTTTCTAGCGAATCTGCAGAGAGCAGATATGACCAGAGGGCAGAGACTGAGCAGGTGTCACTCCTTTGCATTGCCATACCTGTTGTGGCTCTTATTCATTATATATCAGTGTTTGCCATTGAAATCTGTGTCCTGTTTAAAGCTACATGCATTTATTTTGTTGCCTCTGGAAAAGCCTCTTGGATGTGTTGGCAACAGGTTTTTCCTCAGTGACTGATCCTGGTATCTGATAACTGTTACCAAAATCAGATTGACTAAAGATATGTGTGCTTCTCTGAAGAAAATGAGCCCACTCAACATGCCATTTTTAATTTAGGTAATTGTTTATTTTAAAATACAAATTGCAAAATTATTACAAAACAGTAAAGTTCCTGTGATTGAATAAGATAAGGAGAATTGTGAAGGAATGTTGGACTTCAAATGCATCTGCATTTATTTTCCATGTTTGGAAATGTCACGCTTACAGGCAACTAATTTCCTTCTGTCTGTGTTATGTTTTTACCAACCATTTGGTAGTTAGGATGACTAGGTTCAAAGTGATGTATCACAGCCAGTGGAAGGGACCACATTTAACTTTATTCACAGAAAAGTTAAGGAATGTTCCATAATCAAGCCTCTATAGACAAGAGGGACCCGCTGAGGTCTCTTGGGCTGTGCTGGATCAATGGCTTAAGGAGGGTGAGGCGAGTTGCCTTATGGATCTGTCTTTATGGACCTGCAGAACCCAGATGATCAGCTCAAAAGTAGTTTTTAGGATGAATAATGTGAGATGCAATTAATACTGGCTTAACATGATCCTCTCTATTGGAAAGGACAGTGTTATGGGTTTGAGGGTGGCACTAAAGAGTGCCCTACTCAGAAGCTGAAAGCAGGTTGCAGTATAGTATGCATAAATAGATGTTCCCAGTGTGTGCAAAAACGTATTTTGGGACTGCTGTCACCAGTTGCTGTCATTTTAAAGGCATACTGTAATTGATACGCATTTGTTTTTCTGAATAATCCAAAAGTAGGAGTGAAATGATTCAGCTGGAAAGTAGGAGCTGGGATGCTTGGCTGACACATGGATAATGAAAGTACATCTTGAAGTTTGCAAGTGTGAATACAGAAGGTGGACTGCTGAGGCATTTCTGTGGTAAACAGGAGTTGAGGAATGGAAAAGATCAGTTATGACCACTAAGCTTTCAATCAGGTTTTGTACTCGTAGTGGGTTTTTTAAAATTTTTATATCTTGTGAAGTGGTGATGTTTAGTGTCCATATGCATACCACTTAATTGTTATTCAGCAACACTGCCAAGCATTTCCATTTCAGGGATTCATTAGCTTTTAAAGATTTTCTTCTGCTATAATTTTTCCAGGGTTTAAATGCTTTGGGTTTGTAATCTCCCGAATGGGATTAATTTTTAAGGCTTAGTGAAACTCTTTCATTGCAGAAAGATAAGGAAAAGTGTGCTTCACTTTAGCAACACTGTTTGAGACTGCTAACAGTTGAGATCTTCTGGCACTTTAGCGAGAAATATGTCTTGGAAATAATATCTGAGATAAACATGCAAATCTGCACAGAAGTTGAATAATATGGGTGGGTTTTTTTGGTTTTGTTTTAATTTGTTTTGTTTTGGTTTTGTTTTTTTAGTAAGGGCATCAGGGTACTGCTCAGGTCAGGGTGGCTGTGCTGGCCAGCAGCCTGCCCTGCTACCATGGTGGGTCACTTCTCTTCACTCCTGTGCAGCCTTCCACCACAGAGCTGGTAAATTAAACCCATTTTTTAGTGCTGGCCTCTTTCTTGACTTTGGAAACCTAAGAAACGTGTGTTCTGGTATGTCTTGTAGTAGGCTGACCTTTTCCTGCAGTGTGGGGTGTGCTCAAGGAAGGAGGCAGCAATGCACAGTGAATCACAAACAGTGTGGGGATTGCCTTGCTCTGTGCCAAATTATGTTTTCCATCTCCAGCATGTAATTTCAGGCAAATCCATTGAAGTCTTTAATCTATAATTAGACTTCTAAGCTTCTTTAGACCTTTTAAGTTTCCTTTCTTTAAATGGAATACAGCATTTTTTTCCCATGAATATTCCTGACATATTTTTCAAAGAATGCTTTCCTGGTATTTTTATTTATTTATTTATTTATATTTTCCTTCAGCTTTCTAAACTGGGTATGTAGCGATCCTATTTCCATCAAGAAATTAACTCAAAATTACCTGGTACAAGTGACTGATGTATATGTATTCTTTTTTCCTGGCAGTACTGAGCAGAAATGTTTTTTAGTAGGCTAAATTAAATATGTATTTCTAAAATTGGATTCATACAGTGGGTTTTTCTGCATAACAATTAAAGAAGTTAATTAAAATGTCACTTTTCACTCCTTTTTATGTGTCAATACATGAATGTCTGGCTAAATAAATCAATTCTGTCACCAGGTGTTGATGTGAGACAGTTCCTCTGTGAAAGCCCCTCAGGATAAGTTACAGCCTGGAGGGACAGGCATTCTTGTACTTCACTGTATCAATGTGTGTGTCTATGTGTACTACCTATGTATATATGTCTGTATGCACACGTGTTGTCACAGGGCGTTCCTGCCATGTTTGAGAAGCAGCCTTTGGGTGCCTCCTTTGCCTGAGTGTCATTTGTCCTGTTGCTTCCTCATTTTCATATATTTATTACAGAACTACTCTACAGACTTATTGTTTCCTTCATAAGAGTTTTAATATTAGGCACAATCAGATTCAGATTTTTTTTCTTTCTGTACAACTGATCTTAATAGATACTGCCTAATCTCCAAAGAAACCTATAAGCCTTTTTTAATGCAGACACAGCAGACATAAATAGTTTGTTAAAATATTCTCAATGTGCTATAGGTAAGCAGTTTTCATCTAATATAATTTTCTTAGTGTTTTGGGGAATTTTTGTGCCCCTAAATTGACCTAAGGTATTTTCCTATTGCATTTTCTACTGATCAGTTTTAATTTCCCTTTTCAGCTCCCCATAGCACATGTTCTGGAGGACTCACTGTTGTTCTGCTACCTGCCTTGGTATCTGTTGTGATTTAGCAGTCTACAGAAGTTGAAGTCTGTCCTTCTGCCCCTTACAAGCCTTGTTGACGGCAGGCAATAAAAGCTGCCAATATGGAATGCTCTGAGCAAAGAGGGGAAATTGTAGAAGATGCCATCGTTATTTTAAAATTCTTCTAAACCAGGGAATTCTTTTAAGAATTTATACATTTGGCTCAGCTATAACTTTCTTGGCATCCTTATGTTCATTTAGGGAAGTTCATATATATATTTATAGGAAATACATTCTGGAGCTTAATCCAAAGGTTTGCAAACTTTCTGGCTCTCCATAGAGCCAAAACCATGCATTTTTATATCTGTTTTACGCTTCCGTGGATTTCACTATTAGATTTTGCCAGTTGTGTGGTCTCTCCAAATTCTGCTTCAGTGTGCATACATTTCAGTTTTGTTGCTGGTTGTTTGGTTTGGGTTTTTTTTTCCTCTTTATATGTTGCTGTTCCTTCACAGTCGTATTTTTACTGTCTAGCACTTGTTCTATTTTCCAAAGCAACAGTTTATGTTACTGTTTTTACTGCACTTAGGTTTTACATTTCTTTTTTTTTCCTTTAATCTGAGGCACATTTTGTTCATTACCTGTTCTTCTATTTGAAATTGTGCGAAGACAGCTACTGCAGCTACACCAGCCCAGAATACCTCCTATTATTTTTCTTTTTAGACATTTTGATAGTTTGCAGAATTTTATTCATAATGCTTCTGTGGAAATGGAACCTCTGTAAGAGCAACTTCCTAATGTCTTCTCATACAATTTTCCACACACATGCATTTCTTTTAAGATCCATTCTGTGTTCTTGCTTGCAGTTAGTAACTAGCATGCAAATGGATTTGAGACTTGTTTCCTGAAAATTAAAAAATGCTTTTGCACTTTTACTAAATGTTATCCCCCCGCCTTTACAGATGCAGAGAGGAGAAATATGATTATTATAACCTGCCAAAAACCTCTGTTGTGATAGCTTTTTATAACGAGGCTTGGTCAACGCTTCTGCGAACTGTTCACAGTGTTCTTGAGACATCTCCGGATATACTTTTGGAAGAAATTATCCTTGTAGATGATTACAGTGACAAAGGTAGGAAGAATAAGTCTAAATAATATTGATTGTTGATGGGCTTTTTTGGTCAGCCAGTTCATAGGAGAAAGAGTGATGCTGTTCAGGTCACATAACAGAAAACTGTACAACAAAGGCCTCTCACTGAAAAAGTTTTTCTTGTAGTGTGCCATTGAAAAATTTGGCTTATGTACCAAATTTAGTTTGGAAGCACATTTGCTGTGCTGTAACATGAGTGCTTGTGTGTATAGATAGACTACAGTCTGAACAGAGCACTTTGGGTTTCCTGAATTGAGCAAGTTTCGATTGCACCAACGCTCCCCTGGTGTCTCATATAATGACAGTGACCTAGTTCTTTGGTCTTGTTTGAACAACGGGACATAAAGGCAATGCTGGCATTTTCCACCACACATGAATTGTGTTAAGAATAAAACTTTTATACAGAAAATCTTAAGTAACATTTGAGAAGCTCTTATTGAGCTGGGGATGTATTACAGAGGTAAATGTGAAGCATTCAATTTCTTAAAAGTAACTGTGATTTGTGTTCAAATCCAGGTTTTGTGCTTTTTTCATGTCCTTTCTAAACATGTAGAGCCAGATCTGAGTTCAAAGTACCACAATCTTTAGAGCCTTCTATAAGTAAAATGCTAGTGAGGAGAGAGCTTCCTATAGAAAGACATAAACAAATAATTTCAGAGTGTATTATTCCCTCTTTTTTTGGCTTGTTACAGAACATTTAAAGGAGACTTTGGAAAACTACGTGGCTGGCCTACGCAAGGTGCGTCTTATCCGCGCAAATAAGAGGGAGGGGCTGGTCCGAGCCCGGCTGCTGGGGGCGTCTGTGGCCAAAGGAGACATCCTGACGTTCCTGGACTGCCACTGTGAATGCCATGAGGGCTGGCTGGAGCCACTGCTGGCAAGGTGAGCTTGTGCTCTGGGCGGGTTTTCTCTCCCATTGGAGAAGAAGGGGCGAGACAGTTTGGCCCACTTCTGCAGTGGAAAAATGACTCATGGTTCACCAAAGGATACTGCAGTCTGGTCCCTGAGGCACTGCCAGTGTTTGGTGTTTGTCTCCTGGCTGTGGGGGAGCAAATACAAATGGAAGTTTGAAAGATCATGGCATGGTGGGTTTTGAATTTTTTTGCTTGTTTGTTTTTGTGTTTTTGTTTTTGTTTGTTTTATTTTTTTTTTTCCCTGAGGACCAAGCTGCCTCTTCAGGCAATGGAAAGTTTTGGTTTTCAAGACGACGAGTCCTCACCTCCAGCTTTGGAACTACATTGGTAAAGAGGGCTATTTCTGTCAGCCTGGGTGAGCAGAAGGTCTGGAGAGATGTGTGCCCTGCAAGGCAGTGTCTGCATAATACAAGTCAATAAACTCCGTCTTCTTAGTCCTGAGCAAATCCACCTTTCCAGACTGCTTCTGACATACAGCATCATGGTGTAGGATAGGGAGGAGTAAATGTTATGTCAACACTGACTCTTATTTGGAAACCATCTGTCCTGGGACACTGTACTTTATGCCTGTGTGGTCTCTTGTTAATTCTGCAGATCCGTCAGGCTGTTCAGAAAACTTTGGTTAATTAAAAGCAAGAAAACAAACAACAAAAAAACCAAGGAACCTTCCCAAAACTCTAACAAAAAACCCCTAGAAACTAGAACACTAGCCTTCTGTTTCAGCTGAGAATATTTATTATATTCTTGAAGCCTCACCCATGTGTAGCCAGCAGCCATACGTTGACTTTTCCTGCTATGGGTTCAGCCACTGGCACCTCACTGCAGCACCTGCTGCTCCTGAATCACATTGCAAGGCTCTGTTGGTTCTGCCCCTTTTGCTAACAGCTCATGGCTTTACCCCCTTGGATGCCATTAGTAGGTACTGATAGATACAGGACCTGAATCAGACCTCCAAAACGTTGTATGTAGAAAACCAGCTTTCCTTAAAACATATAAAAGAATAAAAGTCTTTCCCCAAGGCCAGTGTTTTGTCTTGGATCCTGTTAAGATTCCCACCAGATGCAGAAAAGGACCAGAAAAATCAGCCCAAACACAAACTGGAGAGAGACTTCCAAAAACACAAAGTGTCTTGATGTGTGCAAGTCTTCCTGATTCCTAGTGGAACTTGTGTTCCCAAATTCCCCATGTCCCTTTGAAATTGTATCTAGAATACAACTTCAGGTTTTTGTTTTCTTAAAATTGTCATACTTACCTTGTTTCTAAATTTCACAGCGAGTGTATTCCAGATAACTGAGGGGTAGCTATGATAGCGTGAAGAAAGGAAAAGGGATAAACCTCAAATCATGGGCATAGGTTTAACTAAAAAAGTGTGTGATGAGGGGAAAGTCTGTGATTTCTTCACTTCTTTAGCGCACCACTAGATGGCAATCTTGAGGAAGGATTGGGATTTTTTTAAATGCAATTGTCACCACCTGTAAAAAGTTAGCCCCCTCTTGGAATTCCTGCCGTTCTTGCTGCAGATGCAGACATGCATCTCTAAGGGGTTTTTCTGCGGCATATCTGACTCAAATGTATGGCAGCAATACCATCGTGTTAGCATTTTGCAGGGCAAACATAGCTGTATTTGTAAGCTGCCTGTGCATTGTACCATCTAGCTAATTTTCAACTTACAGAAAAAGTGATGACTTTTCACTTACTTCACTCCTTTCATAATTGAAATCATATGCCAGCTACCTACTTTTTGCTTGTTTTCCTACTTGTTACAGGAGGAGGGAAATATTTTTACTTTTTATTGATCTTTTTTCCTTTTTCTCTACATGCGGATATCATTTTCATTGCTTTGTACAATGAAGATTTGTACAAAGTTTTATGCAAGTGAGACAGGAAATAACAATATTTGTATAAGCCCTTTCTTGTGCTCTACCAAACAAGGTCTCAATGGGAGATCATAAAGAAGAAAACAGCTGTTTCACATATTCCCTCCAGCCACAAGAGGCCATTTCACACTTTGGGCAGTCTTTCTCAGCTCAGACAATACTACTTTGTAATTGCTGCTGTTCTCTGCTGCATTTAACCATCACAAGCTACTCTAATTTCACAGTATGAGCCATTGGTCAGTGTACAGATTTTTAGCCTAACAATCCCATGAGGAATGAGCTCCCTTTGGATGACAGATGTACTTCATCTCTTACTTGTTTGACAATATAATGTGTTCAGTTTTCCTTCACCTCTGAAACATGCAAATACAAGATGCAAGGCTAAAATGCATATCTGCATCTCTAAGTGAAACAAGTTACTTCATTTCACTGAACTATCAGGGGGTGTCTAACTACAACAGGGAAGATGCTAAACAGTGATTTAGGAGAAAGACCTTGGCTTGAGTTTGTGTGCTTGATGTTGCTCCTAGTACTGAGGGGGGGGGCATTCTAGAAGGTGAGGAGAAGGCTGATAATCCCACTGCTTCCTATAAAGATGAATCCTTTTGGAAAGGAATCCTGAAAACCCTGCATGATGTTGAGAAATGGGAGGAAGGGATTTATCTCCTTGTAGAAGTAAACCTGCAAGAAATGTCATCAGCTCTGATGTATTCGTGTTATGATAAAGATCTGGACTATCTTTAGATCACCCTTGTATTAGGAATGTCATTCTGCAGTGCTATCTTGTTTCTCCTTTTCATCTCCTATGTTGCCAAGGTTTCTTGAGGCCTCCTTCAGTTATGTTTCATTGTTGGAGGTCTAATTCCCATGTTGCAGGTTTGGTTTTTTCTAAGCTCAGGGCTTCTTTTTGAGTTACTGTTGCAGTACTCACTGCAACATTTGCAGATGATCACAGTTACAAGAACAGCCATGACTTCAAGGGCCAAGAGTCTGGCTGGTTTGTTATTCATCACTGTGAAAGTATGTAATCAAACTGCTCTCTTAAACAGCTACCTGTACAAAAGAAAATGAACATTTTTTTTTTCTTGATAAAGTGGTGCTGGCTATGGCAGCCAAGCCAGATGCTGAATGTGTTATCTCAATCCATCTGGCATATCTTTCTTCCACCATCCAGGAAGGTTGATGCTTGCCAGTGGCGTCCATCCTGATACATCCTCCTGATGTAGGAAAATGGGGGTTATTCTTGCATTTATTGTATCATATTTCCTTGTTATTGCAGCATGAATTGAAAAGGAGCAAAACTTCATGTTTGGCATTGTAAGCATTTTTTGTTCCTGTCAGTTCTAGTTTTGGTTTGTTTTTTTTTTTTTTTTATTTTTAGAGATGTTTCTAAAGGAAGTCACCCTTTTGTTTTAAAACCTTACCAGGATTGCTGAAGAAGAAACAGCTGTTGTCTGCCCTGTTATTGATGTTATTGACTGGAACACATTTGAGTACTTGGGAAATGCCGGTGAGCCACAGATCGGTGGATTTGATTGGCGCCTGGTCTTCACTTGGCACAGTATCCCTGAAAGAGAACAAAAACGGAGGAAGTCCAAGACTGATGTGATCAGGTTAATTTCTATGCATCCTCAAAACTGTGCATGTGTTTTTGATTTCACCTGAAAATGCCAGGTGCTGAAAGATATTTGGGAAATGAACATATTACTAAAAAGTACGTATTTTGTTTAGTTCCCCATTTTTTCCAAAATAGCTCCTGTTTACCATATTCCTGGAAAAAAATAGTGCTCTAAAAGCTGAAAATGCTGTTTCATCTTCCATATGGAAAGCCTATTGCAAAGTAGGTTCTTGACTCCTCTAGACAAACTCTTACAGATGCTTACCAGCACATGGAAAGAGTGTAACTGATTAACTAATACCAGAGGATGCCCTCTGTGCAAAGAGCTCTGTGTTGTAGAGGAAATGTATCATGGGCAACGATGAAAAGGGAAAAAAATCGCCAACTAAAAAAGCAGTTTTGAAGATTTTTTTCCTGTGCTGTGTAGTTCACTGTGCTATTTTCAGAGGTGAACCATTTTGCCAGCTCTTTACAGGGGTGAAACAATACAGCTCTATCCACTATGGTTTCTGTGAAGGAAAGGTGCTATTTTCAAAGGTGAACCATTTTGCCAGCTCTTTACAGGGGTGAAACAAAACAGTTCTCTCCACTATGGTTTCTGTGAAGGACTACCTTGCAGAGCTCAGGCTGATGTCTTCATTATGGGTTTTAGTTTTGTTTTCTTTTAAGATAAGATGCCATCAGTTGGTATTGTTTGTCACTCAACATTGTATATTTAAGAGAGGTAAGAGAATAGAACAGACAAGGCATCTGGAAAATGGGAATGGTAGACAAGATCCTGATAGCTGAGGATCTGCCATGTTCAACCTAGCCCCATCTGCTATGGAAGTTTCTGTATTTCAGCAGTTTATTGAAGTCAGTTAACCTGTTTGGCATTTTTAATACCGTCATTTTGTTAGTACTTTTATCTGTTATTTTATAGACCACAAAAAATACAGAATTACTAATTTTTTCTCAGTCTTTTCTAAGTTGCTTATCATGATATTAATTCCCAGTATTTCACGTGTATTAATGTACTTATACTCAGCAGAATGAATTTTTTTTTAAATGAGAAAAGTGAGGTAGTAATTGAGTCTTTCTCAGCAAGTATTAGTCCGTGTCATCCTTAAAAAAAAACAACAAAAAACAAATTGATTAAATGTTTTTTAAAACATTTAGTTCAAATATGATGCCTTTGTTCTTCATGATAAGAAGAATTGTGTTTGACAAGCCAAGAAGAAAATGATGGGGGATAAAGTTTCAGGGTAGCCTGAGGACTGGGAGCTCGACAAGTGTCTGGAGAAAGCAGCAGTGCTGGGAGTGGTGTCACCAACAGCCTGGTTTGGAGAGACCTGGAGGGAGACAGAAGGACTTGACTGGTTATGGAGTTTATTTTTCCTTCTGTCTTGTCTCATCTCATTCCATTCTTTGAAACAACATATGACAGTGTGAGACAGTGTTGCTTCAAAAAGAAAGCTGGTAAAATTAGTTTTGACAGATTTAGTGTAATTGATCATTCATCTCGCTTTTGTTGATATTTACCTCAACAGCAATTTAGTAAAATTCACATAATGCCAGATGAACTTAGTTCTAATCACCATTATATGCTTGGCACTTTAAAGAAAGTCATCCTAAAACTGTAAACAATAGGGAACAACATTGAACAAATAAAAATTTATGTATATGTGCACACTCTACCATAATGGAAGTACATCCCTGTCACTGTGGGCTTTATGATCTTCAACGAGGACCCAGCCATGACTCCTGATTTTTTTTTTTTCACCAAAACTTAGTAAAAAATTTAAGAACACACAGATGGTTTCTTTCTTAGAAAGAAAACAAATCTCTTTAGGGGCTATATTTACTTAATAATTAAAATGTGAGTCTTTTAATTTCTATTAGTGGGATCAAGAATGTTGGTTTTAATTACGAAAGCACAAGTATTTATTTAATTATTGCTTAAGTAAAATATGTAAGGATACAGCACTTAAAATTTCAGAGCCAACTAATACAGTTCTGACACAAAGAAGTAGTGTTCTGTTATGTGAAGAGGCTCTTCATTTACACACAGACACTGCAATTGGAAAAATGTATTTTAACACAATATTTTTACATTCTGGTGTTGCTTCAGGTATGTTTTTTTAATGCAAAATTAAATTCAAATGGCCTCATAATAATTGATAAATTTCTGTTACTTTGTATCCACAAAAGGCTGAGAAAATAAAAATATATTGTATTTTCTTATCTGTTACATTGGTTTAGTATTTTTTTTATTCAGTTCAGAGTTTCTCTTCTCTTTCATAGGTCTCCAACCATGGCAGGTGGATTATTTTCTGTGAGCAAGAAGTACTTTGATTATCTTGGTTCCTATGACACAGGAATGGAAGTCTGGGGAGGAGAAAATCTTGAATTCTCATTTAGGGTAGGTGGCTTAATTGAAAGTTCCTTTTCCTCAGAATACAACAAGTTCCTGTTTCTTTCTTCATGCCCTTTTACTTAATGAGGTAGCTAAGTGCTAAGAAGGGAGTATTTAGGGAGTATCTTGTTCTTGCACTTCAGGATCACTGTACTTTTCTTCCAACTAGCCATTTTAAAGCAATTTTTAAATACATGTCTTTGTTTTGAGCTGTAGTATAAAATGTAAAAAGGACTGTGATACTAGTGGGTGAAGTTTACATCCTGCAGCTTGAAGGAGGTCACGGGGAAGAAGATTTGTAGTGCTTGGATATGACTCAGAGTTCTTGCTCTGGTTGATGGAGCAAGCAGTTCCCAGAGGGGCAGCAGAAGGCAGCCCCTGTACTAATTTTAGGGCTTTTTTCTGTTTCACCTCAGAAAAAGTTTGTACAAAGGTTATAAAAGGTGGAGGATCTCCAGTAACTGTAGAGTTGTGCCCACAGGAGGCGTGACCAAGTGCTCAGATGTGAGTCAGATAGCTGTAATGGAAACGATTTACAGCAGGAAAAGAGAGGAGACACAGCACAGTCCAGGCTGATCAGCAAAGCAGAGTCCTCCTCTGCTCGCCTTTACCAGTGCTGATTCCCACTGAGCACTGGCTGCCTATGGTTTACCCCAAATCACACTTAGCTCATTGAAGCCATCCAGTGGTGATGTAAGAGGGATGCCTCTTTTGGCTTTCATGGAGTTCACAACTTATTATCCTGGATGACCCTTGTCTGTTCTGCCCATCATCTGTTATTTTTGATGGTCATGTTTGCATTTCTCTGAGTCATTGACTCATGGTTCAGGAGGATTTTTGGATTTTTTACCAGGTGACAACAGATTTCAAGGTTAAATAGCATTTTAATGTTACAGAACCACTTTCTTGAGAAAGGAGACATCAGCAGACTGTCTCTCTGGATGTCTGTGTGTTAACCAGAGAAGCATGGAGTTTTCCTGGCTGCTGTTATGATGTCCTGCTGCCTGTAGTGCAGAAATCGTAGAAAAGAGGGTATAAAAATAAGGAACAAAAATTGTTAGGAATAACAAGCACAGGCTTAGAGTTGATATGGTTTCTCTCTGGAGGGAGACTTCTCAGCTGGAAACGCTCTTCAATCTGAGTTCATGACCACCTCCTTTTTCACCTAGGGAACAGTTTCTGGCACATGAGCCCAAACACAGCCTAGTCAGTAGTCTTGGTCTAGTTCAGCAGGCCTCCACCTGAAGGGAGAAGCAGTTCACCCACCTCCATCAGCCCTGGAACCTTCTGAAGCAGGAGTCTCTGGTCCCGGTGTACCCAGAACTTCAACTCCTTGAAGAAAACCTCTAATATGGCACATTTTGCATGCGGTTCTTGGCTTCCTGCTCTCTGTGTCTTGCTTTTGGGGAGACCAAGGCTTGCATGCAGCATGACCCTTCCTTTTGGCTCAGAGTGCCCCAGTCCCAGCTGCTGCTGAAGACCCACCCTTCCATTGCCATTGACCTCTATGAAGCTCTGGCAGCCAATCTCATTTTGTACATCACAGGTTCCCCTGAGCCAGGGCTCCCTGGGATGCAGCAGCATTTATGAGCAGTGCCTTTACTCTTTCAGCATGCAGGACAGAGATCTCCTCATGGGATAGAGGAAGCCTCAGAGGTGGTCTAGCACACAGGAGAAGCACAAAGGGAGCAGCAGAGTCCTCAGGAGAGAGTGCACAGACACTCTGCAAAGGTCTAAGCCAGCATGTAGGTGCAGGTGGTTCAAGCAATTCCTGGGAGACAAATGATTTAACAGGACAGGCTGTGCAGTGGCCAACAAATATGCCCGGCCAATTTTCCTAGTGCAGATTGCCAGTAGCATCTGGGTATTTGTACGCAACATGCTTTGCTCTGTTTGATTTGGAGCCCTTGTACTTGTGCTCTGTGTGGAGAGGATTTTTGTGGAACAGAGCAGAGTGCTATGATGCTGTTTAACTGTGTTCTTTTGGCTGCCTGCAGTGTTCCAAGAGGTCGGAAGGGATAAATCATTGTTAGTGTTGTTGTCCTTGTGTTTTCTAAACCTGTCAGACCTGAAAATTAGGAGCAGAACTACTCAAAACTGCTGTAAATTAATTTATTGTTGCTCTCGTCTCTGAAAACACCACTCTCTCCCAATGACATGAAAAGACTTGTCCTCAAGCCTCCTCTTTCTTGCACTTTGATTATTCTGAGCTGAAGAAATTCTCTGTGGTTTTGAGAGGTGCAACAAGGACAAAGCTTTCACTAAAAGCACGATGACTAAGAGAGATGGAGGCTACGTGCTGAATGCAGAATCGAGTACCTTGATTTTGGATTGCTTAATGCTATTTGGCTGGATAAGATTTCACTTCATGGGCATAATGGGCATTGAAACTCCTCTTTCCGAGGGATTCAAAACATGCTCTTTCATCTTCTCCCTCTTGTACTCAGAGCAAAGGGAACCTGGTTGCAGCTTCTGTCTCCTCTCTTGCTCTTGGTCCTGCAAGTGGCACTGCAATGTAAGTTTGTTTCTGGACCAAGGCTTAATATGTCTGTGGTCTGTCCTTCAGCCTACCATGTGCAAAAAGGTCTTCTCAAAAATGTTCCTGCCCATGAGCCTGGGTGATATACCTCAGAACACCTGGGGTCTTCTCTCTTCCAGGATTTTTGTATTGTTTCTTTTTGTCTGGATCTGGAACTCTGTCTTGTGTTGAGAGCAGCCAGGGTGAGTCTGTGTGTCTGGGGTGCCTCTCCACCCACCCAGCTTCCGGCAGACTGTGCATGAGCACCACACTGGGGGCTTAGCCACAACTTGTCAAGAAAAAATTGCAGCAGGACAGAGCAGCAGAAACATAGGGTTTTCCACATTTTGCCCCTTTTTAGGATGTAGCATCCTTTCTATGTTTTTTATTTCTTCCAGATAGTCTTAAAATGTTACAATGAGCTGGTAGAGCTTTTATTCTTTTGTATTCATTGACCCAGCACAAGGTCAATTGTCCAGAGACCCTGGCAGGGAGAGCGATCCCAAGGTGAGATTGTGAACATTTTCTGTAGGTTTTCATAATGCCACCATCTGTCTCTGAAAGCAAAAGAAAATACGCCAATAGTCTGCATGCATCAAGATGAAAGTGAAAGTGAAAAAAGGAATGTCACCTTGTTTTCTTATTGAAGTGGAGGAAAAATGTGTGCTTTTATAATGAGAGCTGTGAGTTACCCAGACCTAGTAAAGAAACAGATCTACATGTACGTGAGCTTGCAAAATATGCATGAAACCTTATGTGCTTTTCTGTTAGAGAAGGTTGAGCTAGTTTTATGGAGAATCTTCTGCAGAGCCACTTACTTAGCATTTAGTAATCAACTTTAGTTTCTCTATTAAATTCCTCGCTTTATTTTATGGCTGTTCATTTGTACCTGATTCTGTGTAGAGGTCATAATTTTTCCATATTAATGAAAGTGAATAAACAATTCCTTTTGAGGAATTGTTTAGCTGAAGTAGATTCAATTTTCTTTTGTAATAGGATGACAAGATAATTTTTGTATTGTTTTTATGAAATACTTAGAATTTAATGAGCATTGCTTAGCAACCAACAGTTATTTTTTAGAGAGCTTTAATTATTAAAAATTCAGCTGTTATGGAATTCTCTTTTTGTCATCAATTTAGCGGAGGTATGGTCAATTTGTTTCATTCCTTTGAAATCAGACTTTATCATGGAAGAGCTGAAGCATGTGCTTCCTGTTTAACTACATTTTTATTTCAGTAGTCTTTATCATCTGTTCCTAATATATTTTTTAAGAGTAGATAAATAAAGATGAATTAATAATTCTTATGTGGAATATAACATTGGAAATTTTTAAACTAATAAAATTATGGCTCTTAATATTTGCTGACAAATCTTGAATGGTAAATTGAAGCTTTAAAAAATAATTTTGAACATAGAAATAATAATTATGAAAAATGTTGTTTTGAAATAAATCTCACAAAAGGAGGTTGTAAAGTGAAAGTGGATAGTTAGTTTCATGGCAGCTTTCAAAATGGCAGTAAAGTAACTTACCTAAGAAAATATGCAAATTGTTTAAAAGATTAGTACAGAATTCTAGATTTTTTGTATCATTCCTTTAATCATCTTTGTTCAAATGACAAATATACTGCTTCCCTGAAAAGCAGCAAAAAAGAGGAAAGAAACCTCACATGGAGAACAAGAAATTAAAATTTTAAATCCAGGAAGTAATAATCATCCAATATTCCCTATAGCTGATTAATGATTTACCTGTATCTTTAAAGAAACGCTCTGTTTTAAAAGTAAACATAGATATTAGAGTGGTTACATTTTGGTAATTAAATACAGCATTGCGCCATGCAGAAAGTCCAATGTTGTTATTCAAAACCAAATCAATGGACATGACACTCATTGATTTCCAAATTTAGAAATTTTAGAGAAATTCTAAGTAACTTAAAAAAAAAAAACCTAAAAGTTAGCAGTCTAAAATCAAGTCCTATTTTGTGTAAGCTGAAAACCTTTATCTTTTTAGATCCCTAAAACTCCCAGAGAGAGAGATGGGAAAAGTCCCACCACTGATCTTTTGGCACTGTTAGCAGCAGAGCTTTTATTTGCTGCCTCGTATCTTTCACTCCTGCTGTATTTATTTGGATAGCATATAATTAAAAATGTATGTCTTATACAAGAAGGTTGTCAGGGACCAAACCTCTACCCCTTAAGCCTATCCCAGCTAATTTCCTTTGTCTTCCATTTAGAAAGGAATGATGAGCTGCCACTTATGCATGGTTGAATACATGAGGAGAATTCTAAATCTTTTATGGAAAGTCCATCAGAGCCATTGGTGACAGCCTCAAGTTAGTTCAAGTACAGCAACATCTCCGGCCTTCCTCCCATCTGGCAAAATTTCAAAAATCTTGTTTCAGGCACCCTTCAGAAACAGGGCATCTGCCATGGTGTGGTCACACACAATATTGACTAGGAAATGCATAGCTCTGCTTTCCTTTCAAGTAATCAAACTTGAGATCGGAATGGGTGATGGGAAAGTGGCTGTGTAGATGAGCTGCCAAAAGTCCTTGGTTTTCAGAGGCGAAGAATGTAATTACAAAAATGTGTACATAGTGCTGAGGCTAATGGATCTACTTGATGGTTGTTTCTGGACCTTATCTCGTGGGCTGTACATTTCCCAACCTGGGGAGCCAGAGAAGCAGGAGCCTGAGCACAAGGGCAGAGTGATGGTTTGCAGGGATCTGCCAATTCCACGTTTGGGTGCAAATACTTCCTTGGCATCAAGCAGGAATATTAGTTTAGATAGGGGAGGTTGTTTCATTGTTGTTGGTTGGACCATCATAAGTTATAGAAGTACTTTGCTTTTTCTTCTCATGTGTTTGGTGTGGGGTACATTTCCCAGCTTTCCAATGGAAAAGGTTGGTGAGATTTTATCACCAGGCACCTATGCCGCCCTTCTAGATTGGTGAATGTACAAATGGGAAGCTTACCTTTGCCAAGTCAGCTTTCCAGTAGAATATATAGATGGTACATAGAGCTATAGATTTCTAATAAGAAGTAGTTATCAGTTACTGGTTTCTTTCTGAGATAGCTATTTATGTGGTTAATTTGGAAAAGAAACATGCTTCTTTTGTCTTTTAATTTATTTTTTCTAACAATGCCTGCATAACTTGTATGGTAGATCACATCTTATCATGAGAAAATAAAGCTAAGAAAGGAATATTGCACTCCAGATAAAACCAGAGAGTGATTATCTCCTTGTGAACTCAGAGCAAATTACTAATAGCAACAAGGATGTAATTCTATCCAGTTTAGTCATCAAATGAGACACAAAATTATTGTATGTTACTTGTAGTGTGGTGTGGTGTTCTTGAGATGGTGTTGTTCTTACACAGGCTTATTGTTACTATATCCTTGAGCTTGCAAAAGACAAAATTAATGACACACACTGTAAATTCTTTGCTCAGATATGGCAGTGTGGAGGAAGTCTTGAGATCCATCCTTGCTCCCATGTAGGTCATGTTTTCCCCAAACAAGCCCCATACTCACGGGTCAAAGCTCTGGCAAACAGTGTGCGTGCAGCTGAAGTGTGGATGGATGAATATAAACAACTTTATTACCACCGAAACCCACACGCTCGCCTGGTGAGTTCAACTCCATTGTTCCTGGAATTTCAGAATTTGTTTTCAACTTACTAACTATTGGCTAAGCTAATACTTAACATGAAGTGCTTTCTATGTTTATTTCTTATTCCTTCTGAAAGTTTTTCCCAGACATAGAATAAGTCTGGGAAAATTTTAATTCTTTGGAAAGAAAATTAAAATTCTGTAAGAGTACAAGGTCGCCCAATCTATGTCAATAATAAGTGAAAAAATGAAAGAATAATATGAAGTGGGGTCATCAAAGCAAGGAGGAGTTGTTTAGCCTAAAATGTGCACTTCTGTGAAATGGCTGATCCAGGACTCTCAAATAAGAATTACATAATTAATGAATGCAAATCAACAAGTTTCAGTGGACAGTAGACCTTCAGGTAAACAGCATATTAATAATATTTAGCAAAATTACCTGTCTTGTAAAACTTTGGACTGATGTAAACCAAAATAGATTTTTCTGTTTGATTTACTGCTGCACCATGTTCAGTTAAAAAAGAAACCAAAACGCCAACAAGTAGAAACCAAAATCAATATTGAAATAATTAAATTAATTAAAATCAGTCATGGCAACTCAGATGAAAATGTTCCTAATAAAATGTTTCAAGTATCAGTTCTGTCAGTTTTGAGGTTCTTTTAAGTTGATATTTTTATTTTCCTTGAAATGAAAATACAAGATCATTGGTTGCAGAATTTTTCAGGAAATTATTACTGTGAAAACTGAATATGTCAAAACAGTAAAGCAGTGTGCAAATTCATAACTTGGACGTATTTATCATTAGGGGCCTGAAGGCTGGAAAACAGTAACACTGGAATGTTCTCTCAGTGTCTAGAAATGAATTAAATGAACCTCTGTCGCAAGGTCTGAAATTCAGGCCCCAGAGAAATCATTGCCTGCTGTTGCTTGTTTCTGGAGGTGCCTGGTCTCCCCAGCATGATCTCTTTGCATGAAGTTTTCTAAATGCTGCCTTTTTGGTTTTGTGCCTGGGATGGGCTGCTGGGCATCAGCCTCTGGCTGCACTGGATCAGACCTGAGGGACCAGTGTGGGGCACAGGGAGCCCCCACGCATTTGAGTGGCCAACCCCAATAGATGCAGCAGGGGAAAACTGCCCTTGCAAACATGAGGCTTTTAAAAAATATGCTGGAGGATGCTGGAGAAGATGAATTTGGTTAGCTTTCATCTTGTGTTTGTTTGGATTAAATTGGGTAATTAGATCATTATGGTCCACACATTTGTAATAATTGGTTTACTTTAATGTCATAAAAGCCATTTAGGTTTTATTATCGGAGTCTGACTTGGAGAGAAATATGGGCTTTGCCCATAGGCAACGCCAGGCTGATTTCAGCTTGTCATACACAAAAAGAGCAATAAATGCTGACAATTTTTCTTGTAAAGTGCTGGGCATCTTATGTCTGTAATGACAGAGCTTTAACTTTAAAGGATATTTGTGTTAGTACTGAAAGTTTCATGTATTGGCTTATTGTAACACAGTGGATATAAGCTGAAACTCATGAGGGTTATTTTTCCACATATCAAAGCTGCTGCCAATGAACTTTGGTTTCCATAATGCTCTGTGCACCACTTGTTGCAGCAGTTGAGCTCAGACCTTTTTACTTCATCAAACCCAAATATTCAGTTCCGTAGCATACAGGAAAATGATTGATGTTATGGCTGCAAAAATTGTTTCCATGAAGTTTCACTGCAAGATTAATGTTCAGACCTCAGAGCTAATATGTCACGCTGTTTGTTTATTCAAACAGGCATCTCTGTTTTACATCTGCTTTGTGTTTTCAGTGGTATTTCCACAGCTCTGAGAAATGCAAATACGTTTGTGGTTTGATGAAAGACTCTGTCAAGTGACCTGTAAAAATCTGGGGGCTGCAAACGCTCTCTCATGCCTGACTATCTGAAATCCCTAGTCAATATGAAGATAGGGTTTTGAAGACAGACATAAAAAGACATGGACTCTGCTCCAATCCATAGACAGGGAAAAGTCTGCAATGAAAGCTTTTCTCTGGAGGTTTAAGATTTCATACTCCCCACCCCCCAAAATGGTGAAGTTCAAAGGATACATTAGCAGATTTCACAAATTTCATAACTTAAGTGTAGAACTGTACAGGTAATTTGCAAATGGATAGTGTTGCAATTTAAAGTCCTAAAGATTCATTCACTGCTTTGGAGATTTTCAATTATGTATCTAAAGGAAGTCTCATTTTCCAGTACGCCTTCTCAGTCTCCAGCAATCTGTATTCAAGGGCTTCCTCACTTGCAGATTCAGGGAGTTTTCTTAGACAAACTGTCTTCTAGAATATTTTAAAGTTCTACTTGCACAGTTCCAATTATTTTTTGTCAGCATTTAACAAATGTAAGGATAATGAAATCAAATCCAGCACCCAAACATGGTGATATTTCCTGGCTAGAAGTCCTACTCATCACTGTAGCATACGGTTCCTAATAATGTATACAGATAATTTAAAAGAGAGCATCTGTTCTGGATTTTTTTAATTTATTTTTTTTTCTTCTTTCCTTTCTTTTTTTTTTTTTTTTTTTTTTTCTTTCAGGAACCATATGGAGATGTGACAGAAAGGAGACTTCTACGAGAGAAGCTGAAATGTAAGGACTTCAAATGGTTTTTGGAGAACGTGTATCCAGAACTTCACGTACCCGAGGACAGACCAGGCTTCTTTGGAATGGTGTGTGGCTGCTGAGAAGGGAGCCTGCTTGCAGTTCTCTGAGCTCTCCTACTAAGTCAGTGTGAAGGTGGTTTTGTGCCTAAATCAGTTCGGGATTTTGGTAGAATTCACTTAAAACTGGTAGGCTTTAAAATGTGGTATTTATCAGAATCTTTATTTAAGGGAATGCTGTTTATGAAGGAGTTCTGTGACAGAGTAGGAGAACAGGTAATGTTGTTGTGGATTACTCCTTCCAAGTGACATCTTGGGACTGTTAAAGGCAGGAAAAGAGGAGATTTTTATTTCTCGAAACATTGCGTAACAAAAAGGTAACAGTAAAGTGTTTTATTTTATTTGTTGAATTGAAAAGAAAAGGAGTCTGCTTTGAAAATTATGTTCATACATTTTATCTGTTGAAAACTATGATGCTCTGGTGATGTGAAAGAGAACTGGTGCTAAGTGCTTCCAGATCATAGGGGATTCTGTATATTAAACCAACATGCTAATTTTTAATCTGAAGGTCACTTTAGACCAACAAGGGCACAGGCAATAGTTTCAATCAGAATCCTCTTCTCTTTTAAGAGCAGGCAGCTCTTTATGCTCTTTGCAGTTTACAAAGAAATATAAACTATAGCTCTATGCATATTACATTACTGTAATCTCATCTGGAAGGGATGAAGGCAGAGATGATGCAGCAAGTAGCTGTTTCCTCTGAAAAATCCCCTCTCTCCTCTCTACCAGCTGCATGTTAGGAACACAAAACTGCACCTTTCCACCAGGCAAAGATGTATCAAATACCTTCCTAATCACCAAATACCACATCGACTTAAAAGTACTTTTGCTGGTAACTCAATCTCTCTGCAGATCCAGCTGAGCTGCATTCCCACACTGCATCATCACATCCAGCCCTTGTCTTGCTACCATCTGCTCTTCCCCAAGTTACTCAGCCTCTGCTGAATCTCCTTCAGGAAAGGGAAAAAAAAAATCTGATCTCTGTGGACATAGAAAACATTCAGGAACAAAGTCTCCCCACAGTCTGCCCTAATAGCTTTGTAACTTGTTGAATGAAAAAGATGCTAATGTGGAAATGCTGTGGTTTTCCCTGGGGAAAACTCCTCCCCTGGGGAGCTGTGGGAGCTCCCCCAGGGAGGGGAGCAGTTGTCAGAAAAGCCCTCTGGGAGAATTCCCACCCTCCTCCATTTGTCTTGGAGCTTGCAGGAGAGGTGATATCTCTCTGATCAGTGGCATGAAAGGTGCTACCCACCATTTTCCAGTACTTGAACAAACCCTGGTACAACACTGGTTCTGGTTTTGCTCTTTTGTTCTGTGTTGCCACTGGCAAGTTCTGAGACAGTTGAAGCAGTAAAGTATTATAAGACTTAGCTTCCAGGAGCATTTCAGGTATTTTATCCTTCCCTCCACCTCCATCCTTCTCCCTCCAAAAGAAAGGGTTAGACTGGTGCCAGTGATAGTGAAGAGAAGGGTTTTGTGCGGTTTCTTTCATGATTTAATTGTCATCTTCAGGCAAGGAGTTGACAGTACCTAGAAATAATAACTCTTGTTCAGAGCTGCTTGAGGTATCTAGAGTGTAATTTAGGTGTGCTCTATATATTTCTCTAAAAACAATTCATAAATGCTGTCATCTAGTTGTGAGCATAATGAGAATACGCCATTTTTGGGGGGGAGGAGGAATTTAAAATGTGATGGAAATATGGTTGTACTCTGAGAAATTGGGAGTGCAGAAACGACACCTACTGATTCAGCTGATTTGTGGATATTGAGTCCCATCTGCTAGCTTCAATGAATCACTGATCTTGTTCTTTACTCCCGCCTTAGCTGTGTAGGGCTTTTCTTCTTCACAAAAATACTGTATTTAAAAGTGTCAGCTTTGATAACAGCTCAACTTAGTGTGAGGTTATTTAATTGTTCAAGGAGAATACAAGGGAATATGGAGATTTTTACCTCCCTTAAAAATCTTTTTACTTTTAAACTGAAGTTAAAAATATTTCTAAGATTACCTGTAAGTCAGCGATGCGTTATTCAGACGGAGTCAAGAATTAATGAGCAGCATTCAGTGCTGTGCACTGGCAAGCAGCTTCTTATGCTACATTTCTTTTCTTGATACATAGATAAAAATATCCATACTACCTACCCTTGGTTATCTAAAATGCTAGCTGCCTCAAACTTTACTTAAACATACTGAATTATGAACCTTTTTGCCTGAGATATGATTGCATTCCTGCAAACTGCCTGAGACCTATAAAAGAGATAAATATCTTCATGCTGCTCCTTGGGCTTCGTGCAGCTTTGGAACTTTGTGGGACATGAACCTTCTGCCTTGAATCATTTCTGTTAGGGGGCAGGAGGAACTGATGCTGATAGGCACTCAGTGGGTTAAAATAATATGTCAGCACTTCTGGAAAGGCTGATAATACCTTTTAGGCTCTGGTGTAGCACACTGATGTGTCTTTTTCTGGCACAGCCTCTGATTTGGTCATCCTTGAGCATGCTACAAGTAGGTAGGTGTGAAATTGTAACAAGGCTTGAGCCCCAACTCTGCAGAAATTGCCCACCTGGACAGCAGAGACTGGGTCAGCTTATAAATCCCAACTACCCTGGGAAGGGATGGTGTGGGAGTCTGTAGGAAGAGCTTTGAGCCAGCTGGTGTGCTCAGCATTGGTGTGGTGACATCTCTGCAATGTGCAGCTGGATGGAGATAGAGGGGCTGGGCAGCTCTGTGATCTTTTCATGTTATGGGTGACTGTGGAAAGGCACGGCTGCAAAGCAAGGCAGGAGTCAGAGCTCTTCTCTCTTCTGAGGTGTGTATTAAGTATGGCTGGCATTGAGGTGCATATCCAAAGATAAAGATTGGGGTCAGTCAGTGAATTTGGCTTTAAGTTTGGCATCAAGATTGCTTTTAAAATCAGCAGTGACACAAAAATCAGGATTTTACTCTAATTTTCTGTAAGTTTGATCACTTGGTGGTGAGACCATACTATGTTCTGACATGGTAAGTTTTTCTTTGTTCTCAGTTTCTAGCTGATATTTCTTTCAGCTGAATGTAAAGCAACTAAGCTGATAGATGTCTTGTGCTGGGACTTTCTATCTGGTCTCTCTTTCTGCCTTCTATCACTAAAGGCATCTGTTTCTGACTGAGTCAGTCGGGAAGTCAAAAAACTTGAATTTTTCTTTTGACAGCTCCTTCCCTATTTTCCTCCAAGACCATCTCATCTTCCTTTTCAAGTCCTCAGTCATAATTTTCTTTTTATTTAGACTAGATATAATCCTAAAAAAATTGGAAGGAAGATTTTAAACTATGCCTTTAAAACTTTGAAGAATTTTGTTTTGCTGCAACATGAAAGAGAATTTAAAATTATTTAAATTATCTAAAGAACACATATGTCTGGACAGGCTTGCAGAAGAATACAGCTATGTGCTTTAAATTACATAATCAAAGATATTGCATGACTCGTGCTTCAAGTTCTCAGAGGTATCAGGGTCCCTTCTCTAAGGTATACCTCTAAAACTTCGTTATAATCCAATTTGTAGAGCTGCCACTTGACATTGACTTGGTAGCCAAGATTAGGACTGACTAGACCTGGAGAGTTTATGTCAATCACAGGAAAATATGCACCACTTGGTTGGCTCTGAAAAGCCTCTGAAAGCTAGGCAGAGGCTTTTTAAAAGGAATTTCTGGAAGAAATTCAAGTGTTTGGTAGTGAACACACCATTGCTTGAGCCACATGCTTATAGGTTTTTGAGCTTCCCAGGGGGATTTGGGCTTCCTGGGGTGAGCCAATGAATCCAACAGCAGTGTGTCACCTTCCTTCAGAGGGTTTTAGTCATCAGTCTTGTATGCCCTTTTCAGCATTGCCCTTAAGTTAACAGGTGATATGAAAATAGCATTTACTCAGTAGAATAATTTCCTGTGACTGCTTGGATTACCTTTGAGGTAAAAGCTGATATTTGATCAGTACTAGTGAAGCTGTCTGGCTTGCTGCAAATTCATATCTTACTGCATCCCACAGTATCATCTGTCCATCTCACTAATAGATCAGCTCCACTGCCACTGGCAGAATAAAGAGGATTCTGATCTATTTTGTGGATGTAGAGAAAGGTTGGCAGGGCTCCATTGGCTGTACTTATCAACTAATGTAATGAAGTTTTAATGTCAGAAATCTGTTGTTGATGGTTTGTTTGCAATGCACTTTATCAAACTAAGACTTATTCATAGAATGCCAGCTGTATTGTGTAGTTATATGCAAGCGTCCAGATATTAGGAAACAATAGATTTAAATATCTCCTGGCAGTAAGGGTTAAGGTCTATGGTGAATATCTTGGTGTTTATTACCTATGTCAGCCTCCAAACAGTGGTAACTAAATGGCACATAGAGTGACGTCTGTAGTTTCAATAGCAATGTTTCAATAAGAAGCAAATGCTGTAAAAAACCACAGCCAATATTCCTGCATGGGTACGTGGTTTTAGATCTGAACAATGTGTTTTAATGGCAAGGTGATCAACATTTTTTCTTGCTTCTGTTTCTCTAATGCAGCATTGTGCAAAAGAAGTAAGGTAAGTCACACAGAAAATTATATTCTCATTGCATGACTTGTTTATGGTGGATGTGGGAATAAACATAGCTTCAGAAATGAGTGGGTGATCACTGTTTTGATAGAGCTCTTGCACTCTTGCACATAAAAGATACTTAAACTGTATATTTTCATTTAACAAGAGAAAAATATTTCACAAATTCTCTTATACTTTTTTTCTGCCTTGGAACAGAGGGCAGGTGTGTATCTTTGTTTTTTAGGTTTTTTTTAATAAATGGTGCTGCAGTCAGATTTTCAAATTTTTCTATGTCATTTCAGATCAGGTAATTTAAAAGCTTAGAATATAATATTCCCACTAATTAGGTCTTGAATACTTATGCCAAAATTTCATCAGGAAGCCAATATCTACCAATGTCTGACAAAATAAAAGAACCAGGTGAACAACATGGACCATGTACATGCAGGAAAATGTCTGCATGTATCACAAGCTGACATTTCATTTATGCATGAAAGCAAAAAAGGAGAGAACATACATGGTAACACCCTAGAATACAGCCTCATTTTCAAACCATCTGACATGAAGCTTAAGTTTAGTAAGCTTTTACATATCTTTTTGCTGTGTATATTTGGGCATTGAGTAACATGCATATGAGAGTTACTGTAGTTCTGGTGATGCAGGACATTTTCAAACAGATTATTTAAAATTTCCCAAAAGGGAGCTCACACTTGAGCATGTGCCGGGGGCTGATGGCAAAGAGCACTAGGGAAGTCATTGGGCTGCCTGGAAGGGCACCATGGATGAGGGCTTTTCTGCCCTTGGAGCCAGTAGACAGTCAGGCAGAGTCATATGTTATTAAACCTACTAATGGGAGACCCTCTGGTCCTGAAGACAGCTGCTGACAACAACAATTGTAGAGATAAAATTACCATTTTAAGTGGTTATGACTTTTAGGTTGATATTTCCTGATGTAGAATGTAGAAACATGAGAAGCTTATTGTTTGGTTTATGTAGTTCCATGGCAGTGTTAAAAATAGTCTATGTAAGACACTTCTCTTTCCTGTTTTTCTAAGTGTAATTCTTGGCTTCCATTAGGAAAGTAAACAAAATGTTTTATTTTGACTGTTCAAGGAGGGTTGCAGTGGTCTAATGCAGGAGTGAGCACAAGGCAGTGGAAAGAAGATGTTGGGTAACACTAAAAGTAGAAGTTGGCAAAGCAAACATATATAGAACACAAGTATTTAATTTTCCAGCTTGTGTGGTTTGCTCTGTGGTGGGTTTAGGCCCCACAGGGTTTGTCTTGTTTGTTTAGTTCTAGCTGCCTGCAATCCCTGTGTGTCCGCTCATTTTCCACATTAAGAACTCTGGATACGATTATCATGACTAGGGAAGAACAGTGAAATTACACCTTGCTGAACTAACTCTTCTGAGATTTACTCTGTCTATTCTTTTTGTCTGTGATATAATTACACTCAGTAACAGGGGCATTCAGCTTCTTGTTTACCAAACCTATTCTGCTCTGTGTGTTTTCAAATTTGGTTATGTGGCTGATACCAGGAATCAGTGGTTATGTGATTGTTTAACTTATTTTCAGTTACTTTTGCCTCCTGAATACTTAAATGCAAATCCTTGATAACTAGCCTGTTGTTTTTAAAATTAGCTAACTTAATATTTTAAAATTTTATGTAGAAGTTATGTACCTCTTCTGTCAGGTAGAGATCAGCAACATGTGTCAAGAGCATTTAATATCACACCATAATAATATCTCTTTCCAAAGATATATTTTGCCCACTTTCATAATTTCTGATCCTAAAATCTGTCTACTTGTTCTGCCTCAAGAGGGTACTGGAGTCCTTTTGAGAACAAATCCTCCTAACATTTCCCATTTGACAAACTGAGAAAAGTATGTAGTCATCTTTTCATAAGAAAATTGAACAAGTAGATCCTGGGGGAAAAAGGCATGGCAGACTCTTTTGTTCTGCATGAGTTGCTGGCTTGTTGGGTTTCAACACACTTTTTCATAGTTTCTACCCACTTCCTTTGCAAATACATTGGAACACAGTGTCATTCCTAGGGGAAGCCATCATGTCTGGCTGCTTCAGTGCTCAAAGTCAAGATGATCCAGTTTTATTTCTTATTAGTCTGAGAGATGTTACCATTGCATCCCTTTGATCTATTCCCGTTGCTTTGCACTAGCTTTGGGATGGATCACAGAGCCCAGCAGGATGAGTGTAGAGTGACTACAGAATATGTTCCTTACTTTAGACTAATATTTTAAAATGTTCTTTTGTTTTGATTAGCTGAAGAATAGAGGAATGGAAAACTTCTGCTTTGACTATAATCCTACAAATGAACATCAAGTAACTGGACAGAGGGTCATACTCTACCCATGCCATGGCATGGGACAAAATCAGGTAAGAATAATGTTTTATTTTTATTTTGACTTAACATTTAGGGTTGTAATGTAAGGAAGTATGGTAAAGTCATTGCAGTAGGGCTGAGAGAATGTGTTGCCGCAGTAAGGTGATCTTAGTTTGAGTTTTGATTCTTGCACTAAATGTTTTTTATTTTGATGTATCTTCAGGTCAGATTTTCTTCATTCTGAGGATGTGTCTGCCCAGCCCAGGGAACTCATGCACACCTTTATTATGCCTTTCCACAGAGCTCATTAGCAGGGGTTAATGGCACATCACTGCAGCTATAGTGCTCACAGGCCAGTGTTCACTCAACTCCAAAACCCCTCTGAGCTTCTCTCTGTCCATGCCTCTAAAGCCCTTAATGACATTGGAAACCTCACCTAGTTCCACCTGGGTCTGGCATCATGTCTCTTCCTCGTGGTGCTTGTCTAACTACCCAGGAGGTTTTTGGCCACATCTTCTCCTGTCCTTCTACAGAAATGTCCTCCCTCCTTGGGCTCCACAGTCCAGGAGAGCAGGGGCTCTCTTTAATGCTGTCATTCTTGCTGTCTTGTTTTTAACTTCTGTAGATGAAAATGCTGTTTTCTTTCTCCATGTTGATTGAACCTGTGTGCAGCAGTTGTTACTTTTGATACCTATAAGCCTCTCTGCATAATGCCATGGTAAAAGTGTTGTGGGGCACTGTGTGAATGGCTAGAATGGCTGTTTTTGCATAGTTTTGAGTGACCATCTTCCAGAATTGAAGTTTGATATTTGATGTGGGTCATGTACTTGCCTATCTTGATTTTTGGCTTCTAATCCCGATTAGAGTAAACACAGTACTTGAGATATGGTCTCATCAGTGCTGAGTACCAAAGGTCTTGTGAGACCTCTTGTACATAACCCTGTGACAGCTTGGGTGGCTTGATTGTTTAGGTCCTTTTTTAGTGAAATTAATCCAAACATTCAGTTAGGATTGTTTGGAAAAAGGAAAAAAGGGAAAACAAAGTTTGGAAAAAAACCAGAGATGTGACTGTTAAGCAGAGTATCTGCTATCGTTCTGAATTCTGCTTAAAAAAACAAACATAAAAGCTCAAGGAGTGTAGAACAAATCTGTATTGGGGAGAAGGCTTCTAATGTGAATTGCACTTTACATAAGAAAGGGGAAAGAAAAAGCTATGTACCTCAGATCTTAAGAGGAAATAGATTTGCTGCTGATAGCAAGTTTATTGCCTAAAGTATTATAACTATTATTTAGTATTATTTATTAGCTCATGTCTGGTTTATGTCTTAGGTTTCATAATATTTCTGTCCTTAAGGCCGAGGTGCAGGGGAAGGCAGGGGGAGAATCTTGTACCATAAAAGCCAAAGGATCTCAGTACTGACAGATGCATGCCAATTATGCTAAGCCCCACCTCACCCTGTTTACTCCCTCAGTTCAAATTCTTGCAGAAGTTAAGAATACTTCTATAGGTCTCTATAGAGAAGTTAATAATCAGATAACCCAGTCAAGTCACTTTTTATAAATTACTTGATAGCTTTTGTAGATTAAGAAGCATTTAATGTAGAGGATTACATGCTAACATGCCAAAGGTATTTATAGATATATTTTTCCTTGTATTGCAGATTACAGAGAGGAGAGGGGTTGCATTTTTTTTTTTTTTGCATTTCTCTGAGCAAAAAGAGTTAGCTTAAATTTTATTTCTTTCCCCAAGAAAGAATAAAGAAATAAGATAAAAGGTGAAAGTAAAAGAGAACAGTTATCCTTTGTTTAGCTGGCACTAGGAGATTAACCTAAGAGATTAACTGAATTTACTGCAAGATATCACATCACTGGCTATTAATGCTCTTCCATCTCTGCTGGTGGTGCATCCATGTACCTGTTGTGTCAGGCATCGGGCTGGGAGCAGGGACACTCTGGGAACTGTGCAAACCGCTCCCTCTGCTGGCACCCGGGCAGGAGGAGGATGGAGAAGTGGAGAAAGCACCTGACTGCCATGTAAACCAATAAAGGAAAATATGAGATGACTCGAGAGAACTGCAGAGTCTGAGGAGGGAAGGCCAAACACAGGAAGTGGGTAAAACAAGATTAGCAAAATGGGCCAAAAGGCACGGGAGGGCTGGCAGGAGCCAGGCAGAAAGGGCCAAGGTGACAAAGGCAGTAGTAGTTTGTGACAGAGGTTGAACAGCTGGTGATGAGCAGGGCATGTGTGACACAGGGAAGAGTAGGACAGGGAGTGGACCAAGCAGAACCATTGGAGAACATTTTAGTGGAAAGGGGCATGGTGACTGAATGTGGGAGCTGAGATACCAGCTGGCAAAAGGGGACATGAGTAGGGGGGATAGGTAGTTGCAAGAGAACAAGTGGACAGCAGGAAGAGTTGTGTGTGGGAGAACAGAGGAAGACTAAAATAAGACAAGATGTAGAAACACAAATGAGGTGGGAAATGAAGTTGGGGTTGCTGGACTTGCAGCTCCCTTTTCTGGCTCACAAATAGCTGTGAAACCTACCAGCAGGACATTTCTCTCCATTTCTTTCCCACCCCACCACCTTCTTGACAATCTGAAAAGGTAGCAGGCTGTTCCTTGTGGTGTGAATCCTTTGGCAGGTGACACTGTCAGAATCAAAACAGTCAAGTCTTCCACATTTATGTCCATTGCTGTCTGCTTATGAAATGATTGTGGCAAGGTTTGGTCATCCTCTAGTTTTAACAATGGAATCTCAGAGATGTTTACTGACAGCAGGCAGCCCTTAATTTCTCTTTGGCTCCCTGGAAGGGAATCCACCATCCTAATCCCAGACTCTTCCTGCCTTTTTTCTGTGAGTTTGTTCTCATCACTCCACTCTTTATCTATATAGAGTTTTAGCAGCAAGCCCTTATTCCAAACTTTGCTCCTGTTCCCTGTCCCACACCACAGGCAGGTGGCTGTTTATGTAGGGGACAACTTCAAAACTCTTTTCACTGGCAACAAGTCTCTACTTGGTGACCTCTGAATATCTGTGTGCACTGTGCTGAGAGGAGAGAGCACTGTGCTCTTGGTTATTTATAAGGTCCAGCACCTGTTCCTCTTTTACATCTCAGTGAATAAAATCACTCTCAGAAAACTAAAATTTCTGGTAGTTTGTTTCTGTTCCTTCTTGAATCCATGGTCGAATTGAGAAGGTTTCTTTTACTTCTTTTGTGTGAGTGTAAGAAAACTAACTGGAGGGGTTTTTTTTTAAATTAGCATTATCCTTATCACAAGAAAGGGAGGATAACACTGCAGTATTAAAAGCTGAGTGTATCCATAAGAAAGGAAGGAAATACACAAAACACTGGGCACTGATTGCTTGTACCTCAGGCTGCTTATGTTTTGTGGGAGTATCTGCCCCACAGAGGAGAATCAAAGGCTTTGAAACTCAACACCAGTGAAGCCCTTTGCCCTTCTGGGTATGGCTGGGAAGCAGTACAGAGGCAGCAATGTGTGATGGCAAGAAATCAGCCTGATGTGATAAGAGGATGGGAACACACTGACTGACAGTGTTCTTCCCAGAATTCCCATTTAGAGCTGATACATTTGACATAACAGTGAGAGGGAAACAAAGAAGTTAGAAAGCCCTTGGGTTTTCAGCAAAAAAAGAGTATCAGACCTGGTAACCTCTCTACTGGTTCTACCCATCAAGTGCATACAAAACAACAATAGCCAGGCACAGAGAAGGATGAGAGTGTGTTTCAGGGTCCAGTGAGGTAGCCAAAATCTGCTGCTGGCCCCAGTACCAGAGAGACACTGATGCAGCTGAGACATATCCTGTAGATTGTCCAGAAGCCAGAGACACCGGGTAAAAGTCCTCATCAAGTTTGCCATTAGCACTTAAGGGAATCTACTGATTCTCAGAAGGAAAGAAATGCAGTAAGGCTACTAGTTACTGTGCCATGGATCAGTTTGAAAATGCTTCCTTTCTGCTAACAGAATGCAAGAAAAGAGAACTAAAAAATGCTTTACCTTTTGAGGAGGAAGATATTTATTTCCTGTATTACTAGAGCTTGGAAAAGCCCAAAGCCTGAAGTATTTATTCAGTTTGAAGTGTAGGGTAATAAACTGATTATGTTCATTGGGCAACAAGGCAGGAGTGCTTGGTTGTTAGTACTATAACCCCATTCCTTGAAGCTATCCAGAAATTAACCATTTTACTTGCTCTTCTTTGGAATCTGGTGCAAGTCCTTGAGAGACCATTCAGGAAAGATATCAGTAGTAAGAAGTGCTCTGATCTAGAAGCTGCTCCATTTATTCTTGGCACATCTGGTACAGTCAGCAGCTTGCAAGCTTTCACTTATACAAATTGCTAAAGAGTTATTATATCTAATACATCCCCTAACGAGCAAGGCTCTAAATATGGCTTTGTGAAAGTGGCAGCTGTAAAAAGTGTCCATCCACACACAACTGAGCAGAACTGAGGCTTTTTCTTTATTCACAAGCCATAGGATTAAAATGTATGTCTCTGTAGCTCACTGTGGTGCCCAAAGTAGCGGGTTTTCCATGTTGTCAGTCAGATACCGAACCTGGGAATAAAGCCTAAAGGCCAGGGAGTAGCTGCTGCCTGTTAGGGTAAATAATAAAAACAGGACCAATATTCACACAATTTACTTTTGTTGTTGATGAGATTTTTTGTTTTTTGCATATGGCAAATGTAAAAGTAGTGCAACCTACATTGTAGGAACAGATCTTAGCAATAGGTTTCAAGGGAAAATCATGGTCTCTGAGGCCTTATGTCAGCAGGGAGACTTCAAACCTGATGTGGCTTTCTCAAAAACACTCATTTCCCTTTGTGGCTTACCACAAATGAATGGTGGCAAATAGGTGAATTCTGGGGGGCGGGGGGGAGGGCAGGGGTCAGTCACTTGCATCATGGCTGGGAAAAAACCCCCATGAGACTCCACAGGGTGATGCAGTGGGCAGCATTGGTCAGTGTATGGGTGTGACGGCCACCTTGACAGAGAAATTCCTGATTGTGATAATAGGAGGGGCAGATTTCATGAAACAACTATTATCAGTGTAGTCCAGATCAGAGCTCTTACACTTGGAAACGGATGGCTGAAGATTTTGTAATAGCACAGTCCTGTTTATACTGAAACTCCACTTCCAACTCCTCATCAAGGTTATTAGCCCTGGTGGTTGTTAAGGATGTTTTTGTGGTAAGTTCAAGTATGAACATTTCTGAATTAGTACAGCCCCCTTCACAAAGCCTTACAGTCTCCAGAGGGGAAACAAAACAAAAGAGGATTCCTTCTCTCCCTCATCCTTTTATTGGTCTCTGCTAATGCAGCTGTACTATAGGTAATAAGCAATTTTCTGATGTTTATACAACTCTCCTGTACTTTATTGAGTGTAATGTAAATCAGATCTAAACACACATCCGTGCACTATAGTCATCTAAATTTTTTATAAGCTTGCTAAATAAAAACAGCTGTCCAAATCTGCCACTCTTTAATGAAGTCCAAAAGTTGGCAAATATTCATGATAAGTATACAATTTTAAAGAAGTCTTCAACCATAACTGCTACAGAAGCCAGGAGTTTCAGAGCATGTTCATAGCATTTCTGTAGAATATCGTGCAACAAGACAGTAAATTGTCTTTAAGGAAGTTTTTTCATGTTTAAAAGCAGCTGTACCTGTTTTGCTTCAAATAATATCTTAAAACTTTATAGAACAAAATGCTCATCACCATGCATCCCTAGTGGTGAAAATGGCCATTATAACTGGAAATGAACCTGGACCAAACTGCATTTGAACAATGCAGTGAGCAACTCCTTATTTAAAAGTGATATTACTTTGTGATGACTGAATTAAGAAGGCATAATGTCAGGCCAGAAACTGTTTTCTATCCAATTTTTAAGGGGGGCCTAGAATGTGAAAGTTAAATATTGCAGTCGAATTTTGGAAATTCTTTAATACTGGAATGCCTGTTTTCCAGGACACTTAAGTGCTACAAGAATAAAGCAGTGCTGTGATGAGATTGATTTTCTGTAAAATAGTAAGCAGTAGAAGTTAAGGACTCTTGAATGTTTCTGACAAAATTTCCCTTCACAGCAGCAACTTTTATTCGTGAACCTAATTATAGTCTCTTAGTATATGCTTCTTTCTAAACACTCTCTGTGTGCATGTGAAATGACTGCTGTCCTTTGTTTCTTCCCTTGGGTTTGTAGTTTTTCGAGTACACATCCCACAATGAAATACGTTACAACACACGGCAGCCGGAAGTCTGCGCAGCCGTTGATTCAGGAACTGACTACCTGACGATGTACTTGTGTCAAGAAAATGCCCACAGTGTTCCTGAAAACCAGAAGTTTATTTTCAGAGAGGTAAGTGTGCCTGCTTGGGTTCGGGTTTGGTCTTTTTTGCGAGTGGGTGGAAGGAGAATTGTTGAATTTTTCAGATTTTTATCTTACTGCATACACATGGTGCTACAACACTGGCGCAGGTCTCTGGGAGAAATAGGCTATCTTGGCTTTTAACATCTGAACACAGAAACGGGGTAGTGAGCAAAGAGCATTCCAGTCATAAAGAACAGGAAGATTATAGGAAGGAAAGCACCCTTGTTAGCATCAAGGAGGTTGGGAACATTCTCTCTTGCATGTCGCCCCTGCTGTTTTCTCCTGAGATTGAGGTGCTTCAATATAACCCTGTCCCAGCCAGTCATATGGCTGGTCTACTTCTCTCTTTTAATTGACTTATTTCCCAATATTTATATTCTCATTTATCCCCAATACTTCACACATCACCATTACTTTGCACTCTTTCCTGCTTTTAAGCAGCTTCCTCTACATGATATTAGAAAAGTTTGTGTTTAGTAGTTTTGAATCCGTAAAGAAGCCCCTGGATGCCTGAGAGAAAATAAGCTGGGTGAAAAATGATGGCCTTGGTCAGGTTCTGGAGTGTTGTTATTTGGCTAATGGAAAAGGTCACATAATATATCAAAATGGTATATTTACATAATGTGTCTGCATAATGCATCGAATCCCTACAGGCTCCATGGCTGACAAATGTCACACTTCGATACTACCAGCAGTGATAGGTAGCAGGGTAAACTCTAAAAAAATAAGATGGAAGTTACTGTCTGTTCCCTAAATCTAGTCCAGACTGAAGCTCATAGTGATATTACTAAATAAAAATGTTTAAAAGGTTGACTTTATAAATTATATTTCATTTTTAATGTCATCTTTTAACAAAATTGCTCAGTCATATTGCATGAATCCCTAAGATGGTGTATATTGAAGGATCTTCAGTCACTTCAAGAAGTAATCAAGAGAACTGAACTTTTCAAATTGAAAAAATGAAAAAATTGAAAAAAATTATGGAATGTATCTGTTTCCACTGTTACCATAATTTCATCATCTGAGACTTTAGAAATTACTTTAAATGTTCTTTCTCATGATCACTTTGTGTGTGTGTGTGATTTGAACGTACTGCTCTGCTCCAGTTCCTTTTCTGCTGCTGCACTAAATCAAAAGCACCAGTCTCCACCTTTCAAGGCGAGTGATGGGTGAGGTGTCAGCACCACATTTCTTTTGCTTTGTGCATAGTACTGTCAGGCAGCTGTCCTTATGGATGGAGCATAATCAAAGACTTGAACAGCCTTCCCAGCAGCTTGGCAAGAATTGAGTTCTTGCGGACACTGAGTCCAAAATGAGTGAGATGGATACTGATTAATCCGCTCTAAAACTTGAATTATTGTGATGGAAGCAAGAAAGTAATTCTGCAGCTGAATCTGTCAGCAAGTCTGTGAGCAAGCGCATGCTGCTGGGCATCAAGAGCTGCAGCTCAGGATGCAGTTAAGTGCAACATTCCTGATGGGGGAAGGAGCAGACTTCCACAGGAGTCAAGGCTATGGACAGAAACAAGGCATTGGCATTTTTCTTTCAAAGCTGCCAGGGGCCTTGGGAATTGCTGCACCCAGGCCAAGGGGATGGCCTCAGAGCAGGGCAGTCCTCCACAGCTGCTACCCTGCCCTTTTGCGGCTCGCTGTCCTAGCTGACAGCACTCCTGGATTGGAAGGAGAGACTTGATCTAGAGATAAATGTAAAAAAAAGGGCCTGAGGTCTCAAAATGTGTTCTTTAGGGAATTTGACTGTGGAGGCCTGTCAGACCTTACACTTCTGAGGCAGCTTTCCTTTCAGCAAAGCAAGTGAACTCCATACACATCTGCAGAAAAGGGGCATACTTAGATACTTTTACTTTTTCCATCAAAAATATACCCTATGAAGAGACAGGAAAATTTCTTGCTAAAATATTTCCAACATTTATGCTTAATGAGCAATATTTACCTTTTACTCACAAGATGTGCAGTAAATTGATACATTTGGGGGTAATGCTTGTGCTTGGCTTAGTTCTTTTCTGCCATATTGTGGTCCAGTTACAAAAGGCAATGAAAGCAAATGTTAGCACATCCTTTACAGGCTGAGATGCCACTTCATGAGTCACTCTAAAGCAATGCTGATGTCAGGTTATGTAAGTTTAAAAGCAGAATATTTGGATAAAGTTTCAGACATCCTCAAGTTAGGCTTTACTGCACAACCCCATTGGAAGAAAGAAGCTTCTCCTTCTCACAATCCCTCCTTCCAATCCCTTTTTCCCAGTTGCTGAACCCAAAAATGTTCAAGGTTGCTTTACTGCCCAAAATCCATTCCTTGCACAATCCCAAGGCATGCCACAAAATGGCCGCCACCGAAGAATATGTGGGATATTCATTTGTTGCAAATGATTTCTGTTATTTCAAAATACAGTGGTATGTCTGCAATTTTTGAGACCTGAAAAGCTAACTTTTTTTCTGTCTTTTGTAGGATGGTACCTTGTTTCACCCACAAACCCAGAGGTGCTTACAAGCCGAGGCAAACGCTTACAATGGGAACCCAGCACCATTGCTACGACCTTGCACCAACTCGGACTATCAAAAATGGTTCTTCAAAGAAAGAAGTTGATCCAGATGTTGTCTAGGATATAGCTGAATACAAAATAATGTGCTCTTTCTAGTCAGCAGTTAGTCAGCCTTTTGAAAAGCTCATAAGTGATATATTTTTGTATGGAAAGAACTGTAATTAGTTGACAAGCCTTGGATCTCGTTTCCTGGAGCTTTAGAAGGCACTAAGTACTGAGAGCTTCATAAAGTGCCACAGAATCTGCTCCTTTTTATTTGGCAGCTACATAACTGCTTCTGAAGTGTCTTAGGTTCTTTACATGTGACATTTTTTTAATCTGCTGTGTGGAAGTAAGGCAGTCACAGAAATTGCACTAATGTTAATCTGCCAATAACTTAAAATGTTTATTTTTCTACTAAAACATTCTCAAGTTGGATTTTTTACAGATAGTAGTTAATAATTGTTCTTGTCTTTTAAATACCAAGAAGGTAAATGTAGGCCATATTCTGCCCTAAGTCACTACCAGAAAGCCCATACTGAAGACAGTGTGGATTTACACATAAAGGCAGAGTATGACTGCATGGTTTTGCACAAATAACAATCTAGTTGCATACAAATTGCACATGCTTGACAATACCATACCTTAACTGATCTGACAATTTTAGATGTTCATGGCACTTGAAAAGTTTCTAATCATGCTTAAGATGGTTTGGGAGTAAAATGGGGATTTTCTCATCTTTCTTAAAGGCAGAAGGCAACAATATTTAAAGGTGATGCTTTGGGAAAACCTGTTTTGATTCATATGGGCCCAGCTATGTGGCTGCGTCCTAGAATCCACAACCAACTTTAACGTTATGTGGATTTTCAATGTGCATAAAACTTTCAAAATAATAATATCGACAATTATTTTGTAAAAATTTGAAAATTACAGTTAGAGAAAATGAGTCTTAACATTTAAGAGTTTAAATGATTCGTGGAAAAAATATTTTTAAAACAGTTTTACAACTGATTTCTGTGAAATTCAGCTAATATTAATACAAAAATTATTGTCTTTGAGGTGTAACTTGCATTTTGTCTGGGAGCTCCTTTTAGATGAGTTGACCCTGCATGTGGTCCTGCTGAAAACAGGGGGTGTATCTGCAGCAGTCCAGGATGGTTTGTGCCCTGGTGTGTGGGATCTGCCTTGCCCAGTCAGACAAGGAATGTGTAGCAACGTGTCTGGCCATCGACCATCAGCATTACCATGTTGATTAGAAGGGTTTCAGCTCATAAGAGGAGTTTCTTTCCCTGTCAGATGAAGGAATGCTTATGTGTAGAAGGATGAAAAAATGTCAACCTTTTTCCCCCCAGAACTCTGAGCATCTGTTTTGATTAGTTTGGTATGTGTTTTGTTCTTTGCTTTTGTTCATGTTTTCTATAAAAAATGTACAGCCTTTCCTTTGAATCTGCATAAGCTCATGCCATTTTGGCATACCTATTTATATGATTGGGTGTGGGGGGAGGGTTTCTGCTTTTAGGAGATACATGTGTACATGTTCTTCCAAGGTCTTTCTTACCCATGTAGATAGAAGGTTTTTGTGAGCACCTTTGAAATTTTGTCTCTGTGGGCTAGACTGATGAAACTGATGTTAGAATTAATAAAATATTTTGTGATTCAGTAGAGTGGGAAATGTCTTATCCACTATTTTTTTTTTCTTGTGGTCAGTGGTTTTCATTTCATCATTTTGCTGATCTCTTAGGCCCAGATCCCTGCAGCACTTGGGAGAAGACAGCTTCATTTTATGGTGCCTCAAGTTCTGTTTCCTGAACTCAGTAGTTCTTCTGTTCACCTGGTAGCAGCAGTGGTTTATATTTTGTGGAGCCACAAATCAAAAGTGAGTGGCTGCATGAGAGCAAGGATTTTCTACCAATTTCTGCTTTGCCTTCTTGACTGCTGATTGAACCATGTTAGTTGCTGATAAAAGCCCAGCTACTAGAATCACAGCCAAAGCTCTCACTGACCTCCATTCTCAGTGAGGTTTTCTTAGTCTTGGGATTTCAAGATTTCATCATCAGATGGTGGTATGCAAGTGAAACTTAGTAAGTGGAAATTATTTCCTATACATCTTCTCACTTTGCCCTTGTTTAGAAGGAAGTATTGGTGTTTTTGGCTTCCTGCATCTAAGATGTTTTCACATATGCCAGCAAACCTGCCAGCCTGGCTTGCATATTTGCTAGACAAACACAGTTGAGTTCAAAAGCAAACACCGAACATTAGCGATGCCACCAGCTTGCTCCCTCTGTGTTGGCCTTCTAGTCCCTCCACTTACCATTTTTTATTCTTGACAGCCTTTTCTTCTTCTCAACTCACCAGAGTTGAGATGAATTAATGCCTGGCTTCAGGTTTGGAGGGTGAAGGACTCCATCAAGCATCTGAGTCATGAAGCACATCTTCAGACTTCCTTTAACATCTCCAGACTTCCTTTTGCAGGAGGTCAGGGTTACCTGCTGAGGAATGGACTGTGGGCTTCGGGCTTCTCCTGAGCACAGATGGGGCTGGATGTCTCATAGAAATGGAAAAACTGGAGGATTTCAGTCACAAATTAATGCTTATTTCTTAGTCTTTCTATTCCTGTATTTTTTTTTTTTATTTTTTTAGAAAGCCATCCAGACTACAGTCAGGTACCTAATTATCATATTTATTTGAAATGATCAGGTAGTGATTTTGACTTTTTTTTTCATTTACTTATTTACCAATTTCCTTTCATTTAAAAATTGTGGGTCTTCAACATGGGCTAAAACTTATTGGATTTTCAATTCAACAGAAGACAGTACATGAACCTTCCTTCTAAGAAATAAACCACTAAAACCTCTCTATATGTGGCCTTTCTGAAACATTATGTTGGGGGATTGCTAGAGCTTGCAGAAACACCTGGGAAAAACAGTCATCATCGTACATGCATCATTCAACATGAATTGGAAATAGTATTTCTCGCTGGCTCTGCTGAAAACAGAGACTCAAAAGTGTGTTCAATTTTTGTTATATTTATAGGAAGTGGTAAGATGCACTGCAAGTGGAAATTCATGTTGGTTGATAAGAACTGATGAGATTGTGCTCCTATTTCCTATTTATGAAAACATGGGCACCTACACAGTGATAGTGCTTGGTTGGTAATTTAAAATCTGATGCTCTTTTAACTTCATTTGCCTTTCTTAAGGCCTTTAGATTTGGAGATTACCTTGAAGTTAGCTGAGCTTTGTCCTGATACCCTGATAGAAAGACAGCAGTCAAGGTGTCTGGAGAGACTGTAGGGTTTGGATCATGCAGTTGTGTGTATACCCTTGCAAATGTGCAGGTTTTTTGGCAGTGTTTGAGAATGCTGTATGCTTTTGTAACAAATATGGAACTTTGGTCCAGGAAGTTAGCTGAGGTAGGTATGAAAGCCCTCGGGAGAGAGGGAAAAGATGAATAGGAGAGCTCCCCCCGGTTCTATTGAGGCGCAACAGCAATAGCTGAGTTCAAATTACAGAACTGCAGTATTCCCACATTTCTCATTTGCAGAGGAAAAACATTATGCATGTACATGCAGTACTAAAATTACTATGCCTAGATTACCAGGTTTTTTTGGGTTTTTTTAATCCACTGTTCACTGATATTTTAAGGAATAGACAAAGCCTGATTAGACCAGTCCCAGTCAGCACTGACAGGAATTGCATGGCTCCAGGATTTGCAAGGGTGGCTGGAGACAAAAAACAGGGCAGGACCTTCTCAGTGATGTCTCAAAAAGTATTAAGAAGATGAATATGCAGGAAAATACATACAGGAAGTGAGTTGCTGGCTTAAGGGGCTCCATAATATATTTTGTGTAGCATCAAACCATCTCCCAGAGGACTTGCAGCAGATGCAATTTATTTGTTGGTGCTAATGGAAAATCAGTTTTCTGAGTTTCTTGACTTTATCTGTGGTCTGAAGATACTTAACTTGCAACTGTAGAAAAAGTGGTCAAGGGAGTCATACTAGTACAGATGCTTAAATATGAAATTAATTAATTAGATACTCTGTGATAAGCAAATATAAATATATAAAGAAAAAAATTGTTAATTGTGCATACGCTGTGAGAAGACTTAGTAATAACTGAGAAATTGGAAGCGATCATTAGAGGGAAGATACTTGACAGTGTTTTTACAGAAATATGGTTGAAGGATTCACATGATTGAAGCACTGAAATGACTGGGTAACATGCCAAGAAGAAAGTGACATTTGATTTTCGAGTTAAGAGAACAGGTTTTACAATTCTTGTGAACTGATATTTTAGCCAACAAGGAATAAACAGAGGGTGTCTGATGCGGACCACCAAATGAGAATATAATGCCTTTTTGCCTAACAGATAAAGGATGTGTGCTGCTTCAGAGGATTTCATCCTAGGGAATGCACTTTACCAATCTGATGGTAGCAAAACCTTCTGGGGATTTCTAAGGGGAAGAAAAGGCAGCTGGGCCAGTGGCTGTGTCTGACACAATATTTAATAAGCAGTTTGGTGCAATTCTCCTTCAGGCCTTCTTTTATTTAAAATGAGCTGTTACCTGGGCATCTGTTATGCATAAACACAGTACAGTACCTAAGAAAAGAAATTTCTCTTCGCTGAGAACTGGAAAGAAGCAGGCTTTACAAGATATAACTGTAGCAGAGAATCATGTGCTGTACAACTGTAGCAGAAAACATATGTGGACAACGTGAAACTTTCAATCAGTTTGCAAAGTAAATACTTAGGTGCGAGAAATAAAGGTTTTTGTGAAATCAAAAGTTGGCCTCAATGTGTGTATTACACTACGATTTTTAATTACATTATTTTCTTGCAATACATGCCCTGGTTTTGAGGGAGGAGTGAGGGGTGCTTGGGGTTTTTTGTTTGTTTTTATTGGGGATTTTTTGTTGTTTTTTACAAAAGGTGGAGAAACTGTCATTTTCATGCCTCACTGACACACAGGAAGAATTTTGAGAGGCTTATTTTAACTAATCCTTATTGTTCAATATATGGCCTTACTTGCATCCCCAGAACAAATCCCTAGACTGAAAAATAAAAATTATTTTCTTAGTGTGAGTTGTTTCCTTTTTTTTGTTTTTTTTTTTTTGTTGGTTGGTTGGTTGGTTGTTTTTATAGAACTTGAATGTTACAGTTTCTTGGTGTTTCCCAAATACTTATTAATCTGTCTTCACAGTACTGCCACGGAGGAAGAGCACCCTGTTTTACTGTCAGGGAGTGCAGCAAGAAACAGATTAAGGTCAGAAGCACCACATTGTTAAATACTGTAATTTGAAGTGCAGCCTTGCTTGGTTTAAATATCCAGCCACACTCCAGACCTCTGCAGACCTCTCCTGGATGCATTTCTTTGGCCTTCCCTGTGCACTGCAGGGACACCAGTGTCAGCTGGTCTCTGCCTCCCACATGAGGGCAAGCCTTGAACTTCACTCTGACTGGAACTGTCCAGTGACTCTTTCTGGCCTGTGCTGGGAAAGCAAGGAGATGCATTTCAATCTTCAGCTGACAAAGGGACATTTGCTGCTGCAGCAGTAGCAAAGAAGGATGTCAGGTAGTTGCTAATAATGTCCAAGATTCTAATTCTGTTGCAACACACAACCTGGCCTCAAGCTTTCTTTCAGAAAACTGAGTTCTCAAAACCGTAGAAATTGCTTCCAAAAAAAACCCCAGATCTTGGAAAGATGATGACAGTCCAGAGACAATGTGAGTGTGTGTGCTAATAAACTGCCAATGTTGTAAAAGGATCACCAAGTTGATCCAAGTAGCTGTAGTTCTGGTAGCCAAGTACTGGTGAAAATCACAGAATGATACAGTATACAAGCAGTGAAGAAAGATTTTTCTGTGGAACTAATTTTGACAGACAAACTTGCATAGCAAGCTGAGAATGGCAAAACATCATTTAGAATATGATATTCTGGTTAAAAATAGCATTACACAAAATCAATATGGCACCTATTCCTGCTGGCATCCTAGGAATGTTCTTGGTGTTATGATAATCAATTTTCTGGAAGAAAATGAATTGCTGGAAAGTTTGCAGGTGACAAACTGCTGGACAAGTCACTTGTACAAACAAAGGTCATGGTTTGATTTATTCCAGTGCAAGACCGAGCACACAGAAGTAAGGAGGTAGGTGATGCTTTTAGGCAGGAGTGGGGAGGGGTAAGAGCTGGATGCCCCTCTGGCTCTGATCCAGGGTGTTTTCCAGATGCCTTCTGCCCCACCTGGGTCACCAGAAACTGGAGTCTTGTGAAGGCTGACCTAGAACAGAGCCTAGACAGAGTTAAAGAATAAAGAAGGTATTTATTAAAAGGCTTCAGCCGATACACCTTGGGCAGTACAAGAGTCTGGCCAGGGCTACACCCAAGATGAACCCAAAATGGTCACAAAATAGATGACTGGTCATGAAGTCTCTCACTTTTATAAGTTCTGGTCCATTATCTTATTTGAGTTAATTGTCCTATTACAGCTTTATATTATGAAGACCCATCCTTCTTGTTTTTCTCTCTTCAGTCCACTGTTTATGCTCTTGGGCCTGAAATTTGGACCATTTGTCCTCGGTCCCCAGCTAGAGAAGGAATTGTTTTATCTCCTACTCTGTGAAGAGAGCTTACCAGCCCCTAATATGAAGCTCAGAACTACACACTAAGCAGTACAGAATTTGAAAAATATAAAAGCTATAACCCGAGGCATCAAAAACATGGCGTAGATGATTTCATAAAGAGACGTCCCCACAAGGACAACACTCTGTCTGGTCTGCCTGTAGGGATTAGGTTTCTCAACCTGCCAACCTGCCCAGCCTATGGAACTGGCTGGTACTGAGGGAGGCTGCAGCTTATGGCCCAGTGCAGGCATGTCACAGAAGGGCCAGTTCAACATCATGTGGAAAAAGGAGAGGTGCATTGGAAGTGCCTCCAGGAATGATTCTTGAGGTGAGGGAAAGCTGGCCTTATTATTTTACACAAGCAAAATGTGATTAATCTTAGCCCCTGTGTGAGGGAGAAGATCACTGATACTGCGTCCCCTTAAGCTAATAAAGGTATGATGAGACCTGGGAAGCTGGAATAAGACAAATTGATATGGAATATGAAATGCACCTTTCAGCAAACTAATTAATAATTGAAATGATTTATCAAGAGATGTGATGGATTCTTCATTACTGATGCCTTAAAGTCAACACTGCTGGACGTCATTCTGAATGAAGGGCTGTAATGCAACAAATGTTATGAAATTACTGATTGAGGGCTTTTACCCCAAGGTCAGATCTTACAGTCTTAGAATGTATTAATCCATGAAAATTCTTTCCAGTTTATTGCAGACATGCTGCCATTGCTGTGCAATATAAATTAGATGTATTAGGTTGATCTTCAAAGGTTTGCTCGGAGTGACCTCAGGAAATTTATGAATATGTATAAAAAGTGGGGTGCCTAAGGCAGGGTTAAGAAAAGTTTTGCATTTTGCCTGTATGGGATCTCTGTTTCACCAGAGATGAAACAGATCAGCCAACTGCTGCTCTGGGACTCTGCAGACTGGATCTGGGTGGGCAGTGTGAACGTGTTCCCTGGGGTGAGGGGACAGCCTGGGAGCAACGCAAAAAGCCTTGGGCTGTCCATGGGCCACAGAGATGTGGAGGCAATTATTTGGGAGAACAGGCTATTCATAGGGTTGCGACAGCCCTCGGGGAAGCTCAGAGTCCTGCCGCAGCCTTAATATTTTTCTTTCTTCTATTCTTTTTTTTTTTTTTTTGGTAACCCGAGGGCTGTCAGGCTCCCCAAAACCTCCAATTCTGCGGGAAAAAGAAACCGGTTTAAAAAAACAAACAAACAAACAAACAAACAAAAAAAAACCAAGAAAAAAACCCCCAGAATTAAAAAACCCGAAACCCCACGACTTGAGCTGTAGGAGAGGCGCCGCTGCTGCTGCGTGCCGCAGAGCTGCCGTGGCCCGGACTGGCTGCGCGTGTGCGTGTGCGGGGCGCCGAGCCCGAGTGGGAGCGTGTCTGCGTGCCGCGTGTGAGGGCGGGAGCGTGCGCGGAGCCCGCCCGCGCCGGGCAGCGCTGCCGCGGGCGCCGCGCGTGTGCCAGCGGGTCGCGCGTGGGCACAGCCCGCGGGCCGCGGCTGCCGCCGGCCTCCCCTGCCCGCCCATGGGCAGCGGCCGCCGCTCGCACCTCCCCGCGCCCGCCCTGGCAGCTCCACCTGGAGAAGGTGCCCGACCCGCCGGCAGCCAGCGCTGATGCCGTGAAGAGGGAGCTCGGTCCGGCCCCCGCCGCCGCGGCACACTTTGCTGTGCCCCCGGCCGCGCATCCCGCCCGGCGGCGCTGCCCGAGCCGGAGGAAGGGCGCAGGCGGCACTCCGCGCCCGCGGCGGGGGCTGCCCCGGCTCCCGCGGAATGCGGCACTAGCACCCCCGCCCCGGCTCCGCTCCGCTCCCCTCCTCCGCCTCCCCGGCTCCAGGGGGGGGCTTTTTCCTCATCGGCGTTTTCTGCCGGAGCATCCCTTTTTTTTTCCCCTTTTCACCCTTTTGGAGGAGGAGGAGGGGGAAGGAAGGAAGTGTTCAATGAGGGCTGCTCGGCTCCCCCCCCCGCGCCTGAGAGGTGCTGTCCCTCCCTGAGCGGAGAGGGGGGAGAGCTGCCGGGGAGGCAGAGGCAGGTCCCGCTCCCTTGCTGTGCCGCGGGGAGAGCGGAGGAGGGTGGTGGGGAGAGTGTCTGTGTGTGCGTGGTGGTGGTGGTTATTTATTTATTTATTGCTCCTGGTGGTTGCAGCTGGCAGACCTGGGAAGGAGTAGGCGCCATTGCCAGAAGGATTATTGCCAGGGGAGGGGAGGGGGGGGAAGAGAGAGGAGACCCCGAGGCTCCCGAGGAAGCGGAGAGAGGCAGATCTTTCCCTCCCGCCTTGGCTTCTGCCGCCGGGGGATGCGCCCAGACTGAGAGGGGCTCGGCTCTCTTCCGCCGCTCAGCCCGTTCCTCCACCCTCAGTCCTCCTCCTCCTCCCCATCCAGCAGCATGCATCCCTCTTCGCGGAGACCGGCCGCTGCCACCTCCAGCCCTGCCATGCTTCTGCTGCTCCTGTGCCTGGGCTGGGCGCCGCCGGGCTGGGGCTGGTCTCGGGGCAGCTCCCGGGGGGCGGCCGGGCTGCGCCCCAACGCCACCACGCCGATCTCCATCATGGGCTTGATGCCGGTCAACCAGTCCGAGGAGGAGAGCAGGATCACCCAGGGAGTGCTACCCGCCGTGTATCTGGCCATGGATCAGATCCGCAACGAGTCCCTGCTCAGCCCCTATTACCTGGACCTGCTGGTCTACGACACGGAGGTAGGGACAGCCGAGGGCCCCAGCCCCGGGCGCAGGGGGAGGCGCCGCCGCCCAGTCCCGGGGCGCTGCGGGTGCAGGGGCGCAAGGGCAGCGCGGACGCCCGGGCCGGGCTGCGGCTGTCGGCGGGGCCGTGCGCGCCGCCTCCGAGCCGCCTTGCCCGCCCGGCCCCGCAGGCTGCCGGCAGATGTGCGGGCACCGGCGGCGGACGGGGGGGGACGCGGGGCCGGCGGGCCGTATCCTGCCCGCCCGGTGTTACCAGCAGCGGCTGCCCCGGCAGCTGGGGCTCGCCCCGCCGCGCCAGGAGCGCCCCTGTCCGGGAGCCGCCTGCAGCGCGGGGGTGGGCCCGGACGGTGCCCGGGTGATGGGGGGTTCTGGTGGCTGTGGCCGGGATCCGCTGCCCTTGGCACGCACGTACACCGGTGGGAGGAAAGCTGCCTCGCCCAGCGGAGCCGCGGCCGCATCCCGGTGCCAGCCGCCACCCGCTCAGCAACAGATGCACTCCGGGCGCTCCGCTCCCCCGCGCCGCCAACGGGCTCACGCTGCCAGCCCGGCTTATCCCATGCGGCGGCGGGACGCGAAGGGCAGCGATCGCAGCCGTAGCTTGAGAAGGAGGAGGAGGAGGAGGAGGGGAGGCTATGTCAGGGGCTCGCTGAGATGCCCCCCGTGCCTGCCCCCGGAGGGAGCGGCTGGGCGCTCGCCCGGGGGTGCGCGGCGGGGCGCGGAGGCGCTCGCTTCTCGGGAAGAAGTAAATTTGCAGTGCCCGTCCCCGCGGAGCGCTGCCAGCGCGGCGGGATGCCTGCCCCCGTTCCGGAGCGCTGCCAGCGGCCGGTTCAGGGCTGGGAGAGCGGGGAGCCCGGCTGAGCGAGGGAACACACTCCCTTTACCTGGGAGAGGGAGCAGGGAGCGAGGCGAGGGCTTTGTCGAGCTGGTTGCCACTACCAGCCGCCCACAACTGCCTTAGGTTTTTGTCACAACTTCAGTACCTGTGTGCTTGCGGAGGATACGCGCGGCTCCGGTACCGGGGCTCCCCTGAAGATGGCAGTCGCTTCTTGTGCAATGCTGGCGCCGGGGTTGGCTTCCAAGACAACCCCCGGTAAAGCAAGTGACTGCTGAAAATCTTGCCGGCTGTAATTTAAGGAAGCCCCCGTCTGCTCCCTTTGGGTTCTCAGGGTCCGGGGGGAACAAGCTGAGAGCAGCAATGACAGGCTGTACTGCTTCGTGACAGTGTTTGCGTCCCTGAAATGACTACCGAAGGCCTCTCCTTCCAGGGTGGCTGCTTTTTATTGACATACATTTGTCATAGTGTGTTTTTTTAAAGATATCTCTGAGCAGAAATGCATGGAGGGCAATACTGCTGAAGATGTCACTTAGGAAGGAGCAGGCTGCCATCCTGTTGTGTTGTGTGAACAAGACTAGATACTGACAGGGAGTACAGGCGAGATCAACCTAGAGTAGCTGCTTGTTTCCTTAAAAAAATGAATCTTAGGGAACTCTGCAATTGTAATGAAAAGAATTATGGGGATTTTCTGAATGGCATTACCTGTCTCATAAAGTGAGATGCATGTCAGGAAAAAATCACAGGTCTCCTAATCCTGTTTTCATTATGTTATTCTACATTAGTTTTTCCCTTGGATAGAATTATTACAAAATATGCATAGGAATTAGAGGAGCCTAGGCAGGATGTCCCTTCTTCATACAGTAATATTTTAATCAATCAGGTGCTGCGCTTTATTGCAGTCAAAATATTGTCGCGTTCTTCATAGAGATTTTGGGTTCTAGACTAGGGGGTTATCATAAACATATTCAGGAAAAACATTACCGTGTGTATTCTGGAATGAGTATCAGTTTCTTAAAAATTGCGTTTTTACTGCTTGCACTCCAGGGGCATAAGAAATCAGGGTCATGTTGCCAGCTTGCTGTGTTGCTTTGGATGCTTTTAAGCAATTAATAAATGGATGGTTACGGGATGCTAAGTCAGGTGAACGTATGTGTTTGGAGTACAGTTGGGTCATTACTGTGTGCTTAATAGTGACAAGTAAATAAGTTAGTGTCCACAAGGAGTGCTAGATTGACTGCACCCAAACGGAATGGACGAGTGGCCTGAAATAGCCATTAAATACCTAATGGCAGCACAAACTTTTCCCCTCAGTTCGGGCATTACCTTTTTTACTTCAGTGCACTTAGAGTAAGCAGGAAGGTAGCTGGCTCATCATGCCCACTTGATTCTCAGCCTATTTTCTGAGGCTGCCAATAAATAAGATATGCCTGAAGGGGCCTGGATCCTTATCATTGCATAATCAGAGGCCAGGGAGTAGCTCTCCCTCTCAGGGCTTCACAGGTGGTGCTTGTGACATTGTTGGCTCTTGAAAGAGAGAATGTAGAGCCTTGAACACATGGGATTTTTTAATAGCTTGAGAAATAATTGCAGTATATTTATAATGCTTAGGAAATGTATGGCAGTGATTTAGTAACTCATGTATTCTCCCTTGTGTCTCTCCAAAATCCCTCATTGTTGCAGTCTGATCCTTGTATTGCAATTTTCTGTAATGGTTTAACTAAGTGCTTGTGAAAAACAATAATGAAAATAAACAGACTAGATTGTTTTTTTATTTTTTATTATGCATTCAGGTTCGTTCTGTCAGGATTGAACTGAATATTCTATCTGGCTTGATAGTTCTGGTTTGGATAAGGAAGCATCATAATGCCTTTACTTTCTGACCAGCCATCTGAAGAACTGCAGTGTGCCTTCTAAGGTCAATTGTTGTTTGTCAGCACTTGAACTCGTTAACCTCTGAGGACATGAGCAGCAGCTCTAGTGTTTTTCAAAGCATTTAAATTGAATTAACCACTTAAGTATAATGTTTAGTTTATGACTCAGCTGAGATTGTGTGAATTACATCTTTGTTATGAAATATGACCGCAGGTTACATCACATACAAAAATGCAGAGGCTTCTGTTCTGGGTATTTTTGATTTTTAAGTGTGCTCGGAGTGTGATCCTGATCCAGTCTATTTTGGTACTTCATGGGCATGTCTTTATCTATTTGGGCATTCCTATGCAGACTCAGCCAATAAAATGAAGCTCAAGTGTAGGCATTTGCAGAACTCTGGTCTAAGTGACTTTACTTTGTGCTGTTCATTTCAATGAGAGTGGGAGTCTCTCTCTAGATGAGACTCTTGGGCAAAATTTCATAATTGTGTTATTTTAGAAACTCAAAAATTTATAAAGTGATCTCTAAAGAGTCTCATCCAAACCCCATTGAAATTAATGGCAGTAAATGCACCAATTCCAGCAGCCCTTGGACCAAGTCCTAGAAGTTAAGGGTGCTTGATAGCTTATGGCTTCAGATAACAACCATGATACAACATTTCTTTTCATTTTTTCCATCCCTGTGATTGTAGCTTTAGTTGGTTTAAAAAGAAAAAAAATAGTTTGCAAAATAATGAAAGAAAAACCTCTACAAGCACTAGATACAGCTGAAGATGCACATAAATCAAGAACAATTATTCCAAAGTAAGCACCCTAACATACATCTGTTGAAGGAAAAAAGCAGAATAACCCTAAAATAAAAGGAATTAATCATTCTAGTGGACCCTATTATAAATGTCAAAAGTATTTAATTTGCATCAGGCAAAAACTGACCATATGGTAACTGGAGGAAGAGGCATTCTGGAAGAAGGCAAGGGAAGTCAATGGAAGTTGGATATCTGTCCTTCTACATCTGGACATCTTCCCTCAGATATGCATTGGATTTTCTTATTTCTTGTAGGAGCAGTGCTGCAAGTGGTGCACAGACAGTATGAGTTGTTTTTTTTTAATCAAAACATGCATAGTCAAGAAAGCACTTGTTTCTGAAAATCAAAGTGAGTTTTGACAAGCTAAAAAAAATTTTCCTGAAGTAAGTGGGTATATTATCACAAAGAGAAAAGAATATTTGTACTGGGGAGATGAGATTATTTAATTTTCTCTAACTACAACAAGCACCTTGTGGTAAGCATCATATAGTCTCATTTTTGTGAAATAATACATTCTTATACCTTTAAATAGCGGGTTGGTATAGAGGGAGGAGCTCTGGAAAATGCACAGGATTCCACAAAATCTGAAGGAACATGTGAGCTTATTGATATTTGAGACATATTTGCCTTTTTCTATTCTGTAACTACGTAGAAAGTGCCTTTCCTAATTTATGTGACAAGAAATTACAGTTTAGGTGTAGTATGTGTAGACTTTATCTTTGTTTCCTTCTTCTTTTTTACTAAAAAAAGTGAATGTTTTCAGTAAAACTCTCAAGGCTTAAGAAGGACCATGCACCCATCTGAGTCATTCTTACCAGCTGTCCTAAGTTTTAAAGGACCCTGAGCCCCCAAATAAAGATGCCCCTTCCAGAAAATCCTATCATGAGTGGTGTCAACAGAACCCACTCATGTCTTGTTCTGCAAGTGGAAGTGGAAGTTCACTTTTGCTGAGAATGGGGAGCACATTCCAGAAACAGGAGAGCAGGTTTGTGTCAGTGGTACGGGATAAGGTGACTGTACACTGGAACTCCACAAGGTGGTTCTCGGAGAGGGACAAACAGCTGCTGGTTGCTGTCTGAAAAACTTCTCCATTACCATCACAGGGCTGAGCAGGGACACCTCTACCCCCCAAAGAAGTGCCTGTGATGTGTTGGTTAGGCCCTCTGTCTTGGGAGGCATCGATCCAAGTCGCTCCCTGGATTTGCAAGAGGAAGCACGATGTACCACAGTCAAGTGGGGTCTCTGGGGTGGGCCCTGTGATGCTTGTGAGTGCTCTGAGCACTAAATTGTCTGGAGCCTTATTTTGATTTCTGGAGTGCTCACAGTGGGACAGGTGAGGCTGTGTTGTGCTCATCTGAGGGTAACAGCTGAATACATGGGAGAAGTCAGGGTCTGAAAGGGGGTACAGTTAACAGCAGACAGAGCTGGCAGACATTTGTTCTTGTGTCATCAGGTGAGCATGTGTCTGGCACATGTTGAGGCAGTTGGGTAATTTCTTACCTTTAAATATTACTGAGTACTTGTGCTGTCTGATATTTGCAGAGAGGGAGGCATTAAAATGCACTACACTGCATGTATGGTGCCAGTCACTGTCTGCTCTGCTGGTGACACTCTGCTTGGAAGGGACATCTTTAAATAGTCACTGTCCCCTCTGACTTCCGAGTAACATGACTCCAACATAACCTCCTTTTGCTTCAGAGTTTTGTAAACTTGGAGGGAAGAATCTGAAAGTTAAGTGTTTATGTTAATTCCATGCTGGCTTCTCCGCTGATGTTAAGGTGTGGGTGGGGAGAGGAGAGAAATCATGTATTCACTGCACCCACTCCTCTGGGTGCGGATCCCAGACCTGCAGAATGTACATCCTCTAAATATCTCTGCAAAGAGATTAAAGCCAGTTTCTGGCATATGTCTTGCAATTTCTTGTATAACTTATCCTATGCATACTGCAAAACACACTCTTATGGAATCTTTAGATTCAAATGCCAAACGTGCTCCATCAGCACAGAAAAACTATTTTTTGGACTAAATCTAGGAAATAGTATTTATTTGCATTTGAAGAAAGAGTAGAAAGGCCCTGTCCTCTTACATCAGCCAGAGTTAATTACTCAAGTTTGTGGAAAGGATGGGATGTAACATCCTGGTGATAACTGTGAAGAAAATATTTGTAAGGGGAAAACAGAGAGGAAGGAGCTAGATGAGAGAGATTTAATGGTAGCATTCACTAAGAAAGTTGTTGATATGCTGTTTATATTATTTTAATTAAATACACGTAACTATTTAGAATTACACCATAGGCATGTCAAGGCTGCAAAACACCACCTTGCATTAATAATCTGAGTATGATGATACATGTGCGTATCAAGCTGTGTTCTCTGCTTTCAATTTCATTGCTTTATGGACATTTTCATGGCATAAGGCAGAAGTGTAATGCCTTTGAGCAAACTGTAGAATCTGGGAACCAAAAAAAACTCAAGTGGATACCATTGCTATGATGGAAATGAGATACTTTTCCTTAGAAGTGTTGAACCATTGCATGCAGAGGTCTGGCTCAAGGAATCAAGTGGTGAAAGTTAACAGAGGAAAACCCCCCATTATTCCTTTTGACTTGGATAATTTTTGGAGCAGCTGGGGTTAGCAGAGATGTGTGCTGAGATCAGTGAGCACAGCTATGACTCAGTCTTGTGGAGATGTCTGTTAATACACAGCAGCCCCATATATCCCAGGAAGCCTATTTCAGACTGTGGGATTCCAAACTGAGATGGTGCAGTGCACATACATCACATTTTTTCAAATTTATTTTTGTACTAGGAATCTTGGATCTAAATCAGTGACAGAGCCTCTAACTTTTCAGCAGCCAGATGCACTCTGATTTGTGGGTCTAGCTGAGCTAGAAATGAGATTTGCAGTGCCTTTGTAGTTCTTGGGCTCCCGTGTTAATGGCCCAGTGGCCTGACTCCTGAAGCGAGCTCCTTCAGCTACACCCTGAGAACAATGGAATATGTTTTCAGTCACCCTCTGTCTCCCCTTGCCATGCCACGGACACTTAGGAGATGCCTTCGTTGCTAAGCAGGGATTTCTTTACTTGCAAAGGCTTTTGCTGTGGGTAAGGTCTGCTGGATTTGGGGACTGCTTGATACTGCCTGCTGAGTGGAAATGGGGCATATTGACTGGCAAACACTTTTCTGAATTTTATTTTTTCCCCTTGTGATGGAATAGCCAAGTAATCTCATTGCTAAGTCAGTGATTGATGATCAATTTCTGTGCCATTAATTTTTCATTATCATCTGCCTTTATTTCTGATGGTTTTATCTATAGTATTTTTCAAACGAGTTTTCTCAAATGTGAAGAGGAAAGCTAACAAATTAAAGACAAATATCCACCTTCTGCCTGAAACCTATACCCACAAAGAATGAAAAATATGGGCGCTAATTCAGCAGGGATGTCCAAATTGTTGTTACTGAGGCTTCTGAGAGATGAAGGCCCAGATAATGGACTAATTGCTTTAAAGTGAGCATCAGGACTTTGAGTGATAGGATTAGAAAACTTAGGTTTCCCTCTATGGCCGTGGTACTTTCCTTAAATAATTAATGAGTTCTAAGATCAGAGGACCATTAGGATTATCCACATTTTACCATACAGACCATGTATTTCAACTTGCAGTGCTGCAAGCTAGAATATGTACTTCAGAAAACCTTTCTATCTTGTCTTAAGGATACCCTGAAATCGTTGTCCCTGGACAACTTTTTTCTGTGATTTGCTTGTTATCTCCAGCTTAATCTTTGCTGACCCTGCAGCCACTGAAGCCACGAGAGGAGCAGCTCCAATTTTTTTTCACATACACCTCCGTCCCTGCAATACCTCAGCAGCTGCAGACTCAGGACATCACCAGCAGAAGAGGGGGATCAAGGCTTTCTGACTTCTATGGCTGTCTAGGGGATCCTTCCCTTTTCTGAAGGACTCTGGTGGATTGGATCCTGATGGAATCAGAAAACTTCTTCGCTTTGTGAGACATAAAGTCACAGACGTTATGTGGAAACCTTGTATGCTTGTTTCTTTGCAAGCTGGGTCTGCCAGGTTCATGTGCTCTGTCACTGAGTAGATGGCTCTGCAGAACGTTTTTTGAATCCTTGGCTGAACTGATTTTCTTCTCCTTTACCCCCACCTTTTTTGTAAGACCCTTTTAGCCACAATCCCCATCAGAACAACTTACCGTGTCTGTCTGATTAAGTTATTTCCATAATGTCTTTTATTTTATTTATTTGAATAATCACCACCATGTATCTCTAAAAGAATCTATTTGTTGAATCTTTTATGTCCTTAAAGTAGTTATGTATTTTAATTTTCCATTTACCTAGGGTAGGCCTCAGCTTCTGCTGCAGCTTCGTTGAACTGCAGAATTATGTGAAGATTCATACACACAATAGGTGTCTAAGTAACCATTTTACATCCAAAACCTCCAGGGAGAAGTAGTAAGAGGCCCCTTTTGGGATGCTAATTAACTTCCTTTCCACTGTTTACTGCTCCTGTTTTCACAGGGATTTAAGTGTTTTTCTAGCAAAGAATAATCTCTTTCTTTCATACCTTTAACTCTATATGAAGGGACAATTTTTGACAGACACTTAATGCGGTATAAAATACAACATGCAAAAATTTTCAAGCATTGTCATTCAGATGTGCACTCGTGTTTATTTTGTCAGCACCGTGTAGGTATATTTTGGTATACACATATGGTATAAAAATATTAAGCTCTGTGTTTTTGTGGGGTCTTCCATATAACTTTAAAGTTCTGTAGAAGCACCATGGATTTTGCTTTCTATTTCCTTCTGTGAATTTGGCAAGACCGAAGTATTAATAATTTACAGGAGGTTGATCAAGAGAGAAAGCCAACTTCCTCTTTTTTCTCCCATCCACTTTTTCTAAAAATTATAAGCAGGACAAAATTCCCTGTTGTTGGTGAGAATCTAATCTGGAGGGATGTGCTAGTGGCAACAAGATTTTGTGTGATGTAGCAAAATAAATTAAGTTCCAGTAGCTGTCTGTGTATAAAGTGATACAAAAAGTTTTGCATTTTAAACTTAGTTAAGCTCCCCTCTGCTCCTCATTTTTTGCTGAGAGGCATGCTAATAGTATCAGCTCCACATCACTTTTTTCTTTGCTTTCTTTATTTTATTTTTTTTTTGTTTTAAAGGTTTCTAGTTAGGTCCCTGAACTAAAGATTTGCTTTCCAAAAAACACGGAGTGATTTGCATTTTCTGTCAACAACAGTGGGAATTGCTGAATGCTCAGCACTTTAGAAAGCCAGCCCACCTATGAAAATGCAGAGTTTCTATGAGGAGGAGACCTAGAATTGCCACTTTTAATTAAGAACAAAGGCACTCATCGTTACTTGCTTTACAGTTTCAAATTGCCTGGTGGAATAAAATGCTGATTTCATTCAGCCTTTGGGATAGAAATCCTTTCAGGATCAATGGCAGTATTAAATATCTTTTTAAATTAGATTATCACATCTCAAGGATCTTGTAGTTGAGAAATAAGCAAAGTGCAGTATTTTTAAAAAAACCATCGATCAAAAAATAGACATTTCTACAATTAACACATATTTGAAAATGGTGTTTGACCTTGGCAAAAATAACAGCTTGTATAAAATAAGCAAAAGGAGTGACATGGTGGGAGTACTATGTCCCTAGGGCCTTGTTACTCAAGGCAGGTCTGTATGGCTGGCATGGGTATGTCACTGATGGGTATCAGGAGGTGTTATCTCAATGTCAGCAGAAGCCCTTACTGTAGTTGCAGCAGCAAACGTATTTTTTTTCTAACAAAGGTTATTTAGTTAAAAGGGGATAGTTTACTGAAGGACAGAAAGTGTGTTTTCCTTAGCTGCTCAAAAGTTTGGTATTATTAGAAATCATTTTTCCATCCACAATAGAGCAAGTTACAGAGTAAGCCACCTCTGAACGTTAAACTAGACAGAAAGAATTGTTGATTTGGGTTTTTTTCCCTCAGCGTTTTATGCATTCTTGTGTCTTTCTTCTCAATCTTTTGCAGTTTGTCATCTTTATTCTCAAAGTGCTGCCACTAGAATTTCATCTATTACTTCAGGAATAATCTCACCATTGCTGTAAATACTAGTAATTTTATCTCTTTTCTTCAAGCCTTCTGTTCAGAATGGAGGAAATTAATTTGATCTCTGTGTTGCACTGCTGGGAAAAAAGGAAAGGAGGCGGAGAGATTTTCAGCCTACACACAAGGAGTCAGACACTGGGTTTTGAGGCAAAAAAAAATTTTCATTTCAAATGAAAATTTTAATTTCAACATGATCTTGAAGGTCTCTTCCAACTTAGTCATTCTGTGAATTTTGTGAATTCTGTGATGTAGATAGCCTGCACATTTGGATGGTGCTGTGGGAGGTAAATAATTGTATCTGGATAGCAGTTACTTAAAAAGCTGGGACATGTTACAGCACATAGTAGTATCTTGATAATGAAGTGCTCTTGGCAGAAGGTAGAGGCTTGGTCTCAATGTCAGAACAGGAGTTTCCTTCCACAAGAAATGTGTTGGTTTCCAATACATTACCAAGGTTTCTTAGGATGTGTGAGTGCTCTGTAGTCTAATTACACTGAGCGATTAAGCAACAAGAGCGGAGACACGTGGGACAAGAAGGGGTGAATGATAACCTGCTTTGAAAAAAACTAACATGTGAGCCTGGGATTAGAACATCCTATAAATGTTAATGGCTGTTGCTCAAGGGGGAGGAAGCTGTGTGTGGGAGGCATGAGGTGACATATAGCTTAAATATATAGCCAGTCTTTAATGCAGTTAATACAGTCTATAATCAAGCTTTTACATGAACTAATAACTGTTTAAGTGATTTACAGTTCAGAAATACTTATCAGGGGATTGAGAATTGAATTTTAAATGCTGTAAAATTTGAGGATAATGTGGCAAGGAGGACAACACTGAAAAGATTCCTCCTTTTGCCTTTGGAAAGTATTGGCTGTGGAGGACACATTTATGCCAGGTGTTTGGGGTTTTTTCTATTTTTAAGTTCTCAGGGATTGTGCTTCTACGAGGGAGCACAATTTCCTCCTACAGTTTCCCTCTCTGAATATTACTCAGTTTGTGTGGAACTCACAAAGGAGATGCCAACAGTGAGTCATCTGGTCACCAGCTCTGTCCTAAGGTTTTTAGCTAAATCTTGTAAAAGCTCCTTTAATGTAATGAACAACAGTGATTGACCTTTGGTAAACCCCCCCCAAAACAGTGTGAAAGGCAGTGTTTAAAGTCAAATGGCCTTCTTTTCCTGACACTGAAATCAAGTTTCAAAGTCAGTGCTATTTCAAATGCTTCACATTTGAGAAGTGGATGTAAGATGCAATGAGTTGATTTATCATCTTAAAATTTCCCCATTGTTATATTTTAGTAGTAACTTTTGAGGGTGTTGGTCAAACTCACTTGAAAGACTCTATCTTCAAATGTGAAACAGAGGCTTAGTTATCTGCTTTTGTGGGTAATAAGCCTCAAGAGATGCTATTCTGAAAATGAAGATTATACCTGTATGATCAGTCATGAGCATGGCAAATATAGCTATTTTATTCATAAAAATGAAAATGCAGGGTCTTGTTTTGATGCAAGCTTTACAGGATTAGTTAGCAATAAAAATACTATATAAGAAACAATTGTCTGGTTAGGTAGTTCAATGTTTCTGTCAGGAAGCAGATTTTCAGGACACAAGTGACAGGAGGCTGCTGTAATTCATAATCTTGTTTGCTCCTTTGCCAGGCATGGGTTAAATGCAGCAATGCTGAGGGCACCCAGCAGTAGCACCAGCAGAGAAAAAGACTGGTCTAGCTTGAAGCTGCTCATGGGTCTACAGAATAAGGTGATGCTCCCTTAAATGTGTGTCCATCCGTATGGTGCTGAAAATTACCTCATAGCCTCTGATTCGCCATTGCTCCCTTATAAACTTAAAGGCACTGGCTGAGCAACAGGGGTTCAGTGAGGTGTGCTGGCAGATTTGTGCCTTTTGAAGTGCTAAAGAGGGTATTGGATAGTCAAACCACATTTTTTTGCTACCTACCTTTGAGCCAAAGCTATGACTCAGTGGAGGCCCGTTTCCTCACTTAGGTGGTGAGAAGATTTGGGGATAGGAAGAGCAGTTCAGAGCCCCTTATCTGCTGAGGTTTGGCAGCATGAATGCCTGCTTTCTTCCCCTCCTTCATTAGTGTAGTCAATGCTGAAATAATTTGTAAGGAAGGCTGGTCCAAGGACTGTTCACCAATAAAATCCCATTTAAGCCTCTAAGGAAGGTATTAAATGGGATTTAAGCAACATCTTGGCCTATACTGGCTGTCTGCTCAGGGAAGAGGTTCATCTTAAGTTAAAAAAAATGTTTTAAAATATGTTTTCAGTGATCACATTATAGAATCATAAGGCTGAGGAATGGAAAATACCTATTAAGTCATTGTGTTAAATTGTTGCTATGCAGACTGTGCTATGAGAGCGTGCTTCCTACTTTGTGTTGTGCCCAGACAATGCGTTAAATTTCTTGGTCTAGGAAATATCCATAAGAAATGTTGATCTTACTGCATTTGATCTGGCCATGGCCTTGTACAGGAAGAAAGCCAATATCTCCTTCCCCACATGAAGGGCTCCATGCAGCCTTGCTGCTTTCTCACTATGGGCAATGGTGATAAAAAAAAACAAAGGCTTTTTGCAAGGTTTTTTCTCCACCCTAAGCAAGGGCATTTCTATTTCACCTCATTTTTGTGTATAAGAATGCATTTGACTCTTGTCTTGTCCATCCAATTGCACAGGTGTGTTGGCAGAAGGGTCACTGTGGACAGTTAGTGATTAATTGAGAGTATCTCCTGCTTGGTGCTATTTGCTGGGCCCCAGGTGGACATTTTTTGCTTATTTATACATTGCTATTTTGCTCATTTTAGTTTTATTTATCTATTTACTTCCATGCCCTTATGTCATGTGACATATATATTGTAATTATAAATTAGAATGCTTATAACTAGAATTTTTGTGGAGATTTTCTGTAAAAACTTCTTAGTCGCATGTCAGTTTCAGAATAATTTGTTGACCTGTAACGCCGTGTTTTTAAAATTAAAATTAGACAGACTACCTTTACTTTCTGCAGCAAACGAATGCTTCCTTTTTTTAAAAAATGTCAGCCATTCACAAAATAAATTGCCAAGCTCTGAACATATAATTTCAAATTTGATTTATACCAAATTAACCTTCTGCTTATGAGCCCTTCCATTTGTTTTCCTTTCAGATTATTGAGTCATGAAAACCTTTGAGGTTTTGGGTTTCCATCCCAGCTTGGCACAGGGAATTTTTTTGAAACCTTGAATTTCCACAAGGTGGTGAAGTAATTTGCTTTTCAGCTGCATATATAATGAGACTTGCTCAAAATCAGAGCTTTTTTTCTACTCGGAGAAGCAAACATCTCCCAGATTTCCTTCCTCTCCGTGCCACTAGGCTTGGCTTTTGTGTTTCCTTCCCTTGCCTATGACTGCCTATGAATTCCACAGTGCCATTCCACACTGCCTATGAATTCCAGTAGATTTGGGGGCTTCCTGTGGATGGGGAGAGCTGACTGCTGGAATGGAGGAGAAGGATCAGCCATGGCAGGTGGCTGCTTCCATGAGAACAGCAGCATTCCTGTGCCAAAGGGGCAGGGAGGATGCTGCTTGTCTGAGGGGTGAGGTGGGCTGCAAGTCCTGGGGAGCAGAGGTGCAGGTTCTCCTCTGGTGTGGTGATCCTGTGTATAATCCCTTCTCACCCTGGCGGGTTTTGATTAGCAGCAGGGAAGATTTTCTCCACGTTACTATTTCCTCTGCATTTCTGCGTGTACGGCATCCGTTCCATTTCATGCCCTGGCATATTACTTGGGAAACTGCAAATAGTGTGCTGAAATTACTTAGCTAGCTACAACAATATGTGAAATGCCTGTCAAATGCTGTGTGCCTGTAGATGGGAGGAGCAGGCCTGCATGCTGAATTTTCTCACAACTACCACTGATTTTAAGGAAAGCATGGGGTTTCTGACAAAAAGCAGAATCAGGAAAAGGATGTACAGCTTTGAGCTGCTGCAGCTTTTGCACTAGAAGTATATAAAATATTATGGATATGCAAGACTTCATATTCTCTGTTTGACATGTATGAAACCAACAGAAAATGTGTTTGTGCAAGATAAAACAAACTGAAGCAATCTTCTAACCCAATGGCATACAGGTTGCTGTATGCAACTCAAATATTACTTCAGTGTACAACCACTTTGATCAACCCCTAGAATATCTATTTTCAAAGGAATCATATGAGTTCTTGTATTGATTTGTCACCTATGGTTGAATATTTCTCCTACAGAATGTTTAAAATGACACATGTTTAAAATTAGACTTGGCAGAGTAATTTGCCTAGAGATTATTCTTGTGAAGTATTGATTCACAGCACTGCTGTGAGCTGGATTACTGTCCAAATTGGAAAAGCCAGTCGTAGAGAGGTCTTTATCCTTTAATAACAATTAGCTGCTTTCTTAGAGGGACACAGCAGACTGAAGCAAAGGAAAGCTGTAAAATGTCAGGCAGCCAGGACATCTAAGGCCTGGTTCTCTTCAGGGATGAGAAAGAAAAAGAAGAAAACCCCCAAAAAAGATGGTTTTCTGGAGCTGGAAACTAGACACTCTGATGCTGTTTGTGTTACTAATAATTAGGTGCTCTGAGGAGCTGAATCGGACTCGCCTCTCTCTTCTTGGGCTTTTACCCAGCAGCTGCCTGATTGACCAGAAAAACCTAACAGCAGATGTGCTGCCCGCGGTCCATTTAGCCTTGAAACATTTATACAAGCATAGATGGATGCTGAAGAACTATGAGCTGCAGGTATCATTCCATGACACACAGGTAAATGGATGTAGGTGTAGAGTTGTGCAGTGCTTGAGCCTCCTCTGTGAGCACACTTCAGGATGCTTGTGACTGGAAAATCCTGGAAAATCCTGCTGAAATGGAGCAAATGTGGCTGCCCAGCAATGTTGGGGCTCTTGGGTGGATGCCTGACTGTGATGTGGATCTTGTAGCACAATCGTGTCCTGGTGGTGCTAGGAGCAGGAATAAAGAGTGTGTGAATTAGGGGGGTTGGTGAACACCGACAGCTCTTGAGGAGTGTTTGTAGCACCCAGGAAGTGATTCCCAAATCCATGGTTTGCCGAGTCACTCTACTCTTCTGCACTGTCCTTGCTCTTCCAGCTTTCCACGGTGACAGCTTTATCGATCACTGCCTTTCTCTTCTGCTTCTGCATGAGCAGGAGAGCAGCCTTGGCTGTGCTCTCAGAGCATGGTGGGGATGCACAGCTTTGCTTGCCAGTGTAAGGAAAAATTAAAGGCTGATATGAGAGATGAGGGCTCTGAGAAGCTGGCTATATTGAGATGATATCTGTTTTAGCAATAATTTCAAATTTGAGGGAAGCTTCTGCTAGATTTGAGATATCTCTTCATCTTCTGTACAGAAATCAATGCAGTCGGTTTCTAAAACCTGTCTTTTAGTCTGGTCAGAAGAATTATGACAAAATTAGGAGGAGGAGCTCACATACCAGTGTGACCTGGGAGCATAAACATATTCTTAAGGAAGGTGCTACTGATATGAGTTTCTGTTTCCCACATCAGAGGCATGTGGTGGGGCAGATTCCCTCAGACTCATTCACACTTACAGGCTGCTTAATATTTTGAATTTACAAAGCAGTGTGTCTCAATATGTTTGCTTATCTATAAATCTTAAAGCATGGAATGTACTGTTATGATGAAGTTATTAAAATTTGACATTATTACACCAATAATGGTTGTGCTGCATTATATAGTGGGGAGAAGGTATTATACGACTTCTTTTGAAACTCTAGAAAATTAGCCAAGGGAGAAATTAGAGTGTAATTTTAATAGTGTATTTGGTTCAAAAACACTTTTGTATAATTTTTGAAGTGCTTAACGTATAACAAACATGATCCCATATGCTATAAGATTACTTGAAGATTGCCTCTCTGTTTAATAATGGAACACAAATGCATCAACTGCATGTTCTCATTTAGAAATCACCTGTCTTGTAAATTAGTTTTGATACCATTCACTGTTTTTTTTTGTCTGTATGTTCCTATTGGAAATATAGTTATGCAGTCCTGAAAAAAGTGTATTTCTTAGTTTCTCATGTAAAAAGAGTAACATTTCAATTACATTTCAGCTTAAATAGGTGGAAAGTGTAGATATGAATTTAAGTGGACAGCAATTAAAACCTACTTTTATTTGCTCAGATTCAGTGTTTGGGTTGGGCTGTGGGCAGTTTTGTGGAGGTGGATGTTTATTTGCTAATTGTGTTTACCTAGTTTCCAGTTCTAGGAGCAGCTCTAAAATATTTTTCCCCACATAAATATTCAGTGGATTTGAATTGCAGAACCTCAGCTCTGTTGCACTGACCTCTCAATTTGAATTAAAATATTGAAGTAATCTATAATTATATTTTTAAAATAACCCTTGGCAAATGACATAGATCACTGCCTTTCTCTTCCTGCTTCTGCCTGAGCAGGAAGACATGTCATGGTGACTTGGAAGAGATTAATAGAATGTGGATCCTTAAAATTTCTGGTTTTTCTTCCTGGTTCTGAGAGTAGAGTACACACTCTTGAGTTTTAAGTACTGATTACAGACACGCTGCAGAGGTCCTTGTCTTTAATTGTTTGTCAGGGACAGTATGAATGCAAGAGAGCTGATTCTGTTTTTTTAATGCTGTTAGCCTAGACTTGCCTGTGTGACTTTATACAACCTTTGGATTAGCTTCCTTTCAATTAGAAAATACGGATACTTGACTCTTTGGATGCAAGATCTGCCATTAGAGGGACAGATAATTTACTTTTGGGCACTGTTCACTAGGAAGAGAGAAAAGTTACATCTAAAAGTACTTGAGTTGCTTTTGCTGAAATAAAAATTGGAAAGAAATCATGACTCCCAGTATATGCACAGGGCTTGAAAACAGTGTTGTTGCTTCATTCATGAGCCAGGGGAGGAGAATTGTGCTCTGCCATGAGCCCCTGAAGTTTTGAACATTCTCTGCTGCCCAGGAGGGATCACTAACGTGCCCAAAGGTGGGATGTTTTGTGCAGGGTGTTCAGTCTTTGGCTTTGCTACTGTTTTATTTCAACTAATTAAGCTGTCACTACTCCAGAATGAGAATGCTAATCAAGAGGCAAGGGGAGCGTTCTTGCAAGAGATGTCTGAATTCTTTGTATTAAATGAAGCTGTTTCAATCTGGAGCCTTTGGGAAACTTTCTTCAGCAGAGTACTTTATAACCTGGTGGCTTTGGCACTGAGCTGAGATTGGAATGCTCTTTTTGACTGATGTCTCTCAGGTCTCCCGTGATTAAATGTGCGTTTCCTAATTACTGTGTTGTCAATTCCTTTTAAGTGGGACTCCCTTGAAAACTCATGATGTAGCACTTTCACATTAAAAAAAATAAAGCTTAAATATTCACTAAGAATGAAAAGCAAGCAGATGAAAACGATCTTGTAGTTCGGTAAATGGCTGCTTATCCATCAAATGGTACATCTGTGTCTGCAATGTTTATTTATTTATATCAGAGGGACAGTGTTAACAGGACTGATAAATCTCTCTATGCCAGCCACCCCAAGCAGTGGCAGCCTGGGGAGGTTTCCTGCCTCTGACTGAGGGAGGGCTGAACCTGGGCTGTGTGGAGAGCTCAAATCCTTGAAATGTTGGACAAAGGATGTGGGAGGGCACCACAGCTGCCTGCTGCAGATTTGTGAATCCAGCCATGGAGCAGCTTTTTAGTGTAGTAGGGGAAATAATGCCCTTGAGATTTCCACCCATGGGGGTGGGCAGCCAGGTATAATTGAGCTGTCTGAGTATCACTTTATTCCTGTCTTTCACCGTATGGCTGACATCTGGAGTCTCTCCTTCTATGCTGTCCTCAGGGTGATCAGGCTGGTGGATTCTTACAGGCTTAAGCAAGACTAAAAATAGGTTTACTGCTGTGTAAAGAACAATATGTTGGTACTTCGAAGTTATTTTTCTGTTACCTAGTTTTCTGAGTTAGTGGCCAGTTAAAGGGATGAGAAGCCGGGGCTTTATTAGCAGAAAGGTTTATGTGCTGTAATTAGGGCATGGTCTGAGTAAACAAATAGACTTTACCACTGGGATTTTCTGAGTGGTGCTGATTTGCACTCAGATTGCTAGTTGACACTTGGCTGAGTCTATCCTAACATGTATCATTTCTGACAGCAATGCTACAACATATCCCAGTCTGACTTAAAAGCTGGTTGTCTTTTCTTTGTTAGTAAACTGATTCCTTTGTAATGGAATGACACAATAACATGATTGCTGTGTGTCTGCTGATTCAAAGATTTGTGTTCTTATTAAATAAATGCAAACCGCCCCCCTTCCTCCCCCCCAAACCCCCTAAAACCCAGCAGTGGAACAGTCACTGAAAGTGACATTGATAGGCAAATTATTTCTAAAGTGAAAATTTCAAGGCATGCTGATTTACTTGTCTTACCAAAATAAGAAAAAAAAATCTGCTTCAGGTTTAAGATGCGACAAACAGAAGCACTACACTGGTTTTGGGTTGCACATGTATTTTAATCCCCTAAAAGCACAGACATTTTGCAATGATGTTAGGATACATTGCCAGTGTTGTTCCATAAATAAGACAAAACTTCTCCTGGTTTTTGTGTGTGCAGCTCATTGCATATGATGTGTAACTCCGCCTTGCACATTCCTGCATTCTGGGATGTTTCAAGGAACAGTTTGCCAAGACAGGCATAGGAAACAAAAGCATCCTGTTCTGTAGACTTGAGAGTTTGAAAGCTTTTGCAAATTGGTGACCTAGGAAGTTATTAAAAGACCATGTACTTGCTAAATCAATTCTTGACATCTAATTTCCACATGAACAAGATATTCTGTTTTGCCTCTCAGAGAATGCAGTTTCTAGGTACAGTATTTTAGGCATGAAAATTGTGAACAATAAAATACTTGTCAAAATGATAATTTTAGCATTCCTAAATTGTCATATCGCTATCCTTGTTATTGGAAAAGTCTAACTGAAAATGGGAAGAAAAGTGTTATGTTGTCTATATTTTTCAACCCCAAAACCTCTTAATTATGATTCCTGGCAATATCTCTTTGTTTTCCATATATTACACTTAAGAAAAAATGATGATAATCTTGTCTAAATTCCTTATAGACAGTTGTTTTGAACTGTCATGAAAGGTATCCAGTTTCAGTATTATTCTGATGTTTCACATTCTAGTGCAGCAGGGTTCAGAGTTGTACAAAGGGTGCACAGTTGCCTTATATTAACACTTTTTAAATGTTATTTGAGTTACTTCTCACAGAATGGGAAGACATGTAGCTTTTCTTAACTTTTGGCCCCAAAAGACTCAGCCTTTATTCACTGATGTAATTCTGCCTTCCTACTCTATCTTCTTAGTGTCACCTTTCATTTATTTCAGGCCTTTGAAACTGCTGTGTTTAATGCACCTTCCCCATATGAGTGCTGTACATGCAGACATCTGGTGTGAGAAAAAATTACTTGGGCTTGGCATTTCTATTTTCCTGTTACTGCTTCTGAGCCATAAGGAATTTGAGCAGAGGAGCTGGTTGATGAATCCAATGAGGGTTGACAGCTCAGGAGAGCTATTTGGTGCTGTGAAGCTGGGGATGTTCCCAGGCATGTCCAGGGCAAAAGGGCTCTGGGCTTCATCTGACCTGGGTTTGGAAATGTGGGCTGGGGATATCTCCCTTGAGCTGGTGTGCCAGGGTTCTTGTGCCATCAAGGAGTAGGCACTTTTATGTGGAAAATTCATCTAACCTATTTTAGGTGACTATTTTTAAGATAAAAAGAATTGTATACTAGAGAAAGCCTGATTTTTTTGGTGAAGCATAAAGGGAGCCTCAGCTGGCTGGTGTAGTTGCAGATGTCTGCTATGTGGAGGTCTCTATTACGTCAGCTAGAGACCTCCCTAGGTGTTTTACATTAAAATTCTCCCTAGGGGGAATTTTAATGTAAAACCCTGTAGTAACAGTGCATTTCCATCACCTCTGGCTCTCCGAGGGTTCCAGAGAGCTCGCTTCCCGCCATCCCCACTTCGTCTTCACTGGTTACAAAATACTCTTCTTTGGTCTCTCACACCTCACCAGAAAGGCTGGAAAACAGGTCAGCAGTGTCTGTGGTGTGTGGGCAGCACAGTGGCCAGGAGTGCCCAGCAGGAATCTCTTCCATGCCAATCCTGTGGGCATGCAGGCTGTCCCTCACTGGAGCTGGGGATGGGCATCTGCGGCCTCTGCCTGTGGGGCTGGGCCTGGGGAGGGACTCACCTGTAAGGGCTTTTTCATGGGTGAAATGTTAATGATGCTGGGGAAGCATGTCCTGCTCTCTGGTCTTGCTTTCAGCTCCTGTATAAGGAGAAAATTGTGAGGAGAACTGTTCATGCAGAGCACAGTTTCTTTCTAAATAAATAACACTGAGAAACCACATTATCATCACCGCTCCTCAAAAACCAAGGAAGGATAGTTTAGGTATTTTTGACATAATTTTTTAAATTGCATGCTCTTGTATTTTCTTTTCAAAATTAGATGCAATTTAGATGGCAGGTTTTTTTCTCTATATTCCACATTAAATTCAAAATTAAAAAAAAAAGGAATTATTGTTTTTATGAAGATGAGATATTCCCATCAATGAAAAATTAATTATTTTCTGAATTCTCTTTCATGGCAAAATGCTACGTTTGGGATTTTCTGTTCCTAATAGTATGAAAACCACTTGCAAAACTTTACAAATCACTTGATCCGGTTCTGCACCTCTCTGCTCATGTCCCCTCATAGATGTTCTCCTTCTGTGAAATTCTACACATACATGTTTTCTGATCTGTATTGTGAAAGTTTCATAAAATGCCTCTTTTTCAATTTGAAAATAAAAAGGGAGATCCATCTGAACAATCAGATTGTAGAAAAGTTAGTGCATTTAAGTATGCTTTGTTTAGGTCAACTCCAAGGTTTTATGCTTGGTGTATCATGTTGGAATGGATCCAAGTCTCTGGTGAATAGTGTTGCTTTTGGAGCAATTTGCTTGATCTTGATTTGTCACTTGTGCAGTCTCTAAAGAAATACCACCAGTGACATCTTCACTCTGCTGTCATTCTCAGACACATCTTGCAATTTCCTTAGCTCTCACTGTAAAGCAGTGATAAAGCAGTGCAGGGGCCTTGTGAAGGCAAAGAATTAAAAGACTCCAGAAGGGCTGTTGTTAAGTTCTGGATCGTTTGTAGCTTGGCTGAAGTGTGATAGCCTCACAAACTGCTCCGAGAATGGTGACCTGCTAGACAACTAGTACCGGAGAAGTAAACCAGGGTTTGTTTCAAAGTAGGAGGTGGTAAGACCACTTGATTGATTTGAGTACTTCCACCGAAGGATTAGAGATTTTGGCTTTGCATCACAATTAAATTTCCTTAATTTATTTTTTTTTTTTCATAGGCAATCTTTAAAACTAAAAATGTCTTTTACTTTCATCTATTTAGTGCTCTGATACCAGCTGATGCCATACCACTAGAAACATTTTCTTGTTTGATGGAGATGCACAGTAAATATTTTATACATAAAGAAATAATCTGGAATTAAAAAAAAAAAAGGAATTTAGCACTGTTTTCTGAGGGTGTTAATATCCAATTCTGTTATTCTCCAGGCCTTCTGTGTCCAACATGGTCAAAGAACTGAGTCCTGCTGCCCATCTTACCCTCATTTCCCACTGCTGGGCTCTTTTTGCTCTCAGTTAGCATATGCTCTGCCTTGGCTGACATCACTGCTGCTCCAGAGCTCCTGTCTCCTGCCATGACCACTGACTCCGGGTGCTCTGTGATTTCTCATCTGCCCACAGTGAGGAGAGAGGCAGGGATCCAAGAGAAAGGAGTCATCAGCAGGGGGCCGATGAAATGTTGTGAAGGGGAAGTAGGCGTTTCACAGGGTTTTGAAACAAGAAGGATCAGGAAAAATGTCACCCCGATGTCTTATGAGCAACTTCCAAGCACAGGAACCCTTTAGGAGCGCATGGCTTAGTACCAGCTAAGCCACCAGAAGTTGAGAGACACAAATGTGATCAGAGTGCTGTATTTAAAGAAGTGGGGCTTGAAGCTGTAGTGAGGAATGTTAACTCCAGAGGAATTTAGCAACAGGAAGAAGATAGAAATGAATTTTTATTCACATTTTTGTTAGGAATTTGTGTCTTATTACTGAGTGGGTCCAGTATTGCTCCCAATACCAAGTGTATTTAATAGATTTCAGGCTGGAATGGAAGATTTTCTGAAAACTATGTTAAACGCATCATTGAAGGAAAACCATGAGGCTTTTCTGATTATTTTTTCAGTTTTGTGATTAAATTATCTTCCAATAAATGTTTCTTTATTTTTATTATGAAAGCAGGGACATTGAATTGCATTTACCATTTTGTTCCAAATGACGTCCTTATTCTGAAAAAGAAAACTAATAGAAACAAGAATTTCTTGATATATAAGAAAACTCACATTAAGATCTGTCAGACAGATGGAATGGATTTATAATATTTATGTGATATGTATTAAATTATTTAAACCTTATTGATCAAAGCAATAATGTAGGTACTTTTATAACAATGGGAAAATACTCTTGATCCAATTCTCATGTATGCAAAGCACATTTTTACTGAAACTGACAAGGTAAAGGTGCCTTGAAAACATCTGATTTTTACATCTGCTTGGACAAAAACCACAGCCACAGCCAAAGTAATTGACTTCAGTGTAAGCTTCTCTCCCCAAAACCCGATATCCAGTGTTAATAAAAACATATAACTTGTGGGGTGTGTAGAAATGCAGTGGGAAGTTATAAAAGTCAATAGGGTTGTTTTTCTTAACTTTGGTGTGCTGGTAGCTGCAATCAAAGTGATGCTATAATACAGACATGCTTTAGAGCTGGGTGACATGCCAGGTTTTATCCCTGGGACTAAGATCTAGTTATTAAGAGGTCATGCACAGAACTTTCTGTATGGTAAATCATGGGAGGAACTGGTAGAAATACCAGAAAGCCTCTCCTTTTGTAGCACAACCTACAAAGAGCAGAGAAAACTATATGAATGAAACGCAAATAAAATGCTTGCCTTGAAATGGATCCTTGCATGTAGATATTTTTGCATCAGCAATGGTTTTAAACTTGGCAGTGATCATCATGGTGGTAAAAGTCTTAGAAGATGCTTCTAACAATAACTTCTTCTTGCCTAGTTTTTGTTGTTACTCTTGGCTGTCTTAACGGGGTCAAAAACCTGGCAGTAGATTAATTTACAAAATATGGTAATCTTGACTTCATTAGCCTTCCATGGACCAGTTACTCTATCCATCAAGAGATTCCTGCAGCAGGTTCACATGTCTCCCTCAAAATTGTAATTTATCTTTTTGAAAGATGTGCAGTTTTTATTCAGAGTCATCCAAGGGTGAAGAGAATTTACTGCATTTTTTTGCAAAGCTGTACCAATAGGCAATTTCACATGTTGTTTCTGGTTAAACCTTGCTGATTTTGTATTTCAGTTGTAATATATAATGGTCTCTGTTAGATTTAAGATCACAGTGTGATCTCTGTGTATTGATTGTGGATCATGTTCATCTCACCACTTTCTATTGGCTGTGATAAACAAAGGAAGTGCTTTTATTTTCTTGCTGCAAGGCAGAATTTTCAGGACTTACAGCGCTCATCAAATTAGCTTTCTGGAGAGAGAACAGAGGAGTGTCACCATTCTCCATTCCCCTACTTGACTACTACTTTAACCTCACATTGTAGAAGCATGGTTCCTGTAGCAATTGACTCTGCTGTTCCTACTGACTTGTGGAGGTCCAAAGAACAAGTGGGATACATATCTGGTACAGGAAGAGCCCTATTTATGTAAAAATCACATACAAAGATAGAAGTGTCTCTAGAAATTTTGCTGTGTCCTTGAGTTGTTAGCGCACAGTTACTCTTCTCTCTTCACATAATGCTGAGATACAGGCTATCTATCATAAAAAAATGTACCCATAAAATATAAAGAGTTTAGACTGCAGTTGTCTCAGTTGAGTATTCTTGATAAACAAAACCACAGTATGACCTTTTCTGATTAAAATAAGTTTGAAACCCATCCCCTTGAGGACAAAAACTCAGCATGAGAAAAGGAGGATATTTAAAGATTTTACTGTGTTTCACATATCATTGCAAGATGGTTTAATCTTTATTTACCGAACACTCTTTATATAAATATGCATTTTTCTCAGTAGAAGCAATATGACAGGTGTTTTGTTCTTTGACTTTGTTTACCTCGAAAGCTTGCATGTGTAAATATGTGTAGCTATGTAACACTAAAAGAGAAGGTGTGGGACTGTGGCTAGCTATGAATACAAAATCCGAATGACTATTTGATTGCTTTGTGTTTCAGCTGTCCTGTATGAGAGCTCTTTTGTTTTGTAGACATTTGTTTCAATCTCTGCAAGAAAACTGCTAATAATATTAGATATTGTGATATTTCTAAAGGAATCATAGACTCATAGAGTCACAGAATCATGGAATCATATAATTGTTTGGGTTGGAAGGGACCTTAAGATCATCTAGTTCTAACCTCCCTGCCATGGGCAGGAACATCTTTCACTAGATTCAGAGCCCCATCCAACCTGGTCTCAAACAATTCCAGGAGTGGGGCATCCACAACCTCTCTAGCCAGCTTGTTCTGGTGGCTCACCACCCTTACAGTAAAGAATTTCTTCTTGCTATCTAATCTAAATCTACCCTCCTTTGGCTTAAGACTATTCTCCTAGTCCCCATTACTTTTTATTTGCACTTAACTTATGGAGTTTTCTGCCTTGATCGTTACTGAGAGTGCTTTCGTTCTTAGTTTAATATAAGTACCGCTAGTTTGGCCTTATAGAGTTCCCTGCTTAAAACCTGATCCATAACCAGGATGGACACGTATAGATAGAGCCCATCAAAGCTGAACTGAGCTGAGAAGTGAAGATGGATGCAAAGTTGATGTCTGATTCATCACACCTATTTTTAGGTATGTTTGTCTGAGTTGGTCAGCCTTTACAGTCAAGACATTTAGATGCATGCTTTAGGATGCAACGAATCCTGTACTATAGCAGTCTGCTTCTTTCCACTGTCTATAATAACCCATAATATTTAGCATAACTCTAGGTTTGGTCAAATGAATCACACTATGCATCAGGCCATAGAGAAAGGAACTTTTTGTTTGTGCTGTTCAGGTACATGGTGATCACTACCTTGTTGATCAGCTGCATGGCAAAATTGGGCATTTATAGTTTTTTTCACTCCTTCATATTCATGAACCAATATCCTCTTAACCTAGGAAATACCTTCAAGTCTGTGTCCTAATGGAATGCCTGGATACTACCTAGGTTTTTACATGACAGACCACCCATTTAGCATCTGAGAAGTAAACCCACTAATGGCAACCTATCTTTGTGCCTCAGGGACTGCTATCTCCCAGCAGCTGACTGTGTTGTTACCTAATACATATTCTCTTTACTTCCACTGTAAAATTCACATTTATCTAATTTTTTGCTTCCAGTGCTTCTAGAACTGTGTTCAGATTGGTCTTGTTAGTTATATTTTAATTTTGCAGGATGCTTTTGCTACTAAATGCTTCTACATCTTTGAAAATTTATCTCTTTTGTTATTTTCCAAACACATTTCTAAACCAAGTTCCTTGCCTTCATTAGTATTCTCAGTAGCACCCAGCTTAATAGCATCAGGAAATTTTCAGCAAATTAACCAGTTGTTTAGGTCTTCAATATAAAAATTAAAATGTTGAACAGAACTGTTCCAACACTGATCCTCTGGCTGTCTAATCATAGTCACTTTTCCCAAACTTAGCAATTTGTCATTTATCATCACTGTGGTACTTCAGCCATAGTTCAGACTGTCTTATCACACGTGTAATCATATGTAATTAATTTGGTAAGATAATATGAAATGATATGCTGAATTTCAAATATTCTAAGTGAGTTCAAGCTTAGTTTTCAATTAAAATTGCCACTTAGTGGGCAGATGTATCACAAAAGCAAATACATTAAAATCAAAGTGCAATGCATAACGAATGAAATGGAAAGTTGTGGATACAATACTATACACAGATATTAGATGAAATGGTGATACATCTACATTACATATGAGCTGTAGTCCATCATAAAAATGAGTACAGGTCTAATAGGAGGGATTTAGAGATGGGAGTTGAACCTAGTCCAAGGCCTGCAGGTGCCTTTGCACAGTTGGGAAACTGATTTGAAAGAGGGGGTCAATCCCAGAATCGCATTTCATGACACTTACTCAGCTTAATTCCCCTAAAGAAAAAAAAACAGGCTTTCTTTTACTTTTGCATTTTACTTGAATTAAATATTTCTTGGCCCAGATATGAGAAGTAGAAACTCAAAACAGTGGTTTCTGGCTTCACAGGGATATCCACATAGATTCTTGATGTTGCTTGTTGTACTTGAGCATCAGTCCACTTCCTGCCTTGCCCAATGCATAATGCACAGGTTGGTCACACCCAGGCAGTTCTTTCATGTACCAGTTCCTCTAATTTGTTTGAACTGATATATAAAATGTTTTTTTTCCATTAGTATTTCATGTAAAGGTTGCCCCAGATCATCCTTCACTCCTTTTGAATCTGGCTCTTTTGGTGCATAAGGAAATGTGGGAAGACACTGGGTCCTTGAAACGAAGCTGATGTCTTGGATGCTTTCCATAGCACACAAAAAAAAAAAAAAAAAAAAAAAAAAACCAAGTAGAAGAGAGCTCTGAAGTGAGTACTGGGGGCGGTGAGGAATGGAGTGTGATGAATGGTCAGGAAGCCACTCTAATGCTTTCATATAAAAATAGACATGCAGTCTCTTGTGTGGTTACAGAGTAAAACTTGAAAAGGTAATAGGAGTGCATTCTGAAATCCAAAGGTAAATAAGCAGTAAGAATTTATTGTGATCATAGGTTCAGTTTCATGGTATTTTTGAGCCTGACTCATGACCTTTCAACATCTGTAATGGATGGTATTAGCACAATAGGGAAGAGATTCATAATGTATAGCACTCAAGTAAGGACCAAAGCGCCTGTCAGCCCTTTTGCAGTGAAATTTAATTTCCTGCCTTTTTGTCCTGTTCAGAGTAGAGATTTTCTTTTTATTGTTCCGTTTGACTTTGAAGAAATATACCTTGTTAACAACTTCACACTTTTGAATGTGGTTTGTCTACCTGAATTTATTTTAGCTTTCTTTATGATGGTAAGACACTGAGCATGTATTTCTCAAGAAGCTTTTAAATTTACCTAAAGTAACTACAAATCACGTTGGTCTGATTGTGCAAAACCAGAAATATTAGTTGAAATTGTGTGTAGGACAGAGCAAATAATTCTTAAAGAATGAAGTTGATCAGAGTCCTCAGAATTTCTGGAAACAGAAATATAGTGCAGCAATATATTTTAACTGAATTTTATGGGACAGTAAAAATACAGAGATAGATCTTTAAATAGAAAAAAATATATAAATACTCCTTTTCAATTCTAAAGCATGTCACTTGGAGCCTAGCTCTCTAACTAAATATATCCCTCCAAAATACTGAAAAAACTGGGCAGTGTCCTTCAGAGATCCATCAGCAGTAGAGCTGATTTTGTGTAATTCCTCTATTATATTATTGACCTGGAGGATGAGATGGAGTGCTCCCTTCCCAAGTTTGTAAATGACACTGAACTGGAGCAGTGGTTGATGACTGAAGGAAGAGGGAACTCAACAAGGTTGGGTTGAAAGGGCTTTTGGGGTACGAGATATTGCCATAATGATGTGAGTCCAGCAGAAGACGTCCAAGATGGTTCAGTGGTTTGGAGCACATTACGTAGAAAATGTGTTTCAAAATTTAGTTTTGAGATACTGTATGTGAGGGAAAGCAAAGCAGATGGTATTTGGTGACTCACTAGTATGAAGGTAAAGTGCAACTACCATACTGAGCTATCATCTCTTCATCTCATGGGCGGCTTGTCCCACTCTCCTGTCTGTTGGAGGGACAGCACAGAAGGGCACAAGCAGCTCAGGATGTTTCTGGAGGGCACTGGTGATAACTTCCAAAAAACATAAGGGATCAAGGAGCTCACGAGCTGATGAAGTAGGGGCTTGAGGGGGAGGACTGACAGCTGTCTGAACTGGCAGGCTTGAAGTGTAGCGATCAGCAGCACGGAGACTAGCGGGAGATCAGACCCTGGTGGTGTACCCCAGGCAGCAATACAGGGTCCAGCACCGCTTAACATTTTAATTAATGATTGGGGCAGGCTGTACACTCAGCAGATTTGCAGAATGAGACAAATCTGGGGGGAATGGCTGGCAAACCTTACGTGTGTATGCCTTGATGTAGGGAGGGACTTGGATGGAGAAGCAAACCTTATGAAGTTCAGGAGGGGAAAGGGCAAAGTCCTTCCCACAGGGAGCACTAACACGTGGCATCAGTACACACTAGGGCTGTCCAGCTGGAAAACAGCTTTTCAGAGGAGGCCTTAAAGGTCCTGGTGGACAGCAAGCTGACCAAGAGCCAGCAATGTGCCCCTGCAGCAAAGGAGGCCAACAGCCTCCTGGTCTGGCTGCATTAGGAAGAACGTTGCCAACAAGTCCAGGCAGGTGATCCTTCTTGTCTGCTCAGCATTTGTGAGGCCACATCTGCGGTGCCATTTCTGGGCATCCTGATACAACAGAGATATGGACTTAGTGGAGCAATTCTACAAGGATTTCTCATATGTGGAGAGGCTGAGAAAGCTGTGATTATTTAGCCTGAAGAAGAGAAGAGTCAAGGGAAAGCTTATCAATATTTATAAATGAAAGGGTGTAAAGAGGAAACATTTAGACTCTTCCCATTCATGCTTATCGAGAAGACTACAGGCAATAGGCATAAAGTAAAACACAGAAAATTCTATCTGAATATAAGAATTTATTTTTTTCTTCACTGTGAGAGTGGTTGCACACTGGAACACTGTCTAGAGATGTACAGTCTCCATCCTTGGACATTCTCAAAACACAATTGGACACAGTCCTGGACAATTTAATTTTTCTGACCGTGCTTTGAGCAAGGAGGCCAAACAAGATGATTCCCCATACACCTCTTTCAGACTCATGCATTCTGTGGTCTGTGATTGTCTAGCAAGATGACTTAACTTGAGCCTGAGATGGATTCACTGAATGAATTTCAGGAATACCTGAAATACTGGCAGACTGATAATTTCCAGCTTTGTCTATGGTGAAAACCTTTGTGTAAGAACTAAGTATGAGGTTACTAGATTTACTATTTGATAGAAATTCTCAAAGATAATTAAAATTGCTAAAGATTGAATATTTTACTTAACCGTGTTAAAGAGTCAAAATTACACATGTTACTCAACTCCCTTTTCAACTTGAAATTTGCAAAGTCTTAGTAGTGTGAAATAGTAGAGCTTAAAAAAACCCAACACCTAAACAGATGGCAAGACAAGGGAGAAAAGTGCATAGTGAAATGAAGACAAGGAGGGACATTACGCTCTTTTAATCAATAAATAACTTGAATTTTGTAAGAACAGTAGAAATTAAAATCGTTTGATGTTAATCAGTTATGAGCAAACATGCATTTTCTACCAATATTTCACAAAAGCATGAGGAAATAAATAAATTAATTTTTCATGACTCTTGCACTTGGCATAACAAGTCATTCAGCAGATAAATCACAGAATCACATAATTGTTAGGGTTGGAAGAGACCTCTGGAGATCATCTAGTCTAGCTCCCCTACCAAGGCAGGGTCACCAGGAGCAGGTCACACCAGAATGGGTCAAGATGGGTTTTGAATGTCTCTGGAAAAGGAGGCTTCATGACCTCCCTGGGCAGCCTGTTCCAATGCTCTGCCACCTTTCCTTACTTTGAGGTGGAACTTCTTGTGGTTTAATTTATGGCTGTTGGTCCTCATTCTGTCGCTGAAAACAGTCTGGACCATTGCCTTTGAGATATTTACATGCATTATGAGATGCCCTATTCAGTCTTTTCTCCTCTATACTAAACAGGCCCAGCTCCTATAGTCTGCTCTCACAACAGAGATGCTCAGACCCCTCATCAACTTTGTGACCTCTGCTGGACCCTCTTCAGTAGCTCCTTGTCTTTGTTGTATTGAGGAGTCCAGAACTGGTCATAGTATCCCAGTGGTCTCACTAGGGCCAAGTAGAGGGGCAGGATCACCTCCCTTTACCTGCTGGCCACACTCTTCCCAATGCACCCCAGGATACCATTGGCTCTCGTAGGCACAGGGTCACTGCCAGCTCATGGTCAATCACACCGAGACACGTGGTCAATCACATGGTCATCCAACAAGACTGCCAAATCCTTCTTCAAAGAGCTGCTCTCCAGCAGTTCAGGCCCCAGGCTGTGCTAGTACTTGGGATTAGTCCTCCCCAGGTGCAGGACCCTACACCTGCTCTTGTTGAACCTTGTTGGGTTTCTTTCTGCCCAATTCTTAAGGTCATCAAAATCCTGCCTAATGGCAGCACAGTCCTCAGGTATATCAGCTGCTCAGCACACTTGCTGATGGTCTCTTGCATTCTTTCCCTTTTTTCAGGTTGTTGATAAACAAGTTGAATAGAACTGGACCCAGTAATGAACTTGGGGAACACCACGGACTACAGGCCTCCAGCTGGATTCTAATCCTCTGATAACAACCCTCTGAGCTCTGCCATTCAGTCAGTTCTTGATCCACTTCACTGTTCATTTATCAAACCCACATCTCCTGAGCTTGCCTATGAGGATTTTATGGGACAGTCTCAAAAGCCTTGCTGAAGTCTAGGTAGACAGCACCCACTGCTCTACTGTCATCACCCCATCCTGTTGTGTCATGATATAGGCTGTCAGATTTGTCGAGGATGATTTCTCCTTGGTGAATCCATGCTGACTGCTCCTGATTACCTTTTCTTCTACATGCTCACTGGTGACCTCCAGAATGACCTATTCCATCACCTTTCCAGGGACGGAGGTCAGGTTGACTTGCTGATAGTTTCATGGGTTTTCCTTCTTGCCATGTTTAAAGATGGGAGTAACACTGACATTCCTCTAGTCATGAGGCATCTCTCCCATTCTCCATGATTTTTCAAAGGTGGCCAAGAACAGCAAGTAATGACATCCATCAGCTTCCCCAGCACTTGTGGGACATCCCATCAGGTTTTATGGATTTCTGCATATGAAGTCTGCCTAGCTGATCTCTAATCCAACCGTCTATGACCTGGGGAAAGTCTTCCTTTCTCTGGCCTTCTCTTATCCCAGAGTTCTGGGATTCCTGAGAGCCGTCTTCAGCAATGAAGACTGAGGCAAAGAAGGCATTCAGTGTTTCCTTCATCTCTGTGTCTTCCATTACCAGAACAACCATCTCAATCAGCAGCAGCCCCACATTTCCCCTAATCTTCCTTTTTCTGCTGATTTATTTGTGAAGCCCTTCTTGATGTCCTTGATGTCCTCTGCCAGACTTAATTCCAAGCGGGCCTTGGTCTTTCTTGTCACATCCCTGCCTACTCTAATGATTTTCCTATAGTCCTCCCATATGGCCTGTTCCTTTCTCCACATCCCATAAATTCCTTTTTTGTATTGAGAACTGTTAATAACAGATGGATGAGAAGATCTCCCCAACAAAGAAAATGACATGAGAAGAGGTCTCTATTTCAGTATGGTGTTAATTCCTCAGCCTGCCAGAGAAGTAATTTTTTTGCTATTTTTACAAGTCACTGAACATCTTAACATAACTGGAACCAGTCAGCAGTTGGGTTCATCTGTTATATTAAACCTGACTCAAATGTCAATCTATATGTAAGATTAGCAACAGTGGTAGAATCACAGTTATGAGTCTCCAAATGTTTTTAGGGCAGAATTTGTAAGTTACATCAGAAAGAAAAGGTGAAAAAAGTCTGTATTATTTGAAAATCAGGGCAAGAAAAAAGAAAATAATTTTCTTTTTTTATTATGAAAGAGTCTCCAATCTGGAAGTCATGGTTGGTTTAAATCTGAAAGAATGACATTTCAGTATAAGGGAGATAATTATTACATAATTAATGTTTCTGGCAGTAATAGCAGTAGTAGGAGTAGTACTAGTAGTGCTACTTCTAGTAGTACTATCAGCAATAATATATTCTCAAACAACATGCAGTCCTGAGGAGAAGCAGGTGTCAAATTCCCCATGATACTGAATCCTTAAGATGGATACTGTTCACTTCTCCTGTACAGGGGAGCCCACAGTGCAGGTATGTGCCACTTTGCAAGGGATGGCCTGGGTAAATGGCCTTGGTGGCTTTCTCACAGGCCACAGATGTTGCATCTGGCACTGGTGATGCCATCATCTGGTAGCATCCGAGGTGGGTTCCTTGAAATAGTTCAGGATGAGAAGTTGGCAATGGCTTTGCACAACAGGCCTGGTTGGAACCTGTATGGGCAGTGTTTGGAGAGTGAGACAGGGATGTATCAGTGCGACAGAAAGGAAACACAAAGTCATGTCAAGGAAATTCTGACAGTGTGACCAGAGCCTGAAATGTGATAGATGTGTCCTGTCCAGTGAATGATTGGTCTGAAACAGTCTGTGGGAGCAATGGCTGCTTAATTTGTTTGTTGAAGACTCCACATGGAATATGTCTGGTAGCTCACTCTTGATTGTATCCTGCAGCTTCAAGTTGCTTTTGCAGAAGGACTTCCGTGGCTATTGAAGTGAATTGAGTAGTTTAAAGGAATACATTTTAAATCCTTCAGGAAGTCATTAACAGGCAAACTTGGGGTCATCATCTGTGAACATTTCTGCCGGAACTTAAAACTAAAAATGTAACATGTTCTTCCTATGTGACATCTCCACAGCAGTTCAAAACACTATCTGTAAGTTTGGGTTGATATTTTTTCATTGGTGTTAGCTGTAGGATGGAACCAAAATTGAATGTGATCACAATGGGTTGGAGAAACAATCTGGAAGAAACATGTACAATTTAATGCAGACAAATGCAGAGTTCCAGCTTGAGCAATAGACAAAATTAATAAATACCTTCCTTACTTGGCTATAGGTCTTTGATGTGTGTGACTTAATTTGACAGTTTTCCTCACTTGTACATAAAGAGTTAAATGTCTTTGTTCATTACTGACACGGGAACATATATTTAAACAAAAAGATAATTAGGGAGGATTTAGGACCATCATTTCTTTCTTCACCAGCTGTCACGTGTTGGCTATAACATACCCCTAAATCTTCATTCATATATATTTTTATTTATTTTCTATAGGCACCTTAAATTCATCAAAATATTACAAGAAGTTGTCATTGGATAAGAAAGAGCTATAACACATTCATTTAAATCAAAGCGTGCTTGAAAAATGGGGATATGAAGGACTTAATAGTTTTTTTCTTTGCGTTCTTTTCTGCTGCTTTTTCTCAGTTCTTCAATGTTGTACAGTTTGTTCACTGAAGATGTGTGATTTTTCCTGTCTTACTGTGCATGAATTCTCATATTGACATCTGGCAAATTCTGCCAGATGTCACTGAAATAGTTTCTTAGTTTTGGTGCTGAAGCTGCTATCTCAGTTTAGATACACAGGAGGTTTGTGATTGCTGTGCTGCTCTGTCCTGCTGCTTCTATATTCTCCATGCACAGGGTGATCTGTGGGGGAGCTGCCAAAGGAAGAGAAATGTCAGAAGTAGAAATGTACTTGCTGCATCACACAGACCAAACAACCCCACCTCCCCTCCCCTTTCTTCTTGTGAAACAGCTAGGAAAAAGATCTAAACCTCTAGAACAGACCTTGCAATGTGTAGAACTTAAAAGTATTAAATACTGTGGGATTTTTTTTGTTGTTGTTGTCAGGAGTACTGAAATGTAGAAAGCTCTCAAATTAGATAATTTCTAGATCATTTAAAAACCCCTCCATATTAAGGAGCTACACTTTTACCTGCTTAGAGGGTGATCCTCCTTTCTGTACTTTCTCCTGTTCCTGTCCCCTCTGACAGTAAGCCCTGCTTTCTCACTCTGCTCATGACTTGTCATACTTACTTTTCACTGTTATCTGCCTAATATTTCTGTCTGGTTCTGCTTTCCTTCTCTACACCTTTTCTTTCACATACAGTACCTTTTCATCCTGGCCTTGTAATGATCAAAATGCTAATCAATAAGGTATTATATTCCGCGCATAAAAATAATATCCGGAAATTAGCTTGCTGCTTAAACAGCCCCACTTCCCTGCCACAGCCTGCTGAATCAGTCACTTCAAACATTACTGGAAACATTGATTGCTGCACTATTCCTAAATGAAATACAAATTTACATACTTTATCTTCCCATGACAATGGTAGTCTGAAATTATACCTTTGAGCATACTTTATTTTATTGTAGTTTATTTTGGGTAAATGGCTTTCAGGCATAAATCCCATTGTTCCTTCAGCCAATCTTGCTGTAAGGTAGAGTTATAAGTATTAGAAGATGTGGCATCACTAAAATGATAGGTGGAAGGAAACTGTTTTGGTGCAGGAGTGATCAGGTAGTGGTCTCCTAGCTGAGGATATTCTGACAATGCATTTTCATGCTTACCACTCAGAAATCTGGTTATTCAGATCCTTACACTTAATTATCTGATTGAAAGTGCTTGCAGAAGTAGCCTGTTCCCTGTGTAACAGACTGTGAAATGTTACTTCTTTGCTGCTAAAAGGGGATCCAGAGTTAACATTTGGCATAAAATGCCAAAGGAAGTCGCTGATCTTTCAATCAAAGGACACAGATAATTTTTGGCAGCAGGGGGCTGATTCTGGATGATCATATGTTATACTAGGAACTGACTTAGAAATTGCTAGTCAGCCAAATAAGCAAATAAATAAAGCAGATGTTGTTATGAAATCAACTTCAGGCACTTGATTTCAATTCTCTAAAGTATGAGATGGATTAAAAAAATAAACCAATGCCATTGTGAAAGGCTTATATGTGCCCTGGTGAAGAGAAGAAAATTGAGAAGGAATGTTTGTGCGTAATACCAGCAGAAACTAGAATTACCTCACAAATTTAATCCTAGGAGCTACTGCACACATTTTACACAGCAAGTAGCACCACTGCTTCTGTGGTAAGCTTTCACATCAAGAAAGATTTTTCTCAAGAAATTAAAGTGGCATCCTTATTGTTTAGAAGACTCTGTGACCTTTGACTGCGATAGTAATAAAGCAGGTAGTCTAGCCTCTGCAGATGTGATAAGAAAAAAGAAAAAGAGAATGGATGCTTTGATGAATGCAGCATGGTGTCAAGAAGGACATAAAATATATACAACCTTAGACTTTGCAACTTCCATTTCAGTCTTCTTGGCAGATTTGGAAGGCTTAAATATTTCCAAGCTCCCTGATTTGTGTATATTTAATAGCACACTACTACCAGAAGGTTATCAAACCTAATGTTGTACTTATATTTGTCTTGCCTTTGGAGTGACAAACTGGGGACGGAGGAATGGGAAAGCAAATGAATTGGCCTTAGTGCAATCTGAAAGAATGTTGCCTTGTATCCACTTGAACCCTGCAAGGCAAAAACATTTTGTCACCAGACAGAATCTGATCTCCGTGGCCTATTAAGCAGATAGATCCATCAAACAATTTTTCTTTATTTGTTTATTTGGGAAAGATACTAAATATTTGTGGTTTAAATCTGTGCTTTAAATCTGTATGCTGATTCTGGTATGCCTAGAATAGGTGTTGTCCATGCAATACATTAGCACAAAGCAGGCAACATAGCTTGTCAATCACACTGATATGCATGTTAATCACTACTTTCCTAGATTCCTTGTCATCCACAAGAAATGCCTTGATGGCATTGGGACCAGCGGCATCAACACCAGTACAACATCCAACTCAACATGCTGTCAAAAACCCTTCTCATCTTCCTGCAGCTCTTGCTCCAAACACTCCTTTCCCTTATCCCCCACAACAAGATCCTGATGTGAGATCACAGGACAAGACCAGGCATCTGCGCATCAGGTCAAGAGGAGATGTAGGAGAGGCATCAGGTATGAACAACCCTCCTGCAATGAATCCCCCTTTTAACAAATGACATTTTCATGTGTCACGTTCATCACAGACGGATTGGCTGCCGTGACTGAACAGACTCAAAGTGTTTCTGAACTGTGCCTGAGAGGTGGTCGGATCCACCGGGAAAGCAACTCCAGGCTACAGATCTTGTGCTTCATTCCTCTGAGTGGAGGCCAAATGCAGCACTGATGTGGTGAGACGGGATGCTCCTGTCCCGCTGGCACAGAGATGAACAGAGACTCCTTTGCTTCCAGAGACTGATGTGTCACAGTGGGGCGCAAGGCACAGTTGCCTTCTGCTACACAATTTCTGCTTCACAAGTTGCTCTACCTCACAATTGCTTGAATCACCCTCACAACCATCCACTCCTCAGGACTCTTTCACTTCTGTTGACATCTAGATTTCCTCACTTCTTTCTTTCTCCAGAATAAAACTTTGACTCCATCTGTAGGCTTGTGAACATCAATTTCACCCTTTTGGAAAAAAGTATCCAAGAGGCATTGCTTGAATATTTTTTTCTTATTTAATCAGATAGAGTAATGCAACAGCATTAACTCGGTGAAACATAATTTAATAATAACTTACATTCTGTAGTGGGTTTGATCCATTTGTCTGAAAACACTTTAAGACATTAATGCATTAAATTTAACACTGTCCCTCTTGTGAAGTAGGTAGGTCTTATAGCCTTAATTTTACAGATGAGAAAACACAGGCACAGAGAATTGAAATGCCTTGCTGAAGGTCAAATGAGAGACTCCTGCTAGAACTAAGAAACTGGGAAGAGGAAGGAACAGTGTGTTTCCACTAGCACTGCAGCAATGTGTCCAGCTCCTAGGTTTTTATGGAAGAAAATATGAAAAAATATATTGGTTTCTCTTTGTATGTGCAACTAGATATTAGTATAAATGCCTGCATAATCAATAACAGACTTTTAAATTGAGACAATGCATAGTGGGAGTAGTGGACCAAAGATAACATTTTGACCAGCAAATTTGTTCAATTTTTCATTATTATAAATTGAGCATCTCTAGCACTATTATTTTTTCTTGTTTCTTTAATGCAGTTGTTGGTTTTAAGAAATAAATGCACTAAATAAGTGAGTGTGTAACCCTTACCATGGCTGACATAGGTTAATAAGATTCTGGACTGCAGTCTCTGGAAATGGATACGAAGTCTGTTCTTGGTCATTCCTGCCATGGTTTTAAAAGAAAAAAAGAAGGTACAAAGTTAAGACAAAAACTTGATTACAGAAGGTTGTCATGACTTTGGGGTTTTGCCATGAGAAAGAAGAATGCCTGGAGCATTGTGAGGGACTGTTTTGCAAGGACAAGTCCTCTGAGACATGCCTGAGTTGGTCTGGAAATTTTAGCCAGAATAGATGTGTGAAATAATTTTTTTCTCCTTAATTTTCTGGTGTAGCATGCCAGTCAAGGTAGAGCCATGCCATGTGTCTAACAATTTTCTTTGTGGCTCTGGAAAATCACTTTCTTCTCTTCAGCTGCTCAGTCTTGTTACATGAATGCACATATTCTGGAAGTACTTGCATATTTCTGATTTTCCTTCCCTCCTTTTCCTGTAATCAATTGCTTCCAGCCACTTCCAGAAGTGTTTATTGGCTTGTTGTCAATTTGCCCAGCCTAATCTATGTAAATACATACAAATGCTTTTATTTCTACTCTCTTTCCCTCCCTACTTAACTCCTTTGAGGTTCTCTGCATCTGCTCTGATTTGTGTTGCATGCAGCTCTGTTCCTAAGTTTTGAACAGATACATGCACTTACCCTGTACATCTTTGCTGTTACCTGATACCTGCAAATTCCATGCTTTTCCAGCAGTGCCTGTTGAATTCACCCATGTGGAGAGGTTTTTGATCTTTCTAGGGAGCATGAACAAAGCACTTTGCCAAGTAAAAACGTCCCACTAGATTGATTTTCCTTTATGGTCTCTGAAGAGGAGGTTCAGAACAACAAATAATAATGCAAAAAATATGGTCCCACTGCATGTTCAGCAGTCACAGTTCTTGCTTCCCAGCTGTAAGCACTAACTCCAGCTCCTCAAACAAAAAGACAGAGGTTTTGTTTCTGCCTGGAAAAGTCAAAGCTGTCTAGCAGAGGTGTGGGAGCTGGGAAGAATTGACAATCCCAAGTGAGAACCTAGGACAAATTTCTAGTTACAATTCACTCTTCTTTTGCATATTTTTTCATACCTGTTCCCATTTGCTACTCTATCATATGATGCTCCATGAATGTGATTTGTCATCTGTTCTTAAGCCATGCAAAAACATCAAAAGCTGGAGTGTCCTTCCCTGAACTTAGTTTCTTACTTCTCAACCCCTAAATCCTGGGGCAACAGGAGGCTTTCTTCTCTTTCCATGTATCTCATTATTTCTCTGTCCCAGACAAACCTTATTCAAGAGGTTGTTTTGTGTTGCTGCTCCTGAACAGCATTTCACAGTGTCTTGGACACTTGGCTTGTGTCCTCATGGTGTCATTGATGAATGGACAGCAAGAAACACTGGTTAAAACAAAGCTAAAGGAAAATCTCTCTCAAGTGGGAATGAAGAAAGAAGTCATCTGTGCCTTGTCTCTTCCCTCATTGAAAGAGGCAAGAGACAACTGCTGGCTTCCTGCTGAAGGTTTATGTTTTATAGACTATGTGTAGACTGATGCATGACATCGCTGTAATTTGTTGTGCTAGTGGGTGATGGAGCTATTGGGTTCTTCTTTGGTGTGAAACAGCAAAGTATTTTTTATAATCTGATCTTCTTAGATTGGCTTATCTGTATCAATATTTATGTTGATAGAGAATAAAAGGATGCTTCTTTTCCTTGAGGGCTAGCTTTATGTCACCTTTTTGAGTCCTGCAGAAGAACAGAATCAACTAGATTGGAAAAGAGCTTTGAGATTGAGTCCAACCTATGACCAACCCCACCTTGTACATGTCCATACATGGCTTTTATCACGGACAGTCATGGAAAGCATTTTCTAAATTAAAGATATAGAGGTTTGCCAAATAGCTGCTTAGAAGGACCAGGTGTTTCTTTGGCCATAATGGGCAGAGAGTAGATATGACAGCCAGAGAGGTCTTTGCAGAGGCATTTGCTACAGTGCTGTCATTAATTTTTCTTTGTAAAAAAGCTTACAACTTTTTTTATAGTGCAGCTAATGGTCTCTTCTCTTTTTGCTAATATATTGATACAGCACAAGATATAATAACAGTATGGTATATATTTCATATATGGTGTTCAATATTGTAGTGTTTATTATAAAATTAAATAATAGTAATATAAAATTATAGTGTCAGAGGTGGCTTCAGACCTCTAAGAAGCTCGTTTAGAGTGGGGTTTCTTTTTGTACAGAAGGATTGCTTAAAGGTGATTACAATTATTTTTTTGGCCAGAACTGGGCTTACTTATGTATGCAGTTGGACTGCTGCATTTTGAAACAGGTATGGTCTCCAAAACACTGTAATTTTAAAGACAGGTATTAGAAAGCCAAAATAGGAGGGTTTTTACCACTTAAGGTAAACTTCTAGTTTCTCAGGGGTGCACTGATGATGGAAAAAGGATGGGAAGGACATGAATAACACACTGATTTTCAGGAAGGACTAATTCTTGAGGCCAAACCCTCAGGAAAACAGAGGTCTAACAGTACCGGCAGCATCCAAAAATGTCTGCATCATTGCGTCCTCCTATGAGTTAAAATCTTTGCAGGAACACTTTATACCTATTCCTGCCCTTGGGGGCAGTAGCCTTCTTCTTAGCAGTTTGCTTGCATGGCTTCCCCCAGGACTGCTTTAAGGGTTGAACCTGAGTTTTTGGCATCAGAAATACAAGTTCACTGGATTGCTAGAAGAACAATTACATCAGCAGGTTGCAGTGCTGGGTTCTTACAACAATTAATCTGTCAGCAGTAGAAAACTTGTCCATTTTCTTTTCTATTTTAGGTATGTCCAGGAAGTCTTTTTTGAGCATGTAGGTTTCTATTTTGATCTGAGAATATTCACTGAGTGGTTTTAAAATTGAGGTCTTTTCAGAGAAGCTCTGTGCCAAATGGAAATATTTTCCCCAGTTGTTCTCTGCTGCTATGGGAGCAAATTCAGTGCAAGTCAGGTATAATGTGGGCAGCAGTTGTCTTTTCCAGTAGCTTTCTGCTCCTGGCTGGATTGCAGAAATCTGAGCCCAGACACACGGATGTATATGGAACTAGAACTGGTCTTTTAATATTTTTCTCATCCTACTATTTTGTTTAATCCAACCCAGAAATACAAGTTATTTTATAAAGTCAAAATGTTATTAAAGCTTAGATCAAGAGTTTTGGTAGACGATGAAGGACTGGCTTGGGCAGGCATTGTAGCATAATGAAACCTCGCAGATTCATTATGCCATATGCTCTGTTCTCAAAGTGTAAGTTACTGAACAATAATAACAATCTTTGTGCTAGTTTTTTGCTTGTTTGGTTTTTGTTTGGGTTTTTTTTAGATCAAACTGCAAATGATAATTTTAATGTATGGTACCAGATTATGGCAGAATTTGTATTTGAATAGTCTGTTAAAGTCTATGTGCACATTTGAATTAAAAATCCAGGATTTAAACCATGAAATTTAGTGCATTTGCTCAGGAAATAAGAAGTATAAAATGATTTGCAATGTTTGACAGTTAAGAGGGTGCTGTCAGAAAATTACACAATGATATTTTCAAAGGCAATAGGAAACATGATCCAAAACATTTTCTTCTTGTACAAAGACTGATCATCCTGGATAGGAAACCATGTAAAAAGAATCTTTTTTTGAAGGAATTTGTCCACATAACCATATTTTACTTTTCTCCTGACAAGTTATTTGAAGATGACTTTTAATGGCTGCTGAAAATCTATTGAAGATCTGGAAGATAATCAGCATTAACAAACTTGTCTACTATGTACTTTTGTACATTGTCAAATACAATTTTAATTTGCCAAGGGCATTGTATATTTATTAATAGTGACATTTTCCCATTTTCCTCCAAGCAGATGTCTCATATGTGCACAGAAAACTAAGTTAGAGAACAAAGACTGTGTATATTGCCTTAATGTTGCGCAATTGCACTATTTCCGAATTTTATGGAAGAGAAGACCTGAAATAGACTCTTCCAATTGCTACTTGTGTGGCAGGAGTTTTTACTTAAAGTAACATGAACTGCCTGCATAATTCTTGCATAATTTTCAGACTTAGTACTTAATCTCTTTGTGTATGTGTAAGCATATACATATATGTATACTCACACATATATTCACATACAAATTTCCCATGTGCTTGACAATAATTTTTTCCCCAAAGCCACATTTGCTAATTATAGACTCGGTTAAGTGTATGTTGTAGCCTATTTCTGGTTTTATTATCAAGACCAGATGCAATGTAAATTAGGCTTGATCATTTTATCTTGGACCTTTACTTTATAAATTTAATTTAATACAGGTATGCTTTTTTGATCTACACTACATAAAGTCTTAGGCATGCACAAGAGGAATTAGTGAGATTAGAGTCTGTGAGCACTCTGCAGAGGCATCACAATGCCTTATAAAGTAAACAGTAGTGAGAATTAATAATTTGCATCACAATGCCTTATAAAGTAAATAGTAGTGAGAATTTCGGGCATTAATTTAAGATGATGCATCATTCCAGCAAGCAAAACTTTTTTGGACTTTGACCCAGAAAGTATTGCCAGCAGATTATGAATGGGAGCAATTCCTTCTGGAAAATCCATTCATCCGCCAGGGAAGAGTTTGCCAAAAGTGTGTATAGTCAGATTAGCCTCTTACATGAATGATTAAGTGTAAACAAGGGACTTAATGCTAGTCTGTAGGTCATGCATCAGAGCTAAGCGGTTCAAATACAAGACCTTAATTTCTTTGCCTCTTTCCTTACTAATCTTATGTTGTGCTCACATCAGGTGTGTGTGTCCAAAGAATAACTAGGAATGCTGATCAATTTCTTATTTGGACATCTTCAAGTTAATAGCGTCAAAATTGATCAGAAATTTTAATTTCTTGGTAAAACTGTGGGTAGTGCATAAGCACTTTGAAGAATGAAGAACTCATTCTTTTGGTTTTCATACATTCATTTGAAATGCTTTATTTGCTTCAAAAGGATTATTCTTTATAGCTTTAAAAATGGAAGCGCAAAACTAGCCAGAATTGTTGGCTTAGGACCTACAACAGGGAATTAGTGGCTTCCCACTCACCACTAATGAGTGGATTTTTTTTTAAGCTCTTTTTATTTATGAGCACTGTTGAATACAAATTCTTGTTAAACAAGTCATTTTAGGGAGCCTGCTCTGCTTGACATCAAAATATGTTGAACAACCATATTAGCAAAATGCTATTTGCCCAAGTGGCCACATAACTTCATCTAACATGAAAAAAAAGCAGCATGCTTAAAGAAGAAGAAAGTTTAGATTATTAGTAACCGTAGACTTCAGAAATGTTACCTCCTTTTCTTAGAATGGGGTACATTTGGGCAACCAAAACATGCAAGTATGTACTTACAAGGACATACAATCATGCATTTAAATTATGTATACAATATAATACATAAACATTCCAGATAATTCATATCTAAGGTATGTACAACCTTAGTAAAGTGATTTGCTCATATTGAAGACCACATGCCTTAAGAATATTAGAAGGGAGAATAAGATACAGTTTTTGGGGTAGCATAAGTGCTCCTCTGCAAAATCTTCCTCTATTGCACACATTGACCGTGTTCACAGGGGTCTTAGGATGAGGGAAGAGACGAGGATCTGATTCCATGTTTCAGAAGGCTTGATTTATTATTTTATGATATATATTATATTAAAACCATACTAAAAAAAATAGAAGAAAGGATTTCATCAGAAGTCTAGCTAAGAATAGAAAAAGAAAGAATGATAACAAAAGCTTGTGTCTCGGACAGAGAGCCCGAGCCAGCTGACTGTGATTGGCCATTAATTAGAAACAACCACATGAGACCAATCACAGATGCACCTGTTGCATTCCACAGCAGCAGATAATCATTGTTTACGTTTTGTTCCTGAGGCCTCTCAGATTCTCAGGAGAAAAAATCCTAAGGAAAGGATTTTTCAGAAAATATCATGGCTACATTGCACCAGTGTTATTCCTTTTTCATGAATAAAAGAAATTTGGGCAGATTAAAACCAACAGAGTCTGTATTTTGGTATATGAGGATAGAAGTAATTTTTTGTTGATGTTTCTTGACTTCTATTAACATTTTTACTGTAGGGTTTTCTTCCAGATCCCCTGTTTTGATTCTGTTTAGATTATGTGTAAGAGAAGACTGTTTAGCCAAGCTTAAAGATTTTTTTGTTGATCTTCTTCCGTGACCTCAGGTTTTGTTTTAAAAATTTCATTTGGTCATTGTTATAAAATGAATTTTACTTTTTTGTGTAATGTTTTCATCTTCTCAACCTAATGCTTTTTTGCCTTTTCATGTTTTCGTGCTTTTATGTTTTTGATCACGATGTTCTCTTCCACCATTTTTGCTCCTGCACTGTAACTCCGGGGTGTGCCGTTTCTGTGTGCCAAGAGGAGCATTCCTGTAGCTCCCTGGGCACGGATGCTCCAGGCTAAAGCTGGAGTTAAGCAGCTGCAGGTGACCTTGGAGCAGCTGCACATGACATCAATGAAGCCCAGACACTTAAACCTTTTGCAGAAGTGCTTGGGTGCTGGGCTGGGATTCTTAAGTAAGGGTTTGCTTGTGTCTTCTTTCTTCACATATCTAATAACCCCCGAAAGCAAATCAGTTTTCACAAGGAAGCAGAACCACTCAGCTTTGGCCATCTGCTGCAGCTCAGCAGGGGAGCGATTCTGGTCATGGAAGAGGATACCAGAAAGGTCAACTACTTTTAGTTCCTCAAATTACTCCATTGACAGATTGACCTGTAATTGTCTTCTTCCACTGTGACAAATTAAAACTCACTTGCAGTGGGTAATGATTTGCTCCATTATATAAGATGGAGGTGGGATAATTTACTGCATTCCTCTTCTGTGCTGGAATTGCCCATCAGATTAATTTGGGGAAAAAAAATTACACTGTGATAAAATGTAGCTTTAAGTGGATTGTACTACAGGTCCTGCATCATCCAAGTGGATATCTCATTTTGCATTTCTGAAGCCATATATACAATATAAAAGTGTTCTCATTTTTGCTAAAATATGACTATATATGCACCCACAGAAGTGCTGATCCTTGTTTGTCTCTGACAGAGGTGTCTCTTGGGGACATAAAGTTCCAAATAATTATAAAAGATATTTTAAAAAATTATATATATAATTTAGTAGTAACATATTATATATAAACTTTCTAAAAGTTTTAGTTAGTGCATGCCATCAAAAGTATTGAAAGGTTGCTGCCTGGCAAGGAACATCAAGCTTCCTTGTGAAATAACATTGATTAAAATTATAGTGTTTGAATAATAAATTATAGAAACACATGGAAAAGGAGATATTTACATGCACTTCTGTGAGTATCTGCAAATATAGCCCTGATTTTTTTTTTTTCCTTATTTGTTCATTGGCAGGGTCCAGCTAAACTGCTCTGCATCAGACTCCATCATTATGTCTGTCAGCTTCACTGCCACATGGTTTTAGAACTTTCTGTTATTTTAGCAGTGAAGCAGAGCAAGCACATTTACCAATCAGATAATAATTAAGAAACTCAAGACGAAAACCCCAAAGTTTTATCTATATATTTTCTGTAGCCATGGTAATGAAGCTCAGTGAGGCAGGAAGACTCTACTATATCATTATTACCTACAGCTTGTGGCTACATAACCAGTTGTGAGTTACCTGGTACACACAGCATCAGCTCCTTCTGCTAGCATCACTTTTTGATAAATTTTAATGTCCTTCTTAGACAACAGTCATCTCCCTCAAAATTTCTTTTCTGAATCTCAAGTGCAATGGTACCGGAAAGAAAAAAAAGAAGTACAGAAATTATAAAAAGTGTCTATCAAGTATGGAAATTATAGCTTCAGATCCTTTGAAATGGTGATGTTTCTGGATCTCCCTAGATAAGCAGGTTTCCTTCTCTCCCTCAAAAAAGTATTTTTATGTGTACTATTAACAGTCTTTTAAGTGCACTGCAACGTGAAAACCCCTGGATTGCCTGGATCATGAAGTAATTCCAACAGAGTCTCTGTGAACTGGAAAAAAGCAGGAATTTCAGGATGAGTGAGTGAGATGACAGGTATTAGCCAGAGACAGCTCTGAAATATACTTCCTTCCACCTTTAGTACGGATGGCATGAAGGAATTTTTTGTGTACTTATGCTTTGTATTGTTTGAGGGGGTAGTGCATTCATAATAAATGGGAAAATGATGGACCTTTTCCTTGCTTATCCAGGGGCAGTGCACATGCTTATTATTTTTTTCTAGCCATTTTTTAAACAGCAAAGGTATACTGTTTGGATTTATGCCAGTGGGTTGTTCTGTTGTTTCAGTTTTAAAATCTGAACAGCATATAGATGGCAAAGCCATAATGCACCTGGAATGAAATACAATTCCTGTCTCCTTCACATGCATGCACCTACCCTTAAAAAGAAGAATGAACATTAAAAAAGTTGAATGTAGAAGACACAAATGAGAACTGACTTTGTGTGAGTAGACCCACTTATGTAAATCTCTGAATCAGTCTTCAGGGAAAGTACTACTATTGAAAGCTATAAATATTTTTTCAATTCTTTCTGAATGAATATCAGTGTGAGGAAGTGTCTCATCTCCAGTTTCAGTCAAGAAAGGCATTGTATACTCAAAATTAATCTATTTTAATTTTACACAGAGTTATTAAAGTTAAGTTATTAAAGTTAAATAGTGCTCACATTTTGAAGTATATATGTAGGGTTGGTCAAAGGTAAGGATCATTTATATTTCAGGTGTAACTGTTAGCCAAGCTCTATCAGCGCCTCTTACGGATCCAGATATTCAGATATTCTCTTGAGTGCCTTCCTACCTTTGTGCCATCAGATGACAAAGTCATCTAGGCCAACTTCCTGCTCCAAGCAGTGCTTCTGCCCATGCCAGAGAGGGTCTGTTCTTCTGCCCATGCTACAGAGGGTTTGTTCCATCTCAGTTGGCCAAACCTCAGACACCTCCAGGGTGCAAATTGAATCTTCCCTGGGCCACCCGACCCAGTTCTGCTCTAGTGAGAAAGTTACTCCTGATGGCCTGATGTATTTCCCAGGCTGCAGTTTGCAGCTGTTTTACCTCCCACTGTTATGTTATCCACCAGGACCTTCATCTCTGTAGCCTGTTTTCAAGTATTGCTATGTTGTCACTCAGCCAAGCTCAACAAGCCCAGCTCCCTCGGCCTCTCTGTGCTGGGTTGCATGCTCCAGGCTGGTGACCAACCTGGCAAATGGACTCTTGCTGGAGAGTCAGAGCTAGATGGAGTATGCTAGATATAGTGGCAAAAAGGATTGAATATCTTCCCTCTTACTCTCTAATCACATCTGCTTATATTACAGGCTAATTGCATAGTGTTTGAGAAATGTTTGAGAAATATGGTAAGATAATTTTTCCAAAATAACGCTGTTCTTACAAGTTCTACAAAAAATAGGGTATGCTTCCAAGATGTCTTGCCAGCATAAACAGTACTACATGTATCTGAGAAATCAATGCATGAGTCTCCTTTATCCAAATCATAAGAATTGACTTTAAGATGTAAGGCCAGTTTTTCTCAAATTTAAGATGAAGTTCACTCTTGTTTAAGCTGGAGAAGCAAAGCAACATGGTAAATGACTCTGGGCTAGTTTCATCTTTGCTTTCTGGCAGAAAGACAAATATACACATCCTTTGCATTGCTTTTTGAAGGGAAAACAGCACAGGGGAGATATGTGAGGGTGGAATGCCTCCCATGTCTCACAAAAAAATACTTGTTGGTAGTCTTCACAAAGATATTGAAGATGATATGAGGGACTTGCTTCACTTCTACTTTGGACATCCATTTTTAGTTCTCTAATTAAATTGGACTACTATTAAAAAATGTGTTTTTTATTACTCAAAATTACACAAAGAAATGGCAAATTAAGCTCACCTTCATTCCATACAGTTCATGTTATAATTTTTAAGAATATTAAGAAAACAGGTGCACCCAATTCCGAACTGTGTAAGTCATTTGCAAGCTTCTGTATATCATTTGTTTTGAAGCATAATCTCTTCTATAACTGCTTTTACCCTCTTATTTTCTTTGTAGTTCTTTGTCTAGTTTGACATTTGCAACAGCTCACATTTTAATAAAAATAAAATAAAAATAAAAATATGGAAATATATTTTCTGCTTTGATTGTCTTTTTCTTTCAATGCAAAGGATATTGGTTTCCTTTAGAAATGTATCTGTTGTGCACAGCCATATCAGAATTGGAGCTTGATGAAACACAGCTTGACATAAAGAGGCAGGCTCAAATATGCTTGTAATTAGAACACAGTTTGGAATTTGCTGTCCAAAATGCTTTTTTGTTGTTTGTTTTTTTGCTGTTTTTTTCTCTTTTTTTTTTTTTTGTTCTTTGTTTTTGTTGGCCACACCAAGAGGCCTCCTGAAAAAAGTACCTTTTCATGTGATGTACCTTCAGTAACCAAAGAAATTCCATAAATCCTGTTCTCTTGGTACAAGATGTATGATAGCAGTGGCAGGCAGCCAATCTGGAAGAAAAGCACAAGCAATTAGCGTAAGGAAACAAGCTAAACAGATTGACAGGTGCATAAGGATTTGTAAGTGTCCTGTTGGGATGGATTCAAAGGATGTGCTTGAAAGAGGTATTTTTGTGCATAGATTTTTTTTGGGTAACATAATGTGTGGACATACAAGGAGTTTAGTAGGGAAAATGACAACTGGGGATAAAAAAGCCTCTGTTGCTGACAGGGGGAACACAAGACTTGATGCATTAACTGTGTATTGAATTATTTAGGGAGTGATAAACAGGAGCTAGACATAATAGTCTAAAATATAATAACATACTTGATGAGAGGAGGGTGGAGGCAAAAACTCTACCTTACTCTTTTTTACTCTTCTGGATTTGAAGCAAAAAATGGAAAAAATTCCAGTTTTACGTGGGAAAAATTGCCCCCCATACTCATAAATCCCATAATTTTCTGCAAGGTTTGGAGGTTTTTCTGGGGTTTTTTTGTTTGTTTGTTTGTTTTTTGTTTTGTTTTTTGTTGGTTTTTTGGTTGGTTGGTTGGTTGGTTTTGGATTTTGGTTTTTTGTGGATTTGTTTTTGTTTGTTTGTTTGGGTTTTTTTACATTACTGAATTTTTATTGTTTATTTGTCAGTCTCAATTCCTGCAAGAATTGTGACCAAAAAACCTTACATACAGAAAGAAATATCTGAATTGGCAAGTATGATCAAGAGTTTGTTTAAAAAGAAGACTGAATTTAGAGTAATTCTGTGTAGAACAAACTGCAGGGCAAGGAAGCACCACAAAAGGAAAGAGTTGGGGGTTTAAGAGGTTTAAGAGGTTCTTCTCTAATTTAGGAGTTGGAGAAGAAGAGGTGAAGGGGTAAATTAAGATTGAATTTCTGGGTTGGGTGGATGAGGTGGAAGGTTCAGTAAAGAAAAATAACTGTCTCATTTGCATGGACAGACTAAAAAGTAGTTTGCAAGTCAGGGATGGGATAAATTGATTGAGAGGTATGGTTGATGGCATCGTTTGTTTGGAGTGATGTGAGGGTTATTTTAGGGGTTTTTGTTTATTTTTTTATATCCTTTAATTAGAAGGACTTGTTTGGGTGGGAGCTAGGAGGCAGTGGGAGGCTGCTCCTGCTGGGGAGGTGGGCAGAGATCTGCCCAGAGGGAAGGTGGCAGCAGGAGGCAGGGATCCCGTGGAACACCAGCATCATTGGGGAGGCAGTGGGAAAGAGCAGGGACCAATCTGCTAGTGACACAAATGACAGAAAAAATCCCCTACAGGCAGAGGAGGCTGGGCACTGTTTGCTGCAACTCAGAAAGCCACTCAGTTGGCCAAAACTGGGCTGTGCAGCAAGGATCAGCCTACGTTTGTTGCTGTGAGAATGATAAATTTGAAGCAGACTCAGAAGTTGTCTCTCTCAATTATCTTGATGATTTCCAATGATTGAGGGCATCGGTGTCAAGCTGTTATTTCTTTCGAGAATGTAGCTCTAAAATCAATATGTTGTACTAACACTTCCAACGCCAGTTGTGAAAATAAAATAATTTAAATATGCAGTCAGAAAATTGCATCCATCATCGCTTTGTCTGCCATATAAAATTACTCAAATTTTGAATGCTTGATATAGATTATACCTGAGATGTAGCACTCCCCGTAGCTTTCAGGCTTATCTTCCCCTTCTCCTGCCCAGGAGACAGACAATGCAGCTCAGCTGGATGAATTTGAATATATCAGCCAAAAAATTAATATTGGAAGAATATCTTCACTTTCAAACTTTGCATGCTTGCAATTCAATACCACCTACTGATATTTAAAAACATTTTATTTTTGTGTTTTAGTTTTGTTTTGTTTTGTTTTTTGGGAAGGGGGAATATTGCTTTTTCAATTTATTCCATGAATTCTCCATTCAAGCCTTCTGTTTTTTGATTGACTGTTTTTAGAGGCCATGAAAAGTGCTGAAAAGTGCAGTTAACTCTAGATGCTGGAGAAAAACAAGTGACAGAGTAGCACAGCTTTTCTTTTAAGAAGCAGCTCACCCCTCTTGGAAAGGACCCACATGACAGTAACGTGCTCCAGGCTGTGTGCTGGCCAGGGAGGGTGTTTGCCTTGGGCTCAAGCACTGGCACTGCACTTGCACAGATGGGATGGCCTGGTAAAGCACACAGAGCCATTTGCCCAGCTCTCCTCCCACCAGAACCCACAGCACATGAGGATTGAGGAGTTAATGCACCCTGAGCCCCACCCCACCTTAAAATGACATGGTTTCAGTGCTTCTTCATGTGCAGAAATATGTTTTACTACACAGATTCAGCCAACCTAACTTTGGCCTTCTAAAATTTTTCTGCTGACGAGATTGAAAGCTCAGTAAGATCTTGCTTGGTTTTGAAACTCATGGAAAATTGTCACCTTCCAGCTGGAAATGAGCCAAAGGCAAGCTGCCTTTGTCATGCTAAGTTGTCATGGCCAGTGCCTAATAAAGGTTATAGACCTGAGCAGGATGGCTCTGTTCTTAGCAAGCTGCTGGTGGGAGGGACAGATAAACCAAGTTTACCAAGGCAGGCGTGGGAGTTTTTATGTTGTGATTTTGGTCTGAGATTTTTTTGTTGATTTTTTCTTTTTCCCCAAAGGAAAGCAAGGGTTTATTTGTAAATGTTTATCGTCTAGGATAATGTGATGTTTACATTCTTGGAATGCAAAACAGTGCTATGCTGCCTGTTGTTTGCCTCCTTATCATTTCAGCATCTTTTGGAAAATATATGAATATACATGCCATGCAAATGAGGGTTTATAAGTCAATAAATAATTGTGTTTGCATTAGTGTGGATGCAAATTTTGAGGTCAAGTTACAGTCATTAAAATAGTTTTATAAGCATTTCTTTTTACCTTGACAAAAATAACTCATCTTTGAAGCAATTAACTGTCATGCAAGCCACTCAACTATTTTGGACAACTTGTTTTTGCTTTGCCATGCTATTTGCTCTATCCAACATGGCTAATCTGTTCAAATGCAATAGGAAAACAATTTGCTTGCTGGTAATCCTATTGTTCAGCAGGCCAGACTTTGCATGACATCTCTGTAACTCTGCTTGTGCAGGGTCTGGATTAAGCAGTGACTCCCTTACCAGCAGTAGCGAACACAAAGTGTGTGTTACATGGCAGATTAATTCAGCTTGCATGGGCTTCTTGCTCCTTGGGGTGGAGCTGTGAAACAACGAAGAAAAAATAATTCCACAAATAAAGATCTGGACATCAGAGTTGTGAGACAAATATCTGCCAGAATCTGGACAGAGTAGGGTAATAGTCCAGTGTCAGTACTAGAGGCGTACCCGGGCCTATGACTTTAATAATGATGTATGTCTGCTGTATATAGAAACATTTATGACCTCATGCTGTAATTTAGGTGTCCTTTATAAAAAAACTGGACACATTAGGCAAAGGCTTGAAGTGATTTGCTTGAAAATATAATTTGGAGATCGTCCCTGTGAAATATTGCAACATCAGTGTCTTTGGAAGAAAAGATCAAACCAAACTGATAGCCTGGGGGGAAGCAGAAACTTTAAAATAAGACTATATGATCATCAGAAGGAATAAGCAGTGTAATAACTATTACAGAAACATAGGTGAATTCATAGCTACTGACTCACTGATTTTTCACTGCATATTAAATTATTCTTAATTTAAATTTTTAAAAAATCTAACAGTCACACAGGCAAGAGCTTTAGCTTCAGATATTTCCCTTTGGAACATTCTCAAGCACGAATTTACAAAGAAAACAACTTTTTGACCATCAGGGTGCCTTTTGGCTGATATAAGTATCTTTGAAGGACATTTTGCTTTCTTCCTCGAGCAGCAATAGTGCCAATGACAGTTCTGTTGTATGAGGCCTCAGGAGGGTTAGACACAAACACAGATGACACTATAATGTTTGGCTGAGGAAGTTCTTGATTGTAACCTGATAGCATAATGAACAACAGAAGGTGTCAAGTGTTATTACAGTTAATGGGCCTCAGTTTTCTTGTCATGAGCTTGAACACATCTAATCCTCCTTGCAGCACAGCTTCCACCACGATAAGGCAGAAAGAATTGTCAGGACTGCCAAAAACCTGGGCTTTGGGTTTTATTGTTTTTTCCTCCCTACCCGCATCCCCCCATCTCCAGATGGAGAGGGATAGGTAAGTGGGAGCATATCTGAATAACAAAGCGTGTAGAAAGAATTACCAGACTAGTGAAAAACATCAGCAGAAGGCAAAGGCAGCCTTCCAGTACAGCTCATGTCACACCATGTATGGACTATCCTGTTTATAGCAAATGAAGATTTGAAGCCAGCAGCAGCTGAAAATGTGACTGCAAGCATCAAGCCACTGGTAGCTAACCAAATATTGCCGTGCAGATAGCCAGATTCCTGAGACTTAAATATTCCTGATAACCTCAGATGCAGCTGGCATCTAAAAGCAGAGGTAAGGCGTGAAGGGCACAAGAAGACATCCATGCAAGGCTGGTGTCTGGCAGCAAAGAACATGTGACAGATTCAAATGCACAAGTGACTGATTCGGCATGTACCTAACAACATGGATTGAGACAAGATGAACAAGATAAGGCAATAAAATCATTGAAAACAATTTAACAAGACAGATATATTCAGAAAACTATTACAAAAGTAAGAAAAATCCTATAAAGAGCTGAATAAAGCAACGGGAAATATTTTTTTATAAGTGAAAAAAAATCAGTATTTCAGTAAAAATAATGCAAAAAATAATAAATATGTCCTTTATGAAAGCAATTAATGTAGAGGACAGAAGCCTCCTAGCAATAAATAATGCTTTGCTGTTCATTAGTCTGAGTGGTTTATGCAACCAGTATTTACAATTTTTGTTATATCTAACCACGAATAAAAAGGGAATTAATAAAGTGATTGGAAATAGAAGGGAGAAAGATAACACAACATCATGGAGTTTTATAAGCTTCAAATAGTTACTCAAGTGGAAAATAATTCCTCTGAAAATTTTGCTTTCAGCATGCTGCCAGAAGTCAGCTCAATTTTACTACTGTGTCTCCTTATTGTGTGTGGCCAGAGGTACTGGCCAGCACTTAATGACAGAGATGAGAGATTTATAGCAGAGACATAAATACAGTGAGAGCAGAAAGGTTATATATAATGGAAGTGCAAGTCATGTTTCTTTACAACCATAACTCTGAAAGAATAAATACTAAACTGTTTTCCTTAGGGAGCAATTTGAGTTATTCTTGTGGCCTGGTTGTGAGGATAGCTACTTGCTCTAAGGCTTGAGGCTTGGCAAAAATGATGCATGAAAATGAAAATCAAAGCCTGGATGTATCTTGAAGGCAATCGTGAAATGAAGACCATCACCCGGAAAAAAATAATGGGTAAATTGTAAAAAGGTCTAAACCCCTCTACAGGCATTAAATCCAGCTAATATTCTGCTGGATTTTTCTCCTTGTAGAGAGAAAGAATCATCACAGGAGTTCCCTCAGTGTCAGGGAAGACATCTGTCGAGCTTTCCCTCTTGTCAAGCTCTTTATTAACTGAACTCAACCTGAGTTTGCAAATAGTTTACTATTTTCTTTAAAAATAAAATAATAAAAAAAAAGACCCTTCACAAAACAAACAGCTATTGTTCCTAGCCTTAGGCAAAGCTGAACAGCTGTGGAGAAGCACTGTGGCAATTGCTGTGCCAGTCACGGCAGAAGAACAGAGCCTTTCACAGGTGGCTCTCATTTTCTGGGTTGCTGACTTGCGACCTCACTGTTTGATTTGCAGAAGCACTGAGTACTTGCAGCTGCAGCTGGAGTTAATAGTAGCTGGGCTTTGAACATGGAAGAGCATCATGAAACAAGTCTTCTGAAAAGCAGTTTTCAGCACTTTCAGACTGAGTATCCGAAATTAGTAAGCGTGTGGTGGTTTTTGGTTTTTCTTTTTAATTTTTGTTCTCTAGGCCTTTTTAAAATAAGTTTTTCTTGCTGTATATTTGCTGTGGAAACAAATTTATTAAAATGTGTTATGCATATAGATGCTGTAATAATGAACTTATGGAGGAATCACAGAAGAAATTAATTGCTTTCACTCTGAACTCATGTTGAGTTAGCAGAAGTAGAATTCATGGAAGTAGAATATGGTAGGGCTGTGGGCTAAATCAAGTAGGATAGACCAAAGAGTAGTTATCATCTTCTCTGTGTCTTGGTCTCAGAATTGTATGAAATGGTTTAAATATATACTGAGATCTGTAAGGTCAGGCACGGTGTCTCCATGATGTGTAACTTGCTTCACTTCAGTTATTACTGCCTTATTGTGGTGTGAATCTTGAAGGAAAGAAGCCCTTCATCACACTGCATAGAGAGGTCTTGTACTGTCATGGGCCCTAACGTTGTCTGTAAGAGCACATTCTCCTGCATGAGAACTCATTCTGAGCAATGAGTTCTCATACAAGGGGCCTGTGGTAGCCCTGGGTGAGCAGCACAGTCAAAGACTGAGCTCCAAAAGTCAGTGGTGGCTCATAAATAACAGTACTGTGAGTATATAAAACATGGCATAATGGTGTTCCCTAGCTGCTATAGTTACTGATGTTCTTGCTTTATTATTGGGACAGTGTAGGGACAGAGATGCATCAAAGAATCATTGATGTGATAGTCGAATAAGGTCACCTCCAGTGACAGGAGGAGAAACAGGAACTGCTGGGTTTCTCTGTTACTTAAAATGTTAGAGAGGAAACAGGGACCTAGGAAAAGATACAGAATCCTTGAAGTATAAGGAATCCCTAAAGTTTTGCACTTTTATTTTCCTGCATAGCTGAGGCTGATGTAAAATTTGCTGCAATTGATTGTGATTAGTATCCATGTATTTAATTGCAGTCTGCCTGCTTATGATTGATTGTGCTTAGGATGTTATGGCAGCTGTGCATTGCAATTAGTTTAGAAACTGGAAGGTGAGTGAGTTTTGAGGTATTTGCTTGTACTGATTTAAGATTTCCCCTGGCTGTTGGAAATTACCATCGTCGTCATTATAGTAAGATTGAGACGAGTCCCTGCAGTTCCACTTTTCCATTTCTTAAACCATGAGGATTGCATTGCTGATGAGAGTGGCTTTCTGTGGGAAGCCAGACTGTTAATGGGAAGACCTGAAGTGCACCTTCTTGTCTTGCTCCCTTGGGCATTTGCTAAAGGCCAGCTTGGGGCAGAGCAGCCATGTTTGGTACTTGTACTGGTATCCTTGTGTCAGACTCCTATGTGAAATTTTAAGGCTCTAGTGTGCTCTCTCCTACCTGTCCTCCTCTGTTACTGTGCTGAGGAGGGCTTGGGGCTGCTGGTGGTTGAAAAGCAGGACGTGAGCTGGCAGTGTGTGTGTGCTTGCAGCCTGGAAAGCCAGCAGTGTCCTGGGCTGCATGCAAAGCTGGGTGACCAGCAGGGCCACGGAGGGGACGCTGCCCCTCTGCGCTGCTCTGCTCTGGTGAGACCCCACCTGGAACGCTGCATCCAGCTCTGGGGTACCAGCACAGGATCGACATCAGCCTGTTGGAGTGAGCCCAGAGAAGGGCCGCCAAGCTGATTAGAGGGATAGAGAACCTCTTCTGTAAGGAAAGGCTGAGACAATTGCTTAGCCTGGAAAAGACAAGGCTTCAAGGTGACGTAGTTGTGGCCTTCCAGAGCTTAAGGTGGGCTTATAAGAGAGCTGGAGAGGGACTTTTTATAAGAGCATGTAGCAACAGGACAAGGGGGAATGCCTTCAAACTGGAAGAGAGTGGGTTTAGATGAGATATTAGGAAAAAAATCTTTACTGTGAATGTGGTGAGGCACTGAAACACTTAGACCTGAGAAGTTGCGGATGCCCCATCCCTGGGAGTATCCAAGGCCCGGTTGGATAGGGCTCTAAACTGGTAAAAGGTGTCCCTACCCACAGCAGGGTGGTTAGAATTATATATATATGGAATTATATATATATATAGAATTGTATATATCTCTATGGTCCCTTCCAATCCAAAAGTTCTGTAATTCTCTAATACTGTGGTGTCAGGCTGCAGATGGATGCAGTGACCTTTTAGCTCCATACTCCTTACCAATATAGAAGTCACTGTAGGTTTAGTGCTCCTATGAACCCAGTGCATGATAAAATACAATGTGTAGAGAATATTTACTAAAGTAGAACAGTTTTTCATGTTACTGACAAAACAGTGCCAAGATTGAACATCAGAAGGATTTTGCAGTTTAAGAAGTCAAATTCATTGTTGTCTCTTACACAATACATAAAGCAAAAAGAGTATGAAAGCATGCATGGATATCTTTATACCAGTGAAGAAAACTATTTTCAACATTGGCTCTGTGTGTCTCCAAAAAGATAGTCAGCTTTTTTAATTAGCAGCAAACTGAGTATGCTTCAGCAATTTTCCGCAGAGCCCATCATAAACCCTGGAAAACTGTTCTGGAGTCCTCCTACCACTCAGTTTTCAAACACAGGATTTTTGCTTCCCTGAATTTCAGCTTTGAAATGATTCCAAGTATCGCCCCATGCAGCAGGATGACAATACCTGGAAACTAGGACAGCAGAGTCACAAGAAAGATTGCATGCTTTCAGTAGAGTACAAATGAAGGAGACTTTCTAACTCCTAGTAATAATAATAATACTATCTCAGATGGGAGAATAAATTCCGCCAGCTTTTTACTTTGCTAAGCTGTGTGCTCTGAAAATGAGTCATCATCAATTCATTTGGGTTGACCCAGTTCAACATAAAGTAGAGCTTCATCTGCCCTGATCTGATCAGAAGCTACACAGCTTGTTGGTAGCTGTAACAGTTGTGGAAACTACATTTAGTGATTAACAAAAATATTTTATTACTCCTACATCCTTGTTCAGGAATGTGTACAATACTGTCAGCATATGGCATTTTTTAATATGTTGGCCTTTCAAATGTAAAGAATCCTTGTCATACTCTTCCTGTAAAATTTCTGAAATTCCTGGCTGCTCTTATTCCTGTTGTTTCGTCTTTCTGTTCATGGTTGTGCCTGAGAGACTTTTTGTCCTTGCCAAATCCGTCAAGGTTTGAAGGTCAGTCACTGGCAAGCTGAGCTTCATGGTTTTCACACGTTTCAGCCCTGTTCTGTACTCAGAGCAATTACTGCTGTCCTGTAGCATTGCAGCAGTATTTCTCTGTATCTGCCTGAAGTGCTGTTAGCAGGCAGCTGGGATGCAATGAGGAAAGGAGCTTGTTAATACCCTGGTGTATCTTTACAGATCTGAAATGTTTTCCTTCACCTTTTTGTTACTGTTGGATGCATAAGCTGGTTTGCTGTGGGCTATAAACTGGATGGTTTCACACTGCTGCTGCCTGCTCCTTTGGTTGGCAAATCTTAGTTCTGCTTTCATTGTCTCTTATCCCAATTTGTCTGGGTAATATTTTCCTGAAAGCTGCATACACTTTGCCATTAAACTGGTTCCAGCGTGGGAAAAAATGTGAGACATTCAAGTTACGCTCGTGATGTAAACTCTGCAAATCCTTGACAGGTAAATTGGAGAGAGCTGAAAGGACTTTGAGAGGATGTGTTTTCCATATATCCATCCAAATATAAATGGATCGGTTTTGACTGTCACTTCTTAGAAGCCTTTGTCTAACCTATTCTTAAAAACCTCCTGTGATGGCGATTCAGACCTTTCCTAGTCACGTATTCCAACTTGCAGTGTTGGGCACAGGAAACATTTTCTACCTTAAATTTGCGATGCAAGCCCATGCTTTACTGCTAGAAGATGTGGAGGAGAAAATGATACCTTAACCTGCTTTAATTTGCCACTTAGATGCTTGATGACTCTGAATGATTACCAATTCTCACTTTCTGGGGCAAATTGTCCAGACTCATTTAACCCTTCCTTACAAGGGTATACTTTCTGCTCTTCTACTTGGTCCCATTATTTACCCCATGGTTAACTGTGAGCCTGGATACTTCTTTAGTTTTGGCAGTCACAACTGGGCATACCTGGCTAGTGCCACACAGGGCAAAAGTACTTCTCTGGTTGTCTTATGGACAATACTTTCTTTTATATTATTGGTATGGAGTTGTTGTTTTTTTTTAATAATCATAAAATGCATTAACAACTGAGATCAGCACCTGCCTCCTGCCCCTTTGTTCATTTGTCTGCTTTTTTCATGGCATAATAATTTATCCTATGTCTATAGATCTGAAAATGTAAACTTTGCTTTTGTTCTTACTGAATTAAAATAGAGGGCCATGATTTCAGTAGGAGCCCCATGAAGGTTAGCCAAACTAAGCAAGATGGTGAGGAAGACTACTGTTTTATTTTTCTTTTTTTTTCCTTTTCCTAAATAAAGCAAATGAAAAATATGCTAGTTTTCAATCAGTTGGATATTGTTTGTGTTAGGCTTATGCTGTTTTTAACCTATTAAAGATGAAGTATCAGAAAATCAACAGAAAATTTATTTGACTGGAACCTGTACTTCAGGTAAAGGCTTAGGAAAAGCTCTGCTGTCAGAGGGTTTCCCAGTGAAACAAATGTCATTCATAGACCTGCAAGAGTGGATGTGTATTTTTGATGTGTTTATGGTAACAGGCAGGGAATATCCTTCTCAGTACTTCTTGAAATCCAGTCATGCCCTTCATGTGAGAAGATGTATCTGTTCATCTGCTACTTAAAACAGTGCATGCACTGCATGCACTATCAGTGGCTATATTATTGCAGACCAGAAATCATCTCTGTTAAACACTCACAAACTAAACCTTTTGTGGCATTTTTAAATTTTGAAACTCACTAGCAAAGCCCTGCCTCTGAGTTGCTGCATATTGTCACTTACTCAGTGACATTTGGGATATGGTATTCAAGGATTCATCTCCAAATGCTGAGTTTAAGCTGTCAGCACTGAGATCTTAGCAATAAGTATTTGCAGTTCAGACTAGCAATTTATGGAATACTTAAAAAACCAGCTTGATAACCTGTCTTTCAAAATAGTGAATCTTCATTTTTCTTGATAGATTTTTTTCTTCTACAGAATGCAACTCCATATGTGTCAGTGACACTGTTAAAATTACATTGGGATTTTTTTTTGCTGTTTTAGGTTGTTTTCATCTAGAAGATGAACAATGAGCAACTATTTGTGGCCATTTGCTAAGTGACATCTTTAATTCCATTGAGCCCCTACATAAGCAAAGAAAGATAGAAGATACAAAAGACCTTGAAGCTTTTTGTGTCTATAATTTTCATTAGTGATTTTACTCATGTTGATTCCAAAGTTCTTAATGAGGTTTTTAAATCACATTTAAAATCCTGGTCTGGAGCTCTTTTTAAGAGCTCAGTTTAGCTCTCAAATCATGCTGTGGTGCAATGTTGTACTTGGAGAACAAACTAACACTGATTCTAAAACAATGCCAGCTAATAAACAGTGGGAAAGTGTTCGCCTAGCTAACGTTGCCCAGAGTGAACTAGATGTGGAAAGCTGCAAACTCAAGGGAAAAAAAATATTTAGGGGCATGTTGCAGATGGTAATTTATGCAAGGCTAAATTAAGCCTGTGCAGTAAACTATGGGTAGAACGGAGCTGTACATTTCTCCAAAAGATCTGTAAGAATACATAATCCACTCTGGCTTCCAGTGGTGGCTTTCCATTTTTTAATGTCCCTGTTCCAGAAATAAGCTGCTGCCCCTCCCCTCCTTTAGCCTTGGCATGACTTGCTGCCTGGTGTGCTCACAAGCAGAATTTGTCCTCCCTCTCCCTGCTCCTTTGTACAGGCTGAGATCTAGCCTGTGGGTCAAGTCTTGCTCCTTGACTGCCTGGATTCAAAACAGGCGTGATCCAGCCTGTATAGTCCAGGCAAAAGAGTTCAGCACCACTGTGTAAAGTCTGGGAGCTGACATGCTACCTTACAAAGAGAAGTGATGCCTCTTCCAGCTGCAAAAGCAGAGTAGCTTTTGGAACTAAGTAAACCCAAAGTCATTGCCAACCTGGTGGTCCTAAGAAGCAGAAATCCTGCCTTAGTTGGACCTGTCATGATGGGCAGTCAGTCACTGTTATTTGTAAACAGCAATGTGATACAAATTGTGGAAATTTAGACAGGAAACATGAAGTTCTGATCTGAAGTCTTTTTTCTGCCATCCTAATTCCTTGAATAAACTTTTAATTTAGCATGTTTTTAATAACTGGATTAAGCAGAGTAAAGAAAAATTTTGCCTAATGGAAATAAGTAGAAGTAATGAAGTAAAATATTTAAAAATAGCTCTGACAAAAGCTTTAAATTGCATTGCAGAGGTGGGTAGGAAAAAAAAAGACAAAACAAACTACCACAGACTTGTGTCATGTTTACTTATGTATATATGAAATAGGCCTCCTTTTATTCTGAGTGACAGTTTGGAATTTATCTACTTTAAAACTTCTGTTGATAGAAATCAGCTGAATATAAAATTTGTTAAAACTCATTATTCTGTCATAAACTTGAATTTAAGAGTTCTAGGGAGTGGATGATATTGATGGGCTTTATTTTGCTTTCCATTTGTTCAAATAGCAATGTTGATTGCCTAATTATCTTTGATTTCCTGTGAGAGATAAAAAGCAAATGTCTCTCCAGCACATGTGGCTTTCACATAATATTAAGATGTCATAGTCTTCTAGTAGTTTCTGGTACTGTAGGCCTAGTAAATTTTTGTTGATTAAGATAAGCTGCAGAAGTGAATAGACAAAAGCTTTATGGCATCTAGAGATGCAACCTGATAAACTGATAGGATCCAACCAGCTACTTAGACTGGTTAGAAATGTGTGGGAGAAGAGAGCTGTACATTTACTTTTTACTTTTGTATGTGAAAGAGCAGGTTGCCTTTGAGACATAGAAAGAAAAATGCAGTATGTAGGGTAATTGTTAAATAGCTGCTTTCTCCTCAGCCTTGTCTTTATGTGGATTGTAGACAAGTAATGAGACTTGGGTAGTTCCTGTCTTCTGCAGAAGGTCTACAATTGTCCCAATGCTGCTGGCACCCTGAAGTTCCCTATTATCATCACATCTGGTCTCATCAAGAGCCAGTGATAAGCCACACATGGTTCTTCTGCTAAAATATCTGGGTTTAAAAAAAACAAATTTACAGTGATACAAACTGTAAGGTTCAGTAACAGATACATTCCTTGCTCCTGCATAAAGCCAAACAGCCACCAAAAGGGAAGTCAAAAATTCAGGCTTTCGTTGCAGCAAGGATTTGTTTAGTAACTAGTCCAGCACGGCATTTAGTGTAGTAAGGAAACTCTTGCATGGGTATTGGAAGGGAAAATCTCTAAGAGACCAGCCAGGCTGTCTTCCACATCAGGCAGGAGTGTTGAAGTGAAGGATGAGTCCTATGTAATAGTTTAAAGGAGAGCTGGGCCATAGGAGCTTGCAGATGGCACAAGGGAAGGCTTTATGTTCTGTAACCTTGCTTGCTGTTAGGAGGGAGCAGCAAATCAACAGAAAGTACTTTTACAAAAGAGTATGAAGCTTCTTTCTTTTTATTAAGTTGCTTTTAGTGTCTCTATTTTTCCTTTTTTTCCAGGAATCGCCATCTTCCTGGTGTTTAAGTACTCAGCAATGGACTTACTTGATTCTAACTGTATCATTATATTTTTTTCTACATATAAATTAATATGTAATACAGCAAATATAAAAAGCAACTTCTAAACAATTTGCATTTCTATCAGATGTGAGAGATCTAATTATAGAAACACATACAGGCTGCTCTGCACTGACATGCTGGAAAAATCTGAACAATTCTGTTCCTCTATCTTCTGATTCCTTTAATCTCAATGTTTTCAAGAATCAGTTCTGAGCATGCTCTCACTCCATTTTTACATAAATGGAGCATGCTTAACATTATTTAGAGATTTGGGTCCCTTAAAATAAGTTATTAAGCAACTTTAAAGCCTGCATTCTCAAAATTTCAGGAGAGAACTAGACATGTGAATCACTTTGACATTTTTGAAAATATTGCTTCAATCCTCTCTTTCATCTTGTAATTTTAAAGGATTAAAGGCTTGACTGTCCTTTTAAGTCACAAGCCTGCATTATCACTGGGTGTAATGACACTGTATTTCAAGACACATAGAGCAGTCTATCTTTAGAAGACTTCTGAAAGCTTGCTTGTAAACTAGGTAGATGTCAAGATCATCCTGGGAATGGGGATGGCTGTGGAGACATAGGCAACTCCAGGAGTAGTGGTTTGCAGTGGTGCACCTCTAGGTTACAGCTACTTGAACAGTTTTTTGGGTGTAGTGGCAGATAAACAGAGAAACTCCCACTCTTTGGGAAGAGTACAAGGGAGGAGAGGGCTTCAGGGCTTGCTTGGTCTGAGGTACCACTAGAAGTACGTTCTGATAAGAGAGAAAACCTGTTGGCTGGCTAAAAGCACTCAGTTTGGCAATAAGAATAAGGTGGCAACAAACATCTGTTTATATCAGGTGAAAAAGAGCACTCAAAAATAGCTTGGTCTCTTTTGTGTTTTTGTTTTTTGTTTTTTTTTTTTTTCCCCAGAGCTACTTAGTATATGCACTGAAGTACAAAGCAGTACCAGTACTACTCATACTAGGGCTAAAGTGGTATTGATTTTTATATCTCTCTCACTAGTTCCTAATGTTCTATGTGATCGAATACTTTGGTTATATCTTATCCTTGCCCTTTGCTTCCTCAGAATTAGTTGTGGTATAGATGGATATCTTTTTGGATGCAAGAGCATCTTTAACAGACCTCTGCCACATTTTGTAACTAAAGAAAGGTACTTATCCAGTCATTTATTTGCAACAGTTTTTCTCAAGCACCTTGCTGCAAGACCCTCCAGTGCAGTGCATCTTGCTTTCTGTATGCATTGTCTTACTTGGATTTCAGTGTCCAGGTGTCCCTCGCAGTGTCCTTGATTTTTACAGTTGCCTGGTTAAGCTCTTATTTTTTGAAGATAGTTCCTCAGACTACCCTTCTTCTACCTGGCCTGTTGTCACCTCCTCCCTGGCTTCTGTGCTTGTCCCATCCTGCTCAGCTGCTGGTGCTCTGCACCTTGCCAAACTTCCAAAATGCAGCATCAAGTCCTCCCTTACACTGCTTTTTCACAGCTGGCCTTCCAGATATAGCTATAACTTGCAGAAAAACAAATTTGCAGAGAAAGCATTTAGCTGCCTTGATTAAGTCCATATCCCAAAGAATTTTTGTAAAGCAAATAATTTCTCCTCTCTATACTGATAGGTTTTATTGAAGAGCAAGAGATTATTATACTTCAAATGACAGGTAGAATTTCTGATCACAAACTAAATCTCATCATAAATGCTTGAATTTCAAATCTACATATTGCTTCTGCTGCACTGAGGGAGCCATAAGTGTGTTTTCTGTTACAGCTCTATACAGTACATAAAGGAGCCTGTAAAAACACCATATGATATTATGAAACATGCAGCCATTAGATTTCATTAAACTCTGGCTGGTAGATTGATCTCTAAAAATAAATCCTTTCTGGCCTCTGGACATTTACAAATTGTGACAAAATGCCTCCTGATTTCATCTTTGATAAGATAAATGGAAGGAGATATTTAAACTTGTTAGGCATGACCATCTACTCTGGCCTGCATAGATTTCCTTCACTTAGTGAGTTTATAGGTTGGATTAGTGAGGATGGTCATAATTATTGCATCTTGTCCACAAAAAGCATGATTGATGTCCCTGCATTCAACTGCTTCACTGGAGAAAGAGTAAACAATCAGAAACATTGGATAGGTACCATTATAGGAGAGCTGATTTCTTCTTAAGAACAGTCTTGGTTTTAGGAGTCTTTCTGGAGGAAAGACTCTTAAAATCTAGTGGAGAATCTGGTTTTCATTTTTCTGATCCCTTCCTGCTTAAGAAAGACACATTCTTTCAGGAGCCTTTTGAGACTAAAGTCACAGATTGAACAAAACCTGCTCATGTCTTGCTGTTCTTTTCTTTTTACTCAATTTTTTTGAATGCTGCATGCTTATGATGCAGATAGGCAAACACAAAACATCCTGTGTCTTGTTTCTGTCAGTGAGGGATTCTTTATGTGGCTCAAATTGCTGAATCTTACTAAACCATTAATTTTTATTTTGCTTATTTATTATTTATTTAGTTAAACAATGGGTAACATTGTTTAAAGTAGCAAATCGTGGCAGAAAGATTGCAAACCATATTTTTTTCAATCTTGATGATCTTTTCTCTATAGCTTATACTAACTTACCTTGAAGTTAGACTGTTAGTTTGGCTGTCAGTTTATTTCAGGCTGTTTCACTAATTAAAGTAATAAATTTATAACTTAAAAGAAACTAGTTGTGTTTTGAAGTTGGGATCTGAAAACAATTAGCAGCAATTTACTTGTATTCTTAATTCAGAGTGTTGAGCTACCACCTCTAATTGTATTCTTGCTTTGTGTACATTACCAGTGAGATACTGGGTATAATGACAGTAGTAGAGAAGGATTTGGATTTCATGAGACAGGCTGAACAAACGTCTGTAGTTCTCAAGTGTAGGAACTTTTTATAGTTTTTTTCTTAGATGAACATTAAGACCTTTACTTCAAGAGTGTACTCAGTTCTGGTTTATGCATCCAGCAAATAAGCTGGAAAGGATTCAAAGGAAAAATGATGACTGATGTGACATTTGGAAAAATAATCTTAGCATAAGAGAAAAAAAAGTCTGTTTTATTAGAGTTGCTTCAGAAATGTCCTGATCACAGCCTGGGGCAGGATTTTGTTGGAGACAGTTGTGCAGGGTAGAATTGGCTGTAAACAAGCAGGGAAGAAACTGACTTGTCAAAACACCAGCTGCCTCCTCAGTGACTGTCTTTAACTTATAGGCAGGTCTCTAATTTGGTAGGAAGCTCCCAACTTTAACAAAATCCAATAATAAAATTATTTTGTTGTGTTGTTTTGATAGGAGTCAGAGGATTTATAGGCTACAGAGCGCTTAAGCACATAGCAGCATGTAACATTAAACAGCACATTTCTACCCACTGAAAGATTAAAACAGAATTACAAGTGACTATTGAAATTGAGAAGCATTCTCTAAGATGTCTGTCAATTTGAAGTGCCATTGTGAAGAAATTGGCCTTTTACAATATTTTTTTTAGTAAATTTACCCTTTGGAAAGGGTATATTCACGTAGCAATGTCAAAAATTTGGCTTAATTATTAGAAATACAGAAAAAACCTAAAGTTTCTTAAAAAGCCAAAAACTGGCAAGAACAGCAATCCAAAACTCAACCTCCAGCAAATTAATTACGTGTAACAGAACATCCAGTTTTTGTCAGGAAAGCACTGCAGAAACCTAATTTGTTGCTTAATTAATAGATATTTCTGGTTGTATTCAGTCATCTTGGCCTACTGCAGAGGAAAATGTGTTTTTATTTGTTAGCCATGGAGACACAGCCCAGTATCAAGACTGCTTACTGAACTTGCATATATCATGACCATAACTATTTATAAATTTCTGATCAACTATCCCTGAATAAACAGAGAGATGATACCACAAGTGTCAAATACTCACAGTCAAGGACTTTCACCTATTCAAAAAGCTGTGTATGAGAAGTAAGGCCCTGTCACATCAGGAATTATTCAGAGACTTGTGACACCTGGATAAAAAGCTACAAAGGAGCTCTTCATTCCCTTTTTTGTCTGTTTAGGCTAACTGTGTACTTTTTTTCCTCTTGGAATGTGGTCAAAAAACTTTCAGAAACATCTTAGAAGTGGGCTGCTATGAGATGGGGGAGGAAGGAGGGCAGGTGGCTGCTGCAGCAAACACATGCTGTTATTACCTGTAGGAGGTTTGCCCTGTCCCCCACCTGTGTGCCCTGGGATGTCGTGGGGATGCTGCTTTGGGAATGGTCCATGATTCTTGGCTGCAGGATAGCACCACAGCTGTCACAGTTTGGCTTGGGAGCCTGAGCTGATGGTGTGAGAAACAGAAATGAAAAAAAAAAAAAAATGCAGATGGCTTTTATCTACAGCAATGAAAACATCTTAAGTTTGTCCACTGTTTCCATGGTGACCATGCCATCATATAGTCTCCCTGGGTAACAGGCAGGAGGCGGAGAATGCTCAGAGTCTTGAAATATATAAACCAGCATATTCTTATGAGAATTTGTTTTGCCCAAAAAGCAAATAGATGAGGGTGTTTTTTGTAGAACTGCATCTGTGCTTGCACTTGTGCAATCTCAGAATGACAGTGGCTCTGTTGATGGGGCTGTCAGCTATTCAAAAAGCTGTGTAGGAGAAGTAAGCCCCTGTCGCATCAGGGGGAATTATTCAGAGGCTTGTGACACCTGGATAAAAAGCTAATCTGCACATTACATCCCTTCAGGTTTTCATGGTGTAGTCCATGCATATCCTGAAACTGGGTGACTGTGAACCACCTGCACTAGAGGGCTTCTCTGCACTTTTTGTTGGTGGTGTATACTCAAAAGATACCCAGTTCTTTCATGTTCATGAATTATTCTGTAATATTGTTTGCTTCAGGTTTGTGTTTCAAAGGAAGAAAAGAAATAGGAAAACAAACTAAAAAAAGGTGGAGGGGAAGAGGAAAAAAAAACCAATTAAAAATGATATTTTCTGCTGACAGGACTAGACCAGCAGGGGGGCACTGCCTAGGTGTTGGCTGCTGCACTCTGGGCTGTGGAGGAGATCCTTCTGCTGGAAGGGCAGGCTGCACACTCTACACCTGTCAGGGAAAAGGGTGCAGCTAGGAAATCTCCAGGGGAGCCTGGTGAGAGAGAAATGGAGGAGCAGTCATGCATGGTGAACAAGGAGCTTTGCTCATAGGAGCAGGCCAGACCAGGCTGGGTTTGGAGGTTTTCACCTTGGGACCCCAAATTGGCTTCAGTCACTTTACCGTGTGACCCTGTTGTCTCAATTCCTTTGCAATCCCATCTCTTTGTCCCTTTCTTCCTGCAGTTAGAGGTGGGAGGGGTGAGGGGTATGACTAAACCTTATGCCATCAGATTTTTTAGTTTGTTCTTGCTCTACTTGACTTCAGTTACCCTCTGTCCTGACTTGCCCCTGCAGGTGGCAGCTCAGGTGGCCCAGTTCCTGGGCACAAGGCATTCCTATTTAGCTGGGAACATAGAAGGACACTCTGGGAATGTATGAAAGGCTGGTTTTAATATACATGAAATGATATTATACACACATAAATACGCTGCGCATATTTATCATCTGCATCTGCAAGACTCATCTGTACTGTATCTAATAGATTCTTTTCAGAACTGGTAAATTTTTGCCTTTTAAAGGCAAACTCAAAGGAAATGCTTCACTTGTGCTCCTATAAAGCTAAGGCAAACAAAGGTGACATGGGAATCTGCAGCTCCAGCAACTCAAGTGCATGGACACAGTGGCCAGTGATGACTTGGGCTGGAACACTTTGACCTTCTGTTACTCCCAAAATCCTGTTATGGGTAAGGAGGATGCGTGTAAGCAATCAAATAAGCATGAAATTTATATTTGTAAAGCCAAGTATTTATTTGTAATATAATGGAAATATTATGAGTCTAATTATTATTAGTTGTAGAAAAACAAGTCTAATAATGCCATTAAAATAGTCACAGACAAATCTCTTGGGTTTTGCCCCATTCCTGATGTTATGCTATACCACCCATTTTTCCTCTGGGTTCTGAGGTTTAACAACCATGATGGTCCAGCAGGATCTACTGTTAGTAAACCCATTCTGACTCTTCCCAGTCACTTACTCTTTTGTGTGCCCAGAAATGTGTTCCAAGAGGATTTACTGCACCATTTTCCCAGATCTGGGGTCTGTACGCCACTTTTTCACTTTTTTTGAGACCTCAAACCCTGTTCCAGGGATGCGACAGCCAAAGCTCCAACTGATTATTTCATGCCTACGTGGTTCTTCCTCTGTTAGTGAACTGCAGGTCCAGCTGTGCATCACATCTGGTTGCCTCATCCTCTGCCAATGTCAACAAGTTACCTCTAACACCCTCCAAAAATCTCCGTCAACTTGTGTCCTGCTGTGCTTATGTCCTCCTTGCTTGTGTCCTGCCTCGTTGCCCTTGCTGAAGATGTCAGGGCAGTTTTAGACCCCTGTGAGAACAAGGGTCTGATCCAGAGACTTCCTCACTTTGTTTAAAGAAATCTTCATCATCTCCCTCACTTTGGTGTGATGTGGTACATGCATTCCGTATCCTGTAGACGCCCACAGCATCCGGCAGCTTGGGCGGCATTCCCAAGTGGGCTGCTGTGCACACTCTTCCTCTAGCAGCAGGATTTGGGATGTAGTTTTCTCCTCTGCACTCCAGAGCAGGCTGCTTCTCCCAAGACTGTGTTCCTGCCTGCTGCTCATTTTACTTGTGAGGAACTCCAGCGCTGTCCTTGTGGGAAGTGACACCGAGGCATTGTCTGCTTGTTTGTAGTGAATCTTCCCCCAGCAGGTCCTGTGTTCTGCAGCAGCTGATACCAGTCCTCTGGGTGCTCCCTATGGATCCCAAAGTTTGTTCCTAAATGCAGTCCTTCTCCTTGAGCAGAAGATGTATTATTGTCTGTGTTGCAAGTAACTGGTGTAGCAGTACTGAAATTCATCTTTTTCAGCCCATTTCTATGCTAATGAAAGCTATGTAGAGCTTTTATTGTTAACATTTCACCTGTTTTTCATCTTTCTTTCCTGTCAGCTGTAAACTTTATCAGCAGAGATTTCTTTGAATTTGCTTTCAGGAATGGATCTGCCTTCTTGATGACCTTAATCAAAGCAGAGAGGTTTGAGATTTGGCAGACTGTTTGTGTCAAAGCATGACTTGATTTATGGTGTGTTCACTACTCAAAACTGGAGTAAGACTGTTTGTGTGGCTCCTAGGTACTTTCTGGGCACAGAAGTTGGTAACTGGGAGGTTCCAAGGAGATGATAATATGTACATGCACCCTCTTACCTCCCTAGCCCAACCCACAGAATATGTGAAAATGCAGAATTAAGGTACCGCGTAAAATCAGGTGATCAACAGAAAACAGCGTATGCTGCGACACACTAAGGACTTTGGGCAAAAATGGGAGAGTACAAGAGGTGGGGATAATTTTCATACATGAATAGGAACATAGATGGTTCATTGGTTGGTTCCCAGGTATTTCTTTGTGGCACCTAAATTACAGCCTGTCCTGTTTTAGAGAGTTCTGGAAAGGAGAAAAGCTGCTTGCTGTGAGACCACAGCAGCTGAGTGCCTTAATGCTTCGAGTCTTGCAGTGATGATGGCTGTCTCCATGTTTTTGATCTCTCTTGGTGCAGGTCCTGTTGCTGTCCATTTTGACTTCTCTTCCTTGCTTTAAGTCATCAAATATACCACAAGATTCATGTTTGCAGGAAGAAGAATAATTGAGATGTAAGAGAGGTGTCCTTCAAGCCTTCATGTGACCACCACTACAGAGTTTATGAGAAAAGAATATAGGTGTTATGCTCTGGACTAAATATTCTGCCTCATATCTGCAATCAGTAAATCTTAGAGCTAGGGCTGTGTTTGTCTCACATATTTTGTTGTGACGTTTAGCAGTTTGATAATCTCTCACTGAATGGTCCTGTTTCCTTGTTGCTCAATCTCAGTTGATCTGTATTCTCAAAGAGACCTGAATTTTGAGGGACTTTGAGCACTTTGGTAATTAAAATTGTAAGGGTGGGAGGAAGGAAGGGAAGAAATACTTTGTGACCTCTTGACAAACACAGTAAATTGGCATGCCTCCTCTAAATCACTGTAACTCTCTCAGGGTATGATAGCATTTCAGGTGAAGTTTTCATCATTTACTTCTGCAAATAGGCATTGACAAGAGAGTTAAGATTTCAAGTTTGTTTTTCAGAAAGTCATGAATTAAGAGTGAAGATGTGGTGGAAAAACTCTGAGCTTACTCAGTCTTGTGGTTTGACTGGCACAGAATGGCCATGCTATTTTGGGGGTAGTGTAAAAGGGTTGTTTGTTCACTGCCTGTAAAGTTACAAGAGGAAGGGTTAGTGCTGCAACTAGAAGGAGTTCCACACCAGCTCACAACAATCAGCAGGGGTTTTATTCACATGGTATATCAGCTTTGTAGGTTCTTACCTTGTGCTGGTTCACAGTAAGGAAGCTCCTTGCAAAGTTTAATGAGACCTCCCACCACGGTTATTTTCCTCTCTTTATTTCTGTTTTAGGAGATTCCACAGAATCAATTAGGAGGGAAGTTGATTTCACTTTCCGCACTATAACAGCCTGTCTGCTTAGAAGTGCAAAGCTATAATTTTGCTATTTTACTGTTTTACAAAAAGATAGGGCTGTTCAGGATTGTGGTGCTAGTAGCCTAGTGGTAGGACAAATAACAGGAAAAGCTAGCAAGTGTTCAAAGATATCTTACATTTTACTGGATTTTTTTTTCCATGAAAGAAATATCTGTGGTATTCAGTAAATGATAATAAAATTGGGCAGAAAAGGAGTAGCCACAGTGAACTTGTCATTAAATGTGTACAATCTAATTAGAAATTTGTGAAAAAAAAAAACTTCATTAAGCCTGGTGTCCTGGAGATTTGAGCCTTCTGTCCCTCTGCCTGGCCTCTGCCTGCACTGTGAAAAATATAATTTCAAGCTTTCTTCATGTCCATCGGGATTTTATCTCTGTTTGGCTTTCAGAGCACTGCCAGCTACCTGGTGTTCCCTCATGCCTTGGGAAGAGGCAGCTGCAGCTCGTGTGGGGTTTGTGTGGGGCCAGACAGTGCTGCCCACTTGGCAGGTGACTGAGCTTGAGGGGCTGTCTCACCGTACACCTTGGAGTGCTCCAGTTTGTCTGCTTGTGATTCCTGGTCATTGGATTTCCTCCAACATTAAAATAATCCTTTAGGAGTTCAGAAGGGGGAAGGGTGATGATTGCAATGATGGCTAGGCAGAAAACAAACTGTACATTTTGAAAGTCCTTCAAGAAGTGAAAATCAAAGATTAAGATGTGATATTTCTTGAAGGTTTAGGATTCTTTGCCTGGACATTAAAAATAAGCTTTTCCTCTTAATTTTTTTTTTTTTTTTTTTGCTATAGGTAAGAAAACCCTCCCTGGATGTAACGCTGTAATCCATTCAGTTTAGGGGAAAATCAGTGCTAACACTTCTGGTAGGGATTGACAGGTTTGATCCTCAGGGAAGGATTTGGACTCGCTAGTTTTAGGAACAGAATAATCCTTCCTGGGTTTCAGTCACAGTCAGCACAAACCCAGAATTTGTAAACAATAACAGAAGCAATGAACAGTACGGAGGAGGGAGAGATAGTACTGGAAGGAAAATCCATGGCAAGGAAATAGTGGTAAAATTTAAATCATCTTAAAGTGAAAGGAAGAGTTACAACCACCGGTTTAGGGTAATTGAAAAGAATAAACCGGTTGAAAACTGTTGATAGGGCAAAATATAGGAAAAAATATAGTAGGAATTTGTACGGTAGGGTACCTAGAGTGTTAACAGAAGTGATATAAATGCATTTCTAAAAATATGCATTTATAAAGAATGTCAGTAGAGCTGCATGAGTTTTTACTAGGACTGACTTTCATATTTATAAACCTTGCCTACTTGCATGGTCTCTAAAGTAATTTGAAATTCCATATTTGCATATTTATTTCTTAACCTTAATCTAGTAATAAAATGTATAACTGTCTCAATTTTATTACGTATCTCATGCTTGATTTTAAATTAAAGGAAGAGAACCAATTTATTAAGCTATAAGCTATGACAACTACAGGGATTTTTTAAAATTAATTTTATAGTAAGTAAAATTTGTTTCTCTGTCTTTTAATAGTAGTTATATTTTTATATGATGAAATATTTTCAGGTTGGGGCTTTTAATTTTTATTTTTCTGTGTGTATAAAGAACCAGTATCACATGTATACCAGGTAACCTTGCATTTAAAACACAACATGAGTTTGCTTGTGCAAGAATTGCCACATCCTTCATTAATATATACTTCTATGAAGCTGCTTTGTGGTACAGAACATACGTATATCATTTCCCAGGATGAAGCATTAGGGAAAGACCCCTCTCCATTTACAAATCCCTCTGAGATTATTAATAAATAATAACTCTCTTTGCCGGGGAAATGTGCACAATACAATGACATGTCTATTCAGCTAGTCAACTCTGTGATTATAACTGGTCTTAAAAATGAGATTTTTCTAGAAATAATGGATTATTACCAGAGGCAAAATAAGAGGAATATTTTCTCCATCACTGAGATTTCAGTGTCCATAAAAAACACATATTGTGAAAAGATTGATATGTCAGCTATAGTAAGTGTAAAATGAAATAAATGATAATATTGTACGTATTTAATTCATCTATATGATCTCCATATGGAAAACATTCAATACAAATGCTCAATTAATATTACTGACATTTTTGCACAGAAGGGAAGGCTGAGTAATTTGGGTAGTTTTCTTGTTTGTAGTATATTGTGCTTATACTCTTTAGGGGGAAAAGAGAGAATTGTGCTTAAACCTTGATATACTTGAATCATGCAAATAATTTAAAGATGGAAATCGCTTTTGAAAATAATGAACACAGGCTAATAAGTGATGCTTTAAAATTAAATTAATCAGTTTTAACTTTAGAATTTATGTAGCATTTCAGTGCTGTCAGTCTATAAAAAAAATACATTCTGGCATTGTCTTCACAGTCTCTAATTTTTCCATTTTGTGCCCTCTTCTTGTGTCAGGTATATTAGTCACCCTGAATATCTTTGAACTTTGGTTTCAGCTTGACATGATTGAGAAATATTATTAACATATGTGAAAGTGTGACATTCTTCGCATGCTGGGTCAGTTCTGATCTGCTTGGTATATCTATACAACCTGAAAGATACTTCAGAATGATTGCTTAAAAAAGAAAGTAATTTCCCATCTCCAGGGTTGCAATGAAAATCATTAGCTGCGATATAAAAATAGTCTGTTAAAAAGTAGAATAATCCAGATATTCCAGATGCTCAAAACTGAATGTGAAAATAAAAATATTCAGGAGTTTAAGTTCCTTATGTCATTTAATTACATCTGGACGTAGTAGGTAAAGAAACAGGACTACTCTCTGCACCTTCTATTTTGTGAGATAAATAAGTCAAGCTAATATTTAGCCTTCCCCTAAGACAGGCTTCTAAAATAACAGTAGTAATGAGAATGGAAAGTCCTTCTCTGCATCTGTTGCACAATTAATTAATTAATCATTCTCAAATGTGATGATTCAAGATGCACATGATAGGCCTTTTTGGGTTATTTGCTGTGTCTGGAAACATTTTGGTAGGCAATTTTTAAAATTACATTCGATGTTTTCGTATTTAAATATTTACTTCTCTGGTTCCAACCGATGAACTCCAAACTTGGCGTGTACCTCTGTTTTACACATTTGTCATGGAATGGTTTGGGTTGAAAGGGACCTTAAAAATTATCTTACTCTAGTCCCCCTGGTGTAGATTCTGAAGACTTTGTAAATTGCTGCTCACCTACACATGCAACAGATAGAGGTATGTTATATAATCCATGTGCCAGCTCTGGGCTAGAAAAGCATTGTCAGTGCCTGCTGCACTCAGAGGTGTGTTTGCCTCCTGTGGAGCCCAGTCTGAGCAGGTTTGTGTAGCTCAGGTGCAAACCAGGAGTGATCTGGGGCAGAAAGCATGAACTACTGAGCCAGAGTTCATGTCCCAGCACAAAGGCAAGGCTGCAGGAGACAGGCTGCTACTATGCCTGTTATTAATTATAATTAATAATAACCAGCCGGCCCATGTGCACTGCAGCTCTTTGCCTTCAAAGGAAGGGAGTCCTGACCATCAATCCCAAAGGAATCCTTGCCCGGGTGGTCTGCCCCCAGTGGCCCATTTCTTCTGTCAGAGCAATGGGAGAATCAAATTGTCTCAAGAGATCAACAGATCTTGTCCCTTAGGATCTTTCTTGTGCAATGTTAGCTTTCTTGCATTAATTTAGGAGGTAGAGCGGAGGAGGAGAAGAAAATACCAGATTTCCTAGAATTTTTCAAGATGCCCAGTAGAGTCTTCTGCCTAATTTTTGCTTCACCAATAGGAAGAATTAGTTGCAAGACACAAAATCCTAAATTCAGATTTAAACTTTGCATCGTAACTTAATGTATTAAGAGGGACAAATTCACATCTGTCAGTGCAACTGTAAGCAGAAGACTGTCTAGTACTAAGTCTTAATATTTACGTGTGTCCAATATCTAGTATGTTTAGTGTTCTCAGTGTCTACCTCAAACAGGACATCTGATTTAAGGGTATTTGCCCATTCTAGTATGTCTTCAAGAAACCGGAATTCCCATTATTCATAATAGAAATGTGATATATGCAAAAGACAGCTAGAACTAGAGGCAGATGTAGACAAAGTGTGTTATTGGGTGTCTTATGTGGGGAACTAGAGACTTGCTGATTGCAAGTGCTGAGCATAGGGACTGGGAAAGAAGTGTGACTTAGAAATGTGAACCTTGTATTTCCAAGAATTGTTTTTGGTATCTGGTGTTTTGGAAATTTTTAGGGATTGTAAAGATTTTTATTTTTCTTTTTTCATAACATATAAAGGCCTAACCTAGTGATGATCAGGGTCTTCATATATGTCAATTTGGAGATGTCGAGGCAACAAACATCTCTAATACTTCTGAAAATGTGGATTTAATTTCTCATTTCCACTACGTGGAAGTCTTAGGTTCATGCCTTGGTTCAGTTATTTTTAAGATTGCAACATCAACTTCTGTGTTGCAAATGTGTGGTGTCACATATTAACTGATAGGGGCTGACCTGGGCCTTTTTGGATCCATCGTGTTTCCAGTTTTACAAATGACATAGTCAGGAATGCTGCTTCAGATCTACTTACTGAAGGAACAAAATGAGTCTTAATAGTGTGCCAGGATGAGGAGGAAGGTTGTAATTTAGAGACCAAAAAAGCAAACTAAGAAGTGTTAATTATCTCATCCCTTTGTACATTTGTCAGTTTCGAACTGGGCACTATAGTTTTAATGTACAAAAGAACTCTGTCCCCGTTCCATTTTGTTACCTAACGCCAATTCATTGGTATGGCTGTGGTCTTTTGTCACAGAATAACCTCAGAACCCCTTTCTGTGAGCACACCGAAAATCTCTTCTTCAGTTTTGTAAATCAGGATGTTTTAATCCAAATGAATAATGAGGTTGTTTAATCTTAATGAGAAGACATGTTAAAAAAATTACATCTTCAACTATAATGAAGCAGTTTCGTTGTGTTATCTTGCATAACATAGTACAAGGTAAATTTATTTTTTTAAAAAAATCTCATTAAACATTCTTTTCTGGCAAGTGACAAGAATGGGAGATGTCTTTGCTTCTCTCTTTCTGAGGCAGCTTTGTTTGATTCAACTGCAATGGATTTATGTCTTTTAAGTTGTTTTGATACCTAGGTTCTCTAGCTATTCTTATTTTCCAATATAAATACTAATCTTGAGTTATGGGGTAGATCTATGCTGTTAGATTAATAATAGCATCAAAAGTGTGTGTTTAAGTTTTGTAGAGTGTAAGCTTCATGTAAATGTCAAATGTAAGCTTCTGTCCCAACACTTTCAAAACAAACTTAGTGTTGTTTTGTCCTAACATTAAAAAAAAAAAAAAAGGCAAAAAAGGTGTTATGAAGAGAGACATTTTGGGCATTGTCAAGTGAAATAACTGACATTGATATGCATTGCTGATAAGCTCATGATCAATTTTGTTGGGGGAATGACAACAGGAATGAGTGTACCATAGTGTAGAACTTGGAACTGGGGATTGCAGTGGGACAGCCACCACACTTAGAAGTAGCAGGCATGCCTCAAACACAAAATTGTTTTTCAGCTAAGTGGTGCTGTCTTTAACTGTAGATCAAGGATACAAGTAGAGGTTTTGCTCTATTTGGTAAATGTTTTACATGCAGTTTCCTTGCCATCTGGGTTCCCTGCCTGACCTCTTGCTGGTAGTACTAGGTCTATGCCAGGTTCTAACCTCTACTTTAGCATCGTGTAAAGTGCTTACAATGTGCTTATATACCTTGATATAATTTGTACATGATCCAGTTAATTTCAGCAATGTAACACAGTTTCTGTGTAACACAGTGCTCTGAGGGTGCTGAAGACTGAAGTGTGTCAAACCTATTCACCTTCTGTTCTGTGTTGGTTGCTGTCCTGCTCTGGGGTGTTGGTGCATCCAAGCTACGAACTGAAGGAGAGGAGACACAGTTATGACAAATTTCTAGACAGAGATCAGCTGACAAAATAGACTTCTTTGTTTCCTACCCCATCTTCCTAACCTTTGCAATGGCCTGCCTGTACCTGGTTCTCAGAGAAACTGAGTTTCACATTTATATTTATAAATAGAAATAACTTGTTTGAGTAAATGGAGATAATGGCAATGCAGTTAAGATTTTCATAAATGCATCAAATTCAGCAACAAAGTATCCTTATTCTTTTATTAGAAAAAGGGTTGCCACTTGTGTGTAGGCCAGACTTCCACTCAGGGATATATTCATGCAGTTGCCCTTCAGGGTGAGCAAACACTCAGAGGTCAGTGCATCTATTCAGTGCTTAAACAAGATCAGAGCAATGCTATTAAGAGAAACAGTGGAGTTCATCAATTTTACTCACTTAAATCTATTTGATATTATAATTTCTCTTCAGCAGTCTCCTAAAGCTAACCTACTTTAGTTTCCTGGCGTGTGCCTGGCAGCTCCAGAGCCGAGTGCCTGAGCCATATGTTCCAGGGCCACGTGGTGATGCTGAGGCATCGGCCGGGTGCGAGAGGGAGTGGTTGGTAACGCGGCCAACGCCGCCTCGGGAAAGGGGAGAGTAGGCATTTGGAGGAACGTTGTCTTCTATTTTGCTTGGATCCAAAATATAAATGCTTTTGAGACAGCCCTTTTGACAGGTAATTCTGTGGCTGAGGCTGGGAGTTGTTCACTGAAGATATTCTGTGTTTTTCAATATGACTTGGAGAACTGCTCCAGGAAGGAATATGTTTGAGGGATCTGTTGTCAAGGAGGAAAGCACATTCCTAAAGTCTGTGTTCGTTCTGTCTTGAATATTAAGGATTAAGGGATAGATGTCTAGGTCTGCTCAAAAGATTAATACAGAATTAATTAATCACATATGTATAACATTAATCAGTACAGATTTAGGTTTAATTTTGTAAAATACTGACCACCAACTTCAGCATGTTGTAATACTGAAACCTTGTTTTGTACAGCATCTATCATAAGGTAACTTGGTAAATGTCTTACAGGATTAAATAATAAATGGTGTGGGGTTGGTTTTTTTTCTAGACAGGTTTTTTTGGCGGTAGCACAGGGCCAAATAAACTTTGGAGAAATTTACTGTAAGGTTAGGGTAAAGTACAAAGAGCCAATACAATGGTACGCCAATACTTGTGAAAACTTGCCACACAAATAAGGCTAAAGGGGCCTGGATTTATTGTGAAGGGTTTTGGAGGAGTGGTACTTTGGTTCCTTTTTTTGTTAGCCAGTGTGGTACGCATTCCTGTGCCATGGGGCAGCTATATCTGCCATGGCAGATTTCTCTTGACTTCTGGAGAGCCAAAGACTTGATCCGTACAGTAGCAATATGTGCGCAATTCTGCCATGGAAGCAATCTGTCACATTTTTGAGACATGCCACCTATAATGCTTTTTAATGGCTAGTGCTCTATCCTGTGCATTCTGCAGTTTTAATGTAAAAAAATTGCATACTATCATTATTTTAATGTTATAATGTAATTGGGGGTATGTATATAGCTTAAATTCTAAAGGTAAGTTAATGGTCAAGAAAAAAGTTATTGCCTGAAGTACTCAAGAAATAGAAATTTTTCTGAAGAGATCAAGAGAAGTAAGTGATATTGGGGTTTTTTTTACTTTATGAGGAGCTGTCATCTAGCTGCAAAATAGGCTGAGAATTATTGACTTCAAGGAAGATAGCAAAGTACCAGTTCTAGTCACCATTTTGTGGCCTTTCACTGCATAATTAAAGGTGTTTAGGATAGCTAAAGGGTAGACCAAACCATTAGTGTCAGCTTACTTCACTGGGATAGAAAAGCACTCAGAGTGGTTGAAGATTGGTTTCTACAGACCTAATTCCAGTGAATTCCTGTTATACTGACACTGCTCATGTGCTTTGTGGCAGTACCTGTGCTCTGGAAGATAGGACCCCCAAGGGGTTTGTATGAAGCAGTGCTGTGGTGTTGGTTTGTAGGTTTTTTCTCTCTGCAGGAAACTAAGGAGCAAGGAAGGATGTAAGAAAAATGCAGAGAGCACCTCAATTGAAATGCCGGCTCCAAAGCACAGATGAAATAATCTAATCTTCCACTAATGTATAAATAAGCCTGTTCTGTGGTTGCCCCATGGGTACTGTGCAGTAGCAGATGAGGAACAAAGTGATTGCCTGATTCTCTATGGGAGTGAGATTGACTTACATTGTGACAGAAGTGAGAGATGGCGTGCTCTTGAAGGAATTGTTTGTTAAGATGCCACCCATATTTAGTATTAGGCTCAAGCAGTGTAACAACAAATGTAATTTGTTGTTGTGAAAGAATTGGGAGATGTGCTTTTGCTGCAGTTTAAGCAATTTTGGAATTGTGCATTTCAATCTACTCAGAGATTGTGGTGGGTTTTTTGTGTTTTGTGGGGGTTGTTTTGTTCTTGGTTGCTTGTTGGGTCTCTTTGGTGTTACTGAGATTTGTTAAATGTGACCTGATATACAAGAAAATAATCATAGTGAAATCTCTGGAGATGTTTTGAATGTTGTACAGAGGGAAGAGTAATTATAATGCACAAGAATTTCTAAATGTCAAGATACGTGTGTAAATATAACCTCATAATCTGTAGAATTTGCAGTTATTTATGTGCATTAATATATCCAGAAAATATTGCATAAGATAGCCATTCAAACTGTGTAATTGTTAGGAAAACAAACAACTTGGAATGTTGCCAATTTTACACTGTAAAGAGGAAGAGATCTGCCTATTACCAAATATTAATATTTTCATGAAATAGTGCTGTGGTACACACACAGAATGTAGAGATCAAATGCATGCAGTACTACATAACTTTATTATAAATGCTGTAATGACCCATTTTGAGGTGTTTCCCCCAGAAAAGTATGTGTATAGGCAATGCTGAGTTTGAAGGGACTCATTAAGATCATGGGGTCCAGCTCCTGGCCCTGCACAGGACTCATCAAGAGTCACACCCTGTGCCTGAGAGAATTGCCCAAATGCTTCTTGAGCTCTCTCAAGCTTGGTGCTGTGACCACTTCCCTGGGGAGCCTGTTCTGGTGCCCAGCCTCCCCCTGGGTGAATTATTCAGCACTGCAGTTTCTAATTCAGCCTGCTGTAAGTGTACCAAAGTGAGAATACCAATTACCGGTCTAATATTTTATCTCTTTATTACGGCTTCTTGATGCTAGGAAAAAAGCTATAGATCTGTCTAAATTTCAGTCTCTGTAGCAGTTTCTCAAGGTGATGACTGTTTTTTGTTCTTTTTCTTTCCTTGTTTTTTTTTTTCTTCCTCCATTACCCCCTCTTTGTGTTGCAGCACGTGACATATTTTCTATTGAACTATCTACTGGCTGAACATTGTGTTTAGAAATACAGTTTTCCCTCTAAGATTATTTGCCATTTCTTATTTAGGTGCAGCAAGGGTTCCAGGAGATATGGTATCAGTTTCTTTCCATGATGAAAATAGCTCATCTGTAAACCATGGCATCAAGGTGCTGAGCAATTTAAGCACCCATTTCTTGCTCCTATAATTTGATATATAATGAACCCGACACATTTCAGGATTTCAGCGCTGTCCAATGCTCAGATTTGCACATACCTTGGAGTTAAATCCTGGATTCAGGGAGGAGGCAAAATTCATGGTAGATTGGCTTAATTCCTTTTATTTGTGACAGATGTGTGGATCAGAATAGAAACTGGACTGTTAGGCTGAGTAGTGGGAGGTGTCTTTGTGGATTGAATGCAAGAAATGTGGTCAGAGAGCCTTGTTAAATGCTTTTGTCCTATGGTGCACTTCAAAATTCCATTGATTTTCTTGCGTGTTTTGAAATCTTTTTATTTATATCTCCTAACTATGTTCTGAGGAGGTGGAGAGATAACAGAGCAACTACTTAGTTTGGATCAATGATTTGTAGGTATAGTGTGTGAAAAGAGGATTTTCATAAGGCCAGGAAATGGGGATTTGTGTGGAATTTTTCTAATTACTGTAATAAGGTGAAATTTCTTAAATGGCTTGGCATAGTTTTCTAACTTGCAACTTCTTTTCATTCCTGGCTGAAGAAAGCCAATGTGATAAACTCTATAAGGATATTTCAATGCATTCCATCAGAACAAAAAGGAAAAGCATGCCCTGGTGTCTAAGACCTGCTCTTCTACCAAATGGAAACATCCATTTATAGAAAGTGGAGCTACTAGGGCTCTTTCCAAGTTGAAAAATACAGCAGGGAAAAATGCAGTATCAGAAAGCTCCGGGCGTTGTTGTTGTTTTCCCAACCATGTGGGGCAGAAAATTTCAAAAATGGAATATTGCAGCAGGGCCCAGCCATTGGCAGCCCCTGGTGTCAGGGAGCAGGGCTTTGCCTGTTCCCCAGCCCTGTTAGGGATGCTCAGGTCACTGTGGGTGCAGAGGTACAGGTTTCATTATTTTGCCTGATTTGATGACTAAGTGACATTAAACATTATCTCCCAGGCACAGAGGTACTTCTTAACTGCATCTGCAGCATTTAAAGCCTTTCCTTGCTTGAAAGACTCTAGCAGCTTTGTATGACATCTGTATAATTTTCAGAGAAATCTTTGGTTTCATTGAAATAAAATCATAGCTATTGTGAGATAATTTTAACTCTGGCACATGAAGGTGGATGGCCAATGATTACAAAGGGTTTGCATCTGCTTTTTTTCAGGCTTCAAGTTATCACGTTACTCTCACTGCCCCTAATATTCACCTTGTTTCATTTCTTGTGTGTTGTAACGAAACAGATTTCTTTCCCCAATTCATTAATTCAGGATGAAACTTCAACTGAACTCCAAAGTGTTAGGAAATTTAGGCAGATGAATAAATGTATGAAAGCTCCAAAGACAGAATTGCTTGTCTGCCAAGACACTTCCCTTGATTAAAAGATGCTGTCATTTAATTGAAATAAATTATTGCTTAAAAATCACCAACCAAAGACTCAGTAAAATGACTTCTAGGATTAGCAGCCTTAAAGATGACAATACACCCCTGAATAAAATCCATATTTATTTTATATGTCAAATTAAATGAGACTATTAAAGAGTTTTTGCACTTTGGCCATATTTCATTTTGTTTGCATGGCCTACTTTTGAACTTACTTAAATTAATATGGTTAGAAGCAAGTCTTCTGAAGATAATGAAATAACTGTAGCAAATAACCACTGCAAGGAAGAGGAGGCTCTGGCATGTATATGTAATATTAAAAGAATTCTTCCTGAAACTGCTTTCATAATGAACTATTCAAGAATGTAATTTACAAACTAAGACATAGGATGAGATTTTTGAAAATGCTGCCAGAAAAAGAAATCCCTGATCCTGTTTGTAGTTTTAATGGCTACCAACCACTGCACATTTGATGTGCATGCAGTCGTGGGTCTGGTTAAAACTACAGGCTAAATCGTCTTTTAGTCAAGCTAGACGTAAGTGGAATTCAATGTCCTTCTTCACAGTGATACCTAGATGTAGTGGGAAGATACATGGGTACCTATAAAAGTCAGATGATGATGATTATTATTTTGTTACAAATTTAAGCTGAAGGTTGCGCATGGATGTGAGCACACAAGCCAAGAAACTAGGACAGGAAGAATGGAAAATTAGCAACCAAGCAAGAGAAGAGGTGTGAGTAAGACCTCAGAAGATGCAAAGATGTGCCCTCTGTCATAAAGCACCCTAGGGAAAGGCAGCTCTGCAGCTATGATCAAGAGTGAGCTCACAGCACAGCCAGCCCAGCCAGGGCCTTGCTGCTGCAGAAAGGGAAATTTCTGGTGCCTTCCCTGCATACATCCCTACCCTGCCTGCTTGCTCCTGATTTCACAGTAGGATGGCTTAACTCACTGACCAGAAGGAAGGAAATCACCTGAGTACTTTTCTGCTCTTTGATTGTTTCAGTCTACTCACTGTGGGATCAAATGACTGTCAAAAGCAGCCTTGGTGAGAGGGTGGCAGGAGCAGAAGGTCAGCACCTCTTGCTCTCATCAGCAGCGAGGTGCTAGCTCAGCTTTGGTCATGGGGATAAGCTGGACTCTCAGCTGCCTTAAGGGCAGGGGTGGGGGCAGTGCATGTGGATTGTTATAACAACTCAGTTTTAGGCTTTTTCTGCTTGCTCTACCTTTATATTTTTCAGCAAGTGCCAGGACTCTAAAGAAACACTCAATAAAACATCAAAGTCTCTGCCTACATGTATAACTTTCACCCTAAAAAGTATGGGCATTTAGATTAACTCTAGTTTTCCCCCTTGAGCACAGGCTCACCATGATTTTATGGAAGGCCTTGTGCTTGGGAGGAGAATCATAGAATAATTTGGAATGGACCTTAAAGGTCATATAGCTCCAATCTCCCTGCTTTGGGCAGGGACACCTCTCACTTTCCCAGGTTTCTCAGGGCCCCATCCAACCTGGTCTTGAACACTTGAAGGGCTGGGGTATCCACAGTTTTTCTGGGCAGCCTGTTCCAGTGCCTCACCACTCTCTGAGTAATGTATTTCTTCCCTAACATTTAATCTAAATCTCTACTCTTTCAGTTTAATGCCTCTTTTTTCTATCACTATCTGCTGTGTAAAAGTCTCTCCCCCTCTTCCTTATAAGCCGTACTTAAAGTACTGGAATATTGCTAGAAGTTTCCCAGGGGCCTTTTCTTCTCCAGGTTGACCAACTCCTACTGTCTCAGCTTGTCTTCAAAGGAGAGGTGTCTTGTCTGTGCAGAGGAGCACCAGGTGGGGTGCTATGAGAGCAGAGTAGAGCATCACCTCCCTCAGCCTGCTGGCCACACTCCTTTTGGTGGACCACAGGATGCGACTGACCCTCTGATCTGTGAGTGCACACTGCTGGCTTTCAGCCCAGAGTGTTGCTGGGCACAAGACCAGCAGAAGTTATCAGACCTGGGAGAGCAGGAACACAGATGCCGGTTCCCAGATGTTCATGATTTAAGGAAAGGCAGATAAGGGGGCAGTATCCTCTGTTTCTTGTGGTGGTGCTTTCTGGTTGGGCAGGGTGTACCAGCCCCAGCTGACTCCCTGTGCACATCCAGTGTGTACAGAGGTGGCAGAGTGGTAGCTCTGACAGTGAGATTTGGTCTTCTGAGTTCTCCTCTTGTGTTCCTTGGGCTGCTCAGTGTGTCCTCACAGCATTCTTCTTAAAGACAGCTAAATGGAGCAGTGAGTGACAGTATTTCAACCTTCTCATTGTCTGTTCATCACTTTGATGTCAAATATCAGTAATGTGTGATTTCCCCTTGCATTCACTCTTTTGTTTTACCAGAAGAGATTTTAGCATAGGCTTTGAATAGTATCAGTAGATTTATCGGTCTGGATGCACCTAATCTCCCCAATGTTTGTTGACTGTTCATAAATGATGTTATGCAGTAGGTTGGAATGGATTTTATTGCTGCCTTAAACAATTCAGAGTGCAAACTTCTGACAACACAACATCATCTTTAGAAAGGAGAGGCTTTAAATGCCCAGCACAAATCATTACCACCTGAACTAAGAGTAACTGGTAGAGAACTGAACTGTTTTCCTGCGTGTGTGAACAGAATTTAACTCTGACAGTGATTAATCACTGCAATTAACTAAACATACTGAAAATTGTTCTACTCTGGTCCCAGAAAAATGCTTGTTCTCGAGTTTGCTGATCACAATGTTGGGTCAAGCAATGAATTAGGATCTTATACATAACTTTGTGGACTTTGAATCCACTGTATCCACCTCACAAACAAGGACTGGATTTTACCAGTTCAGAGCCTATATAGAAATAAAATGACGGGCCTAATGGCAAGCTGCAGATCAATATGAGGATCAGGAATGCAACAATATCTCCTGGTCTCCTGCAGAAAATAATTTGGGCAAATGAATGCACACACTGCAGTTTAGCACGCTGGGTTTTCATGCTGGTCTTACCACACTCTTCTGCTGCACAGCTGCTGACTGGCCAAGCTCCTTAAGATCTTTAAAATTTTTAATGAAAGAATGACTAAATTTTTAAATTTTATTGCCTGCACTAGGTGATAGGAAGTTGGTTATTCCTGACACACAAGAAAGTGCTAGTTATTGATTCTCTTCCTCTTCTCCTTCCCTCCCTCCTCTCCCTCCCTGGTCTTAGAATGTTTGCTGAACACTGTGGGGTATGGGGAAGAGTCGAACAAAAGCTGGTAACAGCTGCTGCATGCTGCTGTTCTCTGTCAAGCTAGTAGTCTAGTCTGGTGACAAACCTAAGGATATTGCTAATTTATCAGCCAAATCCACAGGTTACAGGTGTGTAACACTCAAGAGAATGTGAATGTCATGAATATTTGGGCCCAACATCTCAATGATGTTTAGTGGAAAACAAAAAAGGGGGAAAGATCATACTGAGAGTATTATATAAAAAAATAGAGGTAGCATGTCCTGTTTTTCATCTCCTTATACTGAAAAAAATTCAAATTCAAATATCTTTAAAAACACATTTTTTATACAGATACTGCAGTGTGTTGGACCACTTCCTTTCTGTTTGAATGCCAACATTTCAGAATGCTAGATCTGAAAAAGCCTTGTGTAAACTGCACTGAATAACAGAGCATACGGTAATGAGGCAACATACATGATGTTCTCCCAAGTGAAAATGATACAGAACACTCAGTAAAAGAAATTTGGATGTCTGTTAGAAATCTAAATTAGCAGTGTGACAAGGCTGTCTTACAAAAATATTTCACAGGTTCTCAAAATTCCATCACAGATGTGGTTTCTCAGAGGATATTGCCTGCATGTACATCTGCTGCAGTAACATGACTGGTTTCTACTTATTTAGATGTCTCAGGTTGTACTCTTTGAAGAGGGATGGCAGTAGTCGCTGGGAAAGCAGAAGTATTGATAAGGTGCCAAGAGTTTTGAGTTAGACACAGGCCTGAGCTTGGGATCAAGTGTTACAGGAGGCTGTAGGGTGCACAGGAAAGCATGTAGGAGCTGCATGGGCAGAGACTTATGTCTGTTGCTCTTTATCAGAAAATATTATGATTATGCTTTTTTTTTCAGTTGGGCGCTGTAAGCCTAGCCCTGGGGAAAGAGTATGCAGAAGGCAGGAATGGAGAAAGATTTTCAACAGAGTGTGAAGGAGAAGGATTGGAGTGAAAGTAATTGGGATGTCTCAGGGCAGAAGTGGTGCTAGGGTTAAGGAGTACTCAGGGAAGAGATGGGAACATTACATGATTGTACATTCTTGCACACACAACTGGCATCTGCTATTTCCCTTCCTATTTTAAACAGATGGTAGGAAATCAGAAGAATTTTTTTATTTGATTACCTAAGGGGAGTCATTCAAATGAGATTTGTCCTTAAAGGGCTCACAATCACAATTTAGATGAAGAGTGTTTTAGCAGATTCACTCAGTGACATTTTTGTCTGCCAGGATTGATTCAGGGTCTCTTACCTTATCTAATTTTATCATCTCTCTGTTCCTAACCATTTTGTTACCTCCAACCTAAGTCTTCCCAACACTATTTTCACAGATTTATAGAATACAGTTCTCATCTGAAAGACACTATTGTAAGAATAAAATGGGAATTGCATTTAAGTGCTTTCCTCTCGTCTCCTGACTAGCAGTAACTCCAGAGTGAAACACTGTGCACCCCACAGCTGGGAGTGATGGGCTTCCAGGATTTGCTTCCACAGGATGCAGCATGTGCTGGCAACTTCTGGGGCTGGTCTCAGTTCAAGGAACAGTCCTGAGAAAAGCAATGAATGGATATTAGAAATATTTATTCTAAATGAGATCCCACTTTTCTGCTCTGTTTACCAAGATTAGCAGATGCCTTCTTTCCAGGAATATAGCCTAGACAATCTGGTGTTTTCTAGGAGAAGTTGTAATTACAATAAGCTATAAATACCTTACATCATTATACTGTTCCAATAATTCAATCATTACAAGGCATATTATAATCAGAGCTTTCACAAACTCTGACTTGCCAGGAATTATTCTGGGACCTTGGCAAAAGGTGACACATCCTGTGTTTCTGGGTTAATAAACATTGTCATAGTATTTTTCCTCAGCTGTTAGAGGTTGCTGGGTGAACCTAAGTATGTAAAAATGAAAGATGGTATCGCTTGCTTGACTAAATGGTGTTTTAAGAAAAGGTTTTAGACAAGTTAAAATTCATCTAGTTAGAAAAATTGTGCCAAAACAGTGTGAAATTAGTACAGGGAAAACAATTGTCTAACTAGCCACAACAATCTGTAAATAATGCTCTTTATAGTGACTGAGAACAAACCATGATGGAAATGTAATTTAAAAAGCAAAAAATAAAGTTTCAAATAAATTCTTTCATGAGAGCCAGGGAGAACGTTGTTGTTATATGAAGATTAATGATACCATTCTTTCTCAATCATTTTATATATACGTATATATATATATTCCAGTTTCTGTGTTAAGTAAATACTAGCCAAAATAATTTTCTTCTTTCTCATTGCAAAATGATTCTTATTGATGATGGAAAGTGTGATACAAACTGTAGGCTCAAAAGTTTTATCTGCACAGCTTCATTCCAAAAATGGGGTGAAGACCCTATCTTTTCAGTGCTCATAGGTACTGCTTGAAAAAAGACCTTATTAAATTAATGCTGGAATTGCTGTTGGGTTGGCTGGAATAAGTGCTGCATTGGAGACTGCTATGAATAGACATGATGTTGTGAGGCTGTCTTGCTTTGCTTTCAGCACTTGTGGCAACTTATTATTGAAATATCTGTATTAATTTTGCTTGAAAAGGACCTCTGGGGATCATTGGGTCCAACATCCTGCTCAAAGTGGCCAATCTTGAAGCTCTCTCAGGTTGCTCAGGCCCTGAAGTGTCAGGTGTTGAAAATTTCCAAGGATGGAGGTTTTCCCAAGCTGTCTAGTTAACTTGTTCCAATCCCTGATCTCTCAACTTGCCCTTGTACCTCTTCCATCAGAATTGGTCTTGCTGCAGCTTGAGACTGTGGGCTCTTGTTCTTCCATGGCATGTCTGTGAGGAGAGTCTGCCTCCGTCTGTATTCCCCATCAGGGTCTAGAAGGCTGCCCTGGAAGCCTTCCCTTCCCGAGGCTGAAGGAACCCAACTTCTCCAGCTATTCCTCATGCATTGCATGCTCCATCACCCTTTTGATGTTTCTCCTTGGTTTCTCTCCTGTTCATCAGAATTTCCTGTGTATCCAAAGGCTCAAAAATGAGCAGGCCGCTCGAAATGCATCTTTGACAACGATGACTAAAAGGGAGTAGTCTGTCCCATGAAACCCCTGGCTGTGCTTCTGCTGGTGCAGAGCAGTCTGCACTCACTCCTGCACAGCCCCACTGGTGGCACACATACAGCTTGTTTTTCACCAGACTCCCCCTTTCCTGTCTCGGGGTGCTGCTTAGCCTGTCAGCCCCCAGCCTGAGCTGCTGCTCCTACGTGTGAGACTTTGGATTTGCCCTGGTGAAATTCCCGAGGGTGCTGTTAACACAAACCTATGGCTTGTCGGTGAAGAGCAGCAGAGCCCTCCTGGGTACAAACATGAGTTTGACTTGGCTGAGCTCAGGTAAATGAGTCATGAGCAAAGGGCTTCAGTTTGCTGTTCCAGCAGCTTCCCTGAAGTAGAAAGCTGTGTCCTCTGGGGAGCTGGGTAAGGGAAGTCTTGGCCTCTGTCCCGTTCCACTTGGCCCCACAGTTTCTGGGGTTGCCATGATGTTCCTTCTAGCTCATTCAGCTTCTGCATTTTTTCTGTTCTGTGCAAGAAGTTCTTGAATCATTCATGTAACCAATTGCATTTTTCTAAGCTAATATTACCCATTTTGCTGGCTTCCTATAGTTAATCAATGACTCTAAAGGAGAGTTTATGTTTGCATATCACCAAACTCATTTGTTCAGAAATCAGTGGCATCAAGGAGTTAAGTGCCTTTAGATTCAAGTCTAAAAAGGAAGATAGGTTTGACAAACACTTGCTGGCAGGAGTTGGACTCAACATAACAAGAGGGTTAGCTGACTTTGACCTTTGTGTTTACAGCATTAGCTGATATTTAGAGCCTGTTGTTTGTGTCTCTTCTCAGCTTGAGGTAGTCCAGTCTTACCACTTAGAAGAGATTATTCTTTTTTTAACTGCCAGGCTCAAGATAGACAGGACAAAGCGCACTTCTGTTCTCTTGCTAAAGGTGTCTTGAAGCTATTTGAGTTAAATTAGAAATGTTCCTCTGTCTAGATCATCAAGTGGAAATAAAAGGTAAATTCTTCTCAGGTCCTTGATGCCTTGATGTTTTGGTGGCTTGTAGTAAAAGGAAAGAATCATCCCATGAAAAAATCAATATTTCACTTTAAACAGAAGAAATACCTTTTTGAAGATTTAACTATAAATATTTTCTAAAAGTTTGAGGTCACAGAGTGAGTAATGTTAATAAGAAGGCTTACAGAAACTCTGTGAGGTTTTAAATGGGGTTTATTTACAAATGGAAGGAAATTAAATTATTTATAGCAGATTAAATCTGTGCCAAAATCACTTCTGATTTATTATTTCTAAATAGAAAGCAGTACTGTTTGCATTGTGCCACTTTTAATGCAGATAGCTGATAAAAATGTGATTTTTTTTGTCTTAAAGTTTGCTGTTATGCTGCTCTAAAACTTCATATCAGCTTAATTTTTATAGATCTTACATAACTTATATTGTTTTGCATATTTTTGATTCAATGGCATTTAGACTCACAGCAACCTATTTGCTGGACACTAAGAACTTGTAATAGCCAATATTTTCTGGACTTGAGAAGGTACAGGAACTAATGCTGCTAAATGTTTTTGAAAAAGCCAAGCTAGACTGTCAAATGACATTTCAAGGTGCATGTACAAATTTATCGCCAATGATAAATCATGGATTAGAAGGTGAATCCTTTCTACTCAGTGAGGAATACAGGGCTTACCAGTGTAAGTTGCTTCTAATACACCTGGTAGAATTAATGCAGAAATAGGTTGAAAACACATCAAAACAACACTATAAAGAGTTTCTTCAACTGTCAGGAACTAGTCAAAAAGAGGAACTATTACTTTGATAAGTTTTGATAAGATAATCTCTTTTTCAAATGTTGTGGCATAGAGCAGAGGTATGCAGCACTCAGAAGTTGATTATCAGTAGGCTGTGTACCCAATATTAAGTGCTGTAAAGCCTTTTGTTTGTTGATTTGAACATTAAAATGCAAGCTTGGGAAACAATTTCTCTGAGTAACACTGCAAATAACTCTTGTAATCTAATTTTCCCAAATTTGTTTTCTATTGTGATCTCAATTAATTAATTATGTTCATATTTTTTTCTAATGTTTATGGTTGTACACACACTGTTCATAGTTTGTGAATAAAAGAAATTCACAGAAATGGTTGCAACACAATGGAGAAAGCAGTGGACAAATTTTCTGTTTCCTTCCTGTAATGTTATCATCATTAATTTAAAGCATGAGGAGTTCTGAAATCTGGAGGTGTACTTGTTTTGTCATATCTGCATATCTGTGGAAATATTCTGAGCTTAAAGCAGTCAATAAGCCTTTGTGGTTGGGGGAGACATGACACTTTTCTCCCCCTTCCAACTCTGTCATGTTTGCATGCTAACACATCAATGCCACCCAAATCCATGTTAATATTTGTGATTCATACATATCCCTGTCTCTCTCTCTTCTTTGCTGTGGGTGGGAGTCTCCTATCTTCCAACTCCTACAGAAGCTTAAACTACATTTTGAACACATTAGAAGAGGGTACTTACACAGTCTCCCATTGGTTTGCATATAGCAGTGTAAATAGGAGGCAGTGGAAGAAATTATCCCTCTTTTTTCCCACTGGTTTTACAGTTTCTAGGGAATACAGTCTCCACTGCACCTGAGGAATGGACTGTTCCATGTTTTTTTGAACTGGCACCTGAGATGTTATTTTATCACCATGTACTTCTTTCTCAGCTCAGCAAGCTGACTTGTGTTTCCAGCTCCATTTGCTGGAGCAGATTTGTTTTGGCTTTATTAGTTTGTTTGAGGTGAAGGGGTTTTTTTTGTTTTGTTTTGGTTTTGTTTGTTTGCTTGTTTCTTTGCTTGTGGATTTCTTTTTTTAATATTAGTAGGTGGAACTCTACTGCCAAACTGTCCTATTCTTGAAGCTAACATACAGAGTGTTTGTAAAGAGCATTTCCTTTTAACTGCTGTGTTGTCCTTCACCCTCAAAGCATACCAGTCAAATCAGGGCAGCAGGAAGATCTTTGGCAAAAGGCTGTTGTCCTCCTCTGTCCTTGTCCCTGCATGCACATGCTGGCACAAACACGTAAGTACACATTCTGCTTTGACAAAAGGGAAAAGATGGTGTGAACTCATCCATTTCCATGTGAGGTCAGCAGCCATATTCAAACAACTGTAAATATTAGTAGTAATTTGTCAACTTGCTTTACCTGCATTGGGAACCATTTGCATAAACTCTTCTAATTGGGCTGTGGAAAGGGGGCAGCCAGGTGATGTGTTTTTGACCACAACCTAAGTAAAGAATGTTTTTCCTGGCTCTGCTGTGGCATCTGGTCTGTGGCACTGGAGTGTTTCTGCTTGCATTTCGTCAAAGCTTTGAAATCCTAGTCTTGCTGGTATACGCTCTCACTACTGGTTTTGAGCTAGATCTTGTGCCTCCCTCCTGCTCCAACATCTTCCACAGCTGCCAACTTTTATGCAGTTTCCAGTAACCAACAGAAAACCTTTTTAGGTCTCTTTTTCTGCACCACTACTTTGTACTAGAAGACTTTAATGACAGAAACCCCTTTGCTCCCCTTGAGACACTCTGAGTGTCATATTGAGTAAGACATTTGAAATCCCATGAGATATTCATAGCGCTGGTTCATTTTGAGAGTGGTTTCCTTGGACAAGGTCATTGTCAATTTAATATTTCACCTGGTCAGGACTTGCACATTTTCCTTCATTTTATCTCCTAAAAAATTGTAAGAAGATTTTAACGCATTCACACTACTTCCTCTACCTATATGATGCCACAGTAAAAAAATAAAATTGATCCAGAGCTGTAAAAAGTACTTTTCTTCGCTTGACAGTGTAGTGTCAGCCATGCTTGACAGAATGATTAGAATCATTGTATTAGCATTTTATACCATTTCAGCCTGTTAAGATTCTGGGTGACAGTCAGTACATGTTTGGCAAAAGAATGTCAAGAATCTGCACTGTTCCCTGTACAAGCTTAAAGCAATTTATCTCTGTTGGAGTACATGGTATAAAAGAAAGCGGGCTGTCTTGAAGAACTTGATATTTGCATGATTTTTTAATTTATTTTTTATCTCTGGGCAGCTTAGGACTGAATGAGTCTGACAAAATCATGGAGATTTTAAGGCAGGGTTATCTCCATAGACAGATGGAAAAACTTACATGTTTCTCTATCCAGTTACTGAACTAGTAAGTGAATTTTCTACTATGATGATTCAGGCAGTTCAGTCATTTACAGTTTATTAGAGTTTAGTCAAGCCATTTTTAGTGGCATTTAGGCAAGCTAAAAAAGTCAATTTACACAGGGATGAATTCTATTCATGCATATAAGCTTTGCTTGTGGGGTAGCAGAGCATTACTTGCCAAAGTAATAGCAGCAGTCAGGGAAGTTTCAAATATAACCACAGTGGGAATACAACTGGGCAGATGACAGAGGATTTGGTAGTTTGGACCTTCTTCATGGTGTGTCAGTGAGATTTCTGTAGAGCTGGTGAACAGCCAGCAGGAATTCCTGGTTCAGTGAGACATGTCTGCAGGAGTTCGTGTTGGGGTTTCTTATGAAGTGTCCTCAGAGACAAAGCAGTTCTTGGGCTCCTACATTCATCTTGTAGTGATGGGTGGCAAGCAGGGAAGGAGGTGAGGAACAAATTTTGTTGTGAGTGGGCCGCAAGTATGCAACACATTTAAGAAACTAAAGGAAGATAATTAGGGTGACCTAATTACGCTAAGATGGGCATGCTAGCAGACAGCCTCTAGGATAGATTTTATTTGCAGTTTTCAGACATGCATTGAATATATTTGCTTTTAAACATCTGGGTGGTTGATCCGGGGTCATCTGCAGGTTTGAGTTGTGCTCTTTGAGGGCATTACACCTGCACCCAGCTCAGCTCTATTTCACTTTTATGTCACATGGCCTTTTTTGGGAGGTGAAAGCATAAGGAGTAAACCTCCAAGGGTCAATACTTCAAGGTGAGTAATACTTACAGAAAATCTTAATTAAGCTTAATTAAGGGCTGTAAGAAATAGAGCATTGGTCAGTCTGCTTGTAGAAATCCTGTACTACTCTGCTGAATGTTAGTGGTGAGGATTTATTTGTCAGTCTGCTACCTTTTCTTTATCTTGCAAAGGAACAGCTGTTTGTTAATCATGTTGCAATTTGCAGTGTGGAGGCAGTATTGTTGCTTTTATAGCTTTAAAGCTATTGAAATTTAGTGTTCATGCATGAATGTGACAGGACCACATATCAGACAGATCCACCACTTCAAGTTTTTGAAGTGGTCCCTAATCTCTACCACTTACTCTTCTGGAATATAAAACTCATATCAAGGAGAGCCTTTAGATAGGAAAACAACAAATTAAGTTTGGCTTGAAGTAATACCTGTGACAACCTTGCCTACAGGGCTAATGAAATTGGAAACCATTCCAGTGTCTCTCCATATTTCCAAGGTTGATCCTTCTCTTTCCTTTGCCTCTTAGGCTCCACTTTGAGTCAACTCCCCATTTCAGATAAGTCCATGGCACCTCAGGTTTTTGTTGTCAAGGTTGCTAATTGGCACTGGGATTTTGGGGGTTTTTCATACTCCCAAAACTGTGACTGTGAAGCATTGTGCCTACTGACAGGCTGAATGTCATCCCATCTGTGTAGCTGCTGAAATAAAACTTTATTCTCTCCATGATTTTTCTTTTGCCAGGTATTAAGGGGGAAAAAGAATATGATGCTAACTGTGCTGATATGTACTCTATCCATTTCCAGCCCAAGACTTCTATAAAATGGTAAATTATTGTAGTCTCATGCTATGTTAATTCAAGCCAAATTAAAGCATACCATGAATTTAATTTGGCTTTTATGGGCTAACTTAATGGTGGTTTATCCAAAGGATCACACATTATTCCTCATTAGATAAATTAACTTAGCAGAATTTCATTCACTATAGACAAAGTTCAACTGTTTTACATCACAGAAAGATTTTAATTAAAAATCATGGACTTGTGATGGAGGTTATTATACCAGATTTTCTTGACCTGTGAGTAAAAAAAAATTTTTTTTGCTATTCTTAATTCATTATGCCCTTTCTAACCTCTTACTTTGTCAGCTGTATTTTAATTCTGATTTTTGTCTGTGTTTCAAAAGTTCTGGTTGGGGAATTTAAAAAAAAAACACACACCCAAAAGAACCTCTTTCAAACAATATTGCTTCAGAAAAGTCATGCTGGGAGCTACACATACCACTATGCACTCTTGATGTTGAATATAATCCTCTAAAGTAGAAGAGTTTCATCATATTTTCCAAAAATGCCAGGTGCTTTCGGACCTTTTATTAAAATTCAAATATATTCTCAAGGATGCTACAGACATCCTTGTGATAGCTTAAGAGATTGTCTCAAATTTTCCAGGTAAATGACTTTCAGAAGTTATAAGAACAATTCTGAAGGGCCTTGGAGTCATCTGTGCTTCTTGTCATCCCTGGTGAATGTTTATTTGGAAATTTCTGTGGTTGCGAGCACTGAGACATGGGCCCTGTTGCCGTACAACAGAGGCACACAAGGGAGACTTTATTTCAACATATCCTTTAACCAGAAGGATGCTGAAGATTTTCTTTCTATAGGTTTTCTGAAGGTTTTCTTTCTATATCTCTTCACCCTCAGAATATTTTTTAATTTCATGTCAGAAAAGTATCAAGAAAGATTTTTCTTTTATTTTTTTTTTGCCCCTACCGTTTTTTTGTAAAAATAAAGCCTTTTCCATAAGTAAGTAGGTCATGATAAAGGAAGAATTCATACAGCAGACTTCCCCTACAACTGCTTCTTGCTGCTTGCTGAGGGTCAAGTGATTTTTCAAAATATCTTTGCATTCCTGTCTTGGTTTCAGTTGCAGCTTATTACTGCAGAGAGGGATGCCAGGCATCTATCATGTATATCACTGGTACTTTAAATGTTTTGCTCTAGTGCATCTCTATTTTCTTCCACCTACAAGAACTTCTTGATTTTTATTTATGAATTTGGATTTTTTCTCCTTCTTTGTTCTCTTACTTCAGTCTTTCATTTTATTTACTGTAAAGAGAACTGCTGCATACATTTTCAGTACATAACAATTTTCAGTGTACTGAAAAGACACACTTAGAGTTTAGAGATGGTACCCTTCCCTGCATGAGATGATTTTCCTATTCCCAGAATTACCTGGGGAAAAAAAACCCCAATGCTATTAAAACTGAATACATAGTCAGTTTCAAACATAAGGAAAGGAGAAAACTGGTGAAACTATACCTTTAAAGGCAGTTTCAGAAAATTTATTTGCAAAACATAGAATGAAGTACGATGTATTAGTTTTGATTGTTCTTGCTAAAAGTCTTATCTTTTGCATACTCTAGATGTGGAAAACAAAATCCAGTGTCATATTTAAATGACACATCTTTTCACTTTTCTGAATTCTTCCCTATATTCTAAAAATTGCTGGGGAGGGAATGAAAGGAAATCTAACAGAAATATTTCAGAAGAATGTGACTTTGAAATCATAGACTATTTCTGGCAGTGTAATGATAAATAATAAATGGTAATAATGAAAGGAATAAAATACCAGAAACAAGTTCAGAATTGAAGAATTGACATTAGTGACTCTGTGTTGAACCTGCCACTATTGTCTCCTTTAGCTCTCAGTCTGTACTTGAGCAGCAGCTGGCAAATACCTTGTAAATCTACTACAGCACATATCTGGGAGACAACAAAATAATCAGCAGATTGCAACAATAAATTTAAGTGATAATGATCTTGGGGTTCAAGTGTCTGAAGCAATTAACACCTTCTGAGGTTACTTAAATGCAAAAACCAGAACTGATTTCCTAGGGGCATTTTAAAAAGTATTTTGATTAAAATAAAGTCTGAAGATATTTTCTTCAATTATTGAATAATTAAAATAATTGTTTTGTTAGCAACCGTTGTAATGTTGAACTTCTTGGGAAAAATTTGAATAGCTGGAGAAAGCCAAGCCAGCTTATTCTCAAAACCAGAATACATTACTTGTTTTCTAAATATGTTTGGATATATTATTTTACTGTTCCTTTGGAATTTTTATGCTTTTCCATAATTCCATTTATTTCCATAAAACATAATGGCAATGGAGAGTATGGGTTAGGTTGGGAGGAAGAATTAAGTAAGGTATTGGTCTCCCTGTTTATACTGAATTTTCAAAAATATCTGATAGGTGTTTGAGCACCAGAATGTCAGAAAAAAACCCAATACAGTACCAAGACTTAGTTTTGTGTTTTATATATTTACGACATAAAACTGTGAATGTAAGCATCCACAAGTAGCTTTAAGGATACTTGGAAAAAATTCTGATTCAAGAGGAGATTGTTTTTGGGAACATCCATCCATTTCAATTAATGCTGATAATTAAAAAACATCTGTAAAACCATCTTGTGTAATATTTTATTATATTAATAAAATATTAATTAATGGAATTAATATTTTAATTAATAAAATGCAGAAGTGAGTAAGTTAAATAAATGGACTGTACGTTGTGGGTGAGCCAATACAATAGGGATGTTGTAATATCCTCTCTGGTCTAGGAACATTTGAACTAACACCAATTTGATTCAGGTAAGATGGCAAGTCCAACTGCACAACAATCCAACAAAACTCAGTAACTTATACTGTGGAGTCTGACTAATTGCTCATTTTGCACAATAAGATCACTCTAACGCCCAAAATTGAGCTTTCTTTTAGCAATTCACAAGAAGGTAACTATGTTTTGAATTACTGCTCAAATTCTTACATCCTAGCCAATGTTACCTGAATTCCATTGCTGTATAGCCCTCAAACAGCTCCTGCACAGGACTGGTGGTACAGCCAGGAGAAAAAAAAAAAAAAAAAGAAAAAGAAAAAAAATAAAAAGGATGTGGATCTCTGGTTCACTATGGACCCCCATGGGCTGCAGGGGGCTAGCTTTTCTCACCATGGGCTGCAGCACCTGGAGCATCTCCTGTCTCTCCTTCCTCACTGACCTTAGTGCCTGCAGGGCTGTTGCTTTTGTATCTTTTTCCTTGTTCCTCTTTCACAGCTGCTGTACAGTGGGACGTTTTTGCCTGTTATTAAACGTGGTATCACAGAGTTTCATCAGCTGAATGGGCTCCGCTTTGGGCAGTGGGCAGTTTTGGAGCTGGCCAGAACTGGCTGTCAGTTCTGGGGAAAAATGTGGGGGCAACTCCTGGTGTCTTCTCACTGAAGTCACCCCTGCTGCTCCTTGGCTACCAAAACCTTTCCACATCGACCAATAGTTGCATTATTACAATGGAGTGATCGTCATATAAATAAACAAAATGCTTCTTGATGTTCTTCCGAACTTCTGTGTGTGTTACAGTTCCACATCAGGGAAAAGCTTTACCTTGGAGAGAAGACTTCGCCTTTCCAGCTGAATGCAAGTTTACTCTGAATATAGGAAGTCAAATTAATATCTGATACTACTGCATGTTTAATCGGGATGGAAACATAGAGTCAGTTTTGATTACAGAGGATTTATCTATTTGCTACATCCCAATTTCATTTAATATTGGAGTTCTTAAATTGGAATAATTCAGTGTAAATGTTATATACTCCAGGAAATAGTGACAAAACTGAAAATATAAGTCATATAATAAAAAAAGGGTATTGTTGGGAAAAGTAAATATACTTCTCTTATAAGGAGAAACAGGAAGTCTTTGTTTATCTTGCTTGGTGGACTCAGTTCCAAACAGTGAACTGAGTAAAAAGAAAATGTCATTGAGCAAGGGGCTGAACCTTCACAAGGTGTTTAGACAGGCTCTTAGGACACAAGGGGACAGAGGAGCAAGTGGTCCCCTTTGCTTTGACATCAGTCATTGAAGTGGCTGGTGGCACCTAAGGCGGAATATAAGCTGCTAAATGAGAAGCCAAGCACCAGTACCATAGAGGTAGCACTTGGTGAGCTGTGCAGCAGGCAGAATCAGATAAAAAAGTTGCTAGATAAAGTCTAGAAGTATGTCAAGAGGTGTCAAGGTAAGAGAGTTCATTTACTGGGAAATATTTCACTGAATAGATTAAGTCCTCCACTGCTGTTGCCAGTCCTTCTAAAGCAAAACCAAATATGATTGCTAAATATGATTGAATTATTTTAGTTAAATTAAAATATGATAGAGAAATCACATACAGAAAAGCCTACCTTTTGGGATGAGTTAATATCAGTTTTAAGACAGAGAAGTTTAGTGTACTTGCTGGAAGGAGTTGCTTTTATTTTTCAAATGCAGAACATGGGAATGGTTATAGCAGTTCAGACCAGGCTTGATGCAAGTACTTGGCATTGTCAGTTCATCAGCAGGAAAGGGTGAGATTTTGATCTTGCTTTGCTAGAATAGTATCCTGACCACCAGAAGTCTGTGATTAAAGTGTTTAGTGAGAAAATTGCCATCTCTCCATAAAGAAGTTTTGAATTGATTTTTTGATCTATGAACTAGTCCAGTTTAATTTCATGTATTTGTGAATACATGAAATGTATTTCATGAACTTTTAGCATTCATAACATCCTCTGGCAAGACATTTCACACCTACTTTGCACAGTGTGAAGTGTTCTAGAACAATTGAAAAGTAGTGCTTTTTCTTTCAATGGATAATTATGTTGTCACCAGATGCTGTGGTTGTCAAAGTGGAGGTTCCAAGAGCAGTAGTACAAACTCATGGAGAGACAATCAGCTACAGCAATTAAATGCAAAAATATAATTGCTATCTTTTAAAGTACCAAAATCACAGATACTTGGAAACAGAGACAAACCTCAGGGGAAGCATGCCCTGCCCATATAAAGCAGGCAGGGTTTGCCAAATTGATTGACATTTTTTGTAGCTCTGAGCAGTTGTCTATATGTTCTTCACTGAATTGTCTGTATTTATTGAGGACATTAAAGAAGTCAGTGAAAATTAAATTAAAATAATTGTTGGTGTTCCTCATCTCTTAGCTCCACTTGAGCTGATGTTGTAACACAGTTGTTGATGTTTCTAGGCAAGACTTTGTAGAGGATAGGAATAAGGCTTCATACCTTTGTTCTTTTTGTTCAAAGTCTCTTAAAATATTTATGAGCATTTAGGGCAGATTGCTGCTGAAAGCTCTGATATCACTTGATAAAATTGGATATTTTATTATGCAGATGACAGCTGTTTGTTAGTCCCTCTTTTCATAAAGGCTCTCTACCATCAATTGTCAGTAGCTCAATAGACACCAAAATAGTTCCTCATGTTTACTTTTACTCAGAAAAAGTGTAGTTGTGCCAGAATACAGCTTGCTGAGAAACAGTTCAGCATAGCTATCCAACAGCGAGAAATCTAAACATAATCACACATGTGACCAGAGTATCTGTCCCTGCAATGCTCACTGCTGTGCAACTCCAAGAAGATCAGTTAAATTGCAAGTATCTGCTGTTGTGCTAGCCCTGTAATTACTCAAACCTGTCAATGTTATGGAGTTGGCAAAACTTTTTATTGTATGAGAGCCACATGAATTTCTATTCTGTGCACCAAGGACTTGCAGTGTGTTATGCTTATGGCCATGAGGATTTCAGTGCACACCCCAGTGTCTCTTTCACTGTCTGCCAGACAGCCCTGCTGGCAGCCAACAACCCTCACAGGTCACTCCTGCTGCTTCTCCTGACTTCAGTGATGTGTGGCCTTCACATGGGACATCCTTTCTCCCAGCTGCAGAGGGCCTTTGGGTAGGTGGGAGGTCTCTCCTGTGTATTCAGCTGCTGTGCTGTTCTCTCCAGAAATGTTTCTTGTCTGTGTGCACCCCTAACGCCTCAGGCAGTTCTTCCTCCCTGTGTATTCACATCCTTTTCTCAGTGGAGGATTAGAGTTTTTATTTGTCAGCTGCTCCTCTGAAGAGGATTCAGGAAGGTTCACACTTCAACCCACAAATTCCTTTGACTCTTCTGCTTTGCAGCAGTTCATCTGGCTATTTTTTCTAATTAAAATAGGCAGTTCTTTGTACACTTTGTCAGATGCCAGCTGTGATATTAAGCTGTCTTTGTCATAGCAAGAGGCAGGACACTTCACAAACCTTTGCTTAGTGATTTTGTTGTATTTTCCCTTGTGAATTTTCCAGGTAGTCTGTATCAAGTCAGCGTGCTAAGAGATACACTTAATGTAATTATTTCATTAATATGTATGTTTGCTATTTATATTTTGCTTATTCCTGGCTTTTGGCTGAGGGTAAGCACAGCAATTAATGTGTTTGGGGTAGGCAGTTCTCAGCCCCTTCTCCTGAAGAAAATTGTGATAAGTGGCAAATCACACGTACTTGAAATTCTAGTTTTGGTAAATGTATTGCAACCATGGTTAGTGTTTCAATGTGCAGCCAAGTTCAGGGGCACAGCATAGCTGCCCTGTTTTATACACGGCTTGAAAGGGAGCTGGCTGAGTTCAGGTCATTGAAGTAGACATATTGATGACAATTCAGGCAAAATATCAAAACTTGGTGATAAAAGCAGTGTTGACTCCTTCAGATTATATTTTTCATGATGCAAGGTTGTGACTTTTTAGAAGGGATTCTCTCCCCTTCATTGTTATCAGTCATGCTACAAGTAGTAAGACAGCTTCTTGTCATCATCATGTGGCCAGGACTTTCTAGCTTTTGCTTTTTAATGTGAATTTTGGTTCTTAGGCAGTCTTCTGTTATCTTCTGTAAATAGATTGCTGCCAAGGGTTTTCCCTGGACCCAGCTGGAGTCACTTGGAGACAACAATTCAGGAAAACGTTGGGTGGCAATATGATGGGAATTTCAGTGATTGTTGTCTTTCAACAGCACTGCCCCCTTTTATGGTTCCATATGTAGGGTTTGGGAATTGAAGACCATGAGCAGCAGTGGTGGCCACCTGGGATTTCTGAAAAAATCCAGTTGTTCTCAGGGCTCCAGGAGCTCGCTAAGGATACGTTCCTCAGACTAGAGGCAGGACGAAACCTTTTCTCCTGCTTGTCTGTCTGGCTTGGTAGGGCTATTATTTTTATCCGAATGTTTATTCTTTAATGCTTGTGACAGACTGTTCTGTTGCTTGCAGGGAAGAATGTTATACACAGTGTATGTTGTGAAATGTGACATTAAACAAATGTGAAAGTCTGCTTTCTCCCATCTTTCTCATTTTTCCTTTAATTTCTGTCCAGTGTGGCCAGCCACAGTATTAAGTTCTTCTTCTTTATCTCTGAGACATACTTTAGACTTTTGAGACAGTTTTGCTCAAGGAATAGGCAGTCTACTCTAATTATTCATGGTGGCCTAGAAGAGGGAGACCTGAGACTAGTCAGGAGGAAAGCACAAAGGTGAAAACATGGTAGCCTTTTAACTGAATCACATTGAAGAGAATCCCAGGTGTTGTTGTAGGTACTTTGGATTGACCAGTAATATATTTCAGCAGCGTGAACCTTTCACTTTGGGAGAGATGAGCAAACATTTTGGCATACCTTCCCAAGAGAATTGTTGTGTGATTGAAAAGGGGTTGTTGTCATGCTAGTATATTCATAACCATGAAAAAACAAATTAGAAAGATCTTATACCAGTTCTGGACCTCCCAGCAAGCTGACCTGCTGCAACCCACAATTTCTTAAGTTTACTGCAGTGATAAACATTTTGTAGGCAAATAGAAGTTAAAAATGCATCAGATGTTTTGTGATGTAAGGGTGGATTTTATTTCAGATAACATACCATAAGTCCTTATCATTTATTTATACATAACTTCGACATGGCCCTTCACAGGCTGCAACTTTCGACAGTTATTTTACTGTTAACATAATTTGTGTTTCATATATGGCTTATATTCTTCTCAAACTGCTACTTAGTGATACATTTTAAATGTGACCTAATAAAAAAAATAAAAATAATTATAGTAACTGGTTTAAAGTTGGTATGAAAACCAGTTCAGCAATCTCTTCTGCTGCAGCTTCATGTCATAAGGTGGAAGAGGGAAAATACTCGGCTAAATGTCAATTAAGTGCAGATACCTAAAGCTCTGTGTCCTTGGCTGCTTTTAGATTTAAGAAGTGGCTGAGCCTTCTGGTTGCACTTGGAATAAACTGGTCTTTGAGTAGGGAGTGGAGGAGTAAGAATGGAGAATGCTGCTTCTTCCAATGATCACAGTCTTAATTCCCTCACAATGTGAGCTTGTCACCAGCACATTAAACTGACAGGGGAGCCTCTGCTGTACTGAGAAGTTTTGGGGTTTTTTTCTGCATTAAGAAAGAAAACATTGGGCTATATTATGCAATTTAAGGGAGTTTATTCATTAAATATCTGTGTCATTTTGAATAAGTGGGAGCAATAATTCTATTCTTGCAGATAGAATGCAAATATAATAATTTTTCTTTTAGCATACTAATTCAGTAAGGAGATTAATATAAGCTTCCAAACTTCTTAGTCAAAATCTTTATTCTCTCTGCAGAATGCAATACAATTACTACTTGGATGCTGATAGTAAATGAACTGTTTTATTGAATAGTCATAATGAAATATTGGAGGCTGGTGTGTGATAGTTCTTATAAAGAGTACATTCAAGGAAGACTTTGCAGAGGAGGCAAAAGAGGGCAGAAAACTTGTGTTTCAAAAAGAGATAGGAGTGGCTGTTAGTGGAGCAGTGGCAGCTGCTATTGTATTCTGTTGGTACTTCTGACTTCCAGTATGGTTTGGAATCAGGCACATAATTTATTAATACTCTATTGCAAGCTTAGGAATTAGGGTTATTATGAATTATTAATACTACTTTATTCAAGGATTGATATATCTTTTACAATACTGACTAGCATGAGTCTTTTTTTCCTAATTTTCAGTCTTGGTCTGAGTTTGCAGTAAAATCCTCTACACCTGAAATAACGATCAAGCTAATTATCAGGGAAGCCAAGAACAGGTCAGGTTAGAAGGACCTCAGAATGTCATCTAGCCCAGCCTGCCGCTCAAAGCTGTGTGAGCTATGAGAGCAGAACAATTAATCCTTAGCACTTCAAAAGAATATTTTATCTTTTGAAGACTTGGTGCTACACTCCAAAATGACAGGCTCTCTGCTGCATATTTTTGCACAGAATACTGAGGTTGGACTTTAAGTTGAAGCTCCTTAGGAGTGTTCTTTAAAGACAGAACTTTCTTAACAGAGACCATCAGTAGTCTCAAACTTTCCTCCAACTATGAAAGCCCTGCTGACAATCCGGTGTTACATTACAAATTTTGCTTTGGGAAATGGTAGCTCTAAATGGAGAGAATGTTTTGGTCAACCATTTGCTACTGGACTTTTTTGTTATTTGTCAAATGGTGGTAGCAAAATTCTAGTTTTGTAGAATGAGGTTTTGTGATGGTTTTGTGATGAGGCATTTTTCCTGTTCTTTTACTATGGCTCATTAGGAGTCCAGAAGAGAGTGCTCGAATTTTTCTTGTTTAGGTCTTATGTTTATGTCTGTGGAACCCCTGATTTTTTTTTTTTCTTGCCCAACTAACTACTCAGCAGTTTACTTCTTAGTTAATTTATTTGTGACATTGAATATTGTCTCTCTCTTTTTTTTTTTTCCAGTGTGACAATGCAAAAGGACTCAAAGCCTTCTATGATGCAATAAAATTTGGACCTAACCATCTGATGGTTTTTGGTGGTGTATGTGCAACAGTTACTTCTATCATTGCTGAATCTCTGAAGGGATGGAATTTGGTTCAGGTAAGGCATGGAATGGAATATATTCTAATGCTGTCTTGTGTGCATTTAAAAAAAATTAGAAACTTAGCTTTGACGCTTTTAAAGCTTAGAATTTTGTGGAATTTTTATGTTTCAGTTTTGAAGGCTGGTTAATGTGTAAAGATTAGTTGCTTGTATATAGTGCTAGATTTTAAGCCTTGGCATTTCACTGTAATCAAAAATGCTTGTGAGTTCGGGGTAGCAATCATGTGTCTCAGTAGATTAATTAAATAAGAATAATGTGTCTCAAAAAGCAGCCTAGGTGAAATCAAGTTCAGGCATGGTAGGGGGGCAAACCTAGGACTTTTAAAAAGTTAGAAGAAACTCATCAGGCTTAAATTATGGTTCTTCAGGGTATTTACTCAGTCTGTACTCAGTCAGAACACAGTAATTCCTATGCACTTTAAAAGTGCTGGAAGTGCATAAATTCTAAATAGTGACTAGGTTCATGTCTCAGTATTTGACTCACGAAGCACATTTATTCCCAGTTGCTCTTCTTTCTGACTTTCTCAAAGGTCAAGTTTGTGGAAAGGTTTCCTCTGCTGAGGAATCAGAATTTATTAATACTGATCTCTGAAATGCAGATGATAACAGCATGATTTTGTTCATTTATTCAATCATCTTACTAGTGATAATTTTCAGATGGATGGCTGATCACATAGCCATTGAGTTTTGCTTTTCTGATGTGGAAATACCTTGGCTTTCTACTCAATGTTCATATTGCCCCAAAATACTCCTGTATATATATTTTTTCTTAAAAAATCTGAATTATTCTACAACAAAATAAAAAATACAAAACAATTACCTGAGGTTACAAACAGGCTCCTCTTCTCCACCTGGAATACTCACTGAGAGTAGTGCAGCAAGAACAAATGAGGCATAATTAAGTTTGTGAAGAAGATGATGATCAGAGTACAAATGGGAAAACCTTAGGAGGATAATTAAAGTAGCTTGTTAACTGTGTTTGCAATGCTTGTCAGATCAGATATTTTTTCCTTCTGCTTTGGGATTTTTTTCTGATATAAAAAGCAATTCCTCTGTGAAACCAAATAATAGTGTGTCTCTGGGGAGAATGGAGAAAATAACAGAAGCCTTGAAACTAGCCTTTAACACTCTCTCTTAAAATTGGCCTAGTTCATGACCTATAATGAAGTATGTGGCTGGAACTCTTGTTGTGTTTTTTTTTTTTTTTCAATTTGTCACATGGAATTTCTGTATGATGTAGGATGTTTTAAACAGCTGGGTTTCATTGTGCTAAAGACTTTTTCATTTGCAGTCAAGTTCTGCCTAATACGATCTGGAAATCAATTTGTTCATGAAGTTGCTCAGTCTGAGGAAGGGTAATTAGAAAGCTTTTAAATTCCTGAATTTGTCAAGATATACGTCCAATTATAGAATGGTATGAAGTATTACTACCAGAGAGCATTTATTTCTACCACTATAGCTGTGACTATGTCTTAAACATTATTTATGATATCAGTTCATCAAGGTGTTCTTGACTGCTTGGGCTTAGTATCCTGTGGGCACTAGATAAATCCTCACATGGCAAAATGGCCCTTTATGTCAGGTTTTTATATCTGGATTGGTTGAATGATGAAAAACCCACAACAGCATGGCTGGGAATTGTGGCAAGGCTTAGTAAATGGTATAGCAGCAATGGCAACAATCTAAATATTGTTTGTGAAAGTGTTATGTCCTGTAGTGACAGCAATATGTGTATCTGCAAATCAGCAGATGTAGCATGTATAAGATAGTGGGGAAACAGAGTACAAATCCTTCCACTCCTCAGGATCCACTGTCATAAGTGTCTCTGATTAAAAGCAGAACTTGAATAGAAGGAGAAGATAGAAATCTGTGGTTCTCAGAAGTGGAGCAATAATATTCAGCCTGATAAAATACAAGGCTGTCCTCCCTCAAAACTTGAGACTTCACCTCAAGGAATCACAGCAAACTCACATAAATTGTTTTATGAAATCATGATGATGATGAAGTCATTTCATGTTGCGGTCAGGAAGAGGGAAAACAGCATAGAGACAAAAACTAACCTGACATTGTAGTATTGAATAGAGGATTTTCATTTGGATGTCTGACTCCAAAGCTCTGTCCCTGTCCTTGTGCCTGCAGTCATGAAAACAAAGCTCTTAACCCTAGCAGGGACATTTGATTTGGTTTGATTTACACAGGTGTCATGACTTTCCGCAAAGTGATGACTCTCTTACATGCAAGATAAAAGCAGGATGATACTGGTAGTCTTGGGAAAATAGGAATGAAAGACAAATAATACAATATAAGTGAAAGAAAAATAACTTTCCTCACCAAATACAATATGAGGCTTGCTGACTGCAAAACCATTCTGAAAGCCTTTTAGCCTTGATTTCCAAGTTACTGGGTGACTGCTTTTCCTCTGTTTGTATGAATTTTTCTTTTCTGCCTTTTCTTCATTCTCTACAACAAGAAGTTGCCAAAACCAAACAGTGAAAGAAAAGGCCAAGAGTATAAATGTGCTGGAAATTTTCATATTTCATTTTCTACTCAGGCAATTACAGTAGTGGTGAGGGAGGGGAAGGAAACAGATTCTTGCAGTGTGTCTTCAGTCTCTACTCTCCTTACTGTATGCTTTTGATAATGATCATGTCTTTTTTACTTAACTGGTTAAATCAGGTCACTGACAGCCTGCAACAATGTGAAATAGGGAAGATTATAAAGGTTGAGGAAAGTCTCAGTTTGAAGGTGACATATCTTATTTCCATGTCATATCAAAAAACAGGTACTTTTCCTTCTCCAGCTTTACAAATTCCGATTTAGTTTTGACAGCAGCAGAAAGGGAATTTGTGTTCTCAATTAGCTGCCTTCAACTGCTGGCTGATTTAATTATCTCTTACTGTAAAAAAATTATTTTTTAATGGAGCATTTCATTTCTGTGAAAGGAGCAAGTTGTTTTAGTCTGCAAAGTCTTATGTCATCCTGAAGGACTTTCACTGAGGTATGCTAGGTGACACAACTTGGAAAATGCTTTTTGAACAGATATTCTTAGCAGAACAAATGCAGGCACCCATTCCTTGGCCTCTCAAATTAAAAGCCTCGCTGTGGGTAATCTCTGTGTGCCAGCAGTCCTTTGTTGAGTGACAGTCTGAATAAGGGTTGGAGGCTGTCTGTCCAGCTTTGATCTCCAGGCTGTGGAGTGGAATCAGTTTGAACTTTTGGTGGTTTAGTTTAAAAGTGCCAATAATATCTTGTGCCTTTGACAGTGGGCCTCAAAGGCACAATAGTGGAAAGTTGCTGTTCTGTAAGGGGAATACATCAATGTCAAATTCTTCCACATTAATCTTACTCTCATTCTCTTTCAATATGTATTCAAGGCAATTAAAGAGTGAAGAAGAGCCATGATGAGTATCTCTTAATATCTTGCAAAAGACAAATTATGTATTTTTATTCTGTACATCGAAGCATTCCTGCTAGTATCCAGTTAGTGTGAAATGGAGGAGTGTTGGGAATTTAGCTGCTAGAAAATGGAAAAGTACAAAACCATGGATAATTCCAAGTCCGGCACCTGCAAGATAACAGTGTCCTTGGGCCTAGCTGTGGTAGGATAACAAACAGTGAAAGAGGCATGAGAAAAGAGACATGTAACCCCCCTAAGGAATGAGGAAGAGTTGATGGTATAGTTTAACCAAGAGATTACTTAGCTTACAGAATATTCATAAGCTTATTACTTGCTTTATAAGTGTCTGATGCTCTCTTCAATAAACGGAATTTGCTTATCACTCATATTGAGTGTCTGAGTCTCCCCTCACTGACAAATGGCTCGTCCCCGACAAAGGCCCACATTTTTTCTCTGTGACAGAGGAGATCTTTAGTTATTCAGTCTTTCTCTTCTATTTCAGTATATCCATCAACTGTTATCTCCATGTGAATTTCTTACAGTGGCAAAAGTATTTTACATAGATTGCTGCTCCTCTTGTTTTTCATTGTCATCTCTCACTTTTCCTAATTGCTTTGTTAACACAAACATTTAATCAGCATGATGATGATGACCACACTGGTCATCTCTCTTAATCTGTGGAATTCCTTCTCAATTTTTGGGGATTCTTTTTCTGGCATTGTGCTATTGATGTTCTCTTACAGCCTGCTTCATTTACAATTTCATTTAACTCTGGAAATAAACTTCTGCCAGAAAAAAAAAGTATAAATTTTTGTGCTTCCTCAGAATATCTTCTGTTCCTACATATTTTATGTAATCTAGTCATAACTGCTGGCTTGTAGGCAAGTAACTCCTTCAGGCAATACAGTGATTAGATTGTAATGACATTCAAAACTGAGGAACCTTATTTTGGATTCAGCATCTCATGTTAGAAAGTTTTCTAACAAAATTATAGGTACCCTAATCATGATATATTACTGCTTACTCTTGGGCATATTAATATAGGATGAGTTCCTGTGTTAGAAAGGGGAGTTGTAAAGCGAAAATTCCTGGTTCTCATGCAAGTAGATATTAAAGAGCCTATCCTGAGATTTGTTTTATTGTCCCAGAGATCCATAGGTATTCAAATCCCACCTCTGAGTTACTGAAAAGGCTGCTGGTGTTCAAGAATATTGGTGATGTTTCTCGCTTTTGCTTCCCTTCTGAAACAAGGCTGATGTGACTGCAGTGTCAGTTCCTCCTAGGAATTTCTGACCAATGGCCAATCGCAACCCAGTTTTAACAAGGGATTTCCCAAAGATTGTTAGCTTCTACACATTGCTGTGAAAATGAGCTTCTGTGGACAGGGATCCATATGAAGGAAGAGGAGGCTTCAAAATGAGCACAGAGAACTTAGGGCCAGCTGTGCTGTGTTGTCTTCATGTCCAGCTGCTGTTTAGGGAAAGGGGATTGATTGGCTCAAGATGATTGTTAAAAAAACAGGAGAAAAAAAAATTGAGGAAACACAAAGGAAGGGGGAAACTCAAAAGGGTATGTAGTTGGAGCTGAGGTATGTGTTTGTAGAAGCCAAGATACATGTATCTGTAAGAAACCAGGCTTTGTAAGGTGTCTGTTACTCATAAAAATTATTGTTAACACAGAATTTCACAGCTATGTTCAAATTAAAATGATGTGGCTAACCATGAAAGTATGGCAGGTCATCACAGAGATTTCTATACTGGCCACTGAATCAAATTTCTTCTTGTCAATATCTGAATTTTCTAAATCCTTATGCTTTTCACCTGGAGCTCCAGCATGGACACATAAAATATTTGATAAAAGTGTGGTGTTTTATTTTCTTTTTAGCCTTTTTCATCATGTTTGCTCCAGTACAGTGAGTTTGTGCTACTTTTGCCTTCACTGCACAATTTTCATGTATTATTAGTTTGAGTAATGAAAAGGGCATTTAAACTAGTCTTTGGCTAAGAAGATTAGCTACTTCTATCTATGTGATGCAGGCAGTCCCTCTTGAAGAAGCCTTTTTCCCTCTGGAATATGACCTGATGCACCAACAAACTAGAATCTTTCTCTTTTTGGCCCATAATTCACTATTGTAATCTTCTTTTTTTCTTCTTTTTCCTATTTTTTTTTTCTCCTGGGATTGGAGGGATTTTATAGATTTTCTGTATTTGTGTTGTGCTTTTAATAGACAAAGTGCATGAGGGAAAGACACCTCTTGAGGCCTTATTATATAAGGTGCAAACCTGAGGACATTCTGGTCCTGCTTTCAGGAGTTGGCTGAGCACATGAGGAAGTTTTGCTCACTTCTCTGTAGGAATGCCCAGGAGCAGGAGAAGAGCAGGGTAGGTCTGACCTTTGGGCAGAATTTCCTGTGAAGTTTCTCCTCATTTGAGAGAAGCTGTGGTGAATGTGGAGGGAGATAGACCTTTTAGTTCTGCAAATCCTCCCCCTGGTGCAAGCTGCCAGCAGGAGCCCTGCCATTATCCATGAGCCCTCCTGAAGATTTGCAGCTGCTGCTGGAGAAGAGGGTGCATGGGGAGTTGAAACAGATGATCAGTGCCATAGCTGCTAATTAGGCCGTGTGTCTCAGTGTGGGGATGGATGCATGTGTGCACAAGGTAGAGCAGACCTGGAAGCAGTTGTATGTTCACCTTTCAGCTGAGAGAAATGGATGTGGCAGTACAGCAGGCAAGACTGGTCTAGGGCAAAATAATTTCTTTAGTTACTCTGGATCCTTTCACAGGGATGCTGAGTCCCAGTGCATTATTGCAGTTGTAGCCTGGGGGAGAGATTTGCATCACTTTGCTGTTAAGACCAGAAACATGGTCCACAAAATTTAAATTGCAAAGTTCAGAAAATTTCCAGGCTGAGGTATGGCAGGAAGTGCACGTCCTAAATTTCAAATGCACTGCAAGATATAGTAGGACCTTCTTTTTTCCTCTTCTTTTTTCCTCTTCTTTTCTCCTCTTCTTTTCTCCTCTTCTTTTCTCCTCTTCTTTTCTCCTCTTCTTTTCTCCTCTTCTCCTCTTCTTTTCTCTTCTTCTTTTCTCCTCTTTCTTATTTTCTTTCTTCTTTTCTCTTCGTCCTCCTTTTCTCTTCTTTTCACCTTCTGCCTAAATGTATGACATTGATTCTATGGCTGAACCTGTCTTTGCATCAATTTGAAACTGGCTTCTATCCAGCGTTCACTTTTATTTAAATATGGTGAGCTGTTCTTTTTCTTCTTGTTTGTCCTGCAGAAAACATCAAAACTACAATTTATAGTCTAGTTTTTGCCTTTGATCTAGTGTCTAAGGTTCAGTTCATTACATAAAGTGTGAATAAAAGTATTTTAATACAGCTCTAGAGTTAGGTCAAGGCAGTTCAAGACTGAACCTGTATATTTATTCTAACGCGATTTGCATGTTCTAGCATGCAAATTCAAAAATGGGGTTCAAAAAACCCCTCCATTTTTTTCTTATTTTTCTTCTTCTTAGCTGTTTGGACATATTCATTCAATCACTTTTGTTTTAGTGTTGGATCAATAATATTAAATGAATGAATGGCCTCAGAAACTGAAACACGCTGAAAAGGCCTGGGTGTCACTTTGCCTTGCAATATAATTTATGCTTGGGAAAACATTTAATTCTGAACAAATCAGATATTCCCTCTGTCTGAATCTGAATGATCTCTTGAACAAAAATAAAATACATTAAAAATATCCCAGACACACATGGGATAAGCATTGTAATGCATAAGCATTGATGGTTTTTTTTTTTTTTTCAAATACAAAGCCTTATGTTATAATGCTAACACACATTATTGTGAGGTGTTTAAAATGTCCAGGTTAATTTATAATTAGAATAAATAATGGCTGTGAACTTTGGTATTTGGGGATTTTTTTTCCCCTCCATGTAATTTTTTATTGTTGCACTGCTTGTATTTCTGGATTTTTTTTAGTTGTTCTTTTTTCTTTCCCATTGTGTTAATTTCTATTAAACAGGCCTGAAGTCTTTTCTCATGTGGCTTTTGCAGCCCCAGGCTAGGATAGCCTTGCCAGGTAGAATCTTACTTACCAAAATGTTAAAGTATTGCACCTTGCAGCTATTGCAGAGTTTCCTTCCCTGCTACAAAGGGATCCCTGAGTGCTCCCTCAGGCTGCTGTTTGCTGCTGCCTTTTCTGGAGGGCTTATAGGTGGGGAGGTAGAGCGGCAATTTTGGTTCCCAGCTCTTCCTTCTCTCTTCTTCCCTGTCCCTGACATGATAGGCAGATTTAAAATTTGCTTCTTTGTAAAATCACCTGTAGTTCAGCATCTTCTGTATGCTGAATAAGGATGACTTATATGTGATATGCACCTATTTCTTTTTCAGATTTGAGATTATTTTTATGACATATTTTCTAGTACTTTGTCAGATGTTTGAGTTGGTTTTTTTTTTTTATGGTTTAACCCACTGGACAAAAGTGTTGCTAAATTTTGGTGTAGCATTGTGTTTTCACTTGACTTCTTCTGTGAAATCTCATACAATTTGTATGAGACACTAATGCCCCATTAATGATAATATTTGATTTATTCACAGTTACACCAGCCCAAAGAATCATGTTTTAATTCATTAATCCTGTTGGTTTCATTGCTCTGTGACCCAAAAACTTGTCTAGAATCTCCCACTGCTCAGTGGGAGCATTTGTAGAGTTTCTCAGCAATTGCAGCACTGAATTTTGAGCTGGCTCTTGCATTTTCCCCTTTGCCTGACTCTACGAATCTTGTTTCTCTCTCATTGCAAGCTCTCTCAGGGAGATCAGATGCTAATTAGCTGTCCATCTGTATATGTTTTTTCTGCTTTAAAGGTTATATTGATTTAAAGCTATCTTATTTTACTGAAAATCATTTATCACTTTTTGGGTCGTTTTTGGTAATCATTATTAATTTATTCCAAAATGGTCAGACTATAATACTGTATTTTTCTGACTATTGCAATAGTTAAAATATTCTAGGAAATCAGTTTCAACCTTCTTTTGCCACCAGATCCCCAAATGTGGTTCTTCTGGTTATTTTCACTGCACCTAAGATTTCTGCAAAGCTGGAATTGGTTATTTTGGTGTGCTACTTCTCAGAGTGACTACTGTGATTTGTCTCTTAGACAAGCAGCACTGAGTGGGCTCTACAAAAGCAGCTTGCTGGCCTGTTTCTCAGGAGCCTGCCTGGAAAGCCCTGGGGCTGTTTTCTCTCCAGTCCCTTTGGCCAGCCTGGCTTGAGTGCCCTCATGTGGAGTGGCACCCTCTGCCATAGCGGCTGTTTTCCTTGGAAGCACACAAACCTGTCCACAGTCAGAAGGCAAATACAACAACAACTAATAATAACTAACAACTAACAAATACAACTTGACAGCTAAGTCAAGGCAAAATTGATATGATAAATTTTGTTCTTTCATACTGTGGCTCCCACAGCCTTAAAATTCACTACTTCCTTTCATTGTCTCTCACTTGAATGTTTTTCTTCATGTTACTGTTCTATTACAGAACAAGGAAAGCATTTTCATGTGGTAAATTAACCTGTTTTTCCCTGAATGTTGTTACTTAATTACTTATTTTGAGGAATAGGTTAATTCATACAAATTTGGCATCAACAGCACCTGGGCATAAACTGAAGAACAAACTGATACACCAAGAAATTGGAAAAAGAATAATCATTGCCATGAAATTTTGAAATTTAAATAAAATATTTATTGGCCTTCAAAAACAGAAAAAGTTTAATTGTCGTCCATTAAAGAAGTAATTCAATGGTGATGTGTTTATAGAAAAGCAAATGCTAAGGTACAAATTCTCACATAATAGAAGCTGTTCTGAGGGCGTGATTCTAAAATTCTCTGTAGGGTTCTTGGTATGTGATTCACCTATGTCATATGGATGACATATATATGTCATATATGGATGACATCTGTTTTAATTTTGGTATTCCCAGTACTTGGTGCACCTGGAGCAGTTCCTGGGGTCTTACAGGTCTTGCTACATGCTTTCTCCAGGCATCAGTTAAGTTTTGAAACAACTGGAGAAAAATCAGGCAAATTGAGCAAGTGATAGTTATGTTTTAGTTAAACATGAAGTGATTTGGAGGCACATTTATTTTCTTTAGCCTTAGTTGTCACACATAGAAAAACTGGAACTTCAGTGTCAGAGAAAATAGAAATTATCCACATAGCTTAAGAACCTCTAGACTCTTGGAAAAAGAGTTTTGTATACAAAATTGTGACTGAGACAATTTGTAGTTGGAATAAGAAGATTTGTTTGGCCTTGGGATTTCATTGAGAAGAGGAATGTATTCCACAGCTCTTAAGAATTGACTTTTGACTTCATTTCCCTGTCCTCTCATCACATTTAAAACTTACAGCTATAGATAACTTAAGTAACTGAGTCTAAACTTAGTTTTGCACTAGAAAATAGTTCCACAGTTGCCCATTTCCAGTCTTTCAGAACCTCTTCTTGGCTCTCTGAATTTTAATTCCAAACTGTAGTTGCAAATCCAGGTTTACTTTGATTTCTTGTTTTACCTTGATTTCATTCATTTTTAGGAGATGTGTAGCTAGAAATTTCTGAACTCTGTGTTAAGCCATAACACTTTATTCTCCTAATTCTCAAAGTAAAGGGAGACATTTCTCCCGTGAAGTGCAGTCTCTGTGTTCCCTTACCTTACAAAGTTCCATGTTATCCAGTAGAGAGCCCATCACAATCTGATTAATAAACTACAGCAGGGTTGGCAATATAACCACTACGAGCTTTGTTTGTGTTATGATGCAACACTAAGCTAGGAAAATTCTATAATTATTTATAATTAAGCTACTGTGAGGGCACAGTGTGTATCAGGATGTGGATTCATTATGTTGGTTTGCTTTCTGAAAGTAAGAAGATTAGTGGCACAGCTTCTGGAAGGTTTGTTTAAGTCCTTCAGTATTCAGATAAGGGAATAAGGATGCATGTGACTGGGGAGTGGCAGGTCTCCAGCAGTCTAAAATATTGCTTGAAGTACTTGGGAGCTACAATTTTGTATTCATTTTAAGCACCGTCTTCCTGACATAAATCAAGAGTTAATTTGTTCTATTAAAAGAAAGGCAAGAAAGTTCTTCTGCATAGCCCTTTTGAAAAGCTTGTAGAAGAGTGATGACATTCTGGATCTGAAATAGTTTACAAGTGCCAATCAAAAGCTGGATGCTTTTCTGCGTTTTTCCAGTGGAGGGCACGAAGATGGTCAGAGGTCTGAAGGATCTCTCCTGTGATGACAGGCTGAGAGATCTGGGGTTGTTCAGCCTGGAGAAAGGATGGCTCCAGGGCCTTATAAAAGCCTTCCAGTACCTAAAGGGAGGTAACAAGAAAGCTAGAGAGGGACATTTTACAGGAGCATGGAGAGATAAGACAAGGGATAACAGCTTTAGACTGAAAGTAGATAGGTTTAGATTGATTATCAGGAATAAATTCTTTACTGGGAAGGTGGTGAGACAGTGGAGCAGGTTGCCCAGAGAACTCTTGGATGCCCCATACCTTGAAGTGTTCAGGGCCAGGTTGGAAGGAGCTCTGAACAACCTGGTTCTGTAGAAGGTATCCCTATCCATGGCAGTGGGTTTGGAGCTAGGTGATCCTTAAGGTCCACTCCAAACTAAACTGTTCCGTGATTCCAAACAAACTCACAAACTGGATCCACTAATCTGTTTGAGAGTATCTGTAGCTGCAAGTAAAAGATCACTCCTGGGAAAGTGTCATGCACATGTATTCTTGCTAATAATGGGGTTTTTTGCTATAAAGACACACTTCTGCTAAAGTGATCATTTTCTTCATGTCTCTCATTTAATTTAAGCAATCACTCCAAAAATTTGTTTGGCCAGCAAATTTTAGCTGCTTCTTTTTTCAAAGCTCAGAATGCTACTGAGAAAAGCAGAGTGACTGAGCAAGCAGTAGAGAGGATCAGTATTATGTTTAGCTCTTACTGACTATGAAAATTAAATAAGAGGTAGTGTACCTACCTGTATATGTATGCCTACACACACATACCTATTTAGAATTATCCAAAACTGTCCTCAGTCTCTTTTATGGCTCAGTCTATTCCTTGTGGCACTGGCATGTTTCAGATAAATGCATTCTCTTACATTGCATCAGGATGCATTCTCATTCAGAATTATTGTTGATGTGTTTAAGTGGATGCTTCATAAGCAGCCTGCTTTGAAATTTTCTTCCTGTGATTTTCTGCTCTCCAGTCCTTTACCTGATTTGTTTTGTTCTGCTTGCTTGTGAGAAGTTAAAAAATAATCTGATTTGCAAATCTAAAAGCGAAGGAAGGGCCAGAACAAGGAGTTTACTTTTACAGAAAAATCCTGTATGTTATTTCTGGATCTTCATGCAGGAATCTGGAATTTTCCAGATTAGGGACAGTCCAGCCTGGAAGAAATTTGTCTATAGAGACAAAAGTTTAAGAATTAGTTTTTACCTAGCAAATTTCATTCCATCTCTTCAAATTTTCGTGTCTTGACTATTAAAATTTAGTAAAGTTGCAGCTGTGAAATCTGCTAATGCTTAAGGAAGTTAACATGAAGGTTGATTATGAGTTCTTTGAGTTGTCATTGTGACAGCTCTTGTGACCGATGTGATTTTGTCCTTGCTTTTGGAAGTCTGTATGACAGCGTGATAAAATCCTGTCTTGATGCTGGTTTTAGCTTGGGAGGAAGCAAGAAAATGAGGGTTTCTTATCTTTTTCCTTTGTTAGAGCAAAGGACAGAATTATGGAACTGTGGGGCCCTGAGTTTCACTGCCTGACTACTCACCTTTATTGATTGAGACCTCAAGCTACAGTTTTTGCAACCATAATAATCATAGAGTCCCCTTATACATAGACTGTAGTCAAGGTGGCAGGAGGCATATCTTCATTTATAACACAAATCTTCCTCACAACAAATGTGCTTGCACTGGCCTGACTTGTCTCCTATTTACTGTCCAATTGTTAGATCACAATAAGAGATCTAGAATTCTGCAACTTAATGTTGCTTTAAGAAAAGGTATGGAGGTAAGCTGCTGGTTTATTTTTATTTTTTAATTAAAGAATTGAAACAGAAGACAACAAAACTGAGTAAAAATCTTTGTACAAATATTTCTCTGCATTACCCCTTCTGCTAGTCTCATTCTTACCTTTTCTATTTCGTATTGCCACAAGCAGTGCTAGAAGGGCTTAAGGGCAGCACTCTGCCAATTAGTCATGGCTTGAACACTGCTCTTTTGAACAGCAGGCATTCATTTTTATGTCCAGAAGTCCACGTTTATTAATGCTGATGACCCAACAGAGGGGAGTCTCATAGTTAGTTCTATGGTCTAGCTGGTGATGTGAGCAGGGAAAATGAAACCTTAAATGCTGTTGCCCAGTACTCTACTGTTTTACAGGCAGATTATTACACTGTTATAATCACCTTGGAAAGACAGCTTGTGCCTCCAGTCACAAATGAATTCACACAGAATATGACATTCTTAGCATAGTTGTAAAGGGAAGAGGTTGCTGGGCAGTAAATCTTAGAATTAATGTTTACTGAGAGTAAGTGATTGAGAGTGCTACTTTGGAAGTCTTAGCTGCCTGTCCAGAGACTACATAAATCCTACCTGCATGTTTTCCCCAAAAGCTCCTTTTATAAGAGGTATGCTTTCAGAAAGCAAGGGTAATATTTTTGCCTCAGCTCCCTGGATGAATAATGAAATGTGCATCACTTGAATTCTATAGAGCTTCAGACTTGTCCATGTATGAAATGGGTTTTGGTAACCCCTCTATAAGAGGACACCTTGAGGCCCAATATCTCATAAACTTACCATCAGATTTGCCCTTGATCCTGCCCTGCTTCAGATGCTCATTCTGCATCTCTGCTTGGTAGTCAGCCACCACCATGCCATGCTGGGTTCCGTCAGGAGGTTCTGTCAATGTCCCATCCCAGGTGACATTGCTTATGAGTTTCCCAGGAGTCTTGACTGCAATTTCTACAGTTATTGTGAAAAAAAACCCCAAAAAACAAAAACCCAGGAGAGGGATCAAAACAAATGACACTTTTCTGAATTGTCATCAAGATTATTGTGGCCAATGTTAAATTTCTTGTTTCTTACCTCCTTTGCTTTTGACCTTTGAGGAAGGCAGTTTTTTCTTGCCACAAAACATCAAAAGGGCTGTGAGGTGTCTCAGGTGATCATGGCTCAGTGCTTACACTAGTGAAATAAATTTCTAGGAATTGGAAGTGGTACTGTCTCAGCTTCTTCTTTGGTGATACAAAGACAAGCTCCGTGTGAGTACCTGGGTCACTGAAGAGAATGGATAGATTTCCACTGATCTTTGGATTCTCTAAACAATATTTATATGGAATAGTATGCCTTTCAATACCCACCTTTCAAATTCACCTGAAAATGGAAGAGTGTAAAAGAATGAAGTGTACACATTTTCAGAGCATGATTTGGTCCCAAGAGCATGGAGTTAAGAAACCTGCAGCTTAAGCCCTGCAGAGGGTGGGATTTCAGATGCTCAACACAAATGGCTCATTGCTCCAGCTCTAAGCACCCCCATGCCTAGCATGCCTGATGTGTTTGAATCACATCCTGAGGCACTTAACTCTCCCTGTGTGCTGTACTGTGAGCTTAAGAGACTAACTTTGTATTCCATTACTCTGAAAAAGCACAGATGTTCCCAGAGTATGTGTTTGCCAGGTATTTCTGAAGCCATGTCTGTCTTTCATCATACTGCAACTGCTCACTATGTTGAATCACTGTATATAAAACTGCCGTTCTAATTTTAACATCACAATTGACTTCTGTGGAAGTGGCTGTAATGAGCAAAATGAAAAGTTATTAACCAAATCCTTTTTCCTGCTCTGCAGTCTAATTGTCATCTGGAGAAATCTTCTCAGAGTTGTAATAACAACTTTATGGGCTTAGTAGAGAGGAAGCTGGATGCCTCTACTGAGGTTTTAAGCCAGTACTACACATTGAAGACCAACACACCAATTAAAAAAAACCAAAAGCCAACTTTCATGGAGATTTTGCCTGATTTTAGGAATGCCTAAATGTATAAGGCAGTTCCCTTTTTTTTTTTTTTTTCAGATGACTCCATGTGCTGGATATGTACAAATTTGCTTTTGTGCATTTTATTTAGGCTTGCTGTAGTCAATGCAGGTTATTGCCACTTAGTTGCAGAAATAGGCCGTAATAAAATGTTGCAGTTTTCTTTTAAGATGTTTCCAGCAGATAAGATAGTAAAGACTGGTGTTTTACTGTGAAAATAAAACAAACAGAATAGTTTCCCAGAAATTTGGAGATTTGCATTTCTCTCCTAAGACAGTCAAAATCACCTCAGAGTGCCATAATCAGTAGGCTATGGAGGCACTGTCCCTCACATGCTCTGTTTTTCTGGTCACAAAAACTTTTCAATGATCTGCTGTGCAGTGGGGCACCAATGACATGAGGTAGCAGGAGGTCTAGTTGGCACCCTGAACTTAGGGTGGTGATAAAACCACTATCAGTGCATCAACCTGAGGATGACTTGGACAAGATTCTCAGACATGTATGTGACTCTTGGGGATGGTGCTGTGCAGGACCAAGAGCTGGACTCGATGATCCTTGTGGGTCCCTTCCAACTCAACTTATTCTGTGGTTCTGTGATCTACATTTCCTTCCTTCTGTAAAAGACACTGACTTAAATGTATGAGCGCTCCTACATTCTGGCAGCCAATGTGTCTAGATAAAAATAATGTACTATAGCCAGCGGCTTTGGCAGGACAAGTATCAGTGCTCTTCTTCAGCCTGTGATCTGCATGGATGGGTGTAGGGATCTGCTACCTTGAATAATGTGGCTGGTCTTTGCAGAGCAAGGATTTGGTACTCCCCATTACCCCAAGCATTCCAAATGTGCTGAATATGCCCTGTTTATGTATTACTTGTTTTCTGCACCACCACAGTTTCTAGTTTATGTTATAAGAAAGATAAATATGCACAGAGTTCAAGGTGCTCTTCTGGGGCCCAGCTCCCACAGGTTGAGTTCTGCAGTATTTATCTCATATGTACTGGGAAAATTAATTTCACCTATAACTGAGTTTGTATTCACTGTGCTACCTGAAGTTACCTTGTACAACACAAACATACAGTGAGGACAGGAACAAAAAATAGCTGGCTTATTGATTGTAGCTTAGGGGTCATTTTCAAACATTCTAGATATGTATAGAGGAACAATCCATCTCTGTTCCTACTTAAAGAGTGTATGACTGATCTTGTCAGCTTTAATTTTTATGAAATTTAGAATGTGACATTTGGTATGAGCTTATGTCCATGCAGAATACTGTCTGTTCTTTGGAGTCAGTTCAGGATATGGCACTCAAATTGTCTGTCTTACAGGAAAACATTACTGCAATGGGTTTTTCAGGTGATATGAGAAATCTTCAGTTTTTCTTTTAACTGTTGGATAATTTTTGAAATGTCCTTAGAGAGGAAGAATATGATACAATTTAGATATTGATTGCACTAAATTTTCAGAATTTTATAGCAAGTTTTTCCAGAACAGATCCCAAGAATCACTGTAGTGGTTCTCCACCACTTTAACACACAGATGACATCTTCCTTATTTTACCAAAATCTGAGCCTAAGAGAATTGGAAATCACAACATAATACAGGAAAGTACTGTAGAGATACAATTTTTTTTCTAAAGAGATATTCTGTCTCTTTTGATTCTGTATCCAATTTAGAAATATATGCTTTATATTTCTTTCAAAACACAGGTGTTAATAAAAATTAATTTCATTTTAATATTTTCTAATCTTTCTTCAAGCAAATTGAAAGACTAAATATTTTCATTTTGAAGAGACTTGTCTGTGTATGGTGATTCCTCAATCTTACTTTAATTATGCCTAAATAATTATGAACCTACAGACTTTTTTCCTATGGCAGTATTTCTATTTTTATTTTGATCATAAAATATATAAAATTCTGCACTATAAAAGTATAATAGAACATGCAGGTCAGAGCTGAGAATACTGAAGTTCTCATTAGAACAGGCATGATCTGATTACATTGCTCAAAATTAAAATCTCACATCGGTCAGTATGTATAATTCTATCATTTTATTAGTCTATATAACTTTTCCTTGGATGAAGATGTAAATTCTTTATAATTTTCTGCATAAACCAGTTTTGAAATGTTTTGTTAGCAGGGCGACATACCTTAGTACTGTTGGAGGTTACAAATGTTATACACTGATGTCTTAACTCTGTTTGATCCTAAGTTTAATTTTTCTTTAGAAATATACTTGAGTTACCCAGACCCATAAAAATGTAACCTCTACTTGCTGTGCAAAAATGAGATCCCATTTAGGTACATTCTCTGTTTCTTGCATAAACTTGTTTCCTTGTTGGAATGCTTCAACATTAGAGCACAGGATCTTCTGAGTAGAGAGGCAGGAAAGTTCTGCTTAATGTGAGGGTGGTCAAACACTGAAACAGGCTCCCCAGGGATGGTGTGGAGTCCCCATCCTTGGTGATACTTGGTACCCTGGGTCTCCCTGCTTTGGGCAGACTGTAGCCAGCAGGCTGAGTCTGAGGGAGCTGATCCTTCCCCTCTCCTAGATACATCTGGAATGGTGTCCAGATCTGGGCTCCTTGGTGCAAGAGAGACATGGGCGTGTTGAGGCCCACAGAGAGGGTTTATGGATTGGGGTGTCTGCCATACCAATCAGCCTCAGAGGAAGCTGACGCTGTTTAGCCTAGAGAGGAGAAGGTTTGGGAGAATCATGACAACGTGTATAAATACCTGATGGAGGAAGTGAAGCAGGCAGAACTGGACTTTTCTCAGTGGTGTCCAGTGACAGGACAGGAGGAAATGGGCACAAACTGAAATGCAGGAAATTCCATGTCATTGTAGAGGTGACCAAACTTAAAGAAACTGTAGAAAGTCCATTCCTGGAGGCAGTCAGACATGTGACTGGACAGGCCCTTGAGTGACATGCACAAGTAGACCTTGGTTTGAGCACGGGGGTCAGACCAGACTGAGACCCATGTTGCCTTCCTACCTCAGCTACTCTGTGATTTTGTAAATGTAACTCACAGTCTTTATTTTGGTTTTTTTTGGTTTTTTTTTTGTTTGTTTGTTTGTTTTTTTTTTTTTACTGTAGACTAAAAAACCTGAAGTAATGCAGTGAAATTCCACTGGCAGATTGAAATCTCTGATAGATTCCCTTATCAACTAAAAAGGATGAGATTATTTTATTTTAATCCTGTTTAATTCAGTATGCACTTATTGTTACTGGTTTGTTTTTGGAATTTTTTGGGGTTTTTTTCCCCATCAAATCCTCCTTCAGGCTTTTAAAGCAATAACAATGAAACAGAGTGCTATACCTGCTGAATATTGAATTAAATATGACTTGATGCATAAATATGCATTTCTAAAGCACCAAATTCTTAAAAGCACAAGCAACTTTCATTGACCCTCCTTTGAGCAGGAAGTTGGACTATTTATTTTTCTGTAATTCTGAAATTGCTGAACCATGGTGGTTCTTATTAGGTTTAAAAGACTAAAGATGGGTTATCTCTCACAAGGTATAATTCTGAAAGTGCTAGCATTCTTGGCAATTGCCAGAGTATTGAAACTTGATTTTAACTTCGTGTATTTCTAGATAATAGAATAGTTCTTTGCAAGGTGCTCTGTCTTGCCATAATCATGTCCAGTTGTTAGTAAAGTGTTAAAGCTACTGCTTTAAAGGCAAAGTTCCTGGGCATCATTGTAATTTACCAAGCAGCTGCAACAATCAAAAAATATGACACTCAGTAAAATTTAAAAGACCCTTCAAGAAATCTTGTCAAGCCCAAAAGCCAAAGAAGAGAACAGGCAGAAATGTACAGGAGTAGTGTACTGGAACAACATCTGCTTTCTGTCCTGAGCAGAGACTGAATAAATTGTATGGCTTCCTCCCCACCAAAACAAGAACGGGAAGTCAAGGGGAGTTACATCAAAAATGGTCAAAAGATCACTGCACTAAAAATAGAAGAGGAATATAGGGAAGAGAGTAAGCGTATCTATCTTAATACAAAATTTTATTTTGCACGAGGACCAAAACATTCTTTACTTGGTTTCACTTGAGTTTCAGACAAAATGAGCTATAATTCCTGATCTGTAATCATAAATTTTATAAATTAGTTAATCCTGCTGGAAAGATTGACATGATTGGAGTGCTAAATTCTACAGTCATAGCCTTTTTAAGAAAGATTAAGTGGGCAACACTCAAGAGGGAGCACTCAAATAGCATTTCTTGTTGCAATGTCAATGACCTCTTGAAAGAAAATGAGTATTTGAGGGATTACTGTCAGATTAGAGAAGTATGAACCATGTAATCGGTATGAAGTTACTACCTGATGTTTGCAGAAAACTATCAGATCACAGTAGAAAACAAATGCAGAACTCAGGATATAGCTACTATATATATATAGGGGCAAATGAAGATACATGATAGGGGACTTCAGTGTGGTTTAAATATGGTAGAAATAGCAACCTCCCAGCAACAACAATAAAGAAAAGGAACTTGAACGTAGAGGTTTATGTTTAAATTAGCACAGTTTATAATCTGAGTTAGCAATATTGCTCCATATCCAGACACCTACAGGTTGTCATGATTGTAAAACCCAAACAAATGGAAAAATAATGGGCATAGTGGATGAAATTTAATGAAAACAAAGCTAAAAAGGAGAAAGAGATAACAATTGATGGAAACCAGAGGGTAGGAATGTTTGGAACATGAATAACAAGATCTTGAGCAGTCTGATGTGATTAGACCTACTCTGGGCAAAGGTTTTTTCTAGGCAACCTCTGGAAGCCTCTCCCCACCAAAAATACTCTGATAATCCAGGAAGATGAAGGAGAAGAGCAATAAGACATGTTTAGGTAAATCAGAAACTAAAGAAATCTGACAATTATATCAGTTAAATGTTATAAGGAAATAGTATTTTCCATAACGATGTGTCAACAGAAGAAGTGTTTCTTTAATATTCTTGTACCTTCTGTTTTGGTAAAATAGATGACAACAAAAATGCTATAAGTTTTTCTGCAGTAACTTGTGAGAATGATGATTAGGTATTAAGAACAAGTTGCTTTAAATCAATCTCAATTTAAATTTTCTGACAAACTGATCAAAGAACCTTGTGAGTGTTTGTCATGGATGTTATCATTTTGGACCACTAAATAACTTCAAAGGAAATAGAAAGGAGCTCACAGTACACTCTCTGTTAAAATACTGTAAAGGATAGTTTGAATTGATACAGGCTAAAGTCAGTCCCACAAAATGAAACACATTATGTACATTTTTGACTTATATTGAGCAGACAGAGGAAGGAGAAAAATTACTCATGTGGATTTATGAAAAATTACCTCCTGCCAAACTCCTCTTGCTTGGAATTTACAGTTTCTGTTGAGTTAAAAAACCCATTTATTTATAAATGGAGTTAGTTTCTAAAGAATAGAATAGATATTTGCCTTGCAGAGGTGAGGGAATTATAAGTAACAAAACCAAGTCACTAGCAGAGAGTGATCTCGATTAGCAAGAGAACAGCAAGTCTGCATAGATTTTAAATTCTTCTCTTCTGCAGCATTTCTCTTCCAGAAAGCAGTGTTCCTTAAAGAAAAAAGAAAACAAACAAAACAATCTTGGTAGAGAATTGGATTAATAACAAGATTCCTGGATGGATAGGGAGACAAATAGGGGCACTTTTAGGAGGAATTCTGTCTAGCCTTGGTAGCCATATCCAAAATTTTCACAGAACAGCTATGCATATAGCTAAAATGCAGTAAAAAGGTCTCCTAATAATGAGATATTCCAAGAATTTTGTTAAAATTCTCACACATATGATAGTGATATTTTTTTCATCTGAACTATATAAAAACTTTTGGCCACTTCCATATCAGGAATAATTTTAAGTGGAAGCTTTGAAATCAGCGGAAGTAAGGCTAGAAGTAAGATATGCATTTTTAACAGCAGATAAATTTAATATAACAATTTACAGAAGCTTTCATTCAATTCTACCTTGCTAGGAGGTCAAACGACAATATTTTTCCAAAACTAAACTGTAAGTTAAAGAAAATGTAATCCAAGGCTGTACTTCACAAAGTCACGCATATGAGGCCACTCCAGATCCTCAAAATTATCCACTCCAGTGTCATCTACAAGTTATCTGAACACAGATATTCTTACAGGCACACAAAAGTGTTATCATTTATAGTATGAAAACATGGAAATTACATTTTACAAAGAAATCAGAAAGCCTTGGATAATGGAGAAAGCTACTTATTGGCTTAAATTGACGAAAAAGTATTAGAAGGAAATTATTCCTCTGGAAATTGCTTGAAGTTTGCATTGTGGTGGCTATTAACAGTTTATTGTGCACAAGATAAAGTAATTGCAAAAGAAAAAAAGAACAATCATGATTAATAAGTTCTTTGCTCAGATATTTTAATAATTTGATAGAATTTTTTTTGTCAGAAACCACAGTGAAGAAATCTAATTACTGTCCTCATTTTTGGGTGTAGTCTTAAAGGCAGGCAAATGTCTCTCAGTAAGGAAAAAAAATCGCTTTTTCAACAAAAGAATGTTTTTCATTTGCAACTGGAAAATGTGTTCATGTAAAGATGTTTTCTGGGTAAAGATAGGAAGGAAATATTATTTTCAATTATGATACTTTGCAGGCAGATGAAGGAAACATATAAATGTACTTTTTACTTTGTTCTTAAATTAAAGCTAAAGTAATCTTATTAAATATTTGAATACCATTTCCTTAAATCACATAAAAAGATAGACTATGTTTCCATCATTAAAAATTATTTACCTTTTGTATTGTGAAGGAAAGCTTGTCTCTATGCCCTAGGGCATCAGACATGTAACAGATTATTCTGCAGATGTGAAGATGTAGAGGTACCCTTTAAGGAAAATTGCCCTTGTGCTTTTTGTCTGCATCTGGGCCCAGCTGGCCAGGAATCTAAGACAATACCTACAGGAGCACTTTACTTCGGATCTGGAGTGTGGCTTGGAAGTGCATTCTACTGTTGTCCCCACTTTCCATGCTTTGGCTCCTGCCAAACTGGGTGTTGGAATGATGAAAGGATGATGCCTTCTACCATCATCTGAGCCTGGAACAGAACTGTTCCTGAATAGTTTGGGTTTCTCACTTTTTTGCTCCTGAAGCCAAAAGAGTTCTCTTGCAACCAGGATTCTGAATATTCACACAGCTAAGACAGAGACCCTATGAGTGGAGTTATCCCACTGATATATAGAGCTTATCCCATTGTGTATCCAAAGCTTTCCACATTCTTACTCTGGGCCTTAAAAACGTTTACTGAAACTTCTGTTTTCTAGAAGCTGAAACTAATTTATTTGCAGAGTCCAAAATCTTCAGAGCAAAAGGGGCAACTACAGCATATAGTTTGACATGCAATTAAAACTCTGGACAAAATTTTTCAACTACTTTTAATCTATCTTTGTACAGCCTAGTAATTTATGGCTAAGCTAGACTGAATCTTTATAAAAGACATCCATTTTTGATTTAAAATGTTCTGCAGAGAATCCAGCATACCCTTAAGTGAGGTGTTCCATTGATTAATTGCACTCACTCTGAAAATATTTCCAGTCAGACTTTGCTTAGCTTCAGTCTCCAGTAATTTATCTTTATGCCTTTGTCTGTCAAGAAGCTGCTTGCCATGGAAAAATCTTTTAATACGTAGGTACTTACAAACTGACACTATGTTGCCCTTGGGAAAACAGTTCTGTAAAAGTGACACACATTTTCAAAATAATTTAAAATAAAAGAACCCAAAATTTCAAACATTTCTTTGTTTTCAATTATTCCCAATTTCAAGGGAATAAGATTTTTTTTCTATATAGTATAGTTATACTGAACTTTCAAGAGATGGAGAGAACTTTTTTACCAAACCATGGCCGTGAGTTGAAATGAAGTAAAACTGATATAACTTTCCTTTTTGTTACCTCATACATCATTATTTTCAGAGAGATACAACATGCTTATTTTAATTTTTTAATCAGTTTTGTTTTAGAAAGCTGTTCCTTTTATAGCTACTACAAAAAATGTGGGTTTTCCCCAAATGATAAGATGAGAAAAACCTAATGGAAGTGCAGAGATGGTAGAGCCAAGTTTTTTAGTCTGAGGTATACAATGGTAGGACAAGAGGAAATGGATGTAAATTGCAACATGGTTAGATATAAGGAAATGTATTTAATTTTTAACCATGATCAAGCAGGTTTACAGAGGTTTTTGAATCTTTGTCCAAGATGATGCTAAAATTTAGCTATACACAACTCCAGGCTACCTCATCTAGAAGGCCCTGCTGAAAGCAGGAGTTGACTCTTGGATCCTCAGGGGTCCCTTATGTCTTGAAATCTGCAGTAACACCACACGTGGGGCTATGTGAGTGTTTCAGCCTTTCCATCTTTGATGGAGGTTTACAAGAGCTTCCTCCTTGACCTCGTGGAGAACTTGTGTTGAAAATTGGTGTCTTTGAGATTTGGAGAACAACCCCCTAAACATATGGCTGGACCAACTAAGCTTCATTTCCTCAGGCAAAAAAGCCCAAAACAGACAGCAGGTCCTTGTTTAGCCACATCAGCTATGCACATGCAGCATGGGAAACAGTGCTTTATTAAACTGGTGATCTAAATTGGCAGCTTTGTTGACATGCAACAGTAAACTACCAATGTTCCATATTGCCGATTACTAAATCTCAATTTTTCAATTATATCTTTTGACACTCAGTCATATTTGGGTAGACTGTGATGCCTAAAAAGTAATTAAAACTTTTTCAGATAATAAGTAAATTGAGGCATGGAATTTGCATTTATTGATGATTGCACATAAAAACTCCAAAAATCATGAAACAGAACTCATTTTTATTGACTTGAAGTTTGTCTCCCAGTTTCCTATGCCAAATATTGCCTGTAGCAGACAAGTCAGTGTACAACCAATGCAAATTAATAGCTAAGAGAAAAGTGAATCTCTCATTCTAGCACAGTGTATTGTGACACAAAATTTAAAGAAGTGTTATTCTATTACCTAATTAATTCCATTTAATCAAACCGCGAACATACCTATCTTTGTAATTTTTCTATAAATAAGCCACGAAGTCTGGAATTTTTTAAGTCAGGGAAGCCAGGCTGTCAGCATTCAAATTCAGAGTTGTCTTGAAGATTGTGCACTTTGAAATGCACCTGATAAAAATAAACTTGTTATGTAATGTGCTGATTCAGTGAAGAGAATGACTACATGCTTAACTTTTTATGCACTACTGGATCTAGTAGCATTCAGTAAGTACACATAAGTTAATTCAAAATTATTGAATAGCAAGAGTCATTGTCGTCATTAGGAATATAAATGCATTTCAGTGCTACTGATCATTAACAATATGTCTGGTGAATTGGCTCCTTGGTTTGATTGCTTGTTTCAGCAAGATCAAATACTTCAGTAGGTATGGACTTCCAGTAAACTTATTTTCAAGACTTTTGAACTCCCTCCTGACAGTGTGAGGTCATACAATCACAGTATTCGATCAAATATGTTTATTGAAATCCCCAATAGGGTTCAACTCTATTAATTCCATGACCTTTTTTATTTAGTGCTTTCTGTCCATGAGTAATTATGATTCTGTTTCAGTTAGTTATTGTTAAACCCCTGTTTTTTCTTCCTCTGTTTCTCCCATAATCTTCTCATGATCACTATGGGTAAAACTAAGCCAGTATTTATATCTCCTTTCCTCTTACATTTTTATTAATGTAATTAGCATCCTTCTTTTGCATAATATTTGCTTATTTCCATATGGAAAAAAAAAATCTAGTGATGATTCTTTTCTGAAAGAGACTTTAATATTGCCTTGTAGTAGTCCAAAATGAAAAAGATACCAAAAAGTCACAATGCCTAGAAATTTCTAATGCGTTTGCTATATGCTGAAGGATTTTTTTTCTGTTTTTTGGAGGAGAGAGTATGTTTGCTTTGTTATTGTTGTGGGGGTTTGTTTTTTGTTTTTTTTTTTTTTTTTCTTTCATTCGATTTGTCTGAATCTGTTTGGGGCATCATAAAAAGAGAAGCTAGAGAGTCTTTTTATGTTGGTTGTACACAATTCTGTGTACATGGAGAGGAAGGGAGTTTTGTTTTACACAGAGTGATCCTCCAGGTTTTTGACTAGAAATTGCTTTCATTTGAATGATGATGTCTGCTCATGAATAAATTGGTCAGAGTATGCTAATGCAAATGTGTGATTTGAAGGTCTTTCAAGCAATTTATGAACTGAAGTTCTAAATATACATGGTTTAAAATGCAGCTGATCTGCATTCTGCTACACAATGGCATCAAATTCTCTGATAGGGGATCTATTTTCCAGCAGCACCCAGTAAATTCCATAGCAATATCAATTTATTTTATTGCAAAGTAATATACTTCTTTTTTCTCACTTATGTCCCTTGCAAAGATACAAAATATGACTCATAGGTGGAAATGCTCAAAAATTTTTATATTGGATTAATATTATCAACAATTATTTCCATGTGTTCTCCAAGTCGTATGGCGATATCACCTACAGTCCTTGTCTGAACCTGTTTTTCCCCACGTGCCAGAGGAGAGGCTGACTTTGAAGGCCATTAGATCAGCTTTTCTTCCTCATCTGGACAAGTCATTACTGCTGCTCTGTTCATTAAGTAGCCCCAAGTCTGTGGTGCAGCAAGCAGTGTAAGGATCTCTGGAACTAATACCTTAAGTTGTGTGGCTGACACTGCTGGCCAACATTTCCAGCTCTTTCTGTTCCCTCTGCAAGCCTAACACGAGTGTTTGCTTTCCAGCTTGTTGAGCCACACATTGTAGTCTAGTTGAAGTCCTCAATGAGGAAATCTTCCAAGAGTCAGCTGCAAACAGGAAAAAAAAGTTTAAGCTTACATGACATTTTTCATGTATGTATGTTGAAAATTGGAAGGTTTGCAGGTGCTCTGGACCTACCTTATTATTAAGACCCTTGTAATACCAAGGGACTAGATTCTGATGTGAGGTCCCATCCAGCCTACATGCTGGCCAAATAGTGAAATCAGAAATTACCAAGTCAACATGATATCAATGGGAAAAGGTAAGAAAAGGCACCGTTCAGAACTGTCATTTTGGCAAATATATGCAGAGCACACATACCAACTTTTGCTACAAATTTAGTCTCTTCACTGCTATTTAGGTTCCTTGTTGCCTGTGGGTTTTAGTGTGTGATTACGAGAGGGAGAGGAATTAGGTAGCTGCTGAGCTATAGTCCAACATTATGGAACTTAATTTTTTGATGTAAGAGGAAATTCTATTGCATCATTCTGTGACAGAAGACAATTGTTAAAGGAAATCCTTGTGAATAAAACATGAATACCACTTTTCATACTGAAGGCTAAAAGTATATTCTCTAGCAATATATAAAAGTATATTCTCATGCTTTTGGTGTTCTTTGCAATGTTCCTTTTTGCATTTTTCAAAACTTTTCAAGTTTTTCTATAGCTTTTGATGTCAATGCCCTTCCCATTCTCTGTTGTGGTAGGTTTTTTCAAGTCTAATTTGGCTTGAATATCACCCACATATATGTTTGGAATTCTGGGGTCTAAAATTATTTAAGGGAAAATAAATGGGCTTTTGCTGATGAAATACAATGGTGTAGAAAGCTTATTTTGGAATAAAAGTGACTTTGAAGTCATTTGGGCAGTCTTGGTGGATGAACTCAACACATGATTGCCTGGTTTTAATGAAGCCAATGGAAGAAAATACAAAATAAATAAGATGGGTTTACTTTTGACTCCAGAACAAGTAAAACTACTGGATTATCTGTAGTACCTTGCAGAATGAATCTGTAGTACCTTGTAGAATAATAGTCTGAGGACTCAAATATTACATGTATTAGAAGACCTTTAAATTAAAATTTATGGAAATGGTTCTGTATCTGTCTGGGAACATTTTGGCAGTTTTTTTCCATGTGCTTTCTTCAATCTAGTTTCTCAGAGATCAAATAAAGATTTAGAGAACTTGATTTGTATGCAAGGCGTTGATTTACAATGTTACTGACCTTCTCTGACTTGGCAGACAACACTTAATGTGATCCCTTGTCAGCTACAAAAATTCAAATGTATATATGGGGAGATATTTTCTTTCTATGCAAGGGCCAGCTGTTTCCTAAGAGCTGTGTGAGGTTTGCTGTGACTGGAAGTTTTCTGAACGGTATGATGCAAGTGAATCACAGGAGGTTGGAAGTTGGTGTGAGGGCTGTTGAACGACCTTCTCTTGTCCGTCTCACGTGGGGAGCTGGGTGTGGGGACCTTTGGTGCTCCCCCAGGCCTCACACCCTGCGTGTCCTCTGTGTTAACTCTTTGCCACCATGCTGCTGATGCATAGAGGTGAAAGCTCGATGCTATAAAGAGATATTTCTGTTTGCTTGTCTCTTCCCTATGCTTTTTCTCCCCCAGTTGTTACTGGGAAAAGCAGTAGAGTTGTGATCCCTTTTGACAGCGTTAGGGGCTTTTTAAACCCAAGTTACCATGATTCTTCTCTATCACTTTCCAATGGCTAGAGATGAAGAAGAAAACTGTCTAGACCTTTTAGCTGTCTTGCAGACAAGGGCTTCACAACCAGTGAATTATGTACTCTGTAAGAGGGAGATTTAAAAGTGCCTCACTTCCTCTGTCAGCTTCAGCATCTGCCATTAAAAAAGCTGCTTGGTAGCTATTACACAAAGTTGGGCAGGTATTGCTGCTCTTTTTGCTGGAAAAGAGAGCACAAAAAGGGTTTTGTTAGCAAGAAAAAGGCTAAAAAAATGAAAAGCAACTTGCTAGGAAAACACCAGGAAATATAATAGATTTACTCTCAAAGAGTTTGAAGTGCTTCTCAGTAAGTTTATTCATGACATATACCATTACTGCAAGTAAAATCAAGAAGGAAAGGTAGTATTAACTTCCTGCTGACAGCTTGGGTAGCCAAGATATCCATCACTTTTATTTTTCATTTGCTTTCGGAGTAGCATATTTAGAATAACCAGTACAATAGTTTTAAGGCTTACAGAAAATCTACAGAAAACTATGTAATTTCTTTCCACTAAGTTTTAAAGTATTTTTCACTTAAAAGAATTTAGATGACATGTTTTTCTTAGTGAAAACTCTGCTGCACATGTAAATAATTAATGCATGCGTAAAAACACTCAAAAATCTCCTACCAGCTTTTTTTGGCTCTGTAAATATATTTTATGGAATGAAATTCTGATCAATAGGCTTTGCCAGCTTCTCATTAATTTAAAGCAAGCAACTTTATCCTTTTTCTGTTGGTTTTGTTTTCTCATGTTAGTTTCAATTGCTTAGATTTATAATTTTTTCTTGAAAACAAGGCAGCATGTGTTTAAATAAGGTATTTTCCTTTTTTGCTTTGTTGATATTTTTGTAGAGCAGGCTAAAGAAATCCTGTGGGTTATCAACATGTGTCTGTTGTTCTGAACAGAGAAATACTTTACCTGTTTTGACATTTGAATCTCCTCTTAGAAAGTGACTGGAAAGATTGCCTATTAAGTCCTTTTCTTTCTTTTCTTTTTTCCCTTCTTCCTGCTTTCAGTATTAGTTTATTGGAATCTTATTTAATTTCATTGATTTTACCAGAAATGTTCTCACCATTTATAACTAGGGATTTAGCTGAGATGATGCTTTAAAGCAAAGAACCAAGTTATGGTAAAAATCCCAGTAGAAGAGGAAATCTTTATTGATGTGTATATTTTGAGATTTTTTTGAGTATTTAGTTATTTTTCTTCTGGTTCATGAAAGCGAAACATGGTACAGCTACTGTGGTTTGTAGGTTAAGACTATTTTAAAAGTCCTCAGGAAAATCAGTTCTCTCTGTAGTCCCACAAAGTTTAACACACTCTTGCATTTTTAATGCTGTTAAAATTATTTAAGTAATTAGTTAAGAATCAATGAAAATAATAACATACATTTTATAAGCAGCTAATTCTGACTGCCTTTGTCTAACTCAAAGAATTTAGAAAGATTTTAATTACCTGTTTTCAAAAAAGTGACATGTAAATCCTAATTAAGTAAAAAAACTCTGTAGGCTTAGAATTTCATACACTTTTCTTATATAAAATTATTGAACATGTTTTTTCTCTTTTCTTTTTCTAATGCTAATAAATTTTTTACCTTGAGAAAGCACATTTGTCTTTTTCACTCAGCCATGCTTTCAGGTGACAGGTTATGCATGTCATCTTGATTCAAACACCTTATTTGTTTTCAGTGCTGTATCTTAATACTTAAAGTATAAAGTTTCCATTTCTCATATCAAAGGTACCAAAAGATACTCCCTTGACAATCAACACTTTCTTTACAAACAAGATGAGCCCTGCTTTTTCTACATTCCTTTTAATAAGTTTGAAGAACTTTGAAGTCAAGAAAATTTTTAGCTGAATGTCAAATGAGGACATTTTCCTAGTTCCTCTGCAGAACTTAGTTAAGGTTTACTTGCTGGAACTCCTTTGATTTATATTTACTCCTTTTATTTATTTAAAATAAAATAATTTCTTTTTCAGTGTCTGTCATTCAGTCCTTTGGCACATTAGGAACAAAATTTGCCTGTAATGCCACAGCTTGCCTCATGGTAACACAGTGCATCTGAAAGAGGCCAGCTGCTCATTCATATGAAATACTTTGTTCATTTTCTCCACCTTTGCTTACCGAACAGTTGTCTTTTTTAGTAGGCAATGTGGATTAATCTCTGACTGGTCCTGTGTGTCAAAAATAAATTTTATAGCAAACGTTATAGAGACCTCCTATTGTTGTACTGGTAACATGCCCCAGTAAGCAGGATTTTGCCACAGGTTCAGCAAACCCACACCTGTCCTTTTGTATTTTTCATTACAAGTAATAAAGTTTCCTACTTTCTCTCCTGCACGTTGTCTCATCAAAGATAAGTGTCTTCTTTCTCACAGTTATCTCAACTTGCTCCTGAAAGCCAAGAGCTTATTAAGTCTTTTCTGCACTTGTAGGTTCCAGACAAGAAAGTTTGGGGTGTTTTTTCAGAAGAGCATGTGTTACTTGACTTGATGTCCAGAGCACTGTAAATTTTTGTAATTTTTTTGCACATAACAAAAGTTAAAATGGCCTTCTGTATTAGAAGTTGGTATTGAACACATCCTCAAAGGAAGGCCACTTCTACCTTTGTACACAGTCTGGGAACTGTCCACTTCTGACCAATAACAGATTTCCCAGTAAAGCCAATAGAAAATTATTAAGAAGCTAAAATAAACAATGATATCTAAATGTAGTACCAGTATCCACAATAAATTATTACGAAGCTAAAATAAACAATAATATCTAAATGTAGTACCAGTATCCACAATAAAAAAAATGTCTCAGTGAGACTGAATGCCACCAAGAACTGGATAGTCAATTTTAGAGCTGCTCTTTATTGTCTTTTTCCTGGCATTCTTAGCATTTTCTTTCCAGTTCATCCTCTGCTTCTCATTTACTTTTCCCTTCTGTGTTTTATTATTTTGAGAACTCCCAGCTGATCCTCCTGTGCTTCAGTTCCACTTCCTCTCTCAACTGCTTTCCAAAATAGGATCATTGAACAGTTAATGCTGGCACTTAGAATGAGTGAACAACCCAATTAGATTATCTGAGGGTAGGGAAATTCATGTTTCAGACTTTTATTTTCTGCAAACTCAGGAAGACAAAAGAGCATAAAACAACTCCCAGGTTCTGCCAGGCATAGCAGTGCAATGTATAATTGGGACCATAATGTCCGTGCTGGTGATGATGTCGCTGTTTTCTGCCTTCAGGGGATAAGGACGTTTGCCTTTTGCTGAGGAAGAATTAAATGGAAGAAATTAGAGGTTTTGGCAGATTCTACCTGTCAGATTTTGGGGGTGAACAAGATAACTATTAAAGCCTTCATCAGAGCAAAAGACATTAACCAGACCTTACGATGTTGACTAATTCATCCATACCTATGACTAGCTTCCTATGGATCAAGAATTTCTATTTTTGCTGCTAAGTAACACAGGACATTGGAGAGAGAGCAGAGTCCTGGTGCTTGCTATTAAAAGGTAATAAAACATCAATAAAATCACTTTCCTATTATTTAGCCAGTATGGTGGATACGAAGGAAGGTGACTTTCCCCCAGGCAATAAGCTGTGGGGTAACTCTTTTATTTTTTTTCACCTCTGGCCTTCCTAATTAAGCTGCCTCTATTTCTGTAGGGTTTTGCAGCTGCAGTACTACAAAATTATTTTTTTAAGTTTTAAGACACAGTTGTTGTTAAAGTGTTGGTAAAATATGATTATATATTTATTTTTATATACATTCTTGTAAATGAAACACACACATACTCCTCTTCCTCAGAAAAAATGCTGTCAGTACCAGGATTTAAAAAGTATGTGTTTCAGAGATGATGGCATAACTTTTTTACAGTTTCCCTCCTTCCCCTGACTACTGATGCTAATTTTCAGTGCTGGCCAGCACGCAGGCATAGACCAGCCTTCTCGAAGTTCTGTACTGCATGTAATTTGCTCTTTCCATTGCTTCTTATTGGCAGATTAGATAAATTTCCCCAGTGAACTTCTGAGATGAGTTCTTACATTTGATGGCTTGGTGCTGTCTTTTTTTTGCCTTTTGCCACTTTGCTTTAGTCCCGCCCTCACTGAAGGAGATGGCACAAGTTATTTTTGCCTACAGCATTCTGTCAAAAATGCAAAGTCAGTTTATTGCCTGGAGATTTTTTAGTTGTCCTTTATTGGTGCAGCAAGGGAGGATAGACAAGCTTAGCACAGGCTGCTATTTCAGCAAGTTGCCAAACACTCTTTGAACATCTAACATTGTTTCTTGTTTGCCCAGACCAGTTTGTGAGTAATCTCCTCTAGGTTTAGCTCTGGGTTTTAGTACAGAAGCTAGTTACAGCTTGAATTAAACTGTTCTCTCTCACTGTAATCTGCATATATTTCAGGATCAGTGGTCCTGAAGTGTTTCCCATTGGAATTTTTCATAATTTATACATACATAGTTTTTTCTACAAGACAGGATGGTATGTGAGTCACAAATTTCCTTCCCACACTTTCTTAATTTAGTTTTAAAGAGTACCATTGAAACGTGTCTGCAATAGTAATTTTTTACTGGCATAGTGTTTTGTTCTTATGATTATTTCTGCAAGTTTGCATCGATTTATAAAACCTAAACAGATCTTAACAAACCATCACACTAGAATTTCTATAAAGTGATTTCTAATGGTTAATTTGGTTTGCCTTCAATAATTTTCAAATTATATTTGTTAAGCATAAAGACAAGCGTTTTTATTTATTTCTGTGTAAGAATATAGTTTCACTTTACTTTAGTTGCTGTTTAACAAAACATGTCACTGTTCAATTGTTCAATCACCATGAAAGAAGCCTTCCAACCTGATGCTGATGCTGAATTAACAGATATTCTGGCTTCTTTGCTAAACTTGAAACATTTCACTAAAGATTTATACCTCGGACAGTATTTAATTCCTCAAAATAATTACTCTTGCCAATCTTAACACACACCAATTTAGTATGGAAAGAGTTTATTAACAAAGGGATGCTTTTAATCTCTGATCTGTCTAATTTCTTTATGTAGTGAGTCAGGAAGAGAGAGCAAGAGCCTGCCCTCTAGGGAACAAGATCAGCCCTTGAGCCAGGCATTGCCTTCAAGATGAGTCTTTCCCTATCGACTGCAGAAGAAGGCTAGAGAAACTAAAATAGCTCCTGTGACTAGTCTGGATTTCTAACTCATTAGAGAGGCTTAATTATATCAACATGTTGGAGATTCTTCTGTGATATAAATTCACCTTCCATCTGTACAACCTTTTCATCCCTTTTTTTTTTTTTAAGCTTCTAGTCAAAATATCTGCTCCACAAGTGTCTCAGTTAATATGGGAATATCACTGAAATCTGTTTCCAAATTTCTTTATGAGAAGTCTGTAGAGATCATTTGCAGGGAGGCAGTAAAATGCTACATAGCCTCTCACTGCATGTTGCTCATTTTAAGAGGAACTTGCAAGGAGCTTGGCACTCTTTGTAGTTTGCACACCCAGTTGGTAGCATTTAATATAAAACAACCCCTGAAAATGCCACACAAGATGAAACCTTTTTGGCACACATCTACCCGTGTAGATCCGTGCTCAGTGTTTCATTAAAGATCAGCCATTGCTTGCACATAATACTTGAATTTTCTACAATAAGCTAGGTATGGTGTATTCATAATAGAACATAACTAGAGTTTACATACTTGCTTTCATTTGTTCTGTAGAAATATATATGATATGTGCTGGTGTTTATCTTGTGAGTTTTTGCTTTAAATAATGGAATTTTTTTTCTCATGATTCACTTTTTTTTTTTTAATACAAGGTGCAGAGTTTTTTTCTTTGTACCATGATGATTAGTTAGGAGCTTTCCCTTACCAAGGCAAGTGTGCTGCTATATATATTTAGAATTTCTGGTTTGTTTATTTCTCATATCAGAACTACTATTTACAATTTTTTTTAAATTGAAAAACCGAAGAAAATATATATTTCAACATCAGAGTCCTTTTTGTCATCTTTATCTTTTCTCTTTGGTATTCAGTACTACTTTGCAGCTGAAAAATGCTGGGATTTCTGGTTGAAAAGTGACTTTGCAGAACGGCAATTTGTTTTTTCTGCCTTCAGTCAGGAGGGGTTTTTGCCTATGCGTGTTTGTGGGTTTTTTTTTGTTGTTGTTGTTTGTTGGGGTTTTTGTTGTTGTTTTTGTTTTTGTAATTCTCTGTCATACTGCAATTTTACTTATGAATGTTTTGGTTCTTCTCATACAGCTTTATTTTTATGTACCTTTTAAGCCCACACTTTTCCTCCCATGTCAAGTTTATTATTTAACCTTGCTATATTCAGATTCAATTTTGTCATAAATAAATCTCATTCCCAGTTAATCTCCATTGCTGTGATTTAGCTGCATTACTTAGTTACTTACTATAACTGAGGTGCCTTATGGTACAGCTGATTTCGCATAAATAAAAGTGGATTGTTTCCTGACTATGAACTTCCAAATATTGAATGAGTCACTCAGAAGTTTAAAACAAGCCAGCACTTTTTGGAGAGTAGTTCAGGGAAACTTTTGTTGTTGGAACAAGCAGTTGTGCTGACATTAAATGAAAATGGAAGAACGTTGTAGGAGTTTTAGCAACCTAAAGATATTATAAATAAGAAAGTTCACTGTCATTTTGAAACTATTTTTGTTTTCATTCTTTTATTATATAAAAACTAAATATAAAAAGTGGAAGTTTAACAGCACTTTTCAGCTAGCCTGAAATAAGAATTTATATGTAGGTGCACATTTTGTTACTTTGGAGTTATCCAGAATTAGCTCGAGGTTTTACACCCTACAAATTCTGCTGCTCTATGTGTAGTTGTTTTCTGTCAACTCACTGATATTAAATGGAGACCTGTCACATTTCTTGTGAGGGACTAAGAGGATGTCATCTCATTTATCTTAGAAAAGAACTGGAAGGTAAGAAAATAGTGTCTTTGGGCTGAAAGATGGAAATGGAAGTACTCTATTTTGAAGTGCTCTATTTCTGTCACTGTGTAATTAGCATGCAACACAAATGAGTGTGGTTAAAAAATGGACTCTGTCTTGGTGTTAATCACAGTGCAGTCGGACTGACAAGTAACATCCCTTTGGCCAGCTGCTGGAAAGTTATTCACTGACCTTAATGACTGCAGGGAGCAAAAGGAATTCTATTTTAAAACCTCGACTGAAGCTTATGAAGTGAAATAATTTCATCTTCAAACTGATGGTTCAGTAAAGGATATCAAGTTATAGATATTCTCTTTAGAGATTTCTTTCATTTTAGGAGATAACTGGCATCTGTCATGATGAGACAAAACTGTTGGTCCCTGTGATACAAACCATGAACTTAGAGAAAGGTCTTGTTAGATTTAAGTAATTCATAAAATTCACTGAATCTGAAGATTATTGCCCAGTGTTGCATTGCTAGAGTTGAGACAAGGTTTGATATTACATTTAGATGTATCCAAAAGTGTCTGTATGCTTCTCTAGTTTATTGTTACTCTACAGCACATTTTTAGCTTTTTGTATGGGTTTCTTTACAAACCCTCTTCAAGCCTTTCCATTTTAATCTCCTAAGTCTTGATGTAGATGAAGGTATTAGGAAAAATTACTTTAATTCCAGAATTTCATAGTGATGGTATAATGCAATCTTTTTCTCCTTTGCCTCTAAATAAAAAGTAGAAATGGTTTTTGGGTTTGTTGTTTTTTTTAAATTATTTTATTGTAATACTTTTAAAAAAATATATTTTCTTATTACTTAATGGGTCAGGTATGCCATGTCACTTTTTTTTCTTACTATTTTGCTGAAATTCCCTTTGCTTCCTCCCTCAAGAAATTTCAGATGTTTGCCTTTCCCCTTCTCTGGGCATAGAATTAGTTTTGTCATAGTATCACTGATACTGCACTTTGAACTGCTTTTGTTTGTATGGCTTTGCTGAACTTTTTCCATTCACAGATTTTTCTGCAACAGATTTTCTTTGGGTTTTGTGTATTTTTATTCCTAAATTTGTTTGCTACATCCAGATAGGTTTGATTATTTTGAAGGCACACCTCAGTGGAGTATAATTAGGCCCTGTGTGATAATTTTCATCAGTACATACTGTTTCATGCATATTACTTGCATCAGCAGCTTAATTTTGATATTTTATCACTGCCAAGTAATTAATTTTAAAATGTTTTTTAGAATATAATATGTAATTCTAATTCCCATTTTCAAATGGAAAGCAAACAGAAAAAAAATTGCCATAAAAGAAGCCCGAAAAGAACTACTTCAGGTTATCTGGGACACATTAAAATATCTTGAACCAGATGTCAGAGATTATGAAATTTCTGAAAAAGTTATGAAATGTGCTATATAACTGTAACCTTCTGTATAGTCCAGGCCATTCTATTGAAACACAATGGGGAGACATGCTCAGATTTCTACAGAAAAGGAGTTTAATATGATTTGTGTGTTTATTTTTGTCTATGATTCTATAGTGAATAAGAATGCAGAGGTGGAGGGTGTTTAAACTATGCATTTTTTTTCAGATGAGGATTACTCTTTTCACATTAGACAGATCCTTCTGTGTCTTACAGGATAAGATGCACCAAACAGAAGAAAATATATTATGAGAGACAAGAACAACATACCAGACTTTTCAGTTGTCTATAGATAATGAATAAAAAACATTGATAGCAATTCCATTTTCTATTTCAATTGTTCTTAAGGATTCATTTCTAAGGAGCTTTCTGTCCCATTTGGCTGACAAATGCTGATGTCTGAATCTTGATGCAATCGGCATCTTTTCCTCATACTAAATCATTCATGAATATTGCACTACTTTTAGACTCTTTATTCTGTCAATGACTTTGTGGTAAAAATAGAAATAGAGCTTTTTGATTTCAGTGATGCATTCATAGTTGATGCAGATCATTAGCTTTTTTAAATGCATAACTCATGGATCCTAATTTTACAGTCTTCAGGCTTTTAATCTGTTGGTAGTGTTTGCACTCTGATTTTAAAGGAATAAATTAATTATCTTTTTTGGAACAATGTGAAATAAATAACTCTACAACACTAGATACATACATATAAAACAGGAGTAGTTAAATAACATCTCCAAGAAAAAAAGAGAAAAGTTTACAAACCACAAACATAAACAATTAAAAGAATCAGGGTTATTCAACTTTTATGAGAAGAAAAGGAAATATGTGATACAGTTGAACACTGTACAGGACAAAGGAAAACAAGGACTGTCTCCTAACTCCTTATGCGACCTTTAATTATGAAAAAAAATGTGTTTGTATTTATACCTACTAATAAGGAATTTTCTGATTCAATATGTTTGCTGTGTAAGAGCTACAGAGCTTTAAGATGGGGAAAATGTCAATCAGAAGAAAATTTGTTGCTGCAGGTAAGCCTGTGGAGGTGCACAAATGTTTCTGCAGAACTAGCAAAGGCAGAAAAAGACAGATTCATTTTTACTTTAAAAGAAAAAATAAAAGAATTTGTAATAGCAACAGTGAATCTCTGACCCTTTGTAACTTAAATCAGACTGAAAAGTTGAAGAGAAAACCCCATTTAATCTATACCACTCATTTCTGATATTCAAGAAACCCTTTTCAGCGGTGAAAAGCTCCATGATAAGTATAACACATCCTCTGCCTTGGTTTGTTTAGAGAGGTTTGCACTTTTCTGCATTGCAGGAGCTTTAGAAATAAAGCAATCTGCACTATCTGGGCTTTGCAATGAATCTGCATGAGAATTGCACTACTGACAAATATTTACTCTAGGATGTCTTAGCAGGGATAGCCTTAAAAATTATTGACAAAAATAAGTAGATAAAGACAGGGATAAGTAGATAAAGACAGATATAAAGACAGATATCTACGAAGTCTCATCAGAGTGTGATAGTTTGAGGTCAGTTAGCTTTTAGATAGCAAAAGCATTTTGTCCTTTTCCAGTGTTAAGCCACTTACCATGATTGTTTGTGTGGAAAACGGAACGTGTTTGGTTTCTTTTTTAATGTCTGTTTACTGATAAATGAGTTTGAAATGCAAGTCAAGAAATGAAAATGCTTACGTAGCAAGAAAAACAGAATTTAGATTATGTTGCAGGTTTTTGCTGTTGAAGAACAGGCAGCTGCTCCTTAGTGATTTCTCTTTTTATAGAATTGAAAGAGAAGAGATGAGCAAACTCTAATGGAAAAACCTTAATTTGAATGGTATGAGAATGTCTTTCACAGCAGAGGAAGCAAATTGTTGTATGAACTGTGCTTATTTTACTCAACATTTCTTTGATGAGAACTTGCCCTTCATTTGAAATTCTGCAGAATGTTAGCACAACACTTGGCTCCCATGGAAAAGGCAGTAATAAGTGGTTGGTAGTCACTTCTGGGTTCAAAGGAGCTGATCTACTTAGAGGAATGGAAGGGCATCACTTGGCTTTGGATTAGGCCTGTCTACAGGAACTGGGAGTGGAAGGCCCATGTTACAGGGTGCTTCTGGAATAAATTTAAATAAGCACAAGGGTATGCCTAAAAGATAGGCGCACTGTTGTCTTCTGGAAACTTCTCTCTCCAGTTTTCTTTGCTCTATGTTGAGGGGCTGTAGCTCACAGGTACAGTGGTGTCCTCTACTGTAAGATGCTGTACTGGAAAAAAGAACAAAGTGGAACATCAAATCTGCTGAGATTTTACTTCACCTTCTTAATGCTGGACTATATATATTTTTTTTCCTTTTGGAAATGTAAAGCATTGGTCATATAAGCAATGGTCTTTTTTGTTTGCCTTTTTCAATTGCACCCTTGAAGGACCAGTGGACTGTCTGAGGGGACAGTGAGAAAGAACTGCTTAAAAGGCAGATCCCAGATGGTTTGTAATCAATGCCTGTCTAGTGGTGTCCCCCAAGGTTCAATGCTGGACCCCATGTTGTTTAACTTGTTTCTCAATGACTCAAATGAAGGGACAGGGGCCTCCTCAGCAAGTTCCCTGATGACACCAAAGAGGGAGAAGTGATTGATACCTGTGCAGCCCTTCAGAGGGGACCTCAACAGGGTGGAGAGATGGGCAGAGAACAGTCTGAAATTCAACAAAGGCAAATGCAGGGTCCTGCACCTGGGGAGGAATTACTCTAGGCACCAGGACAGGCTGGGGGGCTGTCCTTCTGTAAAGCAGCTCTATGGAGAAGGACCTGGAGGTCCTGGTGAACAACAAGGTGTCCATGAGGCACCAGTGCCCTGGTGGCCAAGAGGGCCAGGGGTATCCTGTGGTGCATTAGGAACACCAGCAGATTGAGGGACGTGATCCTGCTCCTCTGCTCAGCCCTGGTGATGCCACGTCTGGAGTGTTGTGTCCAGTTCTGAGCTCTTTAGTACAAGAGAGAGATGGAGCTCCTGGAGCGGGTTCAGCAGAGAGATACAAATATGATTAAGGGACTGGAGCATCTTTCGTACAAGGAAAGGCTGAGGGAGCTGGATCTGTTCACGCTTGAGAAGAGACAACTGAGAGAGGACTTTTTTTTCTCAGTGGTGTTGAGCAACAGGGCAAAAAGCAACATTCAGAAACTGATGCACATGAAGTTCCACCTGAATATGAGGACAAACTGCTTTGTGGGTGACTGAGCACTGGAACAGATTGAACAGAGAGGTTGTGGAATCTCCCTAAATGGAGAAACTCAAGAGCTGTCTGGTTTCAATTCTGTGCAGTGTACTGTAGGACGATCCTACTTGAACGGGAAGGTTGGATCAAATGATCCACTGCAGTCCCTTCCAACAGTACCCATTCTGTGATCAGGTGTCTAAATATGTACCCAAATACTTCACCTTGATAATTTAGGGAACTATTGTCCTCTTGTTTTTTCCTGCCCTCCACTTTCTTTATAACCACCTTCTCCACTATCACTTTTGTTTCCATAGATCCTTTGCAAAATCCTTTGCATCTCTCATTGGTGTCTTCAGTGTCACATTGTGGGAATCATGCTGTGATTTTGATAATTTTTCACATAGTTTTGCTGTACGTACTTTGTTTCTACTATTTCATGTTTGGAGTATGCAAAAGAGAATTGGAGACAGTATTCCATCTGAAGTGACATAATGAAGATAAATAAATTGTCATAAGCATGTCCTCTGTTTTATGCTAGGATCTTTCTAGAAATTCTTAATACTCCATTGAAATGTTTGACTACCCTTAAACACTAACGTGACATCTGCAGAAGTTTACCTGTCATAGCCATTTAACGATTAATGTTTTAGAGTGAAAAATTTTATACACCTAATTAGAGCTGCAGGGTTTGTTTGGTTTTCCTATATGGAGATAGCTTCCCATGCACAAATATTATTGATGTACTGGTAAACTGAACTTAAATAGTCCATGTTAACATAAAATATTTATGGCACCATTTGTTGTCTTACGTGGACAGAGAAGTCTGCAGGGATTATTTATCAATTTCATAAATGCTTAAGAGACCTGGAAAAACAGACATGAAAGCATTTGAAATTTAGTTTATGATATTACATTAAATACTGCATTTTAAATTTGTTAGCAAATAAGGTGGCAAAAAAACTCCAAAGCTGTTGTACATCTCTGCTGCTCATAGGCAGTTACTAGCACAGATGTTCTCACCTGTTGCAAGCTGACAGCTCAAAAATGCGTGTAACTTTGAATACAAGTGCTAATAACAACTGAGACAGTAAAATGTAATTATTGCGTGTTATTATACTATCACCTGTGCAGCTGTGAGGCAGGGACTGAATATTCTGCCGCCTTCAATTAGAAGAAGATAAAAGTAGCACTGGAGAACTGAGTCAGTTAAATGAGAATTTAAATCACTGCAACTGCAATAGCACTTGGAAAATCATTCAAAATCCCAGCCAACAGGATATGTTGCAAGACTAGCAAAGTGTGATTTTTTTTTTTTTTTTCCTGAATTTAGGTCACCAAAGCTAGTAATTTGGATGAAATCTTAAGGGAGTGTTTGGCCTGTCAGGCAGGTGTATGATTTCTTAATGCCTTGTGAGCAGTGATAGTCACAGGAACTGTATTGTCCTGGCAAATTAAGTAGAAAAAAACTATCTTCTCACTATGTTATCAACATTTGTCTCTTGCATGCACCTTGGCACTTGCCATACTTCTCACTTTCTTATTAACAACTCCAAGCGGCATTCTAGTATCAATTTCAATATATTTTTTCATTGCAAATGTTTCCTGTGAGGCTGCAGCACCTTTTGTTTTAAGATATAAGTCATGGAGCAGTTAAATTGTTTTGACTTCTGTTCTAGAAAAAAAATAAGTGAAGGTTGATCTCCCTTTATTGGTAAGACTTTGTTTTATATCAGTGTTAAGACTTTTACCTTTACCTTGTAAACATAAAGGATGCACTAGTGGTATGGTTGTTGTTTCCGGGAACAAGCAACCTCCAGAGTCACAGGAGCTTCTGAGGGTTAAGAACTCAGAAGTGGGAACTTAAAAGCTGCTTAGAACTCCAGAATTTTAGCCACATGTGTTAGATGATATTTTCTGTATAATTTGTCTTTGAACAAATTAATTTCTTCGAAAATAAAGGTTCAGTAAGAGTAAATTAAGGTAAAACACTGCCCAGAAGATTTTTATAGGCAAAAAAAAAATCATGCATTTCAGTAGAATCATGATAGTTAATCATCATTTAGACTTGCCTACTGTGTAACACAAGCTGTTTCATCCAGTAATGCTTTGAAAACATCTATAGCTTCTGTTTTAAGAATGCATCTACTGATTTAAAAATTGAGACCAGTTCACTAATTAGCCTTCCCTTTGGTATGGGCTGGTAAGTTCTTGACTTGTTGCTGTAGTTATCATGTCACTCCAGTCACTTTCGTGCGATTCACAGAGTAGCCGAGGCTGAAAGGCACCTCTGTAGATTGTCCAGTTCAATCCATCTGCTCAGGCAGGGTCACACAGAGCTGGTCATCCAGGAGCATGTCCTGTCAGCTTTTGGAAATCCATCCCTGTAATAAAGAAAGAAAAGCGTTTCTTGGTGTTCACATGGCACCTGCTGTGTTTCCATTTGTGTAGATTGGCCCTTGTGCTGACACTGGGCACCACTGGGAACAGTGAGCTTCTTCTTTCTTCATTCCTTTTCATCAGGTATTTCTACACAGCCATAAGTTCCTCCCCTAGCCTTCTCTTTTCCTGGTTGAACAGTCCCAGTTCTGTCAGCCTTTCATTGTAGGAGAGATGTTCCCCTCGTTTTTTGTTTTCCTTTGTTGCACTTATTCTCTAAAGTCCACCTTTCCTGCAGCCCAGTTTCTTCAGAAATTTTCATTTATTTTCACTCTCTTGTTTGACATTTAAGTGGCATATTCTATTGAGTCCTCTTTCAGATTACATTTTCCTTATTGTAAACACAATTTTATTGTCTGTACTAGAATTCCTTTCATCCCAACCGATGCATAAAGTTGAAGTCTCCTTTCTACAATTCTGCAAACAAACATCAAGTAAAATGGAAAATTACTGCTCTTAAAATTGGAGTCCTATGTCAACCAAGCCACAGCCATCCAGGCTTGAAACTCAAGGTGTCTTTTATTTGCTGTTAACAAAGAAATTGGACAACTCCACCAATTAATGTCAACTGAAAGAAAACAACTGTCCTGTATAAGACAAGGCAACAGTGCTTGATTTTATCTCAAAATACCAGCCTCTTAACTGAAGAACTTTTTCAGAACCCCTCACAGTCTTTTAAATTGTGACCTAGAAAACAGCACCCATAACCCCACCAGCAGCACAGCCACCTCCCTCCAAACCCCCAACCTGATTCCCCCTTGTTACATAGTTGGGTATTGCTGCCTAGGTCCAGTGCCTATTCCTGCAGCTTTAAGTTTTTTATTTGTATTTAATGCTGGAAAAAATTTATTGATTCAAAATACAAATAAGAGCAATCACTCAAAGTTTTTTTAAAAAGAATATTTATTTGAAACATAAATATAAATTCTACATGCTTCAGAGAGGAATAAAGCTTTTCTTTCTGAAAGGAAAATAATATTTAGGAAATTTGGATTTTTTTCTCAGGTTAAATATTGAATAAACTCTGACACATTAAAAAGAAATGTTGTTAATTGGGAGGTGGTTTTTGAACGTGGAGTAGTTATAAGAATTTAAAATGAATCATTATTTGTCCCATGCCATGCCCTCAGTTTAGAAATTAAATAAAACTTTAATTTTGACCTCGAGCACAGAAAACTCCATGTGAAGCAGATGGAATGTTGCAGTACAATTTGCAGTGGGTTTCCTCTTATCAGTGTAGAAAAATTTGAGAGATGATCTCTTTAAACACTGCTTTGTTACTGTCACTTCCAGAAACTTCCTTCTTTCAGTTAATAGAGTTAGGATGACACTTATTAATGTGTCTGGTGCTTGCTTTTATTTACAACCTTGCTGACGGTGTCCTAGAGAGTGATTTGTTCTGATCAACTGTCAAGAGTACCATACCATAAGTAGTGATTTAAAATTAAATAAAAACAGGTTTCAGATGCTGTTTTAGCTTAAGGGATAGGTGCACAGCAGTCTCTTTTGTTTATACAAGTAATGGCTACACTTAGAACTGCTGCCTGACTTGCAGTCATGCTGCCCGACCTACCCAGCCTGGTCCTTCCAGAGCAATGGAAACCCCTCAGGTTTGGACTTGGAAGTCTCCCTGAATGGAAAGTGTATTTGCAGCAAAATTATCTTCTCAGAAAAATGTATAACTTTTCTGTGCATCCCTGCAGCCTACATGAAATGTCTAAAATTGCTGGCAGGTGAAAAGGTGTTAAACTATTTGAGGCTTTGTATCTAAAAGGTCTATGGATCTGTAATCCATGACTGAAAGCAAGGGGTAAAAATGTTGTATCAATGATAATAGATGCTGAATTGCTTAAAAGTATCCTTAATAATTAAACAATTTCATTTTATATCAACAACACTTTTGATGACTGTATTTTGCAAAAATACTTCAGCTCAGAGAAAGAAAGACAAAGGTAATTGCAGTATGACTCCAACTCATGGATAGAGCAGAGTGATGCTTTCATCATTAGCTACCCTTTAGCAGAGATGGCTAAAGAAACAGAATCTGGATTTGCCTAAATGAAGTATTAAAGAGAGAGAAGTAAAATCAGCTAATAAAAAATGGCATAATAGTAAATTCAGCAGTAGACTGGAGGGATATTTTATGACTGCTGGTTTTGTCCCCTGAGATATTACAGACAATTCATCCAGAAGACTGTAACTCCATGTTGCATAAAGTTCCCTGTGGACATTCCCCCGGAGACCTGCCCTTCCAAAGCTGCTTTCTCTCCACACCAGCTGTGTCCTGGCAGCTCATCTTTCTGTCAGTAAGATTTTCCCAACCATGGATTCTACTGAGCCACAGTATCTGCTCTTTCTGTTTTGTTTTGTTGGGTTAGTTGCATTTTATTTTAATGTCTTGTAAGCTTGACTGTTCTGTTCTTCCTTCATGGAAGGACAAAAAGAGGTTAGAAAACTTTGTGATATCCTTCTGCACCTTGATTCCTCCACCTTCTTTTCAAGATTCTCTTTAGCCTTGCCATCTTGGAGGTCTGAAAGTCCTAGGAATACACTGACAAAGTTCATTCTAGAGCAGGGAGCAGCAGAGCTGCTCATTTGCTGAATGTCAGCATGCAACTTTCCCCACAAATTATTTCCTATTGAGAAACAGCTCAAAAATGAGCTCAGTGTTGCACCAGGAGTGTTTCAGTGTGCTGGGGACCTGAGCAGGAACTGAGCCAACAGTTCTTGGTTCTGTACTCTTGTGCATGCTGCCCATACCTAGGGTAATGGCTTGTACAGCTCCTGGTTTTGTGCATCTGAGAGGGGATATTCCACACAAACATGTCCATCAATCAGATTTAAATCTGTCTTACCAATGGTTGTGTGGCAGGCAGTATAAATCTGAGTCCTTGCTCAGGTTTATTTTTTTTTCAGTACAGTCACATTATATTATCCTATCTCTTTCCATTATATCTTTCTTAAAATTGAAATATATTTCTGTTTCAAAGTCATGGGTGTAATGCTGCAATGCAAAAGCTATTAAAAAGCTGTATATTTTTTTACAGACAATGTACTAGCAATCTCTTAATTGTTCTAACAGCAAGGAGGGTGTTTCATGGAGACTTAATTTTTCAGTGGAAGCATTAAAATAGACTGCTTAGACAGAAAAAAGATTTGGCAACCTTTGCAATATATCATTTTAGGGAGACTTTTGAGCATCTGCAGTGCAACAGGGAATGAGAAACTTTGGCCATTTATAAGTGTTTGTGTCTTTATATCTGATGATGCTACCATGTTGCATATATATCTATATGTGTGTGTGTGTCTGTGTGTGTGTGTGTACATAGATATATATATAATAAAAAAAATGCTAGGGAAATTTAAGACCTTTCAGCTACATAAAGGTAACTAATGCGATGTTTTGCCTTGCTTCTTATTTTGATAGAAGATATCTCTAAATGGGCCAGAATTGTTCTCCTTCCTCACCTCATCTCCCCAAACCTTCCAATAATGAATATGTCTAACTCCTCATGACTCTTGCTTCTTATAAATAACATTTTCATTGCAGTGAAGTAAAAGCAAGTAGGAATTTTGGTTTTTGCTAGTCTTGCTTTGAAACTCAAATACTCTGCTTATCAAAAGCCATTTGATACAAAGAAAGTATGAATTGTGCTTTAGCAAAAGTATGTTCTTCAAAGTTCACCATTTTCTGAGGTGGGTTCCAGAAGATTTCCTCAGTGGTCTTTGGACAGCCATTGCTCTCAATAAAAACCAGGTATTTCTTTGTCTTTGTGATTTGAAAATGCTGAGTTTTGTCACTTCCTAGAGAATTTCCAGAACTATTCTTTTTGCAGCATATATATGATATTTTTCCTGCCTAAAAATCCCTAAAATAACTTAGAAGCAGGAAGACAGATATCTGTTTGCACGTCTATTCCTAGTATTCTTGTCTAAACTTATCAGGTGATTTTCTTGAGTATGCACTTCTCATTGATGTGCAGTACTTTAGGAAAAGAGAATGTGAAGTAAGAAATTTCCTTTCATGCTGAATAAAGTATTTTTAACAATTGAAAATCTTTATGCTGCTTCAGAAAACAATTCAAAGGAAACTGAAAAGAATTTGGTTTCTGAAGCTGGAGAGTTTGTCTTGTCCTCTACTCAATGATGTTATGACCAAGACTGTCATGTATTCTTTAAGTCAGTTTAAAAATACTGTATATATTTCCTGTGACCTTCTGTAGGAGTAAAGTAGTGTAAAGTACAATAAAGTACTTGCTTTATCAGTGTACCTATTAAGAGATAATTAATCTGTGGCCTTATAAGTGCATACAAAGAAAGATGTTCAGTTAGGCCCTTTAAAGTATAAAGAGAAATACAAGTACACATTGTCTGGAAAGTAAATTTAACAAAATAAAAATTAGATACAAATGCTTGAAAAAAAACACCTATTCAGCTCAGGATACATTCATCTGTCTTTTCTGCAAGGGTATGATTGTTTTCAAAGAACAGAGAAATACTGTATAACTGGTTAGAAATCTTGAATTATTTATTCATAAAGATCTAGATTATATCTGCTGAGAATGAAGTACAAATGCCCCCAAGATAGAAAGGCTGCAAGTTGCACCATGAGTATTTAAGTTTGTAGGGCATATTTGCAATGGTATAGTAGTAAAATATTTTTGAGCACATAGCCATTTTTGACAGCATCAAAAATGAGTAGAGATACTATATTTCAGTATCTACACAGAAGAAAATTCAGATAAGTGAATATATTTAATCTTTATTTTAGTGTCTATCTCTGCAGGCTTGGTTGCATTGAAATAAAAATTCTGAATTAAGCACTAAGATGAGCTTAGGAATAGTGCTTTAAAGTCCTTAACAGGCTAGATTGATTCAGGCCCTTCAAAAACAACATGTGAATAGCAACAGGACGTAGCAATGCCCTCATTGTTTCTCTGATGACTTATCAAAATCTGTTACAGTATGCAAAACCTAATCATGGCTGGCCTTGGAAAACAAGGAGAGGGTATTGTAAAGAAACAGCTTGAGTGGGAGAGGGAATGGGGAAAATAAGGTCCTTCCAGCACGCTCTTTACCACAAGTGAAACAGGTTGTCATTAAATGACAAGTATAATGTTTATGATTAAAAAGGATTATTGTTGCCTAATCAATCAGCATTCAAAAAGTTTATAGGAAATAAGAAAATGCACACACTGAATTAGGATTATCTTGAGATAAAAATATTTAGGAAAGGAATAAATAAACCTCCAAAGGTTGAAAGTAGGTGGTTTAGACTAGATATCAGGAAGCAATTCTGTACTGTGAGGGTGGTGAGGCATTGGGACAGATTGCCTGGGGCAGTTGTGGATGCCCCATCCCTGGAAGAGTTTAAGGCCATGAGGGCACTGAGTAAACTGATCTAATGGAAGGTGTCCCTGGTGTCCTGGTTTTACCCAAGAACAGGGTTAATATTTTCCAGTAGCTGAGAGAGGGCATGGCCAGACCCAGGTGTTATTGGATACTACCTCATGTCATTGCCAGGGGCAGACAAAAGGGACACTCTGCTCTTTGGCTTCCAGGGAGAAAGAAGTGTGTTCCTTTCAGAGGGAGAAAACCTTGTGGGCAAAATAGTCCAGTGTTGTTTTATTTTACGTTTGTCTTTTATTATATTTTGCAGCTTTTGTTATTAAATTGTTTTCTTATCTCATTGTTGTTTCCAGTAAATTGTTCTTAGCTCTCTGCCTTTTGTGCTTTCAGTTGAATGGGGAGGGAAGTAAGCAGCTTGTGGTCTATTGAGTGGGAGTACTAAATTGGAGAAAACCTTTCCTAAACCATTACATGTACGCATGGCAGAGGGGTTGGGACTAGATGATCTTTTAGGTGCCTTCTAATCTAAACCATTCTGTGATTATATGCCTCTGAAATTACTGCTCTACACTCAGTTAATAAGAGAGTACTTAAATGTTGAACAGAATATTACTTCAGAGTCTGAAGTGTTGTAGTAACAACTCACCTTTTTCACACGCCTTCCCAACTTCTGATGAGGGTTCTGTAGTTTTTGTTGCTCGTTCTTTTGAGTTCTTACTAAAAGCACTTCCTCTAACAGGACATGACGCAGATTTGTCTAGTGGTGTTCTGGAAGCAGCACTGTATGCCCTGTACCCCTATCACTGGGGGAGGGGGTCTGCCTTCTGCTTATTCAGCCTGGGGGAAGAGCTCTTGTCCAGGTACAGCAATCAACAACTTGGATGTCTGGGGAATGTTCTGGATGACTCCAGTGAATTAATTGTTTCTTTAACAGAGGTCACAGTGTATACAGGTACAGGGGTGCACTTGTCAGGGAAATCACGTCGTAATGGTTTTCTAATCTCTTTTGTTCTCATCACAGAAGCAGAAGGCAGCAGAAGCAGCTGCTCTGTTAGTGCTACTTATCATTAATCTTCAGTCAAGGTCTTTCAGTCTTTCTGAAATTGTCTTAAAATCTGCTGCAGTGAAAAGGCGAGACTTCTGGAGACAGATACTCTGCCTCAGTCTGCATATTGCTTATTTAAATTTTCAGTCTTGTGTAAAGACTGTCATGTCTTGTGTCTGTCATGATTGATTGTGTGTAAATGTAATTTCAATAGAAATCCATTAGAACTTTAATCCCATAGAGATAAGTGAATATTGCATTATTTTACTATAAAATCAAGTTTACAAGATCACATTTTGTCCATTTCGTTTTTGAAGTCACCGGTAACGCCCTTGTTTAAATTATGAAGGATACATAATATGAGTAGAGATTTACAGGAAAAATAGCACACAATCATTTTTTTCTTCAGTCTTACCAGGGACAGGTATCACAGGAGCCACAGACTCCATCAGCACACTGAGTATGCGTGGAGTAGTAGTCATGATGTAGCACAAAGTGCTGGCATATGGTGACCTTCAGTGCTCAGTCTTGCACTTTAATGATCAGGGATTGGTGTTTACCGATTGCTGTGTTGGACTCTGTGTGTGTGTGCTATGTCTATATATCTATACATAGCTTCTGCAGACATTTATTTTGCTTCAGCAGTAGCTAATGACAACACACAGAAGGATCTGTCTTAAACAAGTATCAAAAGCAATATGCATCCCATATGCATGAAGCTTGCAGGCTAAAGCAAAGCCTTTAGCGTTACTTTGGCAGTCATTTTTGGCAGAAAAAATTCCCAAATCATAAGATGCCTGAAAGTTAAATACAACAGTTGAGTTAGAGAGTTTTATGGCAAGGAATAGGAGGTCTTGTGAAATGTAGCATGTTGTGAGGCAACATATATTTTGCTATTGCTTGTTGAAAATAACAAGCACATTACAGGCGTTAATGAAATTGAATCACAAAATACTTTCCCCTAAGGGGGCTAAATGCATTTTGGGGTTTATGAACACTGTACTTCCTCAGCCTTAATTGACAGGCAACATTACTTTTATCTGCTAGTTTTAGTGAAAATTTACTTAAAAAACAAACATGGGCAAATAGGTGGATAGGGAAAGTAAAAAGTCCTCTCCTTCCCTTTTCAGAAACACCAAAAAAGTCCTGACTGTACCTCAATGGATTATATCTTTCTGTATGTGTTTATTAATTTTGCACACATTTATACAAGTATCATCTTTGGGTTTGCTATTTTTAATTAAAAATCTATTTGCCTTTCCTATTGGCCTGACGTGACACAGCATCCCATGCAGTCCTGATGGCAGCTCAGTAGGATACCACAGACTCCCCAGCAGAGCAAATGCCAACTCACGCCCGCAGGCAGATGGGAAAGTAAAACATGCATGTTATTTCCAAACCACTTAAAAAAATAACTTCCCTTACAGCATCAGATGAAAACATATTAAAGAAAATCTGTCTTTTTCCACATTTGGATAAATATGTTCGGTAAGACCAATTATGTCGAGTAATGTATTTGAACAAATATGCAGCAATTAGGACATTTTGTTGAGTGTATCTGCGGTGACTACCAATCACATCAAAGCCATATTGGTAGCAATCTTCTTTATTATTCCTCTTGCTTAAAAAGAAATTCAGATTCAAAAACATGAAAGCTGAAGAAAATATTTGGCACAATCTTTTCTTTTTCTAACCTATTTTGTATATTCAGTTAAAGCCTAACCAGTTACTGCTCACAAGATATTTTAAACTGATGGCAGCATGTCTGACCTTAGTATCATCCTTGTGTCATGTTTCAGTTGGGATTGGAAACTAACTTTTTAAATATAATAAAACCAAATCAAATGCAAAAAATAAGTAAAAAAAATCAAACCAACCAACTAAAAAAACCACACATCAAAATTGGCTGTTCTGCTTCCGTCCCAAGAGAATGTGCCTTTACTTTGCTAAGATGCAGAAGAGCCGTCTATAAAATCAGGCATCTGCCATACAATGATTTTGCTACTTGCAGATTAAAACAATTTTTCAGACTTTTCTGTTGCTATTCATCATAAAGAACTTTTTTTTTTCAGTGTATATTTGCCGTGTTTTTGTAAAGATTCAGTTCCTTTAGAAGTAGTTTGGCTTACCACGTGATACAGAAATAAAATATAGATAACACATAATTAGTTGAATGATGCCAAAGCACTGCCAAAGATAGATTGTAAACTGTATTCAGTGTGGGCATCCACTGCTGAAGAAACAGAATATATATATATGTTTATAGAAAGTAATTGAACTTATAAACTTCCATCTTGCTTCCTATGCTGTCAAAATTATTATCGTTAGAAATAGAAGTGATGAAAATATAAATCTTTGTTTATCTGGCATTTAAATTTTAAGAGATGGATTCCTCTGGACTTCTGACGATATACTGAAGTGGAAAAGTAGGCAGTTGAGGGGGGTTTGTTGGTGCTCTTTCTACTTTACATCATGCATAGAGTGCAATCAGTTGAAAATACTTTATTCGACTTCTTATGCATACGCAGTATGGTTGTTTCTATTCATTTGACACTTTCTCCATTTCTTTTCTTCCTAAAGATAGTTTGCTTCTCAGCTCTAAGAAAGGGCTAATGGTAGTCTGTATGGGACATTAATTAGAGTATAGATATGTAACAATATTTTCAGACTGGGTTAGTGATCAACATGAACTTAGAGGCGTAGGCCTCAAAGAGGTGGTCACAGGATTCACTTCATCATAAAACTCCAATATTTTTATGGTGTCTGGGCACTTCAGTTTCTAATTAATTTTTCAATATGTTGGGATTATATGCCAGTGGAATATTCACTCTTTAATAAAATTTAATTTTATTTCTGTAACCTTATAATCATAATAGAAAAAGAAAAATCTGTAATCATTATCTTGTCACCATAGCAATCCTAGCTGGAAAAGACTTTAAGTTAAAGAAATTCTATCTGCATTATTATTGGAAAAGTTCTACTAATCTGATTTTAAAGCTTTCTGAAATGGTGATTGTGCAACCTGCCTTCTCCAGTGCTTGACTACCAGGGTTTTTTCATCATGTCTAACCAGAATCTTTCTTGTTGCAATCTAAACTAGTTATTGCCTTCTTTTTGAAAAAGAGTTAAGATTATTCTTGCTGCCTTTATGAAAGGAGGCTTTTATATTAAACACTCCTATTAGATCCCCTATAAAGCCCAATTTTTTGTTAAAGTATTTTTTTCTGGACCTCTCGTCCTTTCTCGTACTCATCTCTGGACACACAGTCTTTGGTCCACAGCTTCATTAAAGTGTTATTCCCTAAGCTGAACCAATGTGTTTTTCAGCCAAAATATTAATTTCCTGTTTTATGTTTGTGCAACTGATTATTTTTGCCTGACAATTTGATAGCTTGCCCATTTTTCAATTGAATTCCTGATTTAGTTGCAAGCTTCTGCTTCATTTTGTTGAGATTTTGCTTATTAGTTCTAATTTTGAGGTTCAATTTGCTTACCAGCCATCTTTACCTAGTGCTCTCTGTTGATTTAATGTCTATGATCTGTGTTCAAAGGCTATGGAATAGTTTAAGTGATAATCCTATACTCAGACAAAGACAGAATTCCAGAATTCCACTCCCTGTCCCTCTGAATTAGCTTTGCTTATTGAGAAGAGGCCACTGAGAAGTCTGGTTTGCCAATTTCTCTGCATGAAAGGCATTTCTGGAATGTGAAACACTTAAAGCTGGAAACAAAAATGCCAACAAGCATCAAGAAACATGCTGGCTTTTGAAGAAATATGCAAGAATATCCTCGAGGGGTCCAGAAACATAATAAGTTTGTGACCATTTTCAGCTCTCTTATTCTGTGTTCAGCTAATTAGTACAGCTTGAACCACCAAGAAATGTTTGAATTTTGACCCTGTCATTACCCTTGTAAAGTAAACAACATCATAAATCCCAGAGAATTAGCTCAGCACTCTGACCAACAGCAGAAGTGCAAGGGGAAATATGGTAATAGGATGGGCGCTCAACCCTGCAGGGTCTGAGTCCACAACTGAGCATGACACTTAAAGGTTTCGTATTCAGAGGTGAGAGATGAGAATAATTTTTGGTCCAGAAAGGTTGACCTTCAAAGAAAGGTCTTAAGACCTGAAGCTGTTCAAGGAAGAGTCAGAAGGAGGAAGGCAGAGAGGCTTCAAGCATGAAGGAACTGACTGTCAGGAGGAAGAGCAGAAGCAGGATCTTTCCTCCACTGCAGTGAGAAGGGAACAACTTGCCAACTTTATGGTTTGTCAGACTGTCTAAGGAGATAGAGGGGCTTGTCTTCCAGGAGAGCTGACATCCCTTCCAGCGCAGTGTAAGATTCTCTGACTTGCTTCTCTTACACTGTTCTCCAGTACCTGAATTCATTCCTTCTTATTCCTTCACATTTAAAGGCTCTTTCTGAGCTTCTTTTCCTTTTGTAGATGCATATACATAACGATTTTATTCTTTTCCATCATGGAAAAATATTTTTTTAAACCTCTGGCCTCATTTAACAGGAAGTCTGCAATCACTGTTTTATATTCTCCAGGAATTATTTTTTCTGATTATCTCCCAAACAATTTTGGCTTTGTGTGCTGTATGAAGTTCCATTCACATCAGGGAAATACAAACAACAGGTTCTTTACTCCATCTTCACTCTTGCACAGAATTTGTTAAACCTGCTAGTATTTTTCTTATACTATCCTGGTTCTTGAGTTATCATTTAATTTCTTCCTCCTGTGTCTCATTTATTGTCTCATTCCTCCAGTAGGTGGAAAATTTCAGCTTTCTTCTAGACATATTTTTCAGGTGGTGTTGTCTGTAGCTTTTATACTGACGGTACACATATCTATATGGATCTGTTCTAAGTCTATTAAGTTAGACTCTCTAGGGGTTTTTCTAGCAGTACCTAAGAAATAAGGTGACAAGAAGAAGCTTAAACTTAATTCTAGTGATATTAGAAATGTCAGATAATTTTTTTTCCAAGCAAGTGTTGTTCCCTGTTTTCCTCCCCAACTTCTCTCAGCCAAAGGAGAGGATGGTAGTCATGACTGAAATCCTCCTGTGGAAGATGTATTAGTGTATGTTCTGCTGAGTATAATGTTGCGATTTTCCTCAATCTTCTTAATCACCACATGAATTCATGGTTCTAGATTCAAGATCACAGCTGGCTGCTGCGGAAGGCTCATTGTAAACCAAGTGGCGAGCTAGCAGCCAAATCTCTCTCTTTCTTCTTGACATAACCAGTCAACTGATAGACTCTCCAAGGCAGCAGAAACACAATGATGATGTGAAACAACGTGTTATAACAATTTTGTGGGATAATTCAAACATGGCATAGCATATGCTTCTCATTTTGGATATAGGAAGGCTTTGAGCACCTAAAACAAAAGATTTAGAAGCTGAATTTTCAAAGGCTCTCTGTATACAGTTGGCTGGTGTGCCCCTACTTATTTCTGGCACCAATGCTTCTACTTGTACACAGGCCTGGACCTCTGTGACCTGAGAGTTGTCACATGTGGCTCCTGCTTAAACCTGACTTTTGGCATAAATGTCCCGACAGCTGTGACTAGAAGTTGTGAAGCTGTGAAAGTGTCCACCACTGATGTCCATCAGTGTGTCATCTAATTGTGGCTTCCAAAATTTCTTCCAAGATACAAAAAGAGGAGCAGAGTGGGCAAAGAAAGGGAGGTATGCTTGCATGGCTTGTGATGACCTTTTTTGCTGCAGTGCACCCTTCCTTGATGTAGCGTGGCATTCACATTCTCTGAAAAAATTCCTTCACCCAGAGTTTTTCTCCTGGGAAGCTGAAAGGCAGTGAGAGAAGCCTCAGAGAAAATGAAAACAGTTCTGATCTCATTTGCTTCTCCTGTGTTGTGCTCGTGTGGAATGTGTTTGGAGATTGTTTACCCAAAGGTGTTTGCTTCATTGGATTCCAGTGTGATTTGACTCACTGGCCAATTGGGGCCAAGCTGTGGCAGGACTCTGGAAAGAGTCACAAGTTTTCAATATTATCTTTTTAGCATTCTGTCAGTATATTTTCTGTATTTTTTAGTATAGTACAGTATTCTTTAATATAGTATGGTATAATAAAGTAATAAATTAGCCTTCTGAGAACATGGAGTCATTCTCTCCCCTCATCAGTGGACCTGCATTGACAATAATGTAGTTGTGGTCTTGTCATTACAGTGATAGCCCAGAAGGCATGAGGGGAAGAGGAGAATGCTTGGTATTAAAGAGGGGTGTACATCCTGGGAATTCTGAGTTCTAGGCTGTCCTTACAGGGGATAGCTATAATCTGGGCAGTAGGGCAGAGTTGCATACCTGCTTTTCCTGCTTGTCATTTCCCTCTGGCTACTGACAGTTAAACAAATCAGCTCCCTGAGGTGCCTGACTCTTCTCACATGCTGCCTGCTGAAAGCCAAAGGCCATTTATATGTTCTGTGTGCCACGTACTGGCACAACAGGATTAGCAACTGCTAGTCTGAAGGCATCCATTTCCTTTTTCCTGGGTCTCCCAAAAGCATTTCTGAAAACACTGCAAAGGAGGAGAAACAGAATTGTTCCTGACTGAGGATCTTCCATTTTGCTGTGATTTCTTGCGACCTCAACATATTCTTCAGGACTTATAATTGCTTTGAAATGACAATAATTTGTGGTTGAATCTGAAAGAGCCACTGATGCAGGCTTTGGGGGAGGTGTGAAGAAAGCAGACTCTCTCAGCTGCCAGCCCTGCAGGATTCAACCTACTGGTTCAGTGAGCTCACAAACAGGATATTGTCCATGGAGGGATGTTCTTTTATTTCAGTAAGATACCTCTCTGAAATCTAGGTAAATTATTTAGAAGGATAGGCATTAACTTGCAATTAAAATTTATCATTTAGCTAAGAGGAAAGAAACCCAACACACTTTAAATTTTTTAAAATTATTGAAACATAGACATTAGGTTTGTAATTTGGTGACTGGTGAAAAGCCAACATTCACATTCACACTAGCTTGTTAATTAGGGACTTATTATTAGTAAGTGATTAACAAACTTAGTTGAGTCATCACCCACAAGCTGGTTGGTGGGTACATGCCATCATATCCTCATTTGTACCCAAACTCCCTCATTTTCAACCCCTCATTGTTAGCTACTACTGGCCCTGGAGGCATGGACTGAGCTGTCAGTCCTCAGGATTTAGTTGCTACATTTGTGATATTAGGAGTTTTACTTAACACCATGATTCCTGCATTGTTGTTGTTATACAATGAATCTCCATCCTCCCTGCAGAAATAAATTCTTAAATAAGTAGGTCAAGTAAAACTATGAGCCTTATAGAACAACTGAAAAAATATATGTCTCTCTGTTTGCTTTTTAGTGTTATTTTAATTGAAGAAGTGGGTTTTTTGATGCTTGATATTGATAGTACTAGAATAATTACTGATGGTTTATTGATAAACAGGATTTGTTTACCTGCCATCTGCAGTGGTAGACAATTTGCAATAGATTATCTGCTAAAATGGCTTCTTTTAGGTAATACTTCTGTTAAAGATAAATTCTTGGCTTTTTTAATGCCACTCAAGATTCATCCCTTGTAAATCACGGGAAGAATTTTGCTATAGCCACAGAGAGACTGTAGCCTGTCTTTAGAGATAGTTTCTCTTTGTTTAAATGTCCCTCTGAATTGCAGTTGGACACGCTTCACTGGTATTACATCAGTGCCATGCCCATCCATCCATTTCGGGGGGGATTGGCTCTGTGGCAAAGTTCATCAGTCATTTCTACCATCATAGCTTGGTATGATTTGTACTAGTCTAATTGAGTCACAATTTCAGCTAATAATGATTGATACAAGCTTTTTATCATTGCGAGAGGAGAATGTGTGACCTTTTAATCTATTCCTCTGCTTTTTGAAAAAGTTGGTTTCCAGTTATTAACATCATGTAAACATTAAACTTCATGAAGAAAAGTAAAAAGAGATGGAAATGTGTGTTCATTAACATGTCTTCTTTTAGTCATTGTGAATATAACATTTTAATATAAAACTGCCAAGTAAATGCTGCTCTTCAAATTTTTTTGAGGGAAACTGGTAGGCCCTCTGCAGATTCAGTTGCAACTTGCTCACTTTTGAACTCCCTATTTTAATCTTTATCTCCCTCAGCATCAATATTAATTTTTTTGTCCCTCTGTATTCAGCACTGCGGAAGCTGCTGCTCAAATCCTGTTCAATTTGGGCCCCTCACAACAACAAAGACATTGGGATGCTGAAATGTGTCCAGGGAAGGGCAGTGGAGGTGGTGAAGGATCTGGAGAACAAGTCTCATGAGGAGTGGCTGAGGGAGCTGGGGCTGTTTAACCTGCAGGAAAAGACAGTGAGGTGGCATCTTATCAGTCTCTACAACTACCTGAGAGGAGGTGGTGGCCAGGTGGGGGTCTGTCTCTTCTCCAGGTAACAAGCAACAGCACACAAGGAAATGCTGTGAGATTGTGACAGAGAAGGTTTAATTGGATATTGGAAAAAATTTCTTCACTGAAAGGGTGGTCAGGCACTGAAACAGACTGTCTAGGGAAGTAGTGGAATCACCATCTCTGGAACTGGTCAAGAGATGTGTGGATACAGCACTTGGGGACATGGTTTAGTGGTGAACATAGTGATCGTGCTAGGTTAACAGGTGGAATTGATGATCTTAGAGGTCTTTTCCAACCTTAATGTTTCTATGAGTTCAGAACTACCATTATACCAGTGGTTTGCCAGATCCTGATATACCTTACAGTGATTTTTCTCCTGATGGGAGTAAAGAAAAACGATAAATTTTCTCTTCTGAGGCTATCTGGCTCTTGAAGGATTACCTTTAAAAAATTCTGTCACTGTAATAGGACATAAAAGAGCGTATAGTTTTTATTTAGAATGGCCACTGTCAGTACATTCAGTTGTTTCTCCAGCTAATAGGACCTCAGGAAAGTACTGGTAGTCTTTAAGGTATGTGAACACACAGGAATGTAGCCCTCTGGTTCTAAAACCGCGATGTAATATAAAATTCTCAAAAGCATATTTTACACATTAAATATTATCTGTGGGGTGCTTCTACTAGCCTTTAAGCCTTATTACCTATTTATCCATTGTGTTATTATAATCCATAGGGCTGGGATGGTTGTCATCATCTTAAAATGTAGCACAAGCCAGTTCTTTCGCTGCACTATTCGCATTTCCATTCTGGTGTGTCTGAATCATTGTACTACGCGAGTGCCTTTTTCATACTTAAAAATAGACTCAATAACCATCTTCCTTCTCTGCCTTTCGTTTTACAACTGCAGTAGCAGCTACATTTCCTGTCTCAATAGCACTTATGAAGCAATTAGGCAAATTTAGGACAGATTTTGCTACTGAATGCTAGACAGATTTCTCTTTATCCTCACTAGAACTTGTGCATGGACAGATTATACCCTAATGGCCTAGTTCTATATCTGCCCCCGCAAGAAGCACTCTTCTCATTTTACACATGGGCCATTTGATTTGGTGCCACAAAATGAAATTGATGGATCCTCTAATTGGTCACTTGTAATTAATTAGTTTAAAAAATAATTTATCTTTTTCTGTCTTGTATCTTCTGTAGTCTTCAATGACTACTGCTTGTGGTTACACAGCTGAAGGAAATTATTACCAGGCAAATTGTGGACCTATGGGAGGAGGTCCAGAAGAGGGCCATAAAGATGATCAGGAGGCTGGAACAGCTCTCCTGTGAACACAGGCTGAAAGATTATAGCCTGGAGAATCTGAGATCCAGTGAGATCTCATTGCAGTCTTCCAGACATGAAGCACAAGGGGAAGAGTGACTTTTTACATGGGCACTTAGTGGTAACAGTTTTAGACTAAAAGGGAAAAGATTTGGATTAGATGTTAGGAAGAAAATATTCACTCTGAGGATGGTAAAGCACTAGAGTGGGTTGCCCATAGGAGCTCTGTCTCTGGGAGTGTTCAAGGCCAGACTGGGTGGGGCTTTGAGCAACATGGTCTAGTGGGTGGCATCTCTGGCTGTGGGAGTGTGGGTTGGAACCAGATTTTTATAGTTCCTTCCAAACAAGCTTATTCTACAAAATTAGAAAGATTTATGAAAAGTAAAATGAAAATATTTGGGAAAAAAACCCAAAATGGCTCCATAAGTAACATTTTTTTTTAGTATTTCTGTAAAATCCCAGTGTTTCAATTAAGTTGAGGGATAAAATAGGCCTTTTTTTTAAATCAGGTAAAGTCAAGAAATCTTACCTACAACCATGATTAAGTGCATATTAACGAAGTTAAACTTATAAAATATAAGTATAATATATATTATAGAAATATGTATAACTTATATAAATAAAAAATTTAAAAGGCACATCAATTGTAACAGTCCATTGCTGTATTTATGTCCATTACTAAATAGCAAAGATAATTATTCTGATTTACATCAGAATACCCCCCAAAATAAACTATTACTTAGACCATCCCTATAAATTTCTTCCTTCATAATAGCAATGAATATCAATATTCCACCTCCCCTCTGTTCACACATATTGTATTACTGAAAAGGGCTTTCTTGCTGAATTACAGAGAAAAGAAGTACTTTTGAAAGGAGCAGTTGTGCAGGAAGGATTCATTGTGCAGAATTGTGTGTTTCAGAACTGGTAACAAAAATTTCTGCCGTAGACACAGGGCTTGAGTCACCTGTGACTATAAAACACCAGGATGATGTGTATGCAAACACAATTAAGTTTAGTCATGGCAAGGGGGTCTTGATTGGAACAAGTACCATAGTACAAGATATGGGTAATACCTCATTAAATAATTAGAACATTCTGCAAAAATCTGGCCAAAATGTTCACACCATTCAAACAGGAACAGTCCAAAGGAGATGAATAAGAGAATGAGGGATTCCTGATGGGAAAATGTTATAACTTGTTTAGTGAAATGATGATGAGAAAGTACATGAGTATTTTCCAGCTAGCTTTGATGCTCGTTATTTTTCTGTTCAAAGACCAAATGCATGTACAGTATTCATGGAGCATTTAGATTTGAAGGTTTTAAAAAGTTTTTACACATCCAAAGAGTGAAGCTCTGAGATGACCTACATCGAGGGAGGTTGTGAGGGCAGAGAGATTGGGAATACTTATTGGCTGTGTGCAGGCTCTGTAACTATGTTTATATGAGGAAAACAAGTGTGCATGTGCACAAATATATGTATAATGTGTGTATTCCCTGTATATGGAATACCTGTCCAGCCTTGCTATTGGCTGGACCTGGGGGCACAGAGCTGGGGCAGCCTCTCCTCTGCTGGGCCACCAGATTCAACAGCTCTAATAAAGGTCATTAGGAATTTCACAGGATAAATCCCCTGTTTCTGTGTAGGTCGAGGGCATTGGCAGCGTTTCTTGTCTTCCTATGCCCTCATTTTGTGGTACATCATTGCTGAGTCAAAAGGGGTTTTACCACAAGTTTTCAGCTTAATGAAGTGTGTAGGGAATAGTCTGTGGATTTGATTCATTGGAGCACGTGTTCTCCAGATTCTTCTTACTGTGTGGTATCCTGCAATTGCTGGAATGGGGCTTGATGAACAAGGTCTAATTTTATATGGCAGTGGGCAGATTATACTGACTACACGCCACAAATTGGAAGTGTTTTCCTTCTAGGTAGTTGGATTGCTTGAACTTTTTGTGTTGATCTTGTGCATAAGCTCTGGAAAGCAACAGAAAAGAAATGTTTGACCCCTTCTTGTCTTGGTATTCAGAACAAAAAATGTTCCTAGACTTGGCTCTTGTATTGCCATACCTCAGCAGTAGAGGACAAACTTCTCTCCTGCTGGAGTACAGAGAACACTCCTATTCATATGAAGCAGCATGACCTTCATCCTGCAGAACTCTATTCTTGATTCACATTCAACTCTGTGAACTATTATATGCTCACATATTTTAATTTCCCCATGCAAGACTAACAAATTGGGGTTTTACTGTTTTTTTTGTTATTATTTAATTTGGTGGGTTTCATTGTTCTGAAATGTATAAAGGTTTTTTAATTTCATCTTAGTAAATTTCATCTTCTTTTTTCCAGAGTAATTTTCGCATTTACCATTGTTCTGAATTATTCAGCTGCATTTGTGTATCTTAGATCCCCTCTTATCTGTTATCTGTAAGTGTAATAGTTTACATGTTGTTTCATCATTCAGTCCATAAGATAGCACAGCTGGAAAAGACTGTAGGTAAGCAGCATAAACTGTATGATGTCACATGAAATTTTCATAGCAAATTTTCTTTTGCACTTTCCTACTGGTTTTTAACAACTGGATAGTGGTTCAATCTGCTTAGGATGTTTGTTAGCTTGCTTACAAAACATCATAAGATGGTGTCAAAAACCTTGTTAAAAACAAGATATGCCTTTCCCCTCACTCCCCTTGTTTTTCCTTCAGATACAAAGATTGTTTTCTATCAAAAAGGATGATCTGACTGGTTTAGCATGATTTGCCCTTTATGTTTATGATGAAGTCAGCAGTGAAGCATGAAGAAAAATAAATTGAAAACAGTCAGTTATGCACTAAAATTGTGTCCTTCAACATATGTCTAAATTTTTGGAAATCAAAATTGACTTTAGCCATGCTTTTTATAAGATATCTCAAAGCACTAGTGTTAATGTCATATATCTAGAGGTGTATAATATATAAAATCCAAAGCAAGCTAAACAAAGGCTTGTAGAAGAAAATTCTTAACCATTTTCCAAATGAAATGAGGAAATGACATGTAATACATTTTTTTTTATATTAAGAAAAGTTAAAGTAAATAATTTCACTTAAATTCTTTAGAGAGAAATTTGTCTTCTGCCAATGCAAAACATAAAAAATTTTCAAAATTTCCTCCATGGAATTAGCAGATACAATTAAATTTGAAGTTAAGGAAAGATTTGGCAGGCTCTTCTCTTGATCGGTAGTAGAATAATGTTTAAATATGGTTCTATATTATAGGATTAATATACTTCTATATAAGAGGATTCAGGGATTGAATTGCACTGTATTTTTCATATTACATTACTTTTGAAAATTATGTCACTGTAGTATTTCCTTGGACATCTCTTTATTGAGACATCATGAAGCAAATCTACATGTTTATAAGGCTTAGAGCATTTTGCTTTTTATTTTTAATTTAGATTTAAAAATAAACAACCCAAAACAGATGTCTTCATAACTAATGACAATGATGTCAGAACTAAAATGTTCTACTCAGTCTCTCTGCTGCATTAAATGTATTTTCCAGCATTCAGAAGCAGAGCTGTTGTGTGCTCAGCGTCCTGCATTCACTGCGGTGTAGCTTTCAATATTTTCACATTGCTTAAAATCTCCGTGACTTTATTCACATGGTGCTGAGCTTGAGCGAACATACCCTGCTGGGGGACTTAGCTGCAGAGCAGAGCTCTGGCAGAATATCTCCTGGCATTGTAAGAACGACTTGTTGAACTCTGTACATGTTGTTGACATAGCAGTGGCGTTTTGAAGTTCTGACAAATGCTTCCACAGCTGTAGGTAGTATCGGGCACTTGGTTATTATTAGGAAATTTGCCAACATGTTGGGAATGTTTGTATGCACAGTGACTGCAGCCAAAGGTACTCTTTGTTGTTAGGCACAACAAAGAAATGGTCCTAAAAGTTCTTAAGTCTCCCATTACTATAACCCTAGCTGACTGTGGAAGCTAATAGCATTGGCAAAAGCTCCTTACGAATTACAAGCAACACCCATATGCCAACGTTTGTTGCTAAGTGAAATAAATTCTTACTAGCACCACCAAGTTTCTGGAACTGCTTGTTACAGCTGTGAGCCCCGAAGTCGGTGATTAATGTCAGCTGCAAGCATTGCCAGATGCCTGACAGAGCTTGTAAGAGCCAGGAATGCTGAACAGCAGGGCTCCTGAGGGCTGGGAGCATTGTTGGCTTCCCAGCAATAAACGTAACAGCCACACGTCCTGAAATGCAGGAGTCACAGCATCTTCTCTTTTGTCCATTTTTGCTTGGCTCTGGTGAAATCTAATTGCCAAGATGAAACCTGAGGGATTTTAGAATGTCCATATAGTTATTTTTGCTGGTAAGCTTCCTTATGAGAATTTATTAATTTATTTTTAATATAGTTTACAGGTGTCCATGCATTTTCAAGAAAGAAGGGGGCTGGATTCTGAATGCAGCCATGTTCATTTATTGTCTGAGGGTGGAGATGGACTTTTACAGAACCACCTCTAAAATTCTTATCCTGGGAGCAATTCCATGCTATTTCCTGTCTCATTATAATTGAAAGCTGCCTAAAGACTAGAGATTTAACTTCAACTAAAAATTGCCAGAGTTGTCTCACTGTGCCAGCAAGTTGCACCCTTTGCTTGTGTTCTCTTTGGGAAGTTGCAGTGAGTATAGGAAGAACTAGTAATGAATCATAAGCCTTTAAAGACCTGAATTTGTATGCATATAAAAGGTCAGTGGATAGGCCAGTTGTCCTACAGTATTTTAAATGTCATGCTGCCACACAGGTGTCCTAAGGCACTTGTATCATAGAATCATAGAATTGTGAAGGTTGGAAAAGACCTCTTCATCAAGTCAGCTGTTATCCCATCACCTCCAGGTTCACCACTAAACTATCTCCAGTAATTAAAACACCTCTAACATTGCCAGTGGGTTACATAAAATTAATAATTAATCTAAGATTGTAACAGTTTAAAACCCAGTATTTACCCATGAACATCTACCTTTTTGTTAGTAGAAGGAATATTTCCACTGTCTGCCAAAATTGTGTTACTAATCTTTGGGCTGCTAGGCACCTGTACTCAGATCTTGCAATCCTGACCTTCTTATCAAATACACAGAATAAGATAACAAGTACTCTGTATTGCTTAGGCAGTTAAGATGGTGCTGGTCATGAGCTCCTCTGAACTTTTACTAAGACAGTAATTTATTCACTCTGTTTTCTAAGTAAAAACTAGGCAGCACAAAATGAAACATGAAAGCAGCAAATTCGAAATCAAATGGAAGACCTGATTCCTCAACCTGAGCTTAATCTGTTCATCTCTGCTGTGGATTATTATGTGGGCCAAATATTGCTGCCTTCAAAAAGTAGTTGAACTCAATAAATTCATGGAAGGGAAAAATAAAAGGTGTGAAAAATATTAAATCCAAAGGCAACAGAAATATCCAAATAAATTACTGAGATGCAAATTTCTGGAGGTTGGGAATTTCCTTTGCAAATATCTCTAGCAGTGGCTGAGAGCAGATATTTAAGAGCACAGAGACCTAGGAGAGAGCAGACCCAGAGGTGAAGGAAGCAACAGTGTGCATCTTTGCTTTGACCTGGTGATGGCCATTTCTCCGATATGCTGAGCTTTTTCAAACTGGAGCGTGTATCTCGGGCAAAGTGGATCCCTGCGTAGGTGTTTGCCTTCCTTTGAGAATAACTTGATTGAATTAATTTGAATGAACAAATTTGAATGTTGTGTGGATTTTTCCCATTCATCTCCTCAGACTGTCAGCTCTCAAGCCTTCGTGAAGAGGAGTGAAGCGATAACAAATTTATGGCTGATTATCTTGAGTGAAATCTAAAGCTACTCTCTTATCTGCAACTCTTAGATGCATGGCAGCTTCTGAGTGCAGAAGCAATGAGAGAGCTGCAGTTGTAGGATTTGTGAATTTGCATTTGTGAAATCATGTGTTTGAATTATGTGACTCAAGTAACACTGTTTTTTAATGACAGACATTTAAATAATGAGACAGTAAGATGGCTATCTGAACCTGGAATACTGCACAGTAACTGCATATACAGTTCCTAGCCCCCCTCAAAAAAACTGAAGTGGCCTCTTACTCTTTGAAAGCTGTTGTGAAGCTTCTGAGCTGTGCCCTTCTGAAATAAGCACCCAGAAACCATAAATACCCAGAAGCTGTAGTATTCCTTTTGGAGATGTTGCCCTTCTCTGCCACTCCCTGACTAACTCACTTCCAGCAGCTACACTGACCTGAGTCCTGTGGGCTCAGAACTTGAATAAATGCATGGTTTTATTGGCAGTGAGAGATAGAGGCTCTCAACACAGGAAGATTGTGCATCTGTCTTTATGCATAGCTTATGAGATCTCAATAATATCAATAAGTAATGGTATCAAAATTTCTGAATTATTGTAACGTCTATGTGAATACAAAAAAAATAATCCTCTCCATCAACAGTAAGACATTCCATTTTTATTTGACCAGTAACTTGAATGTAGGCATCTAGCACTAAAGGACTTGAGACAACTACTATTTGAATGAAGTCCTGACAACAAAATAATATCCAGTTTAGGGACTGAGAGTATAATAGTTCCTTTTTTTTTTTTTTGGATCCAATAATTCAAAACACTTCCAGATCTCATATTTTTGAGACTTTATTTTGCTTCTTTGGTTGACTCCTGCTACTTTTTGGTGGCTCTTATCATTCCCAGCCAACCTTCATAGCACTGGTGCACCATTTTGTGCAAAGAATAGTGAGAAAGCCTTCTACCTATCTGCCTCTCTTGCATATTTAGCTGGTTGTCAGTGGAGATAATGGTTTCTGAATCACCAAACCAAAAATCACCAGATTTGTGTGCAGTGTCTGTCCAGTGTCCTTTTCCTCACAATTTCACCCACTGCTTCTGCAAAGCCTTGCAGCTTAATAAAGAAAGTGTTAGGTAAAAGTTGTTGCCTCTTCTCCTTGATTTAGCAATTTAAAATATAATTCTTGTTGTATTTCAGCTGTGTTGCACTTATTCTTTATCAAGCAGGACTTGCAGAAAATGAACAGCAGAAAGTGAGTGCTCTACCTCATGACTGTGAGAGCTCAAGTGCCATGCAGTAGTGAGGATATAGCAGTGTCTTGGTCCAACTGCAGCCTTGGTTGTGTGGATGGATGTAAAAAATCCCAAAAGGAGCAGCTGAAATTATGTGGGCATTGTTTTGTATGGCTGTTGCTTGAGATTTAAGGTAAATGACATTGTTGGTCATCGAGGGAGGTTATATTGGTGTGGCATGTGATGGCATTACATGCTTAATGGCACTGCAAAAAATGACTGGCTCAAATGGCAGCTCTTACTTGACAAAACAGCTTGACTTTAAACAGCTTCCCCATCAGTTGCTTTGGATACTTTATGTACAAGTGGAAGTATTATGCTATGATGAAATATGTGCTAAGAACAAGGTTAAGACTGTTTTGAAACACCTGACTTGAATCTCAAGTGCATTTAAGGTTGAGAGAACTTGCAGTGAAAATTCAGTTATCTAAAGACTTAGCAATATGGTAAGACATTTACAGTGAAGATATGGAACCACTTGAAAATTCTGTGATTTCTTTTACTACGATTTCTGAAGAATTAAGGCACTGTCAGATTTGCTAACCATTTAGTTTAACCTTTTAAAGAGATCAAATGCCTTAAATTCCTCAGGGGTTAGGAGGCCAAAGTATCTTCTAGGTGGCTCACTGCTTTCTCACATGCTTTAATATCTATATAGGTCTGATAATTTTTGTGGGATTCATTTGACCAAGTGCATTGTAGGTGGCTGCATCTGATACAGTGACTGTAGTCTCCCACTGGTGCCTACAGTAGTTAGCAGCAGATGCTTCTAGAGAGTGATTCATCTCATCTTAAGGTTTACCCTAGGCAAGTCAATATATGTTATGACATACCAATATAAATCACATCAAATTTGAAGTTTTACACTTTTTAAAATATACTGGGACATAAAATTTCTCACATAAACTTAAGTCTTGGAAAACATATGTTATCCTCTACTCTCAGTCTGTGATGTCCACGTGACACATGTTTTTTAGTGGTTGAAGATCTCTGAAATGCATTCATTGAACACCTGGACATGTAACCCATGTGTGGCTAGATGCTTGTGTTTGCATATATCAGCCCAAGTAGGCACAAAGCCTACCCTTCAGCATATTATAAAAAATAGGCCAAGATTTCTTTTCTTCACTTTATTTGTCCATACTGTCTGTGCATGTTATGACTGTTGATATTTTCCTTTGTTTAATTGTTTTTTGTTGTTTTTGGTTTTTTTTCCACTACAATGTGTGTTTCTGTGCAGTGAACAACACCTCTCCTGTATTCTCTTGTCCATCTCTCTCATGGTGTGTCATGCAGTCCTTGCTGTTGGTAATTTCCTCACAGGGTTTCCTCCCTGCTTTTTATCTGCAGAGTTTTGTTTTGGAATGGGTCAAGAGGTTGTATTCAAGCTGACTGCCTTCTGATCACTCCTTATCTGTGCTCTGGGACATACTTTTCTGTTCAGAGTAACATGAATTTCTCTGTAAGGGGAAAATCAAGAGTCCAGGAAGCTGGAAATTAGGTAAACTATTGGGATGTAGAAACAAAAGCTGCCAAAACCACTGATGAATAGTAGTAGATGAATCTGCTGCTAAACTGGATGAATCTGCTGCTAAACTAATTAAGAGAAGACAAAAAAGAAAAGAATTCCCTATTCATTTCTAATGGTTTCTAATGGTGAACTATCTGCAAAGGCGCCATATGCATATTAGGAAAAGTATCTTCATTTTTACTATAGCTCTGTCAGAGGTAGTCTGTCACTTGTGGTTTACCTTCTCTTTTCTTATTGGATAAGTGTAAAGATATAACAGGAGTTGTCTCAAAGGTGTAGTTCTCTTTAGTAGTTATATTTAAAGGGGTGAAAACTAAATTTGATGTTAATTTAAGAAACTTAGCTGTTCAACTTCAGAGAATTTCTGAATAGCCTGCTTGTAAGAAAGACTGAATATAACAAATCTTATTTTGTTTTTCACCCAGATGCACAGTGCATTGGTTGTTAGTGCATCTCTTGATAGATATATATATTTGATAAAGCTGACATTCTTTTAACTGCAGGAGGTACTTAAAAATTCATAGTGAAACTATATTAGCATGAAATGAAGTATAATTCCTCAGGAAAAGCAATACAGATCACCAATTTAATTTCTGAATCGCCAGGTGAATATGAAGTGGAATTGCTCTGGTCACCTGCCACAGATGCTTTTCATTTTCCCTGCTGTCTGTACCATCACGAGTTTGTCCCATTCAGAGTCAGTAAAAATAGCAGAAAAGTTCACATTTATCAGGAATATGCCCAAGACCAGTGTTTGAAAAAGACCAGAAATAACTCAATACTACCCAAAATAACAAAAGCCCAAGTCAGTCTGCTGAGACTAAGTTGACAAAGCCATAAGATATGTGGTAAATAACCCAACAAAATAAAGAAACCTACCCACACAAATATTAAAGACTTGGTCAGAAATGTTGTTTAAAAGTAAATGGCAATTCAGAAAACACTGTGTCACAAATAAGAGAGCTGAGAAGAGGCAAGTGACTTCAAAATTCACAACTTATTCAGTGCACATAGAAGTGAGTAATAAATAATGAAATACATGATATTGAATTAGGAGAGATGATACTTAAAGCAGCTTCCAAAACTAATAAGCAGTACTGAAGTCTAATGCACACCTGACTTTTCATATACGAGTTCCTCCTCACAAATCAATAAAGCTACTGAAATATTTAAAATTAAACTATATTCTCAAGCACTTTTCTGGCTCAGTGACAAAGATCGAGCACAAAGCTATTCCTTGCATGTGAAAAATTAAGGCTCCATTGGCTTTAGTACTGCATATGGATATGGAGTGATTTAGTTCTGTTTCTATCTCACCTGGAGGGATGTAAGCTATGGAAAGTATTGTAAGAAGACCAGGTTGATAAGGACTGTTTTCAGGAATTGATGGGATCGTAGTGAACAGTTTTATGGAGTAAGTGACAAAAAAGATAATGAGGTCTAGAGAAAACATTCAGCTTTCAGCCTGCAGGAACTAGGGCGATGGCAGCAACTTAGGAAAATGGCTGAGAGATCTAATTGAAGTGTGCATAATCTTAAATGGTGTAGATAATCTTAATGCTTTGTACCCAGCATGCATTCAAAGACCAGGGGCAAGTACTGTACTTAAAATCAAATGCAAGCATAAAGAAACTCTTATTAAATTAATAGTAACTGCTGAAGTGACCTGCAAGGCATAGGTATTGAGAAAAACACTTTGAGGATTCCTTGAGCAACAATTAGGTTATGTCCTGCAGCCATCAGCACTGGAAGGAGACATTCATGGCTTCCTCCACTTCCTCCGTAACATTCGAGAGGGGTTTTTGTTTTGTAACTGTACTTGAACCAAGACTGTTTGACATTTTTTATTTCAAAATAAAACTAGATTAAAATGCCTCATTAAGTTTTTTTTTTTTACAACCTCTTACAGATTAAAAAACACAGAATGCAGCTTTAAGTTGACAGTTTTGTGATTTAGGTTGTCTGAATATATCTGCATGAGCATTTCCTAGCTGCATAAGTTGCTGAAAGGTTTTGTACATGTAGATTCCCATCAGATTTGTTAAATTCTGTGCTGACCGCAGATTAAGAAAATATGCATAAAATATGCATGATCTTGGTTATTTCTTAGAGGAGGATCAACGACACATTTGACATTTTAATGCCAAATATATTATAATCATAATTGTGATTGACATTTCTGCTGAACATTTTTAGTGGCAATGTAACCCAAGTTACCCTTGCTGCTGGGCAAGCAGAATTTATTTTGCTGGCAACGTCTGCTGGCAAAAATTTCCCTGATTTTTTACCCATTTTTTTCTCAACATCTCCCCTCCAGCAAGCCCTTGATTTCTGTACCATAGCCCTTCTTATCCACTATTAAGGATGCAGTTCCAGGTGACTGATGTCGGACTACTCTCTAAGCACTTCTGGGGATGTAACTGCAGCATGCAGTGCTGAGATATCAGAAAAGTTAGAGATTAAAGAAAAGGCAAATTAGCCCAGGCTGAGTACAGAATTAGTGAGGAGATATTGCTCCCAGGACCTGATCAGTCATCTCTGAGCTATGCTGTTCCATGTAGAATAAACAGTGTCTTTGTGTATTACTACATTGCATAGTGAGCCTGTCACCTGTTTCAGCCTGAAAAATCTGAGCTTTCTTGCTTAGGTTTGAAACCAGAGAATGAAGAAATAAACAAATCATTAATTCATAGCTTAGGACTGTGAAAAAAACTATTTTTGTAAAGATTTCTGTAAATCTTGAGCTAACATGATGTTGTATTCCAGTAAAAAAAATAAAAGATGGAAAAAACTTTATTGGGATTGTAATGGAGTGTCCACTCCACAGAAGAACTGGGAAATTTTCATCTTAAAGCTCACCAACAACCCTGCTCCCTATTTCCAGTAGAGTGAAGGGTTCATATTCTCCCAAAACCAATATTGCATGTTTATAATTTGTACTGGTGAGATTTTTTTTCCCTCTTTTCATCATTTATAGGCAAAAGAAAAAAATAATGAACCAGATATTTAAAGACCAAATGTAGACAGAACAGCTGTAGTTTTAGCATGTGTTAGCTGGATGAAATCTGATAAACAAACAATACTAATAGAATGATAATAGTTTTGGGCAGCTAGCCAGGAGCACACTGTGGTGAATAGGTCTGGAAAGATTTTTTTTTTAAAAATGGAATTTGGCAATATAGCCTGTTTTATCAAAGGTGAAGTGTTTTGTGCAGTTGTTGGTTTCCACTAGACTTTGAGGATAATCTTTACAGACAAGAAAAAAGAAAATTGGGTACCAAGAGTATGAGCATAGGAAACTTTACTTGGTTTGGAATAAACAATAATGCTGTGACTGAGGGAGAACAGGGATTTGAAGCTGAATTCTGGTATAATCTAGGCCAGTGGCCAAATGCTAAGCATCTGAGTGTGGCAGACAAAAATGCACAGCCCTCTTTTGCAATGTGGTTCCATTTTTGAAAATGTTCAAAAGATTTTGTCTCTTATTCTGTTTGGAAATTGAAACAAAATTTGCAGCAGCTTCAGTAGATCTGACATTTAATTTCAATGCTTTGTTCAACCTGTAACAATAAGCAGAACACGTGTTAGGTGCAAATTATTTTGTTTAATATGGATCTGAAAGTAGTTTCTGGAGTGTAGAAAAATGAATTAATGATTTTTCAGGCTCTAACAGATCTTTTCAAATGAATGGTCAGAAAAAATATGCAATGAAAAGAGGACAGCAATTGTTTATTTTCCATTAACAGTGAAAGAATCAAGTAAAGCCTAATTATAAATCTTTAATTTTTATTTTTGACCCCATTTTTAAATGGGGTCATCTGTTGGAGATGATTCTGCCTCATGTTCCCCTGACTACCTTCTGAAACTCTGAACCATAAAGTTACTATTAATTTTACTGATTGCGCTGTTGATCACTGAATTGAAGGACATTTTCCATAACTTTATCGTGTACTTCATTATCCTGTAAGTAATGTTAATGTCATAGGTTAGTGAGGCAGTATTTATTAGAACTTAAAATGGATCCCCATTACTTGGAGTGAATTTGATATGTAACTATATTTTACTCTGGACACTAATAACTATTTCCTGTTCACCAAAAATGTTGTTCTAAGAATTCTTTTAACTTATATTTTTTTTTCTGTAGAGTTCATAAATGAAGGCTCTTGCTGGTGTAGTTAATATTCTATGTTGAGAGGCAGGTGAAGCAGAAGTGCTAAGGTCTAGGTTGTTTCCTTCCCTTTTGTAGTTTCGTTTTTCTTTTTTAGCAGATCTGCTAGTTTTCAGCTACTGTTTATCCTTTCCATGACTTGAAGACAAAAAAGCATCTGTCAGCTGAGAATGGATTCATAGAATCATAGAATGGCTTGAGTTGGAAGGGGCCTTAAAGATCATCTAGTTTCAAACCCACCTGCCATGGCTAGTGACATCTTTTAGTAAATCATGTTCCAGTGCCTTACCACCCTCACAGTAAAAAAAAAAAAATTCTTCCTAATACCTAATCTCTTTCAATTTAAAGCCATTTCCCCTTTTCCTATCATTTTATGTCCTTAAAAAAGTCCCTCTACTCTTGTAATTCCTTTTAGACACTGGAAAATGCTACAAGGTCATTCCAGAGTCTTTCCTTCTCCAGGCTAAGCAATTCTCCTAGCCTTGTCTTCTTGGAAGAGGTGCTCCAGCCCCCTGATCATGTTTGTGGTCCTCCTCTGGACTCACTCCAGCAGGCCACATTCTTCTTACACTGGGGGCCCCAGAGCTTCAATCACTGCTCCTGAATCACCATCCTAACCTACAGACTTTTTGGGATTTAAAAAGTTTAACATCAAATGACCAAAATTTATAGTCTGGTCTGACTTCTTGGATTCAGACATCTACAGGGTCTTACTAAATTATGTTGTGAGTATTTTGGGGTGCCCAAGAAGGAAACAAGACTGAATGCTCCTTTTTCATCAACCTGTAGACACACATCTTCCAGCTGAAGTGCTTCTCATATGGATTTTATCGAAATAATTTTCAGTCCTTAAAAATATTGATTAGTTCAATAGCCAGGACTGCTTCCTAAAATGTCTCCAGAGCAAAATGTAGCTGAATATCAGTCTTATTGTGATTAGATTAATTCACTGGAATGCCATCAGCATTGAGACAGGTGCCTTCCAACCTTGAGACCAGCTGGAAGTGCTTTTTCTGTAAACTCCCAGGTGCCAACAGGCAGTCAGCGAAAGCAATTTCAGGCACAGAATTAATGGAGGTAACAGCTGATGATATTGGGCAGCAGTGTTTGACAAAAGATCTGATTTCAAAAGGAACAGTATCTTTAATCACATGGGTAATATGTTATGGATTATGAAAGGGATGCTCATCCATGAGATTGATTCTTGTCCAATGAGTTTAATACAATGTGTATCTTCATATTCCCATCTGGATGAGGCATCCTGTCCATGTACCACCTAGTGAGACATCACAGATATTCTCCCAGACTTTTGTTGTGCTCTTGCAGCTGTCATAAAGAAAGGCCTTACTCATTTTTTAATTTTGAGTTCTATTTGTTGTAACAATGAACGTTGTCCAGTCCCATAAAATCTTCTGAATGATGGAATCTCCAGAGCTTTCATTCAAGTAATTATTTAAGAGTATTATATGACAGGTAAAAATGTAACTATCTACCACTGCTGAAAAAGCATAATTTATTTTTAATATTTTCTTCTTTAGTTCAACTTATGCCTTCTTTATGTCAACTTATCACTTGTGTTGTTTGGGGATGAGGATTAGGGCATAACTGGGAGGGAGATTGCCACTATGATTTCTACATCCAGCTCAGAACCTACTTCCTTGCTGTCTGTATCTAGACACTCATCACCAGCAGCTGTACTGGTCAGAATAGTCAAGAAACAGTATCTTTGTTTTTTGAACTTTATTACTGTGTTTTGCTTTTCCCTGCTTTGAATATCTATGCAGGCAACTGTCAATGAAATTACTGCACTTACCTTCTTCTATTGACATATTTCCCAAATATATAGGTGCTTGTAACCATTTTTGCAATGTTACTTCCACATGTTTTTCCTCTAAGTCATCCATCAAAGCTGATTAGGCGATACATTTTGTGCATTGAGGTGGGAAAAGGCATTCTAATCTATCCCTTTTCTTATTATACAGGCTATCGAGTATTTAAGGTTCACTTTAATATTCTTCTAGAATAATTTTTTTTTGTTCTTATTTCAAGTACTGTTATGGGATTAAAATTTATTCATAACTTCGCTAGAGACAAGATCAAGTTCAGTGGCAGTTAGACTGCACATCTGGATAAGTTGGCTTGTATAGTAAGGTTACCATGAATTAGCATTTAACCTAAATACTTATATTTTATAATTACCATTCTGTTAAAAATGCAGTTTGTTATGCTTCAGCCTGTTCTCTGTCTCTGGGTTAAGAGTGTATTGTTTCATTTGTTATGTGACATCATCTAATGCTCAAGAGTGGCAGCAGGCAAATCTTTTAACTCTTCATTATTCATTAGTTTCCGTTCTGGTTCTTCTAGCTCCTGGGACCATCAAGTCATCACAGTCATCACATGCTTAACTTGAATATCATTATTGTTGGCACAGGCTTGTCAAAGCATTAGAGCTGGCAAGGCACACAAAGGAGTGGTGTGTGGTGTCACAAGTACACATTGCTGCAAATCATCATCTTCCTGAGTTTTGTTCTTGTTATTTTTGTACTACAAGGTTCTGTGTGTGCAATCCTGTACCATTGTAAGAGTATTTTCTGTGGAGCTTTCTGATGTTCTGCCCTTTTCTTGGAAAGAATTATTTGCATTTTCCTCTTTTTTGCAGAAAATACTGCTTTCTATCTAAGCATACATGACATGCAATCTCTAGTTATGATGATAAATGTTAGCACCAGTCAGTTGAATCAGCAGTTTATATCCTGTTTAGCAATGCTGATTAATCAGCATAATTTAACTTTCTAGAAAATGAGCAAGAAATAAAGGCGATATCTGCCATGAAACCCGCTCCATCAGGACTGGTTTTGCAACAACGGGGCACATAAAAATTTCTATCAATCATTAGTAAAGTACTTTTAGACGCTTAGTGCAAAAACCTAGGAAAACTAAGCTAATCTCTGGTGCTCAGTAAGCTGATTTCCCCATTTGCAAGCATGAATCAGTTCTCTTAGCAGATGACATTTTATTCAAGGGAAGTTACCCTGTTACCTGAAAGCACTTTAATTTCCTTTTCTTTTTCCACCCATTATATAATACTCCATGAACACAGGGTGTAGAAATTAAACTCCAAATAGCCACTTCCTTTCCCTTCTCCTGCTGGAGAGGGACAAAGGCAGAGACCATGGGTTGAGATAACAATTTACTGAAAGCAAACAGCAATGGACTGAGAAATGCCCAGTAACAGCAACAATATTAATAACAAAAGTATACAAAAGAAGGGGGTGCTTTATACACAAAAAGGTGTTCACCACCTTGACATAGTTCTGCGTGGCTGCTGGGACAAAGACAAGATGGTGGCTGCTTCCACACACAGCACCACATGGTTTCCCCAGACAAAGACAGGGTGGCAGGTGCTCCCCCCAGCACTCTCCTTGTCCCTGGCTGGGAACGGGAAAACAATGGACAACCCCCGAAAGCAAGATTGTACACATTGAGCCACACTGCCACTTTGGAGGCTGGGCTCGATTCCGCACAGCTACGGCTGGCACTGGTGTTGCTGCCTTTGACTGCTCTGTCCAGGCCCTCTTGGCTCCTTTCACCTTGGGTCAGACTCAGCTGAGATCTACACATTTGGGTCTACAATAATTTTGCAAAGGATTACTGTTACTGGATTACTTTAGCTGATACAGTCCATTTATATATGACTCATTAATAGACCTGCTGCCTTACATGAGGGGAACTGTTTACCCAGCAATAATTCTGCTCTTTTATTTTTCCTAGACTTCTGTACCATACTGCAGTGACAAAAATTAAACAAATACTTCCTAGAGATAGTAAAACAACTGAACAGAAGAAGATTACTTGCCATTTCTGGTGCCTTCCTTTCTCTCTGCAGTACATGAAAGAGCAGCGTGGCTTCATTCAGCCTTCCAGCTTTTTGACTCATATATGGGATATATACATGGGATATATAGTGTTGTTTCCTTTTCTAAATTCATTTTAGCTTTCTAATAGTATTCATCCTTTTTTACATAATTCTTAGTCTTCCCCATTGATTTCATTAGTGCTGCATCCCATTTTTTTTAAATGAACAGAAGAGCTTATCATCTTATCATACCTGCTTCTGTACTGACTTTGCGTTGAATGCATCATTCCTTCCTTACACAGAAGCATTTGACAGCACTTCAGACTGATGTTTCTCATGTAATCTACCATACCCTCTCTAAACTTAATATAGGGGTTTGAAGCTACCTTTTGCTCCCCTTCTGCAGAACTGTTCCTTTCAACATTTTGTTTTAGCATCCTTTTTCTTTCACATCACTATCCAGTATTAATAACAAAGTTTCTATGAAAATGTGTGGATTTTCAACTATATTGACATTTTCAAAAAATATTATCTTTCTTGGGAAAATTTAATTCATCAACACATATGCCTGACCCCAAAAACTTCCATAATAAAATCTTTCTGTATATTTTCCAGTTTTTCAGCAATCCACCAAAGTCTATCCAATACCCTAGTCTATCTAGTTCTCATGTTATACTATAGTTAATATTTTATAGCTCTTACTTGAATGGTAAATATTACCTTATTTTCTATTTCAAAGTTTTATACTACTTCATTTCAGAAATTCCTATCTGAGTCATGCCTTAGGTTTCCCTACATACTCTCACTTTAAGTTCAGATCCAGTTGCTCACAAATTGGAAGCAGATATTCTAAATATATTCTAAAGAAAGATTTCTCAGAGATATCTAGGAAGTAGGGTTTTCTGACAGCATTCAAACAGATAGATAATTATATAATATATATAAGCTTTCTTAAAATCTAGGTCTACATACATATATGCACAGAACCTGTTTATGTATGCACACACACAAACACCACACACAGGGTTAGGATGTATCACCCAGTAGCTGTCCACTGTCTTCTGCTTTATAACATCTTTAAAAACTTTTTTTTCTTTTCATTCATCCTTTCTTGAAGTTTGACTTTTGGCCATCACCTTTTAGCAGTTCTGTAAAGTAATTTTCTGTGAATGAATGACATCATACATTCCACTGGTATTTATTGCTGAGTTATAATCCTGCATATAAATGTTTATCTCTCACTCCTCCTCCTAACTAAGATATCAAAATAAATTCTTGTAACAAAAAGCAGGGTGGCTTTCAGTCCTGTAGAATGAAGTTAAGAAACTATTTAAAGTCTTTCAATATGCAAGTTTCAAATCAGCCGTGAATAAACAACTTTGGCCCTAAAATACAGACGAAAAATGCTCAGTTAAAAAGGAGTGTACAATCTTAATGCATATGTGGGTGAAGTGTGTTGTGATCTTACTTGCTTTCTCACATAAAATAAAGGGGGTTTTATGAGTCTTTTCTTTATATTTCCATATAGCTGTGCTGTCTTGCATACTTTTTCGAAAATATCAGTTCATTTCTTAACATTATCTTTTATAATCACTTCTTAGAACATAATGAGGTTTTATTCCATTTTTCATCCTAGACCCTCTCAAACCAGAATATTGAGTGCTGGTGATTTTGGGGTTAAGTTCATTACATGTCCCAAACTCTTACAGAGATCATTTTAGGAAAAGTTAAATATTTTTAATGACTTAACTTTTTCAGGCTATTTCTCCATCTCTTACAAGGGTCTTATTAATTGTCAAAGTGATGCTGAATGATATATGTGATGTTTGAAAGAACTTTGAATACATCCTACAATATAAGAATTGTTTGAACATTAAATTTTCCCATTTTTTATTTTAATGAAACCTTTATTTAAAAAGAAAATGAAGAGGAATATTTTTTTTTCTTGTAATTTGGATATCATTAGTTTTGCACTTAAATCTGGATTTGTCTCATCTCACTTCACATGGCTGAAAAATCTCTTATGAGACTTCATCTTTCTGTAAGCAATGAAGAGAGGTAATGTTTTGCTTCTTTGCTTCCAAGGAAATTTGAGCAATTCGGACACTAGTTTAGGCCCTTTAAGTCACTAAAAAATCACAAAGGATGGTTTTGAATTGTCTTGCTTATATCGTGGATCTTCTCCCTAAAGCAAGCTCATACATATAGAGATGCTTCTCATTACTATGGATCTTTGTACTACTGATCAGAAAAAAAAAATCCATTCAATTTAATAATCTGAGCTAGGTGAACCTTGCTGATGATTCTTGCCACTACTCTTCCTTCAGTGTTGCTCTTCACTTCTTTTTCTTAAGATCAATCCAATTATGTTTGATCCAAACCCATAATAACTTGAAGAGCAGGCTGCTGGGCTGCTGAGAGGTATTCCTTTTCATGTTGGATTTCTAATGTCAAATTTTCTCTCTTTTTCAGTCATCAGTACTGGTCCTTATTTCCACCTTCATTGAGCAGTGAGTGCATGATGTTCAGCCCTACCAGGCTAAATAGAAAAGCTGACTAGGTCTACCTGGCAGATATTCATTCTTCTTTCCTTATGGGAATGGGTTTGGAAAATCAAGATGACAATATATCATAGCACCTCATATTGCACTTTTTTCATGAAATCTAGCGAAAGTCCAGTTGCTACATTACAAATATTTTACCTCAGAATTATGTGGCAATTACATTATTCATTATCTCCTGAGCAGTGAAGAGAAAGGATCTTCTGTTTTGAATGGTATACTGTAAACTGTCCAGATTATGCACACTTTAAATTGTTTTGATTTCTTTTAATTTGGAAAACAAACTACATTCAGGCCATTATAACCATGCAATATATTCTTTGTGACTCTAAGATCAAACAGAGAATGTTCTGTTTCTGATAGTCTAAATCTAGATTTTTATAAGAAAGAAATAGTGAATATAAGAATATGAGAAAGAAAATTTTTTTCCTCTTTTTGAAGAAAAGACTTGAACTGATTTTTTGGATTAAACTTGTCTACTCTGAATTTCAGAAAAGGTTGTCTAACTGAAATATATTGAATGCTTGATTTAGAAAGTGTAAACTTAAAGCTATGGTTGATATATGTATCAACCATATATATATATATATATATATATATATCAATATATATATATTGAATTCACCTACATTTTCTGACTATCTATTGATTTTGAAAGTCTTTAAATAATTGTATCAGGAAGCTTATTTTGTGTCAGTCAAACCAATTTAAACAGTACTTTAAGAAACCTCAACCAAAAATCCTGGCTAAAAAAATGCTTGAGAAGTACATTCCTAGAAGCCTAAAAAGAACCGGAGGGAATGACCAGAAGTATCTTTGGAATAGGACAGTTTTCAAAAAGTGAATGTGCGGGCATTCTCTTCAAAATGCGGTCTGAAAAACATTCACAAAAACACACTGCCTTTAACTTGGGCAGAAGAATTCAATGAAGTTTTCTGTTTGGTTTTGTATGTTTTAAAAGGTTTCCTCTTTTCTTTTGTAATAAGCATTCTCTCACCAGGAACAAATTTCAGTGTTTTAGCTGTTGAATCCCCTTTCATAGCACGAACCACAGGGGGCCTGCTTCAGTGAAGGAAGCTGAGACCCGAGTAAACTTCTGAGTTCCAGCCTTGGCTAACATAATGATTTTCTGTTTTTCTGTTACCTTGAGTTGTTTTGGTACATGAAGACAGGAAGTACTACTGGAGATTTATCCAGTAATTTAAGATATATAAGAATTTGAGAAAATGATATTCTCTTGGAGATATTCTCAACTTTTATGAAGAGAAATTGATGGGGAATTCATCACAGAGATTTATTCCCTTAGGCCTTATTGCTCTGTGTAATATACAAGATGCATTATTGTAAACAGAGGATTTTACATCACTGACTTTTAAGATTTCCTAGTTTAATTTTTCAGCAGGTGGTTTATAGAGCTAAAATATTTCAAAAATCTCTTTAGAAGTAAATGGTAGTTGTAGGACATTCAAGATCTTTGAAGATGAAATTTCTCCACATGACAGCAATGCACAGACTGTGTCTTGTTGCACTGAGAAAAGCAAAGATTTTTTACTGACTGCTACATGACTTATGGTGACTTTCATTTTTTTGTTCTTTGATTCTTTTCCAGCTTTCATTTGCAGCAACAACTCCAGAGTTGGCTGATAAGAAAAAATATCCTTATTTCTTCCGGACAGTGCCATCTGATAATGCAGTGAATCCAGCAATTTTGAAGTTACTCAAACATTATCACTGGAAAAGAGTAGGAACTTTAACCCAGGATGTACAAAGGTTCTCTGAGGTAAGATTTGGATAATTTATAGAACACACAGAGAGATTCTAATATCAGATTTCTAAGGTGTTAGTTCCTTTATTAATAGCAATTCAGGAAAAAGAAAAAAGTCCCACTGTTTCAGTCCTGTTTGGATTTCTCTTAGTAGGTCACATTTGCTGTACAGAATAAGCTTAATTCCCTTCTGGGGTTTATTTGAGTGTCTGTGATGAAAGCTACCCATTCTTTTGCATGTTTGTCTGTTTTTCACACACAAGATCATTGCACCCCAGTGCAAAGGTTCCTTTATACTCTTTGTTTTGCAAAAACATATGCTTTTGAGGGAGGCTTGTATTCTGACTCTGGTTCCCTTAAAAAGGAAAATAAATCAAATGTCACCATGTTCCTTTTGTGCTCTGATTTATTACAAGCATCAATCTGAGCACTGAGGAGCAAAATCTGGTAAGTTTGTGGCTGAAAATATTGGAGGAGATTACTGAGACAAAAATGTCTGAAGCCCCCAGAACTAATACGATCACATACCATGCACCCCACAGATTTTTCAAGTTTCACCCTGAGCAACAGTTTGGTCATAGAAATTGCAATAAAGTATGGCCTAAATGCCATTAATCAATGTTTCAACAACTGAATGAAAGAACATATATGTAATGAATCAGAGCAAGACAAGGAAAAAATTTGCCCCATTAATTAATAGAGAGGTAAAACTAACAGAGACATGACTGATTGGTTGTTGGAAGTTTTTTCTTCCTCAGCATTGATTTTATAAAAGGCTGACTGTGCTCTGAAGACTAGCGTAATTAAAACTGGGGAAGAGGGATAAAAACAGGTTAGAGTCATCTTGGATGAGTCAGATATTTTCAAATTGTCTGGCACAATTAATTCACTATGGAATACTTAAGAAATCTTGGACTCTTCCCTTATGAGCTTTGAGAATTAAAGGATAAAAAGTAAATGAATTATAGGGGGAGGGAAGAAACATTTGTGTCTGTCTTTCCAGAAAACACACAAAGGCCCTGGGAATTGTAGGCCAGTCAGGTTAAATTTGATTCCTAGAAAGACACTTGAGCAAATAATCTGCTTGGAATCACACAGGAAATAAAAAGATGCTAAACAATGGTGAAAATGGATTTGTCAAGAACAAATCATGTAAAGCAATCTGATTTCCCTCTGCTACAAGGTAACAAGTCTCAAGGAGGTGTGATAGGTGATGTGCAATATTTCATGACTTATAAAATGTTAAAAATGCTCCTAAAGAAAAGTAGGGGAAACTTAATTTTGGTGAAGATACTGTAAGAGCAGTCCTGTCTCTAACCAATATTTCTGCAGCAGATGTTAATTGGCGTCAGGTCAGTAGAATATTTGTTTTCAAAACAAATGCTGAAGCAAAAAGTCACCAAAAAGTATGGTATGCTTTACCCTTCACTGTCTTGGAAATAATTTCAGAGAGTAGTTATCAGTGGTATACTGTCAAACAAGAAGGATGAGATTCTTTCAAATGGTATTCTCTAGAAAGAGATAAGGTTTTCTCCAGATAGTATGATAGAGAAAATATTTATTAAATTGCATTTGATACCTACTTGGGAAAAGCTGCAAGTACTTTGTTGAGGACAGGATTGAGTTGCAGAATGATATTGATACTGGCTTAATTCCAGACAGCAGTCAAGCACCACACAGCAGCTTGGTCATTCCCCTGTGAGCAGGTTTGGGGACAGACTCTGAAGGGCAAAAGCCAGAAAACTCAGGGGCTGAGATAAAGACAGACTCGTAGGGAAAGCAAAAGCCACGTGCACAAGCAAAGCCAAACAAGGAATTAGTTCATTGTTTTGAACAATGTTCAGCCATATCCAGGAGAGCAGGGCTCCATCACATATAACAGTTGATGAGGAAGATAAACACATCACTCCAAATGTCCTCCCCTTCCCCCTTCTTCCCCCACTTTATATATTGAGTATGACATCATATGGTCTGGAATATCCCTCCTGTCAGTTTGGATCACCTGTCCCACCTGTGTCTCCTCCCAGCCCACCACACAACCCCAGTCCCTTGCCAGTGATGCAGTAAGGAAAGCAGAAAGGCCTTCACTCTGTGCAAGCCCTGCTCAGGAATGACAAAACCATCTCTATATTATCAACCCTGTGCTCAGCACAAATCCAAATTCTCAGAATCTCTGCTGGTCAGAGTGACTCTGAGATACGTACAAGCTTCTTTTTCCCAGCCGGGCAGCCGAAGGAGGAGTCAGGATTCTTTTTTCTCATTCTCAAGGTTTTTCATTATTTCTTATCTATAACATTCTTTTTCTGACCCACCATAGGTCTGTCTGGCAGGTCAGGTTGAGGCACACTGCCTGTTCTTGGGGCGGTGTTATTTTTTTATACTAAAAACTATGTGTACATTTACCATAACTACCCAATACCTATCACCTATGTTAGACAGTGAGTTTCTACTCTAAACCATTCTAAAAGTGCCAACATCACCCAGAAGATGGAGGCTAGGAAGAAGAAGGAAAAACGACAAGGCGTGCCCAAATTTCTCCATCTTAGGACCCTGAGCCCCCATTCTAAATAACTCAAAAATCTGTTTTTCAACCTGTGATAAATTCACTGTCATTCTACTTAAACTTTCTTGACTTGTAATTCTTCATATAAAGGTTTGCAATTGTTTCCATGGGTCAAGGTCAAAGGCACAGGGGTCTTGGGCTCTGTGACAAGGTCTCTGAATCCCCGGGCAGGGTCTGGAGTCCTCCATGGCAGCCAGATGAATTTCCTGGGTTCTGACACCACAACACAAACCCATACTGGACACTGTGAAGAAAACTAACTCTACCCCAGCCAAAACTAGCAAATTGATAAAGGTTTTAATAAAAAAAATATTTAAGTGAAAAAGTGCAAAATGGCTATGTAGGCTGCAGATCTCCAGAGAAAGATATGTCAAGCACTACAACAAACCGCAAATTGAATAACAGGCAGGACGTTTAGACTCCTTCATTTACTGTAAAAAGTAGAAAGGAAGCAAAGAGCTCTTGTTGCACCATCCCAATGTAATGCAATATTAACACTTAAGTCACACAAAGTAAATTATAACTCTACTTAGTGATCATTAGGTGGAAGTTGGTACATCAGGTCTAATATAATTTTCAAGAGGGAAGTAGATCAGAGAAATCTGTAAAAAACATTGAGTCACTTGGAAACATTTAATGATAAAGATTAGAAGTGAAAAAAAGTCAAATAGAAAGGGTAGATTGTTGAACTTCTGTTGTATAGGGGTTTTTAGGATAAAACGAAACAAACACAACACAGGGATTCTTGGTCTTCCTCTGGGACAGCCAGAGGGACTTTGTGTCTGTCAGGGTCACTTAAGAAGTTCTAAAACTGCATCTTTCAAGGGTTTGCAAGAGTGCTGCACTTGAGTTCAAAGTCTCTCCATTTCTCTTGAAAGGTAAGCAACAACTTTCTGTGTCTGCAAACCCAATTTTCCGTGATTCATTACAGCTTTCAAGTAGTGCAAGATTCAGTTAAAGCTTCCTTGAATTGCAGTGATTTTTATACAGCATGTCTTCTGGACATGATTAGAGCTCTATTCTTCCTTTTTCAGCTCCATGTAGAGTTTTTCCCTTCCCCATACAGACAGTGAAAGCACAGGAAAAACTGCAGGAACTAATTAAATTGCTGTCTGGAAGCAGTGAGGAATGGGAGTCATGAGCAGTAGAGCAGAAGAGCATGCGATGGCTGGGCAGAGCCCAGTCCTGCTGCAACGCAGGAGTGCAGAGCCAGGGATTGAGGCCAGGATTGGCCAAGTGTGCAGATCATCAGGCAAGTAAGTCCATGGCAGCGAAGCAGGTCCAAGGCCAAGCTGGCAAATCAATCCACAAGTCAGGGCTGGGTCTGGTGTCTGCTGGATAGGTTTATGGCAGAGACTGAAGGCACAGGGCTAAAGGCTGGATAGAGCCCCCAAAGGAAGGACCATCAAGGCCTGTTAGTGGCCCTCAGGTGCTGGTCAACTGAAACTATAATTTTCCCTCTAAAGGAACATCAGGCAAAAATATTCTTCTTGACTTTTTTTGAAAGTGACAAAATAGTCAAATAGGATCTAAACTGTCTCTGTTGTAAAACGCCCATCAGCTTGGGATTTGAATGGTCTTATCTATAAAGAAAATGCTTTACATGCCATTAGATCAGAAGTAACTGAATCTTACTCTTATACAAAATAAAGTAAGCCGAAACTAATTTATGGAATCCTTGAAGAAGCCTGTGTAGTAACTCAGCCTGTGTAAAGTAACTGTTTACAGTGAGACAGAGCAGTTCTCACATTTTTCCATATCCCATCTCCCAAACTGCACTAGTTTGACAGATCTCTCTCCTTTTTTAATCTACAGCAGTTTGGATATCTATCTAAATTTTCTCCAGTGGTCCTTCCACCTAAACACATGGGGAATTAGATGCTTGTTCTTGCATAGGGACTTCATACCCATGTAGTTTAGTCAACAGGAATCCTGACTGCAAATCTTTACCTGCCATCTAAGTTTAGGGATTTTTGGGCTGATGACTTTCTTTTCTTAGCTAGATCACTGTCTCTTGTCCCTCTGCAATTTATACTTTGATCTTATCACCTGAATAATTAAAGCTCACCTAACTTGTCTGCAGATTAGCTGCCTTAAAGTCACCAAGCTGTCTTTTTGGTTTACTTCGCCTTGTAATAATGAGGCAGTTGTCCAAATTACTCAGTTTATCTGTCTCACTCCAGTATATCTCTGGAGGCCAAGATCACAGAGGATCTCTTGCTTCTATTTCAGTTGTTTCCTTTGGGAATCCTTTCCATCAGGGCTTTGGGTTATCACCCATTTCCTATTACTTGGTGAAAAAACTTCTCTTCCTTATTAAAAAATGTTATATCTTCCTTGTTCTCCAGGTCACAAAGAGAGATTAAGGGTAGGTAGAGACAGTGGAGAACTTTATGCCGCTTTGCTTTCAGTTCTTGGAACACACGGGTAATACCTATACATCTTATACTGCTATTGCAGCTTGAGACTGCCTTTCTTGGCATTATTTGGATTCAAGGATTATGGCTTTTCAAGTGACCTGTATTTTATGGCTGCCAATAGGCAAGCTCACTGTTAGCATCCTTTGTGAGTTCTTCAGGTCTCCATAAATATCCTTTCCATTGGGTTAATATTTCAGTTGTGTAAGTTGACTTGGTATAAGAATAATGTACACACTTCATCAGTTCTGTTACTTAACTAGGACAAATTCATAACTACTGTGCTTCTGTGTCCTAGATTTTATGGATTGCTGCCCTGTTTTCATCCTCGGGGAGAAGACTGTTTCAAAAGTTAATTCTGGGGCAAAGATTTATAAATGAGGTTACAAAATATTTCAGGATTTTCAGCTCAAAGTGTGTGCTGTGGTATATAACCGTAGGGTAATTTAGGTTGGAAGAGATCTTGGGAGGTCTCTTGTCCAACCTGCTGCTCTAAGCTAGTCTAGCTTTAGTGTTTCATAACCCTGAAGAGTTATAGCTGTTTGTCCTGGTTCTGGGCAGGAAGGGTTAGTTTTTGCAGTGTCCAGGAGGGGACATCTCCAGGACCCAGAAGTTATTCTCTACCACCTCGCCTCATTGCTGGGATTTGAGGGAAGGGAGTCTCTTCCAGGGAGAAGGGGTCCCTTCCACCTCTGCATAGTGTGGTGGAGAGAGCAGTCAGGAATTTTTGTTTCCATATGAATTGTTCACGTCTTTCTTGTGCCCTCTGCCATTAGTATTGCTGCTGTTACATTTCCTTCTCTTATCTCATTGCTATTTCCAGTAAATCGTTCTTATCTCATCCCATGATCTTCACCTTTTGTGCATCTTACTCTCCATCCCACCACAGGGGAGGGGGAAGAGGGTGTGAGCAAGAGGCTCCTGGTTTCACTGGGAGCAATAAATTGGAGAATGACATTCCTGAACCACAAGACTGTTGCACACACACAGTTTTTGGAAAAGGCCTGACTATGTCCTGTTTCTGATTCATGGATGAGCTTTCAGCTGGTTGAAACTTATGCAGTGGTTGGTCCCTCAAATTTTATGGCTGCCTGCTTGGGATTGTATTTTGAATTAGGCAAACCAAGCAATATTCCTGTGGTTTGTTGTCTTTCATGCTTCAGTGGGAAGAGTCATGGAAATAAAGCCATACTTAACTATCACTAAGTCAAAAGTTTTGGATGTCACCAGTACTGAAGAAGATGTAAAGCTTACAGAATATGACTGGGAAACAGAAAAATGTATACTCACGTACTGGTTTTCAGATAATGCTTTATTTGCTTATTAGTAATTCTAGTAATACCTTGCTTCAGTATTTTTCTGTTATTTCCTGGATATTTTTCATTTTATTTATACACCTTTTTATTTATAGTATGTTTCAAACTGGAAGCTGGCACTTGATTGCAATAGTACACTAAGAGGGCTTCCTTATTTTGTGATATCGACTGACTTAAATGACTTCTTTTTACAATCATCTCATGTTGAAATTCTTCAAAACTGCATATTAACTTAGCACTTGATAGAATATTCATGATATTTCTAGATTTAAAAAAATATATATACATTTTCCTCCCACTTAATGCCTTGTCTGAGATTCTTTTTAAAATAAGTTAAATTCTGTTCATCTCAAGTGAATCTTTGTTTTTCCCTACTTCTTAATAAACATCTCTTTATGTGATTTCTCTGCTTCTTCATGGAAATATTGAGAACTTGTAATGTAATTTTATAAATGTAGGTGGCATTTCAAAAAGGCAGAAGAAATGAGAACTGTGCAGTATGATAATGATATCAATTAACAATATCAAGATATTCTCTCCTGTGACTCTGTCACAGTCTTTGTTGAGTTCAATAACTTCAAAATATGTCAGTGACAAAAACTTAAGAAAAACAAACCTTGTAAGTGGACAAAAAGGCATTTTTTTCTGGGGGACATGATGAACACTAAGGATTTCTTTAGATTATGTTGCATTTTGTACACTGACAATTCAACTTCTGTGAAAATCAGCAGGCCATCAGGGTCCATCTTACCTAAATTTAAAGAATTTAGGAACTCTAAATTCCAAATCTCATCCCAGAAAATACTGGAAAAAATAAAATGGTTCCCAAGAAAAGCAGCTAACAAAAAGTCTTCTCAACATAGTATATGTCTGTTGCTGTGGAGAAAGCAGTGTAGAAGTATTATTAATCTAGAGTTTTATTTATTGCAGCCTTGCTTTGTCACTGTTCAGTCAGCAGACTTGCATCTGAGTTAGTGGTCAGTTCTGATAAGAATTCATTGATAAGCAGAGGCTATGAGAAAGTTTTTGTGTTCTAAGAGGACTTGGGGAAAATAAATGAGCTAGCTGACCTTTGACCTTTCAAATTTCACTAAGAAAACAAGCTTGAGACACCAGTTTTGCATGACCGTATGTATACATCATGTAGCTCTCAAGATGTGATTATGCTTTTTGACTTAGGTTTGGCTTCTGAGGATCAAAAACAGGAGCAGAGCTTTCTACTGTCCATCACAATTGCCAAGAGGTTTTAGGGCTTTTTTCCATGAATGAGCTTGGAAGCCTCAAATATACCAAAAAACATAAACGTTTAATCTGTGAGCTCTGAATAGTACACAGCAATTTCATCCTAGAAGGAGTGTTCTGCCTTCAAATTTGATCAGGAAAAAGGAAAGGCAGAAGATTAGATAGACACACAAGGCAGTAAAAAGAAAGTATGTGAAAAAACATGAAGAGAAGATAGTGAAAGCAGGAAAACTGGGACATTATAAATGTAATTCTTTAACTATAAAACTCTTAAAAATGTCTCTTCTTAATGCTTGCTTTGTTTTCAAAGTGTCATGTACCTGAGATCTTCTTTCATATTACCTCATTCCAAATTCCTGGCAGATTTCTGTGGCAAAATCTGAGGAACAATTTATTTCAAGTTTTCTTGACCTTGCAAAGAAGAATGAATTTCTCTATTCTTCTGTCTTGTAACTATGCTTTCCTATAATTCAAGTTGATACATTAAGATCTTCACAGAAAGGCAGTCTCTGAAATTTTACTAATTAAAGGAAAACTGAAGTACTAAATCTAGTATGATTCTTCTGGGTCCTGGTAAATATTTAGAAGCCGTGAGATTATGGCAAGGTTATAAGACTATGATATGGGAAATGGGGATAAATCAGAGAGGTAGAACCTTAGCCCAGGTTTGTCCCTCTTCATAGGAAATCGTCTGTGTACAGTCAGCTGCAAAATAGGGGGTCATTTTAGATGAGAATTGTAAATAGTAGATAGAAGTGACTATATACAGGCAGCCTTTTAGTACCTTTGCAGATGAAGACTACACAGCCTCCCTGGGAGGAGGGAAACTTGTGTGAGTGGTTGGTGATCCTCTCTGTTGCAAAGCATTTCCTGATGTCCAGACGGTACTTCCTAGGTTTCAATTTATGCCCTTTGATCTTGTCACTGGGCATCACTGAAAGAAGCCTTTCTTCATCCTCTTCACCTTCGCGGTCCTTCTGTGGTCTCCCTGTAATGTGTCCATGTGTCTTGTATTGAGAAGCCAAGAACTGAACCTGCCACTCCATGTATGAGTTCGGCAGTGCTAAGCAGAGGAGAAGGATTACTTCTTCTGACACACTGTGACAACACTCCTTCATGCAGCCCAGAGTATTATTAGCTTTATTTGCCACAAGGGCCTATCTGCTGGCTCATCTTCTACCTGGGGTCTACTAGGACCATCTCCACCAAGCACTTTCCGTTGGGCAGATCCAGCATATATTGCTGCAGGCTGTTGTTCCTCCCCAGCCCTGGACTTTGCACTTCCCCTTGTTGAACATGAGGCTCCTGCCAGCCCATGCTAGTGTGATCCTACTGTGTATCAGTCACTCATCCCAGTTCTGTGTCATCAGCTGACAACCTTGCTGAGGGCACTCTCTGCCCCATCGTCCCAGTCATTAATGAAGATGTTGAACAGGACTGGAGCTAGTACTGACCCCTGAGATACACTGCTACACTGTTACCTTCTGGGCTCTGCCTTGACCTCATGCCATGGGGTGCAGCCTTTTGGGCCAGTTTTCAATTTACCTCACTGTCCGTTTGTCCAGCTCATACTCTATTAACTCTATGAGAATCTTACGGGACAATGTCAGAAGTCTTGCTGAAGTCTAGGTAGACAATATTCTATATCACCTTCTCAAGGACTGGTGTGGGGTGGACTGGCCTGTGGTTCCCTGAAATTTCCTTTCCTCCAGTCTTCAGGCACTTCTCCCAGTCACCTCAGTCACAATGATTGTTTGGTTATTGGTACAATACACTATCACCTACATTGGTGTGATCAGTAACTGTTTGCCCACAAGATCTCATTGGCCTCATTATCCATCCCTAGGAAAATCTCCAAATATTCCAGCTGTTCTGCCTCATAAAGGGCAACCCGACCTCCTCATTTTCCTCCCCTTCTTCCAAAGGAGCCTGTATCCCATTGCATCAGTCAAGTTACAAGATCCATCCCACCTTATCTGTGAGCCCCATAAAATGTTAGCCCCACAGGAGCTCAGTGATGTCTAAGTCACCATGTTTATTCTCCAAACTGAGTGATTTAGTGTATGGGCACTGCAGAGGGCAACCCCACATGCTGATTTCCCAAAACAATTGAAGATTTCTCCATAATAGTGCCTTGTAGGCACATCCTTGCTTACATTTTGGAGGTGACCCTGCTTAGGCTGCTTAAGCTTTGTTTTGTTGATTTTGGGATTCCTTTTGGTCATGTCACTCCAGGCCCTTTACTTATAAACCCTCTCTGCCCTTCACTGTCTCTTAGCACTTCTGATAACTCTCTCCCCTGTCATTCTTAGTTTAAAATGCCTCTTTAACAGGTCAGCTGTTCTACTGGCAAAGATAACTTTGTCTCACTCGGTGATCCCGTCTCTCCCAAGCAAATGTTGACCCACAAACAGGGTTCTATATCTGTAGAAATCAAAACCCTCTCACCACAACTAGCTCCACAACTAGTTGTGGATATGTATTGCCAGCTGCCTGCTGCCCACAACCTTTCCCCTCCAGCAGGAGTAAGGAAAACACCATGTGAGCCCTTATGCCCCTGGCCATTGCCTGTAGAACTTGAAGTCACTTTTGATACTCTCCAGGCAGCATTATTGGTGCCTACACGGAAGAGCAACAGAGAGTAATAGTAAGTGTCAGAAAAACTTTGGCACTCTCTAAATATTATCCTGGATCCAGGTACCTAGAAAACAGCAAACCTCCCTGATCATATGTCAGGTCCTCAGAGAAGTTCTCCTGCTCTCCACAGCAAGGAGCCACCCATTACTATTTCTTGTTTCTTCTTCCTGGTAGTCTTGCATGATTTAAGGTTAGGTTTAGGGAACCCAGATACTTTGCTTGAAAGCACATTTCAGTTATCTTCAGGATTCACTACACTGCTGGGAGGGTAGTGAATCTGTCACTTTTGTAGACCTTTATGTGAGTCAGGAGTTTTTCTTTTGGTACTACAAATCACTGACTTGGCATGGGCAACCTGAATCTCTACTGCATCTTGGGGTCCAGAGATACTGAAACTGTAATTTGTCTGAGAAGTCTGTGTGTCTGTCTGTCTCTCATCTTTCCTGCTGTTGTGCAACCTATGTGTCAATACCACATTTGTGTTTATGCTGATTTGAACACAGTCATCTGCCTCTTTCTCTCTTCCACCTTTAAGTTCTTCCTTTTTGTGCTCTTCTACACAAGTCTCTGCTTGGCTACCCCTAGGAGCTGTATTCTAGGCTTGGCTCTTGAAGAGGCTTCTCCTGAGCACCAGCTGGAAGGATTCTTGACCCTCTGTAATTGGTGGCTGCAAGAGGGCTCTAAGCACCTTGGGTCAAGGGCACCTGGGCATGTTCATTAGAATTTGCTAGAGCATTTTGGGGCCATGCTGGCATGGCTCTCCTTAGCTCATCGTTGCCTGGCAGTAGCAGGCACCTTCAAGTTTCTCAGAGGATTCCTGAGTTTTCTCATTGTCCTGGACCTTGTGCCCAGAGGTTCACAAGGCAAAGACCATGGACTGCTGCACAGACTGCTGTGTGTGTTTGGGACACACAAAAAGCAAAGTCTGCATGTAGATAATAAAAAGGGAGGCAGAGGCCAGGAAAAATAAATCACAACATAGTTTTATTGAAGGAATTTTATGTCAGAGATGGTAAGCTAATTGATTTCTTAGAACTATTAGAGTGGATTTTAATGCTTGGCTGAATTTTATTTTGGTTGATACAGTGCCCTGCAGGACCTGGGCAGAACAGGGAAGATTGGATGAGTGCAGGGAGTTCTAAGTCAGTTCAGAAGCACAGCCACAGGGAAGGCTCCAGCAAACAGCCGTACTTTTAGAATAAAGAAGTTGATAGTGACTTTCTCTTTTTAGAGGAATAGCCCTGGGATGGATTTTTTCCATTGTATTAATTCATTACTTTAGGGAGAGCAACTTACAAACTTGTGAAAGTTGTAGATGACACAGGGAATAAAGAAATTCCCATTACAAAAAAGAAACAGACCATCCCAGGGTTTTTCTGTATGATCTTGTTAAAAGGAATCAGAAAAGGAAGTGTGGTAGGCTTTACATGTGGTAACGTTTTCAGATACTACTGGATTTTAATTAGACAGATTCCAGCTGATGCAGGTAAGACATTGAGGATGGTTTCAAATACTCTCTTTTAAACTCTCTTCCTTTGGATCATTATAGCTGTAGCCTTAAATATTTTATTGCAGATTTAAATTTTAGTTCTGTAAAATATTTTACAGCCTGCAGCATATGAAGAGACTTCCCATGTGTGGATATTTTAAATCCATGTATCAACTCTGTGGTTGTACCAGGGGGTCCCTTTCAGTGATAAATTCTTGTGGATTTTAAACACACCCCATTCTTAACAAGAACCTCCTTTCTTTGTTCTTTCTTAGGTCCAATCAATCAGAACTGTAAGTTCCTTCTGCAAGTGAAAATTTTTGATTTCCCTAATCAGTGTTAAAACACCTTATGGAGAACTGACTTAAGAAATATAGAATTTTTTTTCTGATTGTTAGAAAATACAGAATTAATCAAACTGTGATTATTGAAAATTTTATTCTAATAATTGTACTGTTATGATACTTAAGATACACTTGAAAGTGTTTTAATTTTTGCCAAATACCTCTTTTTTTAGTCTAGCTCAGACAGCTACTTGTGCATTGTATTAGTATTATCTGGCTGAATGAATGCATGAGGACTTCCAGCACACAGATTTCTAAACTTTGACTGCAATCAATACTGTCAGAACGAACTTGAGATCAACCCTTTCTGTAAATGTCAAAAGTTAAATGACATACATGTTAAATAGGAGTTATATTCACTAAAACTGTTGCAGTGGCTGTCTTGGCTTCTTCTCCAGAGCTCTTTGTAATTGCTGTGAAGGAGCTTTCAAGAGGTTCATAACCTAGGTCTGTAAAAAGTACATAGGCTTCAAAACCTGTGGAGTTTAGTTGTTCTTCCTCCTGACACATTTGATGGGCTAGTGGATAAATAATTTTTGAGTGCATTTCCACAATCAGAGACAGAGATGACAGCACACAGACCAATGAACTAGCAAAGGTAACCAAGAGTCAGCACTGAGATTTCTCTGTATTATAAATGCTGCCATTTTTCTAGGAAGTTAAAGCCTTCCTCTGGGGCTACAGGGATGAACTTCTGCACGTGCAGAATTTGCATCCCCAGATAAATTTCTGGACTCCAGAGTGCTATTGTCTGTACTTCAAAGGCTGAATGGAGGTCAGTGCTTTCTCTCAGAAAACTAGTTCTACAGATGATATTTTTGCTTTAGTTTCTCATTCAAGAACATGCCAAGGAAGTGGAAATTCTCTTTTCCGTTCCCTTCTCTTTGAATCCTCTAAAATGAATTCAAACTCACATCAGCCCACTGCCTGGATGGGGATCTAATCATCGGAGTGGCAGACATCTGCTAACTTTTTTGGCAGTAACTCCAAGTACTTTTGCTACTGTAATAAATGGGAGTATAACCCATTCCAGAAGGATAGAGTGTAGGTGGAAAATGAGGAATATGTCCAGGTACTCTTAAACAGATACATAACAAGAAATGCTTGTGTTTGCTCTGCACTGCTCTGAGGGAGGAATGTGGGTGGTGAATTCCTGTACTTCATTCTGCAAATTACACATCTACTAAAGGGAGGAGGAGTACAGAACAGAATTAGACAGTGTTGTACAGAACGTGTCGCTTACAAAACTTCTTTTGAAGTTCAGCCTGTATATGGACATTGAGCTGGCACTCTTTGGATGATAAGAAATGAGCAGATGTTGGTCTTCCTTCTGCAGAGACTGTTCTAGTCATTCCTCAGATATGCAGAGTTAGTAATGCAGCATGAGCAGGAGTGCCTTTGCTGCGCCTTTGTTTGCCATGCAGAGACATAATGGAGATTTGTTCTCACATGTTTTACATCCCAGTCTATATAGGGGTTGCTAAGAGAAATGAAAACTTCACCATGACAGACAATATATGGCATTAGCAGGTGTTAACAGGCACACCAAAGCCTCTTTAATACTGCTCTGTGGTCAAGTGCAGCTTTCCAGACAGGACAAACAGGTGTGAAGGACTGGGGTAATCTGTTAAGCCATCCCAATTGCATACCCAGGGTGCAGTTACTTTTCCTAATAAGTAAATAAACAGTAGCATTTAGAAAAATGCATCAAAGTGTGCATGTGGGCAACAAGAGGCTCTGGCTTTGCATTTATCAAGAGTGGTGCTTAGCATGGTGATTGCTAAAATGATGGCTTCCTACAGAAGCAGAAATCCATCCATTAAACAAATGTCCTTCCTATTCAATGTAGAGCCATACACCCCCGTAGTTCCTCTTGCCTTCAAGCATGGACACAACAAAGTGCTTGTTTGCAGTCACCAAGAAGGAAGCAGGAATGTTTTTCATAGACCTTACTTGGCTCACTTTCCTCCCTTGCTTTATGCTGAACTCTTTTGAATCTTGTCATGTCTCCAGCTTGAAAATTTCCCTTCTGTGATCCTTCTGCCTCCTGAGGTTGCATGTAGCAGAGGTGTGCTCTACTATACCCTTCATCTGTCGGATTTTGCAGATGAGATACTAATTTTATACTGAGTGCTGAGAATCCAGCTGCATCATCTTTATCAATGAAAAGTGGAGCCTTTCTTTTTCTTCAAGTCATTTTCATCACTGCCCAGCTCCATCAAGAATTGTCCACTTGTCTTTTCAAGATGTCTTCTCTAAGACTGTAAAACTTCAGTTTATGTCAGCATTAAAATCACTATCTTGAAGGTATAAGAGGGTGGAATCTGTTTCAAAATGCAACAAATTATATAAATTTTGATTTTCACTATATTGTTTTCATCCAGTCCTGATAATCATGTAGGAATTCATAGGAGTTCAGAGACTCTTGGGCCAGAATGGATCCAAATTGCCGTCCTCATGCAGTGTGTTGCTTGTGAAGGTCCCAGCTCTGATATCTTTGTACTGAAATGTTATATTCCTCACAGTACCACAGATTGCAGGGCTATTGGCATCACACTGAAATTATATTCCCTGGAGAAGAGGAGGAGGGAAATATGAGACTTACCTTTTCATTATGGTTCACTGCACTGTACTCTTTAGCTCTTATTTTGTTTTCCAGTAATTTTCTTCATTTTAGCTTTAGCTTTATTTGTTTAATTCCAGGTTGTATGATGTTCTGATGCACTAGCAAACTAATTTGCCTACAGCCTAATAAAAAACCTCCTATTTTGCCTCTGTCTAGTCTAATGACTGCAAAAATGTTTGCTCTTGCACTGGTGGAACAGACAAATGCTCTATGTTACCCTTGTCAGTCTTCTGCAATTGGTCCTGAGGTTTTCCTCCAGACCATCTTTGCTTTGTCCAGCATGGTGAAATGAAAACCACGGTTTTCTGTGGTGGGTAGCATCACCAATGGTTTCATAGATGCTTTTGTTTATATGAATATTGGGCACTTCAGGATGAATGCAAAGGCAAAAAGCAAGAAGTTCTCAACAAACTGGAAGCTAGCTGTTTTGAGCTTTTCCCTTCTCTTAAAGTTACTTATAATTTGTGCAGCTCTACAAATACAAAACTAATGAAATGCCCCTACCTTGACTGCCTTGTTTAGCTTAAATTTTGTGTCCTTAAAATGCTTTGCATAACTTGTTTCATTCTGTCCATATAAAATGCTTCCTTAAATTTACCTCTGATTGAGATTTTCTTCCTCTGGCAAGATTCCTTTCTTTTGTTGACCAACACCCTTGGGCAAATTTTTGACTCAAAAAAAGGTAAAGATCAATTCTGAATGGTCTTGATAAAACAGACAACTAGATTCAGAATTGGTCCTCTTAAATATTTACTGTACTAACAGGGTGTAATCCATGTAAAGTTTCAATTTTTCAGATGACTGAGGACATGCCTGCATAACTGATGCCTCAGGGCCAGAATGCTCCCTTTGCTTACACGAATTGCTCTGTGTTTGGGATTCATTTTGTGTAGTGTTAACCACAGGAGAGGGAGATGATGGTCTGTGGCTGAGATGATGGGTGGGGAGGTCAAGAGCACAAGGTGCAAGGTGATGGGGACAAGAGAGACTAGAGGAGCAATACAGCAGGGTGAAGGGACACCTGCCTCAAATGTCTGTAGTCCCTTACAGGAAAATACAGAAGAGCACTGCTGTGTTGTGGCAGCTATTGATCAGAGTTTAGTGAAAGTAATCAGGCAGCCTGAAATGTGGAGCATACTGAGGTTTGAATACAGGCTTCACATATTTACATAAGAAAAAAATGGTTAATTAAAAATAAATTGATTTTTATTTCTCTTATGGATGAAAACGTCACTTCTGCTGAATGAATATTAAGCAGTCTGTGTAATTCTTGATGAAGTAAGTGATTTGCATTTACTAAAAAGCAACCTTAAGCAAGGCTTCCAGATCCTTTGAATCTGTGATAGAAATTCTATGCCAATTTAAAATAAAACCGTAGCCAAGAACTGAATGCACATTAGTTTTCAATTATTAAAAAGAAAGATCTCTTTCCTGTAAAACTTAACATAAGAATGAAAGACAGGGAGGGAAAAATACTGCATGTCTTTTCAGATGTACACAGTACGTGTGTTTGAATTTCAGTCAGTGATGCAGCAAAAGAAAAGCAATCTCAGCTGTTGCTAGGCTTAGCTGCAAACTTTTATCTGTGAAAGAAGAAAGCTAAATAGAATTACTTGATAAGCAAATGCTGAACTCTATGGGACCTGAGATTGCAGATCTTAAGAATATGTCTGCACCAAAAAAATAAAAGTTCGTACCTGTCTCCAAGACAGAAAGAACTTTCAAAAAAGATTTTGTTTATTAAGGCGAAGAGTCTGTCAGTGTCCATCACAGGGTTTTGATGCAGTGCTTTCTGACTAAAGCATTGTGCCCTCTATTTTGCAAGAATTCCAACTGATGAATTTCCTTTTGGCATTAAAATATTTTTATTTTTCCTTAAAAGGCCTGTTACATTCCAGATCTTAATACAGTGTTATGTGGTATAGTATAGCAATTTTCCCCTGAGGTTCTGTTGCTGACCATGACATTAGATGGTGGGCAATATCCTTTTAGTCTGTTTGGATCAGCTGTCCTGGCTGGGTCCCCTCCCAAAATCTTACCTATTCCAAGTTTACTGGTTCTGGGGGACAGGGAGAGAGAAATCCTTAACTCTGTGCAAACATGATTTAGCAATAGCCAAAACCCTGGTGGGTTTTCAGTCCCGTTTTAGTCACCCGAGCACAGCACAGCCACGCACAGGCTGCTGTGAACAAAGCTGTGTTGATAACTTCTTTCCATCCAGAACCAGTACATCCTGCTATTCCTTTTTGCTCAGGTTGCTGCCAGAGAATGAAAGTCATCAGTGGTTTTAATCAGTAGATCTTAAACAGTTAAAAATAATTACTTTCTGCTGACATCAAAGAATTTGCCATTTTTATTATGTACAGGGATTTATTACAATTTTAAAAATGTGGAGATTTAGTACAAATAAAGTACAGATAAATGAGGGATGGGAGTTAGACTGGATCCAGTGAAAAGTTCAAAATAGGAAAGTTTGGTTTTATCTCATCAAAATGTAGATTTTTCTTGGTTTGCTAAGGGAAAATGCTACAGAATCTAATTAATAGGTGCATAATTCTGTTGTTTCACATGCATTCATGCTCAAGAACACCAGAAGGCTGGGAAATTCACTACCATCTTTGTCACTGTCTTAGTGGTTAGTGATACACATTAAAAAATGTGTCTTATTTAATCTTTAACTTCCAGTCACTATATTTTATGTATTTTTGTCTGCTAGATTGGAGATTGAAGTTAGAAAATCTCCTTAAGTAGGTAATTTATCATGTACAGACTATCATCAAGATCCAGTTCTGTCTTAATCCATCTTAGAGCTCATTTAGTCTCTTGCTGTACAGTCTATTTCCAAACTGCAAATCAATCTTACGGTTTTCCTCTGAAGTTTGAGCTCTATCTTGGCATTGCTTTTAGCGGAAAAGCTGGATGAAATTGGTTATCTTCAGTTTTGGGAGAAGAGTGTAGGTACTGTAGTAGTACTGCAGGCACTGGAAGCATATGGCACTTCTTTTTGCTAGGCACTTTTATTTGCTAGATATGTATCTTGAAGTGTGCATCTTTTTGCAAGTGGCCAGAGATTGCCTTCAATCCATGCTGCAGTCCAGATATAGGCTGGCCAACTCTGAACTGTACCCAGCTAAAGAGTGAATAGGGCTAAGGTCTCCAGAAGGGGTGTCTGCAGACCAATTGTTGTGTAAGATGGTCTGTTGGGGTGCAGAATGATAATTGTCACATTTCCATTTATATTCATTTTTATCTTAAAAAATAAGGAAGAAGTTAAGCTTTACTAATATTTAGTGCATTCAGCCAGTCCATGTGTCAGATAGTCCATAGGGTTCCTGAAGTGTCCTGAGGGGAGAGGGGCTGCTTCCCAACACTGGGAAGTTGAGAGTGGCATCCTCACTCATTCACTCACTTTCAGCTTATTCCATGTATTACTGTTTACATGTGTCCAGTTAAGTGGATTTATGGATTATATTATGTAGTTTTCACTAAACTACCAATTGGACAAGGGGTTTAAAAAGATTCCTGCAGAGCAACTGCAGATTGAAGATAATGCTGATAATGCCAGTAGAAGTGAACACGAAGAAAATTACAGAGCTGACATTTCCCCTCATGCTAGTATGAGCTCTTCATCACTAACATTATGGATAACAAGTATGATAAGCCAAGCAGATAAAAAAAAAAGTGAAGTAAAAAACAAAAAAAAAACCAAACAAGTTACCAAGACCGTTATAGCTACTGTTGCTTATTAGCAACAGTAAACCTGTAAAGTCAGTAAACCTTGCTCTAAAAGTGTATTGTGCCTTGCGACATTTGCTATTGACAGTAAATGAAGCCGTTGAGATTAGGAAAAAATTTAAAATTTAAGAATCCATTGATGTGTAAAGTCATGTGATAGTCTGTCCAGTACTTTGCATAGCTAAACATAGTGATAAATGTTTGAAAGAAAAATCTGAATTTTCTGACTTATTAGGAAAATACAAAAACACCTGCATTTTTGGGGCAACATTTTTTCTTTTGTTGTTCCAGTGAAAATGACTGAAATAATGGATGGAGAACAATAGGGTGACAAAGTCCATTTGTCAGAAAATACTGTTTTAAAATGGACAGAAGAGCTGAAGAATTGCCAAAGAGTTGAAGAAACAGATATTTAAAAAAAATCATACAGTGTTGGATGTTGGGAGCATCTGAAAGTAGTACAGATATTTCTAATGTATTTCAGATATCTTGTTGGGTTCTATTTCAAAAATGGAACAGATAAAGAAGTACTTCTATGTGAGCCATTGAAGGAAATATGTACTGCAGAAGGTACATTCTCAGCAGTATTAATAAGAGTCATGCTTTATGGAAAAACCGTGTAAGTGTAAACCACTAATGGAGCAGCTGGTACAAAAAAAGTGTATTCCAGAGGGTTGCAGAGCTAGGATCATGTGCAAAATACCTTTGCTGTGTCAGTCATTGGCAAGCTCTTGCAGCAAAGAAGCAAGTCCTAAGCTGAAGCCCTGTACTGCTACTAAGGTGGTTAATCTTATATTAAAAAGACCTTATAAAGCTGAAACTTAATCTATTGGAGTCTATTAAATAGCAGTTTGAAGAAATTATTGAAAACTAAGGGATGCACCATGTTATTCCTCCATTTCTCCTTTCCCTTAGGACCATACTTAAGAGTATCACATTATCTGGTAACAATAGGGAATCAGGGCGGGGAGAAAAAGAGGGAGGATTCCTGTCCTTCCTTCTCTAATAGATGTTTTTAGACCCAAATAGCAGTAGCAGCTGATACTTCCCTTACTTTGATGTGTTCATGTAATGTGGAGGAAAATATAGTTTCATGTCAATAGATTGTTATTTAAATATTTATTCAAACAAATCAGTAATGAATGGTCAGTTTCCTAAATACTCTAATAACACCCACATTCCTAGATAATATTCACCAAATTTTTCTGGCGTTGAAATAAATAAATAGATGGAAATTTAAAGAATTATTCAGATTGCAGGATCCACAAATGTATTGTCAAACATGTCTGCAGAACTTTAGCAGAAATGTTATGTAAAGAAAGAGGACATAATTTAAACAAAATTAATGTCTCTCCTAACTCCCGGTCTAGTACAGCTTCTTCTTGCTGGAACAGAGTTTACTTGTATGGACTGTGGGACTATTCCCTGGGCTTCTAAGTGTCTTGTTTAAAGGAGGTAGATTAATTTTACAGGCAATTTATGTTACAGTTTGGGTTTGGGGTTTTAATGTTAAATGGGCATTATCCTTCAAACCACTTCAAAACAGATAACAAATGGCATGGAATGTATTTAAAACTCATAAATAGATAGAAGTTATTTTGAGGCTGATTATTCAATTCCATTGGTTCAAATGTGTAACCTATAATAATAGTACATGTATACTCCCCTTCCTAAGAGGGATATAACAAAGAGTTGTGTTTGCTTATGAAGGTACCAAACATTTTTTCATACCAGCTTGTTACTAGGTCTTGTGGGGATATGGAAGTCTGATTCCAGCTGCTCTTTGAATTCCAGAAACAATCCGTAAGGTTAAAAAGAAAAGGTTAGCAATAGTAAAAAGAGTTAGGACATATGGCCAAGGAGAGGACCACCAGTCCATACAAACAGGCATAATTTTTACCACTTGAAGCTGCCAACAAATGGCCAAAGACACAGATTGAAACTGGTTTCTTAATTTTCAGCATAAAGCACTTCAAGTAATTATCAACCTGGAATTCTTACCTAGAAGATTGTGTCTTCTGATTTCCAAACTGTATTAAAGACTTCCTCTCAGACAGTACTGACAGACTGCTTACATTTTTGTATGATTTTCCAGTCATGGATATAATTGGCTTTACTTTCTTAAACCAAACAGCTTGTGTTAATGTGATTCTGGAGGATTCTACAGGAAAAGAAAATGTGAAGCCAATGAAATTAAAAGATGCCACCATCTTTTTGAACTACACTGCTGTGAGAACGAGTACAAACTCCAAAAGGCTACAAAGGCAATCTGCCAAGATGCAGCACAAGACCTATTCAGAATCCCATTGGAAATAATATAAAATAATGCACAGAACTTACTTAGAAAGAACTTGATATGTTCTGTCATACAAGAAATTATTTTCATTTAAGGAGTTTCAGGAAAAGAGACTACAAGGAAAAATCTCAAAAATAGAAGTCTATCAAAGAAGAGAAAGAACAATTAACAAAGGCATTGAAGGGTTCAAAAAGATATCTACAAGAGCCAGAGGAAAATCTCTTTTCTAGAAAGACTTTCCACAGGTAACTGCAGTCCAGCTTCAGCCAACAATTGAAATCTCAGTGGAGGAAGTATGTGAATCAAACTGAGACGCTCAAGTACAGTAAATTATCACCACCATATGGTGTCCTTCTGAGGATTCTGGAGTAAATAAAGTGTGAAATAACAGTCATACGCCATTGCAGGAAATGTTGCTGCAAAGTTTTCTTCAATATGAAAAAAGATACTAATATAGTTACTGAATTTCCTTTAATCTTGGAGAACCAATGTATAATCCTCAAATTCCAAAATAAAGTTTAATCAATCTAGTAGTTCTAGAAAATTCGATGAACATGCTCCAATAGCAACAGTACTTTTTATTGCTTTCCCTGAATTTAACTTTGTTTAAAAAGTGAATTTAATTCACTTAGCACATGTGAATTGATTACATTAACTGGAATGAGTTAACTGAGCTATTAACTACCTTGCTTATCAAAATTTGAACTTTCCAAAAAGGAATTTGATTATGAATTCTATCAATTTTCAACTTGTTTGGTTTTTTTAACAGGGGTGGTTGCTCTCCAAAGCCTTTAGCAGAGAACAATCATGTCTCTCATGATGAATTTGGGAAAATCACTGATGTAGTTGATGATAGTGCCATTATCAGTTTTTAGGGGAAAGAGGTGGGAAGCAGAGAGATTAGGAGAAATAGTCGTTTAGTCTGTAACTTTCTTCTCCCCAGGTGATATGAGCTACTGTAGCTCCCTTTTTGCCAGAGAGTATAATTTAAACACCATTATTTTTTATGTTGCAGACTTTTAGCAACATTCTGTCACACTCCCTTGAAGAAGCTTTGAACTTCAGCTTGCTGCTGCATATGAGAGGCAGGGTCAACTTTGTGTGGTTCCTAGAAATCACAGTTGGCTATTGTGTCAAGTACATGTCACCTTTTCAAAATACACTTAAGTAGTTGAAATTGTATGCCTGGTCTTTTATTAGTTTTGAATGTTCAACCTTTACTTTTAGGTTTATCCTTTGTTCCTGAGCTCACGGGTAATCTAAATGCAACTAAATTTTAGATACCATTAATTTTGAATGTGAGCCACTTCATATGCATTTCTGACATTTTCCAGGATCACCCCTGGTTTTTTTTGGTTTTTTTTTTCTTTTCTTTTGTTTTTTGTTTGGAAACAGAACAGTAAAATCAAGACATTTCTTCAGGAAACATTTAGTGATGGGTAGACTCAAGCAGGGTTTCCTACAACAATTAAGACCAAAGCCATCATACAGCTCCTTCAGGACTGCTGCTTCCTCTTACAGGTGTAGTGTGTAACCACTTTGTATGAGGTTTACTGCACTAAACAATAAGTTTTCCAAACAGAAAAATATTAATTCTCTTTGGTCATTTGAACCTTCTTGCAGCATCCAATGACAATTACATTGAACTTATCAAGTATTCTTATCAGGCTGTTTAGCTCACTCTACAAAGTCATGTAAGATATGTAGATCTGAATGTAGAGACAGCTAAGTTAACAGATTTGGAAATCAGTTGGGATTTACAGATGGAATTTACAGAAGTACTGTCTGTAAATGAAAGCATGATTGTTATTTGGGGATGATCTTTTCACAAAAGTTATGTAGCCTTTCAGCTAGCCTGTGAGATAGTATGTCTATTTTTTTGAAATATGAAGTATTTCAAGGAGATCCAAAGGGAAGGATGTTGCTCCCATTTTGAAGACTGCCACAGTTAAGATTGTATTTCAGCCTTCTTGAGGCTTGTGGGCTTGAAAGCAGGGAGAAAAGAGATTTTCCTATAGTGCTGACAGTGTCTTAGTCATTCAAGGTTTCATAACACAACAGTTTCTCCAGTATAGGTGGGTGAGTGCAGACTCTTGATGCCAGCTATTATAGCCAGATTCACAATCCTTCTTCGGATCTGCGTTGCTGATGATTTTCTGCATACCACAGAGAGAGAATGCAAAAATAATTTTAAAGTTTTGCTTCACAAATACTTGTGAAACTAGTTTGGTATTCTGAATTATAAATAAATATAAATTATAAATAAATCTTATATGATGTCTTCACAGCGAGGCGATGCTGAAGCATTTTGACAGAAGGTGGCCATTTGTGTTTGTAAACCCATTATTTCCTCAGATAATAATACCAACGATCAAGGAATTATATTTGTGACCATCTGAGGCAGCAAAAAATTGATAAGTGAGCAATTGTTTCCGCTTCAAAGACTCTAAAAAGTTATTTTTGAAAAAAAAACCAGTACTATGAAATTTCAATGCATAAAACTAAAAAATGCATTAGTACTTTAGTGTCATATATCTTCAGCTTATTTTCTTCTGACTTTGATTTTGAAATGGACTAAAGTTACAGTCCTTAGTACAATGTGCTACAAAATTTCAGTGTTAAGAAAACAGAGAAGAATGGCTCAATTTAATATACATGTGCAAGTGAAAAAGTTCTTTGAATGTAAATGATACACAGTGGAGAGAAAGAGGAATATCTATTTTTAAAATCTCCTTATTGCTTCTCTCTGCCCAGTAATATCACTCCAGTTAGTATCCAATTTAATTCTCTAATGTAGCAGAACCTCTCTGAGTCAGAAGAGATGGAAGGTAACTTCTCACATATTTTTCCAGAAAGAAGAAACATGGGGCTGAAATATGGTTCATCTGGTAAAATTTTCTTGTTTATTTAAAATAGCATTATCATTGTAATGTGGTGACCTTGGATCCCTGAAATGGTGTCTCTTTTCTGCTTTTCATCTGAAAGAGGAAATAGAGACTTGTGATGTTTAAGCTGCAGGTTTTTTTTTACAAAGTTGATCTAAACAAAGATGTTTGGAGCAGTGGAAAATAAGTTAATGAAAAGCTTTATTAAACTGTTCTCAAATTTTAAGCAAACCTATCCTTGTACTCCTAAAAAGCCTCATGCCCCAGTACACTAGTGTGTTAACAGGACGGCAAGTATTCCCATTGTTCAGACATAGAACAGAAGTAAATCTGAGCTTGATGTTGCTGACCTTTCCACATTTAGGAAGTCTGAGGAATATGGATTTCTTTTTTAGAGGACTTTTGAAATAATGTGCTAATTCCTTGTGATCTCTATCCTCACAGGTTCCATAACCTTCTTTTCATCAAAATGTCATCCCATTTTTATATTAGGTAAATGTTTCTTCCTTTTTTAGTTTTCCACCGAGGCTTGTATTCATAGTTTTCAATTGATAACAAGACTTACTCCTGGATACAGAGGGTTTTATAAATGTTGGCATAGCCCCCTCAGTCTGATGCAATTAAACCATTAGTGAGGAGCTGCAGCTTTGGAACAGTGACTGAGTGCATGGCAAAACTTCCAACTTGGTCCAGGTTTTCTGAAAGAAAAAAATCCCAATGCATAAGGACTTTAAAATTTTTCACAAACCTCCTCTGCCATCCAAGAAGCAGAATAAGACCCTGTGTGTTCTCCCTCAGCCATTGGATGGACAGATTGAGGAGTGATGCAGGAAGGCAGCTCACTCCTCTGACCTTGCTCTGAGAACCTTTTATTAAGGTAAGGGATCTTTGGGGCTTCTAAGTTTCAGTGGATGGCAGTGCTACTGGAACACCATTTTGAGACAGGGTTAGATTTTAGACCTGGAATTCAGCTAGAGTTCATCTGTCTGTATCTGAGAGTCATCTAGCTCCATTTGTACTTAATGGAGAAAGGAGAGAAGTTCTCCCAGGGTGCAATTCATCTCACCTGTTTTAGACATCTATTTATTGATGAGATGACTCATTCCTTGGAATTGCTCATTTATCTTAACTTTAGCAATATACATGTAACACCCTTCCAAGTTAGTGTTGGAATAAAAAAAATATTTTATCTGTCACGGATTAAGAGACTTCAAATGTATAAATGGTAGGTTGCTTTCATTCTGACTAATCAAGGAGGATTTTACATAAGGTGCTTCTTTATGTAATTATAAATCAAAGCTCTTGTAGCACTGATAACATTTTCTAAAACAATATTTAATTATCATTCATGTTTGTTTGAATTATCCCTCTCAATGAATTCTATTCAGAATTTTTTTATTAAACAGGCTCTTCCTGAGTGTAATAAATGTGTTTGAAATGTGTATGTATGTAAGAATTATTAGCTACTATACATTGTCCACCTCTAATAATATAGGCAGATCTTGAGTCCCTAATTTTTCGTTCAGTAGTCAAACAGTCTCTGCTATATGTGGACTATTACACAAGTGGGTTTGAGGGTGGTGGTACAGTGTGTCCTTCAAAAGATATTAATTATCTTTTACTAAGCTTTGATTTATTCTTTAGTTCTGTGGTACCACGAGACTTTCCATCTTGTTCTATTCTTATTTCCTAGGCTAGACTAAATTCACCAATGTAAAGTAGCCTTAACATGTATTCTATGGGATTTAAATTCATTTTAATTTAAAAAAAATTCTTTAAATATTTTTTTTTCTAAACTCATATATAAACCCTGTGAAATTTAATTTCCCAGAAAAAGATGCAGGTGTACTCTATGTTCTTCATTTGATGTTCTGAATGCACTTCACACATAATAATATAGAGTGCCTTTACTTGTCTGCCTCCACATTCCCTCCAAGAATAAATATTGAGTATTTTAACACTCTCAGTTACCTGAATGCTTACACCAACTTCAGTAGTCCTATTGCATTCCTCTTCTGTAATAAACAAGCATTTCTAAAGTTTCACTTAATTACTTGCACTTCTGGCATTGGTTTATGAACTATTAAATAATCTATTCTCAATATGGCCCCTATTTACTTTCATAATATCTGACATGAAAATTACTGTTGTATAATATTGAAGCCTCCAGACCCCTTAAATTTTTTCTGCTTTCTCTACAAGTCACATCTGATAAACTTGTAGAAGGATGGTCATCCTATTTCCCTGGGAGCCATCAGAAATCATATCATATAATATCTCAGTTTTGTAGATGATATCTCAGAGTAAAGGAACCAGAAGTGTATTTTTGGTGCATTTTCTTTTTCAATTTTGTTCATTGGTGCTCCTTAACTCCTCATGTGAACAGATATTATTTCTTAGAGACTACATCATTACTTTCAGTCCTTGCCTACTCTCTTAGAGATTCTTTCTGGCTTGGCAATGCATTATGTATTTTTTTACTGTAAGGAATGTACCATTCCTTTCCTCTCTCTGCTGTACTACTGAGTTGTGTCTTAACTTGTCTTAGTGTCCACTCTTAGTGAGGAGAGTTTTTTTTCTCAGACTGCTCAAAGTCCTGCTGAACATTATGCGCATGTTCTTAACATGCCTATAGACTAAGTGGAACTTAACCTTTTCCTACTTTGTCATAATGCAGATCCTTGAACTTTTCCTAACTAGATTTTTATTTCACTGTAATATGCTGGTTTCTTCAAACACCTCACAGTAACTGATCCACATCTTGATGATTTTTTTTATCCCTTGGAGAGAAATTACCCTCGAACTTGGGACTGTCTGTAGGTCACCCTAAAGCCACCTAATTAACTTCCCCCCTACCACAAGAATCCTACATGCCCATCAATTCTTCTTACACACAACTGGTAGGTTTAACATCAGAGTTCCTGATTATGTTTAACTTCTGTGATCAAACAACACAAGAAAGGTAAATTAAGGAAATTTCTTTCTTCCTTTAGAGAATTTGGGAGGAAATGACAGCATTTTGTAGGTGACTTCATAGAGGTTTTTTTTTTAAATAGGTATGATCTGTTTCACATAAAACCTAAATATGTGTGACTATCACACATATGACTATCATATGTGTGATAGTCACACATATGTAGGTTTTATGTGAAACCATATTTACCATACTGCCATTCCAGGCAGAGAGGATAGTTACCATTTTTAACTGGAATGTGTAATTATAGTACAAATACAACAAAAATATCATTAACAGTGTTATTCTTACTCCAATGTGAAACACATGGTTGCTTCTTGTAGGCAAGACTAATATTGACTGCATTAGTTTTTAGGTTAGACCCAGCTACTAACATCCTACTTCAATGAAAAAAGCAATATTTTTGTGAAAATCTGTACTGTGGCAGTTTGCCCAAATAAAAATCCAGTATTCTGGGGTTCCTTCTTCCCTTCCTGTCACAATGAAAACCATAAACATGGTACCTTTATAAAATACCTGATTGCTTTTGAACAGAAAAGGAAATCCAATGCAGTTCTGATTTTGTTTCTCCTTTACACAATAAAACATATTTAGTTTTTTAATTTTCCTCTAAATGAAACTCTTTCCTACTAGCCAAAACAATATTTTACTGTTTCCTTTTGGTGTATTTTTGCTTCATCTTTTATTTTTGCATTGTCTTTCTGCTTCAAATAAGGTTCTCTATCACCTATTTCATTTTTGTAGTCCCAGATGATGCGTATATCAATGAAAGAGTATCTCTGCAGTTTGTATTTCTTGGATGTAAGTTTTCACTTAATGCTACCATGCCTCTAAATGTGAGTAATGTGTTCCATTGGAATGGAAATAGGGATAATTATGTTTGCTTGTAACACATTGTATAGTGAGACCTCTATCTATACTAATCCCAAAAATTGTAATCTGTCCTATGGAATTACTCATAATTTACATTTTGTCCATGTAATGAGGAAACTTTTTCTTATAATTCAATCATTCGTTTTGTACATACATAAAAATATGTCTGTACTGAAACTCCTACGGAATAACATTGTGTAGTGAACTGTATATTCTGGACAACAGGAAATCTTAGTAAAATATCTGACTATGTAATCCATCTGGTCTGACCAATTCTCATTTGTTAGGCATCTCTTATGATCAACATCTGGTGGGATTAGACTACCCTGAACGACAAGGATTTAGCTTGCTGTACTTACATGCAGCTTTAGTGAACCAAAAGGTCATTGAAAATATCTGTTAAAAGCAAAGTAGTATGATTAATCTAAAAATCATTAAATTAATTTTGTTACTGGCAGAGTTAGGATTAACTGAGTGAACTGTGCCTTTAAATGTGTAATTTGAAACAGTTTGAAATGTTGGTCAGTGGAGACCCCTAAATCCAAACAAGCATAACTAGATTGAAAGTTCATCAGGAATATCACCTTTCTTTACTGTTTTCCTCAGAAAAAACAGATAAAATTGGCTTGCAAAAAAATGAAATACTGTGGTCAAATGGATGCGAACTATTTACTACAGGTCACAAGGTGATTGCACTCATAATGTCTCTGAAGTGAGCAATCTCATCTCACCTGAAATAAAATCACTTTATGTACAACTTTCGTATCCTTGTGAGGGACAAGGTCATTTATGTATTGTACGCAGAGAATCATCACACAGAGTTCATGTAGGAAGTAAAAAACAGCGAAATTCAGTGCCTGGGGCTCTGAGAGCACCAAAAACTCTTTCTGCCCCTGAGTAGCCCTGAAGGTCTGTGCTCCCCCGACCCTTTCCCATCCCTGACCCCATTTCAGCTGAACTCAGTGCCATCAGTCCATGCCCCCGTGATGCTGTGGGGTCCTGGTTTCTCATTCTCTCCATCACAGCTATGCCTGGCAGGGACCCTGTAAGCTTGTTCCCAGTCCTGTCATTTTGCTATGGACCTGCCCAGCAGCCATGGGTTCTGTCTGACCCTGGTTACCTTTACCAAACCTGCTCCAGATTTGAGGATCAACTTCTCATCTTTGCACTGGACCTGCCTTATTCCCATGGACTTGCATGGAGGTGTCACCTCCTGGCTGAAAGTGGCTGTTCCCTCCAAGACTGTCCTTGCTGGGTTGCTGGCTGGTGAGGTTCCTGGTCCAGGGGCTGTGCACTTGTGTCCCACTTCCTTAGGCTGCCAGACCCTGATGCTCCCCAACTTTTCTTCCTTTTCTTAAAGCTACGTCCATTCTTTCTGGTACAGACCACAAGTGTGTTGAAATTTCATTTCTTCTAGACTCACCATGTTTTACATCCCAGTTATTTTTTCTATCTACTCTCTCAGTTTGATAGAGATTAAAGAAAATAAAATTTCTGCCTTTGCAGTGCAAGTTCATTATTCCTCAAAATCCCTGTATTTCTTCTTTCACAGGTGCAGGGTGAGGGACTTTGTTGCTCACCTCTCAAACATCACTAAATTTGATACAAGAGCTATGAGGTAGGCAAGTATTGCTGCCATCCACTTCACAAGAAATTATACAGCCTGACCTGGTAGCAAACTTTAAAACCTTTATTTCAGTCATTGGAGCTGAATAAAAGGGCACCTCTGGCAGAATGAGAGAGAAAAATCCATCTCTTGCATCCCATCTTCACTTTTGCCTAAAGCAAAAGGAACATCCTTTTTTTCCTGCAAAAGCATCCCTTACAAACCCTTCATTTTTTGGAACTTTCCCCTGAGTAAACATATGTGTACCCCAGTAATTTTTGCAGTTGATCACACAGATTAAATATGTAGTATGGTGAAATGCTGCTTTCATCTAGCTTTGTAGGCACAACAGTGCAAAAGTGTCTTTCACTGGTTTGTGAAAATTTTCAGGTTTATCAGTGACCAGGGATGGTAGTTCCTGTTTTGGCAAAATGAAATATTACTGTCTTTAAAGTATTTAGATATAAAGAGACATAGAGGTACAGCCTTCATTAAATTTTTAACAAGAGTCTAAAACCCCGTGGAATTAGATGGCTTCTGTGTTTTAGTTGGTGCAAAATTTCCTTAGCAACTGTGGATCCCCATGAAAATTTGATGCAGTTTTGTTACCACTTTCTTACAGCAGTTTCTGAAAGTGGAAATTATCCTATTTACACAACAAAAACCAGAAGCACAGTAGTTTACAGTTCTCCTTACTTGGGGTTGGTGGAATGAAACGATTGCTGCTGAGTGCTGAAACTGCTTGAACTGAAACTGCTGGTGATACACTTTCCAGGACTGCAAGCGTCTGCTAAAACAAAACATGCAGCATTTTGTATTCTCAGTTTCACAAATTTCATCCAAAATAGGAATGTTTGCCTCAGGATTGGCAGCTCTAGAAATGGAGGTGACTGACTTTGGACCTAAATCCAAATCAGAAGATTCTGTAGTTCAATTTATCTGAAAGAAGTCAAGAACCTCTGTAGAAAGAAAACTACAAGTTTCCGTTCCATGATATATTTAAATTATTTATAAAGGAAGAAAAGAACCTGAGATTAGTGGGGAAAAAATATGGAAATAGGAAGTAAAAACTGGAAAATATGGTAAAAATACTCACAGACTAGGGACACAAGGTGACGTGTCAGACATAGGCCAGAGCATTGAAAGGGAAACACTGTCTTTTAGAAAAGCCTTGTAAATTCTTACAAAGCTCCTAACTTGTAAATTCTGCAAAGCTGTTGTCATGTTTGGATAATGGGAAAGAATTTCTTTTGGCAAAATCTCCACAACAGATGCATCTGGAAAACAGCAAATATCTGCTTGAAGCAGTAATGGGAAAAGGTTTTTAACTTCTTTGGCACAAAATCTAGTAAGGTGTGTTTTGGGGAGATTAATCAGTAGATAAATGGAAAGCCTAGGCGCTCTGAAGGCCACAGATACTTTGTTTCTAGCAGATGAGCTGGGGGAGATGTCAAAGAAATTTCTCAATGGCTGAATTTAAATAAGCACTGCTCAGAAATAACCACACATACACAATTTAATTCCTCAAGTGCAAAGTTCTGAAGGGATGGAATCCCAACAAGTCAGTATACAGCTAGAAGTATAATTTTTATAATCATCAGCCTTGTGCCCGCCACTGAAGCCTATCCATAAGTATTAATATTAATGTGTGTTTGTTGTCATTGTTCTTACGTTAATAATGTTCTAATTTGACTAGACAGTATTTGGTAAATCAGCTGTTTTCTGATCAGTTTAGCTAAATCATCTTAATCTAGTCTTTCTTTGATTAAAAGACTGACTGGAATTGGTCAGAAAATATGTCTGAAAAAGCAAGTCTGGAACTAAAAAATTGTTCCCATACAGGAGAAAGTCGGACAGTATTGCATAGAAGCATATGACAAGTTGTATTCCTCTGGAAATTACATTGATGCTAAGTAAGGAAAATGCTACTTTTTTTCAGTAGCAAATGATAGTTCTAGTGTTTTCTTACAGTAGGTAGAAGGATTTTGGACATTAGCTAAACTATGATCAAGAGAGGTTTGTTTTCTTTTGTTATCACTGATGTTTTGTTGGTTTTTTTTTAAAAACCAATTTTAATTTTTCTTTGTATCAAGAAAAACCTCAGTTGTAAGGAGCAGTTAATGGCATCACTGAAAAATAACAATAATTCCGTTTTACTAGTATAGAAGCAGAAAAAGAAGTCACTACTGATCACTTTCTGTGAACACATTTTCACAGAATGAGTTTAAAAACTGATAACATCACAGAAGGATAAAGGATGTAACAAATCTTGGAAGGCTGACCATTCTGCCTTGCTTGATAAAACAATTTTTAATAAAAAGTTACTTATATGTCCATTTGTTCTAATAATTGAAAAAGGTTATAAAGTAAAAAAATGTGTCTTAGTAATTTTAAATCATGACTAAAGGGGATAAGATGACATAAAGGCCATGAAAGAAGTAATTAAGGCAGCTGGTGTAATGATGATTGTCAGGAAATGACCCATACAGAGGGTCATCAGAAAGTATCTGCATATGATACACAGGCTTTTAAATTCTCCTCTAATATCCCGTAGTTTCCATCCTCTTTCTTCTGTGTTAACATGTGGGATACCTGTTTTACACTGATTTGCTTCTCCTATTTCTGCTATTACAAACAAATTAAATAGACAATCACTGCAATTGATGTGATCATAATTCTATTAACTTAAAATTGGTGTGCCACTCTCTTCATTTCAGTCCGTAATCATGTTGCAGACTAAAATTATTTTTGCTTATCTATTAGGAATAGTAATGTGAAACTGGTTTGGGAGTCGTGGGCTGGAGGAAAACCAGCAGCAATTAAGACAGGAAACCTTGAAGTAGTTATATGGCAAAAAAACATAATTGGAAAGCTAGATTACTTTGAATGTTGTCTGGCTTCTTTGTGATATTAGGCAGCTTAAAGAGGACAGTCTTGCCACTCTTAAACAGGTGAAAAAATCTGCTAATACCTAGTGGCATGTGCCAGCTTCAAGCCAACTATACCTCTTGCTGCACCATGGTGTGATGAGCAGTCTAAGAGAGGGGTAGGCCACAGAAGAGAAGTTCATTAGGCCTTATCAGCCCCTAAGTGATGTAAGCTAAGCTCTGCTGATTCATGCTAGGACCAGCTGAAAGAAGGACTTGAGAATGTACAGGAGTTCCCTTGATGGGCCTTTTCCCTTTATACTGTCTCATGCATCACTTTGGCTACAACAAAGTTTTTGGTCCTAACCACCCTGGAAACACAAAAGAATTGTCCACCCAATGACACAAAGTGGGAGCTCAGTTTGTGGGACTGTGTGTGAACTTTTTTTGCCACCCATAGTAAAGTCCTTTACGTGGTGCAGCCATTGACAGCAGATTGTGGTCATAGGGGAATAGCGCCTTGATCGCATTTTAAGTGAAATGGAAAAAACTGTGTGGGTGCATATATCATTGTCAAGATCATTGCTTGTCATTACAGGTATAAATGCAGTCCATCTGCTTCCTTCTCACTGGCTCTCGGTTCACTAGTTTGCCTTTTTCTCAACTTGTGACAGGTGAGGAATAATCTGACTGGCGTCCTTGATGGCAAAGACATCGAGATTTCAGATACTGAGAGTTTTTCCGATGATCCCTGCACAAGTGTAAAGAAACTTAAGGTATGTGTTGCTGTTTGATGAAAAAGAGAAAGTGGTAATGGGTTTTTTTCTATGAAGAGGAGTAAGGTAATGAAATTTGTGTTAGAATGATGTATTACTGAATTCTGTTGTATAATATTATCAAAAAATAGCATTGTGAGGGCCTAAGTCCTTCTTAAGTTAATGAAGGTTATGTGTATAGTAAATATTTTTAATAGTTCCTAATAGTGATACTAAAAAAAGGAAGTTGTTGCTGGCCTAATATTTGCAGTTAAAGCCCCAGTCATAGTTGATGTATACATATGATGTACCCATGTGAAAACTTTTGAGGTTTGGAACCAGAACCCTTTTAAGGTAAATTATCATGTAGAAAGAATATTGAGCCTCTTTCCATTAGCTTCATTATACATTTTAAATTGAATTCTTTGCTTACATCATCTGCATGATTTCAAATGAATCATAAGGAAAAAAGAAGAAAAAAAAATTTGGTAGCAGAATCATTTCCCATCCTTCTCTTATTATACTGATTTATTAGACTTCTGGCATCTCATAAAATTAAAACTATATTTTAGCCTTCCCATGCAGTACAACCAGCAATAAACTAGACACAGGAGAGATGAATATTAAACTGCACAGGAACATGAAAAAAATGATTGAACAGCAGGAGAAAGCACTTTTAAATGGCGAAGATCAAATTGTTTCTGGCATCAAGTGCATATGATACACAGTCAAAACCACAATCTGGCAAATGCTTAAATAGTGTAAAACAGGTTACAAAAAAACCTTAATAAACTATATTATATTTTAAAAATTACATTAAAGCAATATTGACCTGTGTAAGACTAGACCACTACTGAAGCTGGAAAGGTTCTGGAGCATGATAAGCTAAGTGGACTTTATTATTTTCACAATCTAGAGATGTAAGCCTGAGCATTTAAAGTATTAATAAGTAAAGTTTGTGTTTGTGGAAAGCCGTTTGTGTCTGTCCAGTCTAAGAGAATTAGCTTTTTCTGTCTGGAAACCTGTCTGGGTTGAAGAGACTCCAGTAGGTGTTACAGTGAAGTCTGTATTTTTGGCTAGGAATGGTGTAATAACAAGGAAAAAAATGCATATTAAGCATGCATCTTTAGGCTGGAAGTCAGAAGAAGCAATGGTATCCTAGCTGTCCTCTGCATCAATGACATGCTGGGTTGTTTTGCAGGGAATTCCAGATGACTGAACTTACAGTATATTTGTTATCTCTTGATTTCTTCTTCAAAACAAATTAATAAAATAATAAACAAGCAATTATCTAGAATATTGCTTGCTCTTGACAGAAACATAAGGTTAGTTGTCCTTAGGTGCATGTTTGAAACAAAATTTAGCTAAACAATTCTAATCATGTTAATTTCTTTCTTCAACATGCAAACCTCATATCTAAAGTAAACTGGTATCTGCTTACCTGAACTACATTTTATTTTTGCAAACACATTTAAATTGATGAAATTTATGATTATGGAATGGAAAATAGTAAAATCTAGCAGGATTTGAAGAAATATACCTTTATATTTTATATTTCTCTTGGTAACAGCTTAATTTCTACTGCATTGACTGCACAGTTAAAAGGTAAATTTAAGCTTAAGGATATCTTTAAAACTAATTTTTGTGTTCAGAGAAAGGGATGGATTTGTACATCCATGTAAATGCTTGAAAATTCTAAGAATGCACAGACAACTTGCAAGAGCAATAATACTTCTACTTCCAACTTCTTTGTGTCTTGCATGTAGGACAGAAGAATTAGCATCATGGTATGGTGGGAGTTGGTGTCCTCTGGTTCACCTTCACCATCAGTGATTCCATAGCTAAGGTCAGAGGCTTATCTCTAGCTCTTCAAGTGGGCATCCAAGCATTTAGAAGGCAGAAAGAGTGGCTACCTCTTTTGTCAAAGTTACTCAGGATTTGTAGATTTATTGATAACCTCTTGACTGTCAGATATGTGGTAAAGGATAAGACAGAGTGTCTGAGCTATTCAATTTAGGTATCTCATAAAGAGCCTGCCAAGGCGTTGACTTTTCCTGGCAGATGAGATATTGTAGCAATCCTTCTCTGAAAAGCTGTATAATACAACATTGTGGTGTTATTCATTAGAAATGAGGCAGATTAAAATCTGCTCAAAGAAGGGAAGCTCTGAAGGCTGAAAAAAAATAGCTGCCTATTTCAGCATAATGTGCATCACTCAAAATTCTGAAAAGGCTAAAGGGTGTCTCGTGTCTGAGGCTGCTAGAAATGGCAGTGAAGGAGACAAGTTGTTCTTCATCCCTCAGCAAAGCATCTTAGGTGTGTTGATCCTCACTCTCTTCAGGGTTTCTAATACTTAGCTCCTGGTGCTACCAGGGCATTTTTTAATTATTAGCCAAATAATATCCTCACCTATGGGAAAGAAAGAAAGAAAGAAAGAAAGAAAGAAAGAAAGAAAGAAAGAAAGAAAGAAAGAAAGAAAGAAAGAAAGAAAGAAAGAAAGAAAGAAAGAAAGAAAGAAAGAAAGAAAGAAAGAAAGAAAGAAAGAAAGAAAGAAAGAAAGAAAGAAAGAAAGAAAGAAAGAAAGAAAGAAAGAAAGAAAGAAAGAAAGAAAGAAAGAAGAGAGAGAGTCATTATTTTTTGAGGCTGTGCTATAGTCTTAATTTATAAAAGATGTTTTTATGCAAAGTTTGCCACAACTGTGGGTAAATGAAATGTAACTGTTCTTCATTTTCTTGTTTGAACTTCAGTCCATATGGGAACATATGTATTTCTTACTGAGGGGCAAAGCTTAAATGTTGATATTGCTACTGTAATCTCTAGGAAGAGTAAATATGACAGCTCACCATCTGGCAAACAGTCTAAACATTGGTCTTTTTATGTAAGTGCAGTTTTGGGAGTTGCCTTCCCCCTGGGATGTTTTTAATCATCTTGTAGATCACCTGCCTAGTTCCATGAATTAAAACCTCTTCTGTCAAATATGTTTTAGCTCCATACAAGCAATTTACAGCTCTCTGAATAAGAGACTTGGCACTTGCTGGGATCCAGTGGATGATTTCTTTGATCCCTATGAGGAAGTTCCACTGTGTTAACTTGCATCATTCTGCAAGGGCTTGAGTAAAGGAATAGTATATCCTTGCAAGGAAATCATGCTGGTTTACAGTCAGTTAACAGTATGAATGAAGGGGTAAAGAAGTTATTCCCAGCAGGCATCTGATGTATCTCCTAGCATGAGTCTGTAATGTGGGCTTTGACCCAGGAGCACTGACGTGAACCCGGCTCTGACACACCTTGGTGCAGACACCATTGTCCGTGCAGATAAAACCTCTGCAAGGGACTGGAGCTATGTGCTGTTGCATGAATTTGAAGCTTCAGTGTGTCTTATGTGAGATGGAGTCAGCAGACCCAAGCCTGGCATCCAATGGATCCAGGCTGATTTGCAATATTGAATGCAATTCTTTGAGAAAAAATTTGGGGAAAATGTGGAAGGGAATGCAAAAGGCGGAGTTCAGAAGAAGAGGCAGGCTGAGGAGTATGTGCACAGAGGAAGATGCTATGCATGAAAGAGGAAGAGCTGTTGTACAGACTTTCCTAAATTAGCTCCTAAATTATATGTGTTCTGACACAAAATTAATGATTGCATACCAAATTATGTGATAACCAGGTGGAAGCAATGTCTTAAGGTGTGAAACCACACAGCCCAGGCACTATGACTTCAGTCTGAGTGTTGTCACACAGCCAGTGGACAGCATTGCTGCATGTGCACTCTGGGATTATTATTTATGAAGCCACACGGTTTACATATTTTGTTTGTTTGTTTGCTCTTTTAATTGGTTCTCATCATGTTATAAAATGGAATTTCTTCAATTTTAAGTTTAATTATTAGGTGCTGTGCCATTTATTTTTAATCAAACTCTGCTTCTCTTTTTTTTCAAATATTAAGTCTGCATTTTTATGTTCAGAGCAGTCAAGTGACTCAGAGCTGAGGTTCCAAGAATAACTAAATTATTTTTAAAATGTGAAAAAAAGAAATAGTAGATGAGGTGAGGTTTTTTTTTGTGCATAATTCCTAAATCTATTTATTGACCTTACAAAAACTGTAATACTGTTGCTGTAATTTGTATAATTTGTTTGTTTAGTTTCATGTAACCTTGTTAGATTTGTTTATAAAGAATCTAATCCACTTGAAAAAGATTTACATTACTTTATCAGTCTGCAGCTAAATATAAAAATGAAGAGGAGCAGGCTTACTGAAAATGCACAGGTTCAGAATGAGCAAAGCACATCACATTATTTCTGATTTAAACCGTGCTAAGAGTGATGCTGTTTTCATGCATTTAATTACAGAGGCATTCTAATATCTTACTGCACTGTCCATCATAATTTTTTTCTGCTGAACAAGAAATAAACAGTGAAATTATCTGAGCTAAAAATCTTTGACAAATTGATTTAATTAAAACTGAAATGTTTTTTGCCACTGAAAATCATGCTGAAACATATGTTTCTTTTTTCTTTGGAGAGGGAAAGAGTTATTAGTAATTCTAAACAGGTCTTATATGAAAGAAATGAAAAATTTGATTTGCTCAAGCTTTTGCAGAGAACTGTGCCATTGTGTGAAAGAAAAAGTAATGTGAAGCCATAAAAGTGTGTTTTATGGATATTAGAAGTAATTTTTCATGTTAGGGAGAGGTTAGTCCTGTTCCTGGAGTAATATTTTCCTGCATGTGTTCCTATATTTAGGAAGACTCTCTTAATATGTTTCTAAGTATGAAAGTAAAATTGTCTTTGGACTTCAGTCATAGGTTCTTAAACTGTGATGATTTTTTTAATGTGTGGAGGTGGGAGGGAGTAGAGAGGGAGTTGACAATGGGTTGTAGTTACTGTAGAGAAGGTACTGTATGTGTAAAGCTTTTAAAAATTACTAAAGCAGGTGAAATATCAAGGCATTTGATCTCACAAATCTCATTTGTTAATTTTGCAGTTTTATTTCATGCAGACAGTGATAAGTTCATGTCTTCAACTGGTTCTAATACACAAAATTGTAGAAGAAATATTGCAAAGAAGCAAAAGAATATTTGATATTTTAGTGTTATTGAATACTAATATTTGACTGTAGTATCAGTTTTACTCTCATTACTACTATAGACTAATAATTTTCTACACCTCAGCTTTTTGTTTTTCTTATGCAGTTCTTCAAGTTCTTGGATTTATAGAAGATGAAATAGTTCTGTAATTATTCTGTCTGCAGCTGTAATCTGTGCTAACTCCCTGCATGATCTGAATGGCCAATTAAAGTGGTATCTGGAAGCTGTGACTGTGTTTAACTGCCCTGTATTTTATTCCATCTGCAGGGCAATGACGTTCGGATAATCCTTGGCCAGTTTAATGAGGAAATGGCTGTGAAAGTTTTCTGCTGTGTAAGTAAATACATTTAATTGCATATCAGAATAAAGAATGTGCTGCATTTGATGAAAAAGTAACTTGAGCATAAACATTTCTTCATGGATTTCAGCTCTGTGAAAGTTTATATCCTAAAGAGAGGTTACACATCTGCAGTTCCATTTCTCTTTCAATAAAATACTTCGTCTTCAGTGAAATTTAGACATAGACTGCATGGTTAGCTTCTTCTTATTACTTTCCTGTAGTGGAATTAAGTGCTAAATCAAACTTGAGCATTTCTCTTCACATCAGATCCAGAGAAATACTTGCATATGCTGCAGCAGATAGAGAGAGAACTGCAGGATCTCAGTCTTGTCCAAGAGCTGTGTTCTGGAGATAATATCTGTGTGTACGGGCTTGCCATGTTTTGCTTTTAAAGAATAAGAAATTCAAGCCAGTTCCTATACATCCTAACTCAGCAACACTAATAATTTCTGCTGCTGAAAATGTTGCTAATTGTACAGTTGTCCTTCCCATCTGACTGCTGTACATTTTGCTTGTATTACATGAAAGCAAATATTAGTTGATAAAAAATAAAGTTTTTTTAACCATAGCAGTAAGACTAGCAAACATAATATTCCCTATCCTCACCATTTGTTTATGCGAATGTGCTGCAAACCTATCCACTGTTATGGCAATTAAAAGTAGCAGGACTAAAATGTGGATCTATACTTGCACCAACCTGAAAAAAATCCAAAAGAGAAAGATTTTAGTGGCCTAAGTATTAAGTTCTCACAGTCTAAATAGTTAGATTAATCACAAAACACAGTAAATATAATGGAAAAGCAATAAAGACAGTATCTAAATTTCCAAGGGTTTTTTTTAGCGTTCACTTAGTGAGGCAGTTACCTATCCTTGGAAGGAAAGTGAAGGCAGAAGTTCAAAATCTGACTGCTACATGTGTCTCAGATGCATTTTGGCTCTTACTCAGCAGCTGTCCCAGTTGGTGGCAAAATTTGGAAAGGAGATTGTAGAATATATTTGGAAGGAACAAAATCTGTTTTCATCCAAAAGGAAATGGAATGCATTATTTTATTTTTCATTCTTCTCATCTCTTATAGGTCTTTATTTAGAGATCTTTTTGTACTGCCATTTAAATTGGATTGACAGAGATAATCTCCTATTTTTTCATTCCTGGAAGAAAGAATGGTACTTCTTCAGCCCAGATCCTCCTCAGATCTCTTTGGGTGGGGCTGCATTTCCCCAGCAGAGGGGTCCTGGTCAGAATTATCTTCCAATCCAACATTAGCAAGAAACTGGCCTCATTTCTAGTTGCCCTTAACTTCTAGTTGCATTTCTCTAGAATACTCTTCCAAATCCATGTTCATGTGAGGCCACTGAAGAAATTCTTAGAATTCCTTAGAGGGGCAGGCTGTCTTTTAGTCTGCATCACTGTCAAATGAAGGGTTCCAGGGAGAGGATGTCTCTGTCACACGAGCACCGGCCGCAGGTTTCTGTGGCCACGGTTTGGTGTGAATGTGGAAAATGCGTGTAACTCTCAGCGGTTTAAAGCATGATGGCTGCTTCTAAAGTACATTAGTGTCAAAAATAATAAGGTGGATTTTTTTTGGAGCCTGGAGAAATCTGAAATATCATGTATTTAGGCTTGTTTAAATGTATTTATGTGAGAGTTTCAGCAGGAGACTGAATGCAGGAGAGGGCAGTTCAAAGTAGGTCATTTATATATTAATGCGCTACAATATGTCATAAAGCTTGTTATTATTCATAAAATATATTGTTGACTCATGCACTCCTACAGATATATGCCTAAGAGCACAGTAATTTATATTTTACAATTTCTTTAACTCTTCTTTTTCAGGTGTATCTTCAGACAGATTTCACTTGTGATTCCTTGTTATATTCTGCAAGGTTGCTGATGTCAGTCAGAAAAAGGCTTTGAATTTGTTAAAGGAAGATGCTTTTTCCCTAATGCAATATTTTTTTTTTCCTGATTGTTGTTTTATCCTAAATATAATTTGGTACTGACTTATGCAGGTGGTAAAACCTTTAAAGTTTGCCCCTCTTTTCTGCCTGGATTCAGCAGTCTTATTCTGTGAGGTTTCCTCAGGACATCCATAGGAGTTTATATAAGATCATAGAACCATTTAGGTTGTAAAAGACCTTTAAGATGGTCAAGTCCAGCCATTAATCCAGCACTGGCCAAGTCCACCACGTAGTAATGTCCCTAAGTGCCTCATCTGCACATCTTTTGAATGCCTCCTGTGATGGTGACTCAACTTCTTCCCTGGTCCCTGATAATCCTTTCTTAATATCGAATCTAAATCACCTCTATTGCAACTTCAGATCATTTCCTCTTTTCCTATTCCTTGTAGTTTGGAAGAAGAGACCAACACCCACACCAAGAAATTGGACTAAAAGATAGTAAAATTCAGTAGCAAACTTTAAATACAGGACAGGACTGGTTCAAGCCAAAGTGAGTCTTTGGCACGTCTTTCCTGCAAGGATTTAAATAAGTTTAGCTGTTCATTTATCACCAGTGTCAAAAACAGTGAACAATTTTAGTTCTATGGGAAATCTTAGCTTTATAATTCATTTTCACCTCTGTGGGATGAATGTGATGTTTTCTTGGAATAGAAATTAGAGCCTTTTGGTCAAAACTTAGTACTTCAACAATCAACAAATTGCCAGTATTTGTTTGCTACACATAAGAAATCTCTATTGCATGAATCTCTTTGTTGTAAATAAGCATTTATTTATGGATTGAAACAAGAATGAAAAGAAAGAATTTTTTTTTAAAAGAAAAAAATAAAAATTCAGTTTCGCAAGGTCAGAAATTGTCCATGACAGTTTCCTGGCTGCTTGACAGCAACTCAGGGCTTTGCATTCTACATAGGGCATGGGAGAAAGATTAAGGAAAATGTATGACTACTTTATGCTGTTCTGGTGGTACAAAGCATGTGCAAACCTTCTTCAGCTTGCTCGTTTGCCAAAAAATCTTCCCCTTAGAAACTGAAAATTGTAAGTATTGGTCTATGAGCACTCAAACAAGAAAGATCCATGTGTTTCAAGTACTTGCATCTTTTAAGCATCAAAATCATCTCCATTTAGCAGAATCAACAGGGAGAAAATGGTGGCAAAAAAAGCATTATTTTGCAATAAGTCTTCTGGGACACAAACACTGAAATGTCTGAATACTGTCAGCTGTGCTGTCACTAGAAAAATCACTGCGTGATCATGGTGCTGAGCCTCAGAGGATCTGATTTTCTTCCTACTTTTGCCTTTCCCAGGCTACCTTTCAAGCCCTGTCATTCCACCATGTCTCAAAGGAAGAGCTGACAGCTCTTAAAGTGTTTGTTTTGCCTTTTGTTATACCAGATTGTTGCAGAAATGTGAAAGTGTAACCAGTCTTTCAGGCAACCATGTTGGGAATGATCCCTTGTTTCTAGGATGAAATTTCTGGCTATTTTGAAACTTTCAATTTTCAGCTCATTTTCCAGGGCATTCACAGATTATGCAGGAAACAGTACAAGTGCTTATGCAAACAGAAAATTTCCAGCAGCTCTAATTTCAGAATAGCTCACAGCCAATACTTTCTGGCAACACACAATTTGATACTTTAATCTCTATAGAGCAGGGGAAGCTACATAAGACTGTTCTTCCCTAAAAGCACTATTCTGTGTCAGTTTGCATCCTCATGATTCGAAAACTGTCAGATAAAAAACACTGAGTGACTGAAAGGTCTTGAATGACCTAACTGTATAATGCAAACTCTTTTAGAAGGGAGTACTGCCGGATGGAATTGATGTTTCCCTTGCAGGTAGCCCTGGAATTCAGGGTCGCTGTAGCTGTGCAGGTGGGTAGGAGGACAGAAGCAGATATGATTTTGGAAGGGCAAATCAACAAGCAAGAGACAAACTATTTATGTGGATTGTGGAATAAGTAATATATGAGATACGAGACACCAGGTTTCAGACAAGACTTTCAGGCAGCTTTGTATACAAAGGCATGAAATTTGATTTTGTCTGAACAAAAGCTTCTGCAACCAGGGGCCAAATAAATCTGCTTTGTGCACAATGCTGTTATGAACTGAGTTGGCACCATTATAATAGACTTCACAGACTTGAAGCCCATTTTTAATTTGGGTATTAACATATTTAGGAGGTTTTCCTATTTCATATATTCTGTTATTGATCTTTATTTCTCTGATAGGCTTTTTGTATGATCTTTGGGATACTTTTCAAAACAGTTATTTCAGAATGACTAATATGTCCTGTTTGCATTCTTATAATTTCCTCCTTCCGTAATTTTTTTTGTGAAAAAGAAGCAGTTTTTCTGTTAAGAGCTCTAAGCTTGCACTATGTATTTCTAAAAATTAGAATTTTTATCTTAGGCTTTCTATCTCAAGTATTGCTTGTGTTAGGAGCCAAAGAAGCATGAAACCTGCAGTTTTGAAATGGAGTATGACTGAAATGTCAGAAGAAAAATATCTGGTTGCAAGACAGTGAGAGAAACATCTGAGATAAAATTTGCTAAATTTATCCTAAAACACTCTTCCCAATCAAAGAGAATATTTGAGAATACGTCAGCTTTTAGGTACAACAGCATATGTGCCTGACTAAGAAAGTATTTCTGTTTCCTGTTATATGTATCTGCTAAGTATTGAAAGGAGCTAACTATGATCTCAGTTCCTTGGACTACTATTGCCTGTATTCAGTATTACAAAAATACAGAATTTCACATGAAGAAAGTTGTTGCTGAGAAAAAAAAAATCATTAAGATTTTGCTCTATCAATTCACTATTCACTCATGCTCCTCAGAAGGAACTGCTAATTTAATGTTACTGTGGTCTGATTTTAGCAGTCACCTAATTCATATTTGCCACGTGATTCAATGCTGCCTATGATCCAAGTTTTCTTGGTAATCTAGTCCTTAGATTGATTTAAGGGTGATAATTACTTAATTTAAATATGGTAGCATGGTAGTTCTGTCACTCATGTAATAGTTCTGTTATAAAGAACTTTCTGTGGAAAGCTGTGCCTTCTGTTTGTGTTGTTCTTTAACTCTCTCAGTTCTAGAACACAGTTTCATTTGTCTGTTTTTTAGGAAATGATCCCCTGAAAGAAAAACAGGGTTTAGTAAATTCTCATTTCCTGAATTCTAAAGTCAGGAGTCTTCAAAAAAAGTCTTCATTATTAGCAAATAATTATTCAAAATTGTTTAAAATAGTTGTGTACTCCAATTACACCATCATGTCATTAATAATGAAAAAAAAGTTAACCAAAAGCAATTGGTTTTATGTTCAATACCTCTATTACAAAGTCCATTATATTTTCTGTCTTTCTTTTTTTGCAGGCTTATGATGAAGAAATGTATGGCAGCAAATATCAGTGGATTATTCCAGGGTGGTATGAAAATCTTTGGTGGGAAGCCTGGATTAATTCTTCACAGTGTCTCAGCAAAAATCTTCTTGCAGCCATGGAAGGTTATATTGGAGTGGATTTTGAGCCTCTCAGCTCAAAAACAAATAAGACTATATCAGGAAGGGTTAGTATTTTTCTTCATCTATTTTACTGTACCATCAATTGTCTCACTGCTGGGCTGGCACAGTAAAGCACCAAGGAAGGAGGTGAAGCTAAAGGGCTCTTCTACCAAGTGACCTGGAAGTCATCACAGTTAGTTTCACTTCTTTCCACTAGTTAGCAATTTTAAAATATTTCCAAAACAAATCTAATTCTTTACAGGGTAAGAAAGCAATGAAGTCACTTGCTTCAAATCTGCCCTCTTTCCCCTGTCTGAACATTACAGTTAAATGTACATTAAAGTTTAAACTACAGTCTTTAGTATCATGTGCGGTGTCACTTCAAGTTAAATAGTTAAGCACAGAAACAGGAAACTCTTATATTTAAACCTATTCTGCAAATGGCCAATTTGAATGGTGATTTGTGTCTCTCAGAACTAGGGGGCAGGAGGTGAGGCTTGTTTTAAATATAAAAATATATGGTGTTTCTATAAAGCACATAAAATTTTATCATAGAACAAATCCATACAAACTCTGACCAATGAATAAACATGCTTGATTTTGCTGCTTTTCTTCTTTTTTTTCCATCTGCCTCTCATGCCTTACTGAGTGAGCATGAAAGGCAACTTTACGGAAGGGTAGCTCATCATATGATGGCACACCATCCAGAGCATGGTGAACTTGTAAAATTGCCACTCAAAATTTCATACTGAGCAAACGCTTGCTCAAGTAAAGGTTATTTGATTTGTGTTATCCTGTAAAGTGTAATCAGACCACTAATTTGCAGGGATAGAGACTTATTCCCTGTTCCAGTATTATGGCTCACCAGTGTACAGTTTTGGTTGAATTGGAGCCTTTTGTACAAAAGTAAAATACAGCAAGTTGTCATTTATACGGTGAGGCAGTACAACTGCTTTCAGTATCTCTGTCTCTTAGTTCTCCTTCCTGATCTCACCAGCAGTTTTTAAACCAAGCAATACATGTTTCTTGAATTTTATTTTCTTTCATAATTTTTATTTCGGAGGCCTTTTCTATATTAGTTATGCACAACTCTGAATTGAAGGGTGCAGTTTGAGGTGTTGATTTAGATTCAACTCTGTAAAAAGTTAAGTATTGAGGTAAAACTGAATTTTCTCTCCTCTGTAGACTCCACAGCAGTATGAAAAGGAATACAATGCTAGACGTGGTGATGGGCAATCCAGCAAATTTCATGGTTATGCCTATGATGGAATATGGGTGATTGCCCGGACTCTACAGAGGGCAATGAATTACCTGAATGCTACCAACAAGCACCAAAAAATTGAAGATTTTAACTACTCAAATCAAAAACTCGGCAACATTTTTCTGAACGCTATGAATGAAACCAGGTTCTTTGGAGTAACGGTAAGTCCTCATCAGATAATTGTGGGATGCAGGAGGCTTGTGATTTTGTGTAATTGAAACAAGTATTAAATATCAAGTACTCTTGAAAAAGAGACAGAATTGTTTATTTCTTCTATTTCAGAGCTTCCAGTTCCACTTTATATTAAAAAGTAATGCCTTGACAGTCTTGCTCATTACCTGTCTTCAGATGCCAAGGGATGACACTGTACAATTCCTCAGTTATCAGATTTTTAAGCATGAATGTCATCCGAATTAACAAATCAGAGTAGTCTCAAGGGAACCACAAGTTTTGCAAGCTGCAGTGACCTTTTAAGGAAATTTTTTTAGCATTTAAGGAGTAGCTGGAATGTGATCTGAGAATACATATTTCTGTCCATCATTTAGGTTTGGAAATAGGCTATAGTACACTGTCTCTAACTCCAGTGCTGTACATCCTAGATATTCTTGCAACATGCTTCAGTTGTGATTTAAATTTATTTATAATTTGTATTTTTTCACAGTCAAGTACAAAGCATGCTCACATTGACTTAAGAACTGTTCATATACAATAGTATCTTCATTCTGATTTCAATTGTACAATTGCAAACCCCTAGTTTTTTTGTTTTTCGGGGTTTTTTTAGAATTTATTTACTTTCTTCTGCTTTTTAGCAGAGAAAAACAGGCACTAGGAGTGTGGTCTTAAAGCTTCTTTATTGCTTAATTGAATCTGAGGAAACATCAGTTGGAAGTTAGTGGCGCATATGTGTTCAGGAGTGTGCAGACTTCACCAAGAGACATGAGCAGACTCCATTTTGGGGAAAATGGTCTTTGGAGTTTGCAATATCCGCAACAAGGAGCCTACTGGAACATGCTCTGTTGTGCTTGGTCTGCAATATGGCTAGATAAGGAAAACAGTGTTTGAAGAAAAGTGCATTTCAGTGGTGCACAGAGGGACATCTCCTTGCAGCAAGAGCACGGAGAAGGCTGGAGGGAGCTGGTGAAATCCTGTCCCCATATTAGAACAAACTGCCTTGGATATCAATTAAGATCTAAACTCGTTGAAGTACCAGAACTAAGGTTGTCATACATGTCAAAAACTGGTTCAAGGAGGAAATGCCTGCACAAATACATCAACAAAGTGTAAAGGCTCAACCTTTTGGTGTCCTTGTTAATTGCTGAAAAAGCTTTCTGTGATGTGGTACACCAATTGAAACTAATTCAGAATTTCTAAGTAAGAACCAACCACATGGTAAGAAAATACTTGTATCTAGTTGCTTGCACAATATGAATTTTGATTTCTTTTTACATGAATTAGACTGAAAGTTTCAGCAAAAGAATTTGTTATTCCATTGTATCCAGAGCAGGACTGGATCTTTGATGAAGCTTTCAGACAGTAGTAGCTATGAACCAGACTCAGTTATATTTGCCCTGCATTATTCCATGTATGATATCTATCAATAGGCTTGACATTGAATATTGCTGTGTAGTTCCTTTTTGGTTTGTTTTTGGTTTGATTTTTTCTTATCCTTTTTGCCTTCTGTTTAGTTTTGCAGACAGTTATGGTGAAATTGATAGTTTTCATTAGCATTGCTTAATTACTCTTCACTGCTTCCTCTCCAACAACAACAACAAAAAAACCCAACAAAATCAAACCCAAAAAATCTAAAATTGAAAGAAAGCTCTTTTTTACTAGTTTCAGAGACACCAGCAAAATCTCACAAGCGTCCCTTTAGGGAGGGAATGAATCAAAGCTTCAACAGCCACATTCAGCTATGTTTGCTTACTTTATTGTCTCATGTATAATGGTTTTCAGAGAAATTACTGCACGATTATGCACTGTATTTAGTACCTGTCTGAGGTGCTTGGTAAAATATTTCTCTTTATCATTGTTCAACCAAATCATAATGACAATGCAAAGCCCAAATCTGGTAATTGCAAGGATCATGCTTCCTGTACCTGTAATCCACAAAAACATTTTAGTGAGAGAGATATGGAGAGAAGAAAGTCTATAGCAACTATGCTTTCTTAGGGCATAATTACAACACACAATGCTCAGGCTTTTCCAGACAGCATGAAGAAAAAATAGTTTTAGAAGAATATTCTTAATTTTGCATTGTAGTGTTCAGAAAGTTGAAGCTGAAGGAGCAGAATGATTTTTACCAGAAATACTTTAAAACTTTTTATTCTTCAGCCTAATAAATTGCTGTCATTTGTAACCTAATTTAAAACCTTCACTGGAATATGATTTTTAAGTCTTGGAGTGCTAAATCTAATTTCATTTTTTTCCCAGAATATTTCTTTTAATAAAAATTGTTTTACAGTCTATTTTTAAAAACTTTTTCTAAACAGGAAAAGGACATTCCTTTATTCAAGATTATCTGTGCCAAATATAAAGTGAATTTTGGGAAAAAAAAAAAGAAGAAACAAAAGGGAGGCTAAATCTTATCCATATTCAAAGACTCATCCAATAATAAACTATGTTGTTACTTGTTAGATTAGAAAAGATAAACAACAAGCTGTAGACAAGAATCTAAAACTGGAAAATCTACTAAGTAGCTTTTTCTATGCTTTCTGTGAATATGATATCAGAAACACTGTCATGTCATAAATAATAAATCCCTTTACCCAGTTTTCATTTTCTTTGAAATTATTTATAGAAGACAGAACCACTGAGTGGGGAGAGTGTTGTGGAATTTTTTAAACAATTTGGAAAAGACTTAGAATGAAGTGTGCTGGTTCCTAATCATATGGAATATAATTCTTTCAACTTTCTGAGTTTCTTTTATTTTTTGAATTTTTAAAAATTTTCAAGGAGGCAGCATTTAGAAAATAGATAAGGCTATTTCCCAGAGACTTGACATGACAAATCCTATTTTTATATAGCATCATAAACTCAGTACAAAATGTTATTTATTCTAATTCTGCTGTCAGAAATATAGTGGAAGGGAAATTATGGATATTCCTTAAATATTCCTGTGGGTTCTGCTCTCTTTCTGGATTTTTTTTTCTTAGCAAATTGATTTCTTCTGTTATTTTGCCTTCATACTTATCAGACTTATAATCATATTGATTACCATATAAATTTATTGTGTATTCTCAATACAAAGCAGGAAAACATTAAATTTGGTGTTTCATCAGAAAAGAGTAATACAGCTATCTGCTACACTTTTAAAAGATAAACTGGATACTGTTTTACAGGTGGAACATGATTTTGTGATGAGAAATGCAAAACAAAAGACCTGCAGGGATCTTCCTACAGTTAATCTGAATGTCCTAATTCTGGAGGACATTCAGATTCACTGGTGTTGGCCATTTTCCAATTGAATAAGGCATTTCATGGTTAGAATGGCCCCTCTGCAATGACCAGCTTTCAGGAGTGCTTCTGATTTGGGGCTGGCTTGGCTTTCATGGTGTGCATTTTTCTAATTTCCTTAGTTATCAGAGCACTTGATTGGTTATAAATGAGAAAGTTGCTGAAATTAAAAAAAAAAATAAAGGATTTTGGACTTTTTGTTCCCAGTTAGAGACATTTGTAGAAACTAAATGCAATACTACCCTTGTGATTTGTAAAGTGCAAGGGTTCTGTCTCCTTGCTAAATATTATCCTCTTCTCAAATACTACACATTCTTTCTGATAACTTGAGTGTCAGAAAATGGAAGAAAAGAGGTGTTTACACAGGGTTTTTTTGAGACAGTTCAGATGTCTGAGGAGTTCCCTGATGTAGTTGGTAGAGGCACTGGAAGTAATTTAGATTTGCAGGATCAGCTGAAGTCTCTGCTGAACTGTTACTGCTTTGAATCAGTATAGAGTGATAAAGTGATGGGAAAAAATATATGTCTGGGAAATATATATATATATGTATTTCAATTCTATAGCTTTTTTCAGCATTCCACCTATAACATGTTCATCATGTATGTGTGAAAGCTGAGGAGAATTTTCCACAGAGTCAGGGTTATTCTCCTAAAGCAAGAGGGTTTGTCTAAGGGATAATACAAAAAAAAAAGAAAGAAAAGTCAAACTTTATTTTGTTAAATGCTACCATAATATAGCTTGGACGCTTTATAATTAGAGAAGAATTAGTGCCGTCTTCTCAGGATACCAAATCAGATTTATTGTATACCAAATCAAAATCTGTCTAGAGAATAGATGGATTTTGTTTTAGTTTGTTTTCCCTTTTTTCTTCTCTTTGTAGAGACTATGGATGACTACACAGTAACTTACAATTGCAGCAATATTTATATTTGTTAGCAAAAAATGTTGGTTATACTTGGAAAGATGTCATAGGATGGTTTATGTTGGAAGGGACCTTAAAGGCCACATAGTTCCAACCCCTCTCAGAACCCCATCCAACCTGGCCTTGAACACTTTGAGGGATGGGGCATCCGTGATTTCTTTGGGCAACCTGTTCCAGTTTCTCAGCACCTTCACAGTAAAGAATTTCTTCCTAATATCTAATTTAAATCTGTCCTCTGTCTGTTGGAATCCATTTACCGTTATCCCATCACTACATCCCCTTGTAAATAGTCACCCTGCAGTTTTCTTGTTGATTCCCTTTAGGCACTGCAAGGCTGCCCTATTAAATATCACATTTGTTCTCAGAAGTTTCTTCTGGTTCCATGGGGGAGCCAAATATTGGGAAAAATGCAGTGCATGTCAGAGGTTTTTATTCATTCCTTTTTTATTCAAAACATGACACCATTTTAAAAAAATGTTTTTCTGTAATTTTTTATTTGCTAAACCTTTGTCACTGATGTGAAGTCATGAATGTTACCATTCTCGCTGATTTGTTCCTGAACTGTTGCAGCAGGGTGTTCTGCTTCTTGCATTTATTGCTATTATCTGTTACTGTAAATCAAGTTTCAAAATTGGTAATTTATTTCTCATCCTTATGACCTTCTATTATTTCTGTGTAATGGAAAAAGAATTGCAGTGGAGGAGTGAGAAAATTAAATTCAGTGTTGTCTTTTCCTTTTATGTCAGCCAGAGACTAGCACAGTAGGATAAAATTCCATCACAGTAGTTGCTGCACAATTGAAACCACAGCCATGAAATAGCTTTCAAGTCTGTCCCTGGCATCCTGCATTTGAATGAATCTAGTCATATTTCATAACTGGAAAAATGCTTATTTATATGAAGTTTGCTTTGTATTTTGATGCTGATTATTTCTGAAGATTTATCTTAGCAGCTTGCCTCCAATTTCCAGACTTCAGAAGCCAGTGTGCTGTACAGGAATACAGGATGTGCTAGCAGTGGAATAGGAACAGGAGAAAGTATTTATTTCATGTCATCCTGGAAAAATAACATACCCAAGATGCTTAAATTAAAAAATGTGTCAGTCTTTGGCAGAGAATCGGATAAAATTAGCATGGACTTCAGCAGGATTAATTTATCCTTAATATGGGAGTCTAACAAATATTTCTGTTCATAGCATTGATCAGTAGGGCTAATTTTGCTTGGATGGTTCTGAATTATTCCTCAAGAGCTATTTATACCTGCAGTTAAATTCTCTTTGTTGGCATGGCTGAGGTAGGGTGAATAGTAAAAGTATTGTGGGGAGGGCAGAAATTTCAATCAAACAATTTCTTGTTAATATAGAATAGAGCTTTAAAGGAACATTTAATTTTATAAAAGGGGTGGGGGGTAGAGGATTAGTGTGCAGTGGAATACTTAACACTATAAAGACATCTGTTACTGAGAAATGCTTTTGAATGTTCAATTAAATTTGACTTAATTTTGAGCATTTGAAAATTTGTTGTTGGACATTAACCATAATTGGCTGATTTGAGGGAGTACAAAAAGCTAGCAAAACACATAGTCAGGAAAATCTATAAATGTATGCACACACATGCACACACTCACAACCCCACCGACTCTTGGCAAATCTCAGGTTTTTCCTACACCTGACCCTGTGACTGTCACCTGTTCTGAATTTAATGCCTTTCCATTTTTTAGAACTTGATTCCTGTTAGGGCATTTCTTGTACAGCACAAAAAAGAAAAGCACTTGGCATCTGGATGTGTGCAAGATCCCCTACAGAGCTTTCTGGTTTTCTTGAACCTTGAATCTCCATTTATCTCAGAAGTGATAAATATGATGAATCTCTTACTTCATTACTCCCTCCTGACTTCCAGTAAATTATCCAACTCCCATGAGCAAGTGAGAGCAGTACAGTGGGTTGGTGAACTGATTTGCACTCTTTGTGGCCAGTTCATTTAGGAGACTCCTCAAAAGAGAGAGCTGCTGAACCAAGCCATCAGCAAGTTTGCATAAGGTCATAAACAATGTTTGCTCATTAGGAAAATTCATTGCAAATGTTTTCATCTGCCAAAAGTGTAAAACTGCATACAAAAGGAAATACTAACTTTTAGAAATGAGATCTGAAATTAACTGTGACATTTCAAAGATTAGCCCTCAAGCTAATCATCAGTTGACGATTTAATAGTTGTAGTAGGTGTCAAATAAAAAAGGCTTTTGTCTGAAGTTGTAGAACACTTACTGCAGCATCTGTCATTTTAATAGCTGGCTATTTGATGAAAATAAATGAACAACATACATTTATAGAAAAGCTAGTAAAACATTTTCTGGCTGATATCTCTTAGCTTCCTCTGCTTTGTATTTAATTTTGTCTGTATCTAGACAGTATTTAACATAATGCTTAGTATGCCCTAGAAGTTGCTTTGTTGCTGCTTTTTGTACAAAGAGTGGAAGTCCCTACAAATAATAAAGAAGCAAAGCTCAAGGGAAGGTTATTGCACTGTCTGAGTGGTGGTGCAGGTTTGTACTTCACAGGATAGCTCTCTTCAAGCTTCTAAAGAAAGCAAGTGCATTTTGTAGTACCACAACCTTGGGTTTTTTTCTGAAGTGTTTTGCTTATATGTTGGGATTGCTTTTTTTTTCTCTTTTGTTTTGTTTTTCTTCTGTATTCCTTGAATTTGAAGGATGAAAAGACTAAAGAAAAAAGTTAAATCTATGGAAGCTCTGTCCTGCTCTAGATCAGCAGTTAACCTGGGAGAGGGCATTGATGGTTTTAACTCAACTTTTCAAGACAGTTTATTCCTTTGCCAGTTGGATTTGTCTGAAATCCTTACAGAGGGCTCTTCGAAAATAGCAAGATACTGTACTGTAAGAGTGGGCAGTATGTATGTGTTGGACAGGCAACATGGAACTACAGGTTCTGATGTCTGTTGAATAAGCAGGACATTGTTTTTCTTGATGATGAGATAGCTTTTTGTCTTCTGCTTAGTCATAAGTACTGCTAGGTAGATTCCTTTGCCACCTCTTCATCATCTATCAGAAAAAGAAGGAAAAATGTTATGTGCCTTCTATCACTGCATTAAAGCTCTCTATCCTGCTGCAAGCTGGGATTTTTTTATATGAGAGAAAGTCTTGTGTGCCTAGTGAAAAAGGGTGATAGGATAAAATTCTACAGACATTTATGGAGAAATGTCCTTGTAACAAGTGTACCATTGAAATGTCATCTCCTAAAATTATAGAAAATCTGGAGTAGCTCCATCCACCTGTACTGTGACTTCAAACCATGTCAGTATCTTGTAGCATGGCAGATGTAACATCAAATCAGTGTGGATCTCTGGTGACGATCCTGTATCAGCAAGAAAATATCAGCACCTCTCTTCATCATGTACAAGTCCATAAAAACAGTTCAGGCTTTGCAATATATGCTGTAAGAACTGCTTTGACAGAGTCTCCCTTGCAATAATTATCCAAAACGAAAATGTGGTGAGAGGCATTTGGTGTTGACAGTGTTGCAAATTTCTAAATTTCTGTTTGGAGTTTCTCCATTTCTGTCACTGACTGGCAGGTACAGCACCCCTAGGAAGGACTGAAACATTGCTGTAAAGGGAGATGCAGAAGGAAAGTGGAGTGTGATGGAGAAGGGAAAGTCTGAAGTGCTTTAGCTGTGCTGGGACCTGTTGCAGTTCTCGGTAGCAGTTGTAGCACACAGTGTGTCAGTCAGTACAGCAGCCTAGCAAACAACTGTCTTGAGACCTGTGATTACGTAGCACAGGTTAAAATTATTCTAAGCCCCTTTCAAGTAATGTCTGTAAAGAAGGACTGCTCCTTCCCCAAGAGAGAAATAACTTGAGTGCAGAGGGAACAGATGAAGTGTCAGCAGGGTCTGAGTTCTGGGCGGAGAGGCCCTGGAGAGGAATTATATCCATAGCTATGTCCCCAACCTGCATACATGCTTTTTTAAGAACAATGATTCTGGAAAGGAAGACTGCAGGAGAGTGTGTACTTAGGAGAATATAATGGGAAGGAAAAACATTTCCTGGAAGGCTCTTTTCTCATCTGCATCACTGAACAATTCTGAATTTCCAGTCTCTAGTGTCTCTTGTTCTAGTTCTGATTTGTTTATTAGTGCTCAGAGTTTAATGAACATCTTACCTGACTATGCGTTTCCTGAAATTGATTTTACTGTCTTTGTTGAAGAGCAGATCAGCAACAGATTTTGTCAGTTCCACAGAATTGTGTCCAGATAAGCCAGATGTTCATGGACCACGTGTTTAGTAGCTGGGCCATATAAGTGTGTACTAGATGCAGCCTGATGGTCTTGAAGAGCCAGCAAGGCTCTTTTATGGTTACCTGGCAGATGGTGTGTGACTCGTACAGGTGCAGGCTGGTACAGACACAGCTCAACCACCATACTGCCAGGTGTGTATTTGCAGATGATCCAGTGAAGCTTAGGCAAAAAAAAAAAAAGAAACCCAAACAAAATACAAAAAAAAAAAAAAAAAAACCAAAAAAAACCACTCAAAAAACCCCTATGGATTATGGACATTCCAGAGCAACATTCTTTTTCAGTCTATTTATTCCTGCATTTGGTGTCCCTAAGAAGTAAAAAAAGATGTACGGCAAATTAAGAGTTGTTAACATTTATGTCTGATATGTCTCTATTTGAAATTACGAACAAAGACATCTTATGCGGGTATTTCCAAGCCCTCAGGTGCCCAGTGGTTTGGGGATGAAAACCACCAAACAGAGCCTTGAAGTGCAGCATATTCTAGACATCTTATATGGATATTTCCCAGCCCTCAGGTGCCCCAGTGGTTTGGGGATGAAAACCACCAAACAGAGCCTTGAAGTGCAGCATATTCTCGCAGTGGGCACAGTGGTCAGAACAGCAAGATTAGGTATCCTGCATCAGCCTCAGTCTGTAAACTCTTTCCTCAGGGCTACATCTGATTTATATCCCTTCCCTCCTAGAAGAGAGCTCTAGAGAAGTACCTGGTTTAGCTTAATATTTGGGATGTGAATGCTCTTCTGTCATGATTCTAGAGTTAAAGAACACCATTATTTTGGAGTTAACATATTTTAGAAACAGTATAAAACTGAATTCCTGAGTGCTTGAGGGAATTGCAGTTCTTCTTTTATTTTCCACAGGAACAGATGTTAGCCCTGCTGCCTTGGGATTGTTCCAGCTCTGGTAATTCTGTTCTGTGTACCTAAAACTCTCACTGAGGTTTCAGATGGATGAGGAAGTTATTATTTACTAGGTTTTCACCAGGACTCCTCTGGGACAATAAGTGCCATAAAGATGCAAAATTTTAGTATTACTGTTCTCCCTTCTCTAAGTAGACTTTCATTTTATTATTACTTCACTGTAAAGGCAAAATATAATAAGATTTTATTGTTTGAGCCTCTTCTTGTTTCAATCAGGGACAAATCCTTTTTAGCTTCATTGTGAGCAGGAGGCAGTTCTTACCTAACAAAGTGCTCTAATAAACAATTTGAAAATATAACTCAAATCCCTAATATAAAATCCTTTTTGCTCACAGAAAATGTAGGAGAAACTTCTTTTGAGATGCTGTCTGGAATTAGTGGAGGTATTTTAAGAGTGCTGATCAGGTGTATTGCTGTAAGTTAGTAATGAATGATTAGGCTCAAGAGCTTGTTCAAGTGCATTTGGAGAATGTGTTGAGTGTACTATATGGAATTACACAGCTCAGATGTCAAATAAATGTGAGTGATTAAAATAATGGGGTGGAGTTTAGCAATTTAAAAATAATGTCTAGTGATGACTATAAGAGCCTGTGACTTTAAGTACAGATCATGTAAATGTTGAATGTTTTGGCGATCAGTTGTGCTCATTGCGTATATTCTTTCGGATCAACAGTGTAATTCTTCACTGGGTATCAGATGGCTGGGAAAATGAAACATGGAAAAAAGATAAATGAAAAACCTTGAAGCATACAAATAATATTCTGAAGGCTGAAGCAATAGGAAGAATATTCATAAGCCAGTTTGTTGAAATCTCAAGAATGTGTTTTCTACCATCTTTTGAAGAGTTTTCATCATACTACTCCAAAATCTTCTCAACATCTGCTTTCCTTGAGCATTTAGAGACTGAGCAAAGCTCATAAATGATAAATACAGTTCTAAATGTGCTTAGATCTGAAAGCAGGTTCATTTAGTAAATAAATTCTGAAGTATAAAATTAGTTCTAACCTGCTTCTATTTATCCTCTACAGCACTGTTTTGGATACTCTAAGAAAAGAAATAAAATGGATACATTTTCTATGACAGTTTTTGTACCCCATTTACAAAGATCTATTGATTTAGGTTAATTGTACTTCTCTCCATTGTTGAATAGTTGCTTGGCAAACTTTAATTTATGTTCTGCTTTCATCTAGGCTACCCCATCACAATTTTAAAAAGCTTTTTTTTAAATGAACCTTTTTTGTCTTCAGTGATAGTGACCCACTTGATGTTACAAGAATTAGAATTTAGCATGATGGGAATTTTTGTATGCACCTAAAAGCAAAATTTTCCCTTGGGGAATATTTTGCAATGTGACATTTTTACTTTATGGCCGGTAAAAAAACTCTTAACTTTTAAAACTGTATTTATTTTAATTCTCTGTTCATACTGCAGAACCTCTGAGTTTTTAACTTCACAAATTAACATATTCTCCACTGTTGTTAATCTTTACAGCAGCTCTAGGCAAAAATATTTCTTAACTTGAAGATAGAATTCTGCTGAGTGTGAATCCACCTGCAGCAGCGTTAAGAGTGCTGTTATTAGCTGACTTAGCCTGGAAATGCTCTGAGGTTGTCAGGTCTGATGTTCAGTAGATTATATTTTCATACATCACTGCTCGTCTTTTCTGGCAGTCATGATTTCTATGAACTAGTTCTCTTCCTTGGAGAGGTGCTCCAGTTGCAAATAGGATTCTTGGAGCCTGCAAGCATTTTAGTGAAACACAGGAAAGTTAAAGTATTACAATGGCATTTATTGCAGCTAAATGCACAGTACATTTTCAAGCAGTTTTCTAGTATTTTTGGAGTCAGCTTTTAGAACTTCTGTATTTGCTACTTTCTGCTCTTCTCCCCACCATCTTCTCATAGGTTTTCTCATCTGCTGCTGAGGATGAGTTTGGCATATTCTAGCCTCTGCTAGAGCCACATAAAAATAGTTATTTTTTAGGATTTCATAAAACAAAAGAGATCTTCAGTAGAGTAAATGGCATGGTTGGATTTCCTCCTTGGACTTCTTAGCATAAACATTTGGAAGGTGATGAAGCAGAAAGAGCAGCAGGGCCCTTGATGGAGCCTCTTCAGTACAGGACAACATGCTCCACTTGGGCTGCATCCCAGCTTCAGTCCTGCCATGACAAAGCAGGATGAGACCAAAGACAGCACTTGGAAAACTAAAGTGGGCTGCCTTTTAGTTTGTTGGGATTTTTTTATCCCCAACCTCCTCATTTGAGCAATTTGTAGGTAATTCTATTTTACATGTTTCAGAAAAATTGTCCTAGGATTCTGATTTCTACATTATCACCCACTTTATATCTGGTCCATAGTGACACCTGAGGTTGCTGGCACGTGGACCCAAAGCACTGGACAGGAATCAGATTCTTCTCTCATTTTTTATGAATAGTATTAATCAAGTCTGTGACCTGTTGTGCTTCACTTGTGGAACCTTTCAGTGTGACAGTAATTTTTCCAGTATTGTAATTCATATTGACCTCAGATGCACCAAAACTTATAACCATGCCTCCTACTAACCTGTCAGAAATCAGATTATCCTTTTAGAACATGGTCTATAAAGAAGTTCACACATCACTCTGCTGTTGTTACTTTTAACAGCATCTATATTTTTAAATATCAGCCTCCAACATCTAGCCAAAGCTTCATTAAACCTTATTGTTTCTCCTAAAAAATCTTTCTGCCTTTCATCCAAGAACTTCTTGAACTGCTTTGATGTTAACTCTCATGTATGTCGCTAAGAGAAGGAGAGCTGTACCCAGCTCTCTCACTTACGTGTCATCAAACCTTTTTGGCTGAGTGACCCTTCATCCTGAGCATAACCTGCAGAGTCTCTGTGCAGTGCCACTTATTTAATATCAGTAGGTATACTGATATATAACAGGTAATTAGATGAAAACAACACAACTCTAACCAAAACAATATAATTTGAATACAAAGAGTGAATTCACTGTCAAACAGTATCATAGATTGTGTAAATAAAGCTATCTAGGGCTGATGTTTCATCATCGATGCAGAGGACACTCTATGAGCTACTTGGTGACATGGAAATATGACGGTAATACTGAAAAACTGAAGAACTTTCAAGAGTAACTCAACACAAATCACGAGATTATAGAGAATTATTTGAGGGAAGAATGGTTCCACAATAGCATATTTAAAAATCAGCATGGTTTTCCATCTGTGATGGATTGGCATAGGAGGTTTTGTCTGCATAAATTAGCTATATAAGAGCCAAGACTTGAACTTGAACTCTTTGAAAAATCAAGGTACTATTTTATAATTTGTAAATTTTACACTTCTTCTACCTCTTAAATTGTGCCTCAAAAACTACTGGTGAAATTCTTCTGCCTGTGGAATTTCAGTTCTGCCTCATTCATCCTGGCTGCTGAATTAGACAGCAGTTCACTCGTTTTTGACCATGTAGTTAGGATGATGTTGTGCATAAGCAGCCATCATTATGAGTGCTGCAGAGTAGCCAGAGCTAAAAGCCACACACAGGGACTGCAAAGAACATTGTCCCACAGTGAGAGACAGCAGCAGAGCCTGGCAATTTTCCCTCCCTCCCCTAGCCACCTCCAGTGAAGGACAGGGTCCTGCTCAATGCAGTGAAGGAATTAGCTTGTTGATTTCTTTGTGGAGTCTCAAGCACTGAAGATCTTCCCTCAGATGGCTTCCTTGTCCTGCATGCTACTGTTTGATTTGCTTTGTGATACACTGAGGTGTTGCTGCATTTGCCTGGTGACTACCAGGCGTGGTGGGGCTACAGCTTATGTTGAGCTGCTTTGGTTAAAATATTCTTCAGGAATTACAGAGGGGAGAGGAAGTTCCAGTGGTCAGAAGTGCATGTTTCAGCTGAACGTGAATTCTGTGAGGCAGAGGTAAACTTCTCTAGCCTGGAGGTTCTTGTTCTGCTGAACTCAGATGTTTGCTCCAGACCAGAGAAGCATGTGAGCTTGTCCAAGAGAGACTTCACTGACATTTTCTGTTAGATATTCTTCACACTAAGTTTTATAAGATCATAGTTAAATCTCATAAATTTTATTATTGGTGCTTTCATTATGAATGACATTGAAGACTGGCATTTGAAACACAAAATATCAAGCTTGTCACTTAATTTCCTTTTTTTCTACATTACAATCTTTTCTCAGTGTCAGGCTACACAATTACGACCGTTTCATTGATATAGAAGCAAGGCAAACATATAAGAAAAGCAATTATGACACTACAAAATTTGATCGGGGATTAAAAGTATAAATTGCCTGAGGTAAGAACACATAGATCAGTTAAATTGCATCTAGAAATAAATCAGTCAAGCTACACATGCAGCTGAGGGATAATTGTTTGCTGGTCCCTTTGGATGAGTGCACAACAAACCGACACAGCATTAAACACCAGGTCACACACTGATTGCTGTGAGTAGACCTCACCAGTGTCACAAATGCTTTGCAAGGACCTTTCCATTGTAAATTCTGGAACTGTTAATTGATTCATGGTTTTTTGTGTGTGATTTAAAAACTATTAATTTTAATGAGATTTATTCTATAGCCTACTCTTTAAATGCAAAGACTGTGGCACTATGGGAATTTGGATCTCTTTGCATCTAGATGGTGTTTTCTGCTAGCTTCCATTTTGAAGATTCAAGTTATATTATAGAGGCCAAAGAGCCACAATTAGTATTCTAGAAAAGATTCAATGCTCAGCTTTCAGCCTAATATTCCAGACCTATGTGTGTTAGTGTCAAGTTCTCCCTCTTGCAGAAAGTAAGGGGAAAGCTTATGGGAAGAAAGACATTTTTTAGTGGTTATTTCCTAATAGTGTACAGAAAAGCAAGCTTTCTCTCTGCTTTCAGTCTATTTTCCATAGCACAGCTGTTAAGTCCCAAAGGACACAGCAGGGGCCATTTCCCCAATTTGAGTCAACCCTTAGCCTGTGAGAGAGGGGAGGAATCCTGCTCCAGAGCACTTCTAAAATGCATCTCAGCTGCTCCTGGGCTAAGGAAGAAGCTGTGACAGAGGGAACAGAAATCCCTGTAGATGTGGTTCAGAAAACATTTGGATAAGTAGTTGTTATGAATCATGAATATTAAGCGTACTTTCCCTTAAAACCTAAGTAGTGGCATCTGACTCATTGGGCTCATGAATTTCTGTAGCTATTCCTGCAAACAGCATGTACATGGATGGAAGGAAGGAAGGAAAATTTAACTACCTTGCCAATTATTTCTTTTCATGTTTGTGTTCTACGTTTGGGCATTTGGGGTTTTTAAGATCTGGTCACTTTAGTTTTCTGGTTTTTTATGTTGCACCAGTGAGTAAATGTCAGCTGATAAAATGTTCAGGCAACTAAAGATGCAGCTAAGCACCGAGAATATTGATTTTATTGTGTTTCTGATTGAACTACATCTATGAAGTATTAAGAAAAGTGGATGACAAAATTTATGTATATCCTGATAATTATGTTATGCATCTTATACATTTATAGTGTGTTTTAGATAAGGATTTTGATCAATTGGTAAGCCGGTCAAAGGCTCACCTAGTGATGAGTGATAAAAAAATGATATTAATAAGAATATCATAATATATCCATATATTATCCATAATAATATCCAGAATAATTAGAAAATAAACCTGGAATATCTTAAGTGTTGCCCACTTACAAATATCAAACTGCATATCTCTCTGCTGTAAGTTGAAGGAAAATGTAAAGTGAAGCCAAATCTTTAAAAATTGCGAATATACTTTCTCTACTTATACTTTAAAATATCAGGTGCAGAATAGCTGTCTTTCATATTTTCTTTCTGAAATATATTTTTCCTGAGGCTTTCAAACTGCTCATACTGGTCTGTCTGTTAAGCTCTGATTAAGCAAAGTGATTAAAAACACACTGAATATTAAGAATGAGTATTCCAAATGGGCTGGTGAAGGGCTGTGTTGAATCAAGTCTTTAAAGAATGCGTTCCTTGTTTTGCAGAGAAACATTTCCCTTATAGAGTTAATGTTTAGTATCCCCTCTTTGTGGAACTGTTTTACAATAACCCAAATGTTAGCTGTGAGAGAGACTAAACTTTGTTATACAAAATGTGAATATTATGCAAGTTTTAATGTACATCTCAGTGAAATTAAAGGCATGTCAGGCTTAGGTTTTTCAACAAAGGCATGCCATCGCCTAGGGGCTTGTCATGGCTGAAAATCTAGTCTGTGACATGCTTTTCACTTCTCTGAGTGACAGGCAAGGCAGTGCTACCTACAAAATATAACGTGCTAAGGCTTCTGCAGACCGCATGTATTTTATGATCTTAAGTTATATCAGAATCATAGAATATCCTGAAATCAAATGGAGATAATAAAAATGAAGTTAGTGTTTTGATTTTAGGTTGGCTTTGTTCTTTGAGGTCTGCAAACCGTGGACTCCTTTCAGTTAGTCACAAAATGCAGCTGTGTGTGATGCAATCCCAGTGCACCACAGCAGCCGTATTTCCTCTTGTGTCTTTCATACCAACTGCATTTCCACAAAGCTTGGCAGCTCCTGGCAGTCCATAGGTGAGAGAAGCCAAGAAAGAACTTGCTCCAAATGCCCTGTGTGTTCCTAGTATAATGTCATTCAGCAGCCAATCTCATATAAGAAAGGGAACAAGTGAAAAAAATTCTGAAGCACAGCAATTCCTTTGTGTTTGAATAAGATTTTTAAGAAAGGAAAAGAGGGATGGCTATCTTTCTCTGTCAAAGTATTATTGTTTTTGAAATTTAAAAAAATTTATTATTTCATCCTGATAATAATATTTAGGCACTAATACATTCATAAGATTTGTTTTTCGTATGTTATTTCACTTATAACAATGAGAAGAGTTACTTTGAAAAACCACAATCTTTTAGGAAAATGCAACTTTAGGTTCATGTCCCTTTACCTTTTGTTCACTGGCAGCCAAAATAAATACATTCAGAAATCAGACATCACTGCCTGACTTAGACACTGGTTGTAGTTATCAAATGTGGATGCTTTGCTCTGCAGATGCTGTGGTGCACAGCCTTGAAGCCATCCCCCTCCCAGGATATTCACCTTGCTACTTCTCTACAATTTCTCCTCCCCTCCAAGATGGCACTATCTTTTGTTCTCACATCTGTAGTTGTAAAAAACATCCTGCTGGTCATGACCAAAACTTGAAATCTTTATTAAAAATATATTTCTCCCTCCTAGCCTTTGTGCTGTGATTTAATCTGCAACCCCTGCTACAGTTCTTCTTTACCTTTGCAGGTCCTAAATGAAAAAGCTTTTTTGTCTGTCGATTGCCTCCTTCAAACATTTGTGACAATATCTCCTTTTACTTGTTATTCAGCCATTCCGTATAGATGGCAAGGTCTTAATCCTCTCCAGGAAATTAATCCCTATGTACTTAATTTGATTTAAATTCCTCCACCAATGCATATGTTAAGAAGTTATGTGGCAGTGAGCAGGCCATTGATTTAAATACTGTGATCTGAGAGAGGAAATAGTATTTGACATGTATGATGTTGGCAAAAGATGCTTTTGTGTTGTGGCTTTCTGAATTTTCCTTCATTAATTCACATCTTTCTGTAGTGGCAGTGTTTGTGTGTGATAGGAGCTTTCTCAATGTAAGTTATTCCAGAGCTTACTCCAGACAGATGGGGCAGTTTTTCTTTTCTTTCTCACTGTTTTCTGTCTTTGCTTTTTGTTTGAAGATTAGTTTGTTCAGATCTACCTTACCATGTGGTAAACACTGGCTATTTTCCTGTCCTAATTTCCACATTCCTGAAACCTGCATGTTGTTTTCACCTTAATCTTGTAATTAACTGCTGGGGGGTGGTACTGATGGGTGAGTACAGCTTGCCCTTTTCCCAGCCTTCCTTGGTGTAGTCTCTTTGCAGGTAACAAGGATGCCTTTACAGAGTATTTCCAGTTTGTTGGTCTATAATATTTAAAAAGGCAAGACTTTCAAGTGATTCTCATATTTGCTGTATAGTGCTTCTAAAATACACAGTAATTAGCATGCATTTGTACTCACTGATGGCAGGCTTTTAACACTAAAAATATGAAATATTTCTTTAAGAGTTGGATGTTTCAAAATTCTCCCCAAAACTAGAATTTTTTTTCTCATTTTACAGTTCTGCATATGCCTGCATAAGGAAACTGGATATTTGCTTTGGTTTTTTTTATTTTTTAAGTGTGGATGGAGTGGAAACCACTTGTAAAATCTCTCCAAACCACAGAAGAAGTTATCAGGGGTTATAAGGCAACAGGAGAAGGGTGGAAGCTTGTTCCTACCAGTTATGTAGAAAAGCTGAAAAAACATTGAATGCTGCATCTCTGAAGTTGTTGACAAACACTGTTTTCATGATCTGTTTGAAAAAACCTGACCTGATTTCACTGTAGAGAAAGGTTAAGTGAAGTTTAAAGATGACATCATTTGCAAGCCACCAATTTTTGAAGGCCATATATCCCCATCCTGCTAAAAAAGGTGAAAACAAGAAAAATGAAAACCAGATGGTGCTCTTCACTTTAGCAGAAGCGGTCATAACTCTCTTCAGATTAGCCGTCCACGATATGGTAGAAGAAAAGATGATTCATCTTAAAAAATGGTGTCATGCTCTTATTTCAGGGCGGCTTTTCAGCTGTCCCCCATTTTGTCTTGCTGTTTCCTTTTTGATTCTCTAATACCAGCTAACCCACCATGCTGGGCAGCAAACTGAGCTCTGATGGGAACTGGGACTCGGGAGTAATTTCTGCCCTGCCACTCATGGGGCTCTTTCTCGGTGTAGAGCTGGAGTAACCCAGGAGCAATGGGCTTGGGCTGGCTTGTGTGACCCAGGGTACTGCAGCAATTGAGTCAAGCCTGCTCCAGAGCAGGCACCAATTCCCACTTTATCTGAAGACAGACTCTGTGATGGCCTCTAACAGAAGCTGCTGCGTGGTGAGAGGGCTCTGTGTGAAGGTCAGGCACAGCAATCAGAGCTCTGTTGTGGAGCGTGTTTGAAGTGTAGCCAGCACATTTGAATTTGAATGCATTTTCTTACTGAGTGCATATTCTTATAACTGCTATCTGCATGATCTTCCTTTTCAATGAGTGGTGTTTCATGCAGTGTGTCTGAGTGAAAAATTTCTGTTTGCTGCACACTGAAATGCACAGCCATGTTTGGCAAAATGTGAGAGCTTTTTCTGGATCTGATGCTTGCTGAAGTTTTGCAGTGTTTGTGGGTTAAATGGGAAAAGGAGAGCTAACACAAGACTGTAGTTCTGTTGAATGTACTTTGCTCTGAGGAAATCTGTTGTTTATTTCAAATGTTGAGCAACAGTATTTTTGTTCAGTTGATTTTCTGTTTACATCATCAGGTAAAAGAGATAAGCAGGAAACAAAATGCAAATTGGGGAGGGTTTCCTACAACAGCATCCTTAGTTCATTACAGGGAAGGCTAAAGTTGTGGAACCGTAACATATCTCCCTGATAAGCATCATGCTGAGATATACCAAGTTTGTTTGACTGCATACAGTGACCAAACAATTGTGACTTTACCTAATACACATAGAAACAAAATTAGGAGAAAGTTTGCAGCATTTGATGTACAGAAACTTTTAAAATAAAACTCCAATAAGAGGGTTTGCATTTGAAGAATACTTGTTTTTCTTACCATAGCTTCTGTAGATAAATTTGAAACTAAAGATGGTTTATCTCAAGCTAAAATTGTAGTTATTCTTTAAGGAAACCATTTCTGATAAAATGAAAATTTTAGAGAAAAATCCTGTAATACTGAAAGAGCATAGTAGTTCCTAGAACATATTTGAAGTGCTGGGCTACTAGACTATAACAACATGGAATTTGCAATTATTTCATTAAATATAAACAATCAACATGGAAAATACTTTGTCTGCCATTTCCCTATTCTGCACCTGTAAGTAATATTCAGTATATCTGTGATATGTGGAAAATTGGTTTTCATACATTTTATCTTACAATTTTTAAAACAGGGAATATTTTATACTCACCTGACCATCGTTTTCACTCATGAGGAGACAAAGATTTATCATGGTGCTCTTCAGCATGTAATATAGTAAGTTGTATACAGTATATTGTATACATGTATGCAGTAAATTGTATAAATTAAGCACATTGAATAAAGACAGAAGCTGCCTTATGCTTAAATTGCAGTGGGAATATTAGCCCCATGTGAAATGCATGATGTTTGGACAAAAAGGTTACAATGGCCTCTGATATCCACATGCAAAGTAGAAAGTCTTATCCTTCTCACTTCAGTTAGTAGGAAAGTTTATTTTGCTTAGCTGTCATCAAGAATATTTAGTCCATAATTTTCAATGGGGAAATTCCATTAATAAAAACTTGGTGGAGTGAGAAGTGACTCAACTTCTAGGAATAAATCTTAAAGACGTTCAGAGGCTCAGAAAATCTCTAAATTATGGTCTTTATTAATAAAGTAGTACATGTTCTGGATAAAAATAATCATCATTTGGATACATTTTGACAAGGAAAAAAAAGATTAATGCTTTCTTGAGACAGAAATTTGTATTAATTATACTTCACTGATGTCAGTAGAAGACTTCAGATATTTTCTATGATGCTGTTGATCAAATACTGGTTAGAACGACTGGAGACATGAATTTTCTCTCCAGACACCACCTTTAAATAGGATATCGATAGTCCTCTGTGGGTTAGATATAAAAAGGTTTGCAACTAGGAGCAACTTTATCTCTGGATCCACTACTACCTGTGTGCACTATATGGGGAGCAAAATGAAGTTCAGTCTTTGAGATGTATGAGTACGAACACCGTGTCTCTTTTCAAGAGTATGAACAACCCTGGCAGAAAAGAGTACGGACACTGTGTCTTTGTCTGTCAGACAGACTGTGTCCACCCCGGGAGATAAGTCAGAGAGTGCTGGAAATTGTTCCTGGCTTTCAGCCACAAAAATTACTGTCAGGGGTTAGTAAGCAAAATCCCTTTTCTGAACACATTGAGTCAAAAAAGTCACATCAGCAGCAGTAAGCATCTCACCTCTTGTGCTCCTGTATATCCCCCCTGCCACATTGCAGAGGGAAGACTTCTGATGAGAAAAAGGAGAAGAGCGAGATAGATGAAGCCCTCCCTGTCTCTAGGGGTTACCAATGCACCTTATCTGGCGGATGGGAATAGAAGAGAGAGAAATAAGATTGAAAAACAATGCTGCATAAATTCCTTTATCTAATGTGGACAGTAACACAGTCCAGCAGTACCACCTGATACCCAGATCTGCATTGAAACTTCCCAGTCATTTCCTACGAGTACCTCTACAGAGGGTAAAGTTTTTTCCAATGCCATGAGACACAGCAATATGGCCCTTCCAAGGAAGTTGACTTGGCTTATAGACTTCAGAAAAATAGTCTGGAATAAGTGGTATCTTCCTTATATAAGTATTCTGAGTTTTTGAAAACAACATAATTTGTATGCTAATAAGGTTTCCATTATTGCAATGATTGCTTTCTTGTCCATTAATTACGTATGCTTTGATCAGTCAGCATTAGTGCTATGCATAAAACAGCTTTACAAATATTTAATAAATGGGTTCACAATATTAGTGTTTTTAAAGATAGTTATTGCTACAAATTAAGAGATTCCTTTTCCAGCTTAGAATATGAAGATAAATATGGTCTAATTTGAGAAGCAATTGTTAGCTGTTTTGCATTTATTAATTCCTTTTATGAGTGATAGAAAGAGAGTAGAATCTCCTTTTAAGTGCTATATCCTCATTCTAGCTGGGATTCAACATTGTCATATCACTGCAATATAGTGAAAAACATCATAAATATTCATTGAATGCCAGTGGCAGAGAAGGAAATACTTTCTTATTCTAATACCACTTTCATTTAAGATAGATGAAATAAAAGGCTTCTCATTAGTTATTTTGGGACATTTAATACTCTATAGGCATGCCATACACTTGGCCAATTAGCATAGATGATTGATGACAAGAATTCAAAAATAGAAGTAGCTGATTTCTAAGGGCAGCTGTGAGTACAGGGTTTGCTGCTATTCTACAGAGCAATGTACTTTGTCAGAGTATTAAAAAGAAATTTAGTCCCATTCCATTCAATGTGAGTGTGTTGACCAAGATAAGGAAAAGGTTATGATACTGGAGATAGCCAGAGAAAATAATGGAATCTGTCATTTGTTTTCCTTCGGGCTGTTTAGATATTATTGCTGTCTCTCCAAGAAGCCAAGCATCTGATGCTGGAATGCTTTAATTACAGAGGTGTCAGTGTGAGCTTCAACTCACAGTGCTTATTTGGAACTTGTAGTGTTGGATCTTTTGTAGGAAAGTGAAGAGTACTGCATCTTTAAGCAATGGTTTCTTTGTTTTCCAGTGAGATCTCTTCCAAGTTTAAGGCTTCCTAGATCTTGAAGGTTTGATCTCTTAAACTGATAAGAAGGCTTTTGAGTATGAGGCGACCTTCTCTTTCCCTGGGAATAGAAAAACAGGCAAAGCAATGTCTGGGCCTCTGTGCTTGCCTTGAAAAATCTGAGCTTAAAATCAGTTCAGCAGCCCTGCAGAAGAGTTTCAGGCCTCCCTTCAGCACAAGCTGAGGTGCTGCCAACAGCATTCCCAGTGGATTTACCCTGGCATCAGCTTGCTCAGTTGCTATTGCGCTGCTGGGGCTCAAACAGCAGTTCAGCCCAGCTGAGTATGATTCAGGAGTGTGGGGCTGGGAAGGGAGAGAGGGAAATGAAAGCTCACCCTGTATTCAAATGAGTTCTGTCCTTTCAGAATGTAAATTTGGGGAATTAGTGTAGGTTTATGTAGGTTTGTTATTGTCTAAAGTATGCAGTTATGAGTTAGTAAAGGTTATCTCCTCTTTTGAGTGATATTCTGCCACCCTCAGACTTTTGATAGGCACACACACATTTTCTTAATCAAAATTTAAATATCAGTATTTTCAATATTTAGAAAATTGTTTTTACAGTTTCAAAAGAAAAAAGATTATTTTCCTTTCAAGCAAAATATTTTTAAAGTTTGAAAACTGAGATTAGCCTTTTTCCATGGGAAAAATGTATGCAGGTTTTTTCTTATTTTCCAGCCTTCTTTGTATGTCTTTTAAAAATTTTTTTTTTTCTTTTCATTGCAACTAAGTAAGGGATATAAAAATTTCAAATTCTCTTATGTGTTAAGGAAATTAATTGTGTTATTCTGCCGAATTATCAGAGGAGAGCATTAATCTACTTTAGGAATACCAGAGTCATTTAAAGAGAGCATAGGTGGGCATAGGTGTTGGAGGCTCAGAGAACAGCAGCTCAGAATGGTTTCTCTCCAGTCTCACTCTCAGGACACTGAAACTCAATCCCTGCCTCCATTCTGGAACAGGAAGTTCCAATACACTTTGTGCGTGAGGGACACAATTCAGACTGGCCAGGTAAAAATCTTCCTCCTGTATAAAACCAACCTTTGTGGTGGAAAGATAACTCATCTGTTTTTCCTTCCTCTCCCTGTTGCAGCTCTGAGAATACCTAGTCTGCTGAGAGGAGAACTACTTGTTCTCTGCACAAATATAGTTTAAATAAAGAACAGGGGAATCTCCTTCAAATAATACTGTGAGCCAAAAAGTAAGCATACGGCCAATAATAAGAGGAACCTGAAAGCAATAGGGAAGCTTAAAATGATAAGAAGATTCAGGTTCAGAAGCAGTCTTCTGATGGAAATGTTGGAAGTAAAAAAGGCTCCCCATACAGAGTTTTATAACTCCAGGAACTTAGATAGGAATATAGCCCCATGAAATGCATTGGTGGTTAATAATTCCCTAATTCCTTTCCAGTTCCAAATTCACTCTCTGATTCTGCCTGCACTTCTCTTGAAACAAGAACTGAGAGCAGTACCTTTAAAATAAGTGCAAATCTTTTTTCTTTTTCTTTATTTTTAGGGGGTATTTTAGGGGTTGGAATTCTCTTTTGTATTTGTTTGGTTTTGGTGAGGGTAGAGGATTTTTTGGTTTTGTACTTGGTTTTTGGGGGTTTAGGGGGTTGGTTGGTTGGTTTTTAGTTTGGTTTTGTTTTGGTGGGGGGTTTTTTAGTTTTTTGTTTTGTTTTTCTGTTTTTTTGTTTTTGGGGTTTTTTTGTGTTGTTTTTTGTTTCTTTGTTTGTTTGTTTTTTGGTGGGGTTTTGTTTTTGTTTGTTTGTTTGTTTGTTTCTGTTGGATGGTTTGTGGGGTTTTTTTTGTCCAGGAACAGCTTAGTGGCATCTGAGCTGAGAAAGGAAATTCCCTAGACTAAGCTTGCTTGTCTGGGAATCTGCCTGTACTTTTAGACTGACACCGATCTTATTTTCCTATGCAGATTTATCAGTTTGCTTACCTGAATGCATCTGAATCAGTCTGCATGGCATGGTATAGATAACATCCTGGGTGTGGAAATGCTGTGGGAGCATGGGTAGGAAGAAGATGCCTAGTCTGTAGCTACTTCATAGCACTAGCTGGACTTTAAACACTACCTTGAGTTAGAAGAAAGCCAAAAACAGAACTCACTTTTCATTAACTTGCTTTTATACTAATTTCCACAAATTAGCTGGTGTAACTTAAGGGGTAACAAAAGGCTATCATCTGTTGTCTTATTTTCATCTCTACCATCATATCCATAGGGAATCCTGAAGAGTTTTCCAGTCATATATTCAAAGTGTATATTGAAAAATACACTTTATCTACTAAGTGACTAGGTATGTCTCAGAGTTTTAATATGGCATTGATTTTAATTTTTGGCAGAGAATGTATTTAAAACAACAAAGTATTTCATAAAAGTTTTTAAAAGCATCCATTACAGTGGGAAGATATTTAAGTATCAGTAAGCCTTAACTTTAGTGTTCTGAAAGTGCAGGAAGAGTGATCCCAAAGGAATTCTGTGACTCTAAGCATCGCTTTATGGAGTCTGAAGAGAGCTGAACCTTTGGGATCTGTGACCTGTGCCAGCTGGAAGGCTGCTATGTTGTCTAGGATCTGATGTTACATGGCACAGATCACTCAGATACCAAACCAAGCCTCTTCAGCATCTTCAGACCTGAGTGTTTTACAAAGAACCTCCCATCTTTCCTCACCAAAACTGCTACATGCAGAGATATAGAGAATCCTTAAAGAATAGAGAATCTTTAAAGTGTCAAAACTATGCCAATCATATCTTACTGACTCTCTGTAGGTTGTTGGCACAGGTTAGAATAGCCTGAAGGATCAAAAAGGACAATGAAAAGGGCTGAATTTGATTATATTAAGAATATGCTGGTTAGATCTCCTTCATGCCACTGCCAAGCCTGTTCAAATCTCTGTGCTCAGCAATGCTAATGCTCTTCTCTGCAGATTTCAGTCAGAATTTGATGCTGATGAAAGCATCACCTGGAGCAATGCAGTGCTGAAGAAAGGGAAGAGGATGAAACTTCTACTTCATTATCATCAAACATAGCTCTCTTCAGGAGTCCTTTCTGATAGCAATATAGACATAATCTGAAATTTTAAAGAAAAGTAAATCTGAGAGTCCTAGGATTGGAAAAAAACTTAGGCTAGGCTTTCTGGTTTTACAGAAATAGACATCTTAAATGTCATAACGATACTGGCAATTGCCAAGTAAAGCCAAAACTACAACTGGGCTAAATTAAAAGGTTGTTAGAAGCTTGCTTTAAATTTGAATGAACAAAAATTGTTGTTTCGTTCTGTAATGAAAAATGGGCCCATTTCAGCGATGGTTATTGGGAAATGTATTAGAAAGTCAATGTCCTGGACAGCCAGTTCCCATGGGCTTTCAGCTGTCTTGATTTGCCAAAGAGAAGTTTAAAATACTCTAATCACTAGAAACATTTTATGAATATTGAATTAAACAGTTCCTATGTAAGAGCTTGTACTGTGCAAAAAGAGAGAAAATCAGTGTTAGTGTTCTAGACATGGATAGCTGCTTGCTACAAAACAGTCCATTTTTTAGCTTTCTCAGTCTTCCCTGGTCAGCATCAGTTTACATTCTGCCTGCAGGGGAATTTTCGGATGTAAAGAAGCCCCGTAACACTGGGAATGAGTCTGCTATCACAGTCTTTTCTCTACCCAGTAGTAGGGAGACTCATCCACAACTGACAGGTGTACATACTTAGAAAGAGATTTGTTAAGCTGTCTGGTATATGGAAAATTTTTAATTCCCCTTTCCTGTTAAGGCAGTTTTGAATTAAAGTTGCTAATTTAGAAAGATAATAGTCTGAAGATACTGTGCTCAGCACTTGCACATGGGTAGTGCCAGTGTGGTCTGTTTTGGACATGAAGCCCTTGTTAATAACAGAGGCTGCCTGCTTTTTAGAAAAAGCAAAGTAAACAAAGTAATCTCCTGTGTCCAGCCAATGTGACAGAGCCTGGGCAGGAGGTGCACAGAGATGAGGCAGAGGGTCCTGCAGTCATTTGGGTGATCATCAGAACAAATTAAATACAGCCTTTGCGGTTCTGCTCTCTTCTGAGATTAATGTAGTTTAAAGAAAATGGAAGAAATTACTTCAGAACATCATATGAAATTGCACTGTTGAAGAGATGGAGCTGCTGCTTAATGCAGTGTCCTTAAAAGGCTTTTTGCCATCTTTTATGAATCATTCTTGCAAAAGCAGAGGGAAAAAACCCCATGGTGGTGGAAGATAACATGCTGTTACCCTGTTTCTACAGACACAGAAAGCTAGAAACTGAAATCATCAGGGACTCAACCTCATAAGAACAATCCTGAACACCACCTCAGCAGTTCATATTTACTCTTTTATACACAGTGGGAAGGGCTTGAGTTCCTAGTCCCAGTGCTTCAGACTGTTTCCTTTTCTCTTGCCACCTTGAAAGACAGGTTGTTTACATCAATGATTTTATACACTTCTGGAAGAGATTGAGTGAAGAGAAAAAGAATTACATTTCTCATGCTTCAGAGGCCAGCCATAGATCAGGAAATTGGCTAAATACCAACAGTCAGTGCTGTTATATATCAAATATATCACCAGACTTGAAAGCATTTTTTTCACACTGTTCCAGGGCCTGTCATTTTGTTTCTGAAGCACTCAGGAAAAAAAAAAAAAACTTGCAAAATAGCTTCTCAAATATATATGTTTCATTTCAATTTCTTTCCTGCCATGCTTTTAAACCTATGACCACTAATGATATCCAACACAGAGTTTGCCTGATCACTGACAGAAATTACTCACAAAAAACCCTGTCACTGGGTAAAAATCATATGGCCATAAAGAATAAAAGAGCATCTAACTGCTTTGCCTTTTGTTGGCCATAAGCCCAGGTGAATATGTAAAAGCACATTAATGAGTAACAAAGCATAAAGGTTTTGTGTTTCTTCACCTGCAATGGCCAGCAGGTGCGATACTGTTTGATGCATGATTTCCTGGCTAGCATCCTTTTCTCCCCCCTTTTAGCTGCTTATGAATTGCTGGTACCTTGTCAGGGACATTATTCCCTTAATCTTGCTTCTATGTGTAAACGGAGTGCTCAGATGTTCGTAAATGATGCCTTTGCTTGCTGTGCTGAAAGAAATGCTATGATTGTGCTGTCTTATTTCAGCATAGCTGTGTAAAATTGTTTAGATGCATCTAAATGCTAATCTAATGGAGCAGCTTAGTCTGGGCTTATGTCATTGTGCTGCCAACAGCACCCTTTTATTCAGTGACAACTGATGATACAGGATTCTGATGAGATGGAGGAAAGAAATTCTGTCTGTTCCTCTTCTGGTTCCTTCACTTACCTTAAAAAAAAGACCAAAAAAAGGAGCTGAAGTTCTGCCTAATATATGGTAAAGATCAGCTAGCAAAATATTAGTTAGAAATACAGGCATCCTTCTGCACAGCAAGAGCATCTGTGTTTCAGTTATGCCTTTGTCAGGAAATAAAAAAAAATTGTAACAGGGGCTTAGAGAGGAGAGAGAGACAAAATTAAAAAAAAAAAAATCCCCTCTCCTTGGAAGAAGAAGCTGAATGGGCTGAAACTCATCATTTAGAAGGGAGTGTAGTGGCAGCATGATGAAACCATTTTGGTAAGGCTACCAGTACTTTGTATTTCCACACAATCCTAGATTGAGGATTTATGTGAATGATAGAGACATAAAGATGCTATACTTAATTTGAAACTGTAGCTGTTGATCTTCAGTTCCCATTTCTTCTGGCTCAGCTATGGAACAGGACTCATTGCTGTCATGATATTAGGAGATGCACTGTAGCTTTTTTTTTTTTTTTTTTTTCATAAAACTTGGTTTTGGGAAATTATTGTAATTCAAGATAGTCTAAAGAAATTTTTTTATGGATCAGGATTTTTTTTTTTTAATTTTGAGAAACCCTATTACTTATTCTGTAGGCATTTAAAGTAGACAAATACCAAAGAAGAACACAGTGGGCAATGCCACAGACTACTTGAATAAGCTAATGCTAACAAAGATCTTGGCAAATATGAGACACAAAGCCCACCTTTTTTATTAAAATTGCTGTATATTTTTGTCCAGAACAGGTTTTGCCATGGGGGAGGAAATAAAGGAACTTAGATGTCTCTCTTCTGGGTTCTTTATTTCCAAATTGCCTCCAATGTGAATCTGTACATCTGCTTATCCCATACTTCCTTCTTATTAGTGCAGTTTCTGTAACCTACTTAAAAATCATTAATATTTCCTGATCTCTGACCTATCTCTGGGATATAATTTTCCATTTACCTGTCTGACTTCCAAGAGCTCACAGCAGCTACATAAGAATATATGAAGTGTCGCGTGAGATCCGTAGAGTGGGTCATGTCCCAGTCCTCTGTTTCTAAGTGAAAAAATATATAAGTAATCCTCACTCAATGCAAATTTCAGGTCATTACCTGCTGTGCAAAGGAATAGTGTGGAAAACATCACTGATTTTTCTGTGTTAAGTCAAAGTCCTAATACATGAGTGCCTCCTAGTTCCAATATTAAGGGATTTGATGAATGCCAATTCTTCATTCTTCTTTTCCATCACTATCATGATTACCAGAATTATTTTTTTTTCAGCAATTGTCTTCCAACAATTTATCTTCCTTCTTCCACACTGGCTTTTCTCCATAACCAGTGTTTTTGTGTGTGGGAAACTACTTTGTTTGTGGGCATGTTTTTTAAACATATGCATAGCATTGCTATGGTGCAGATTGATCTCAATGTATGGAAATAAGCCTGTTCCTTTTTTTTCTGCTATTTCATGCCTGCTCTGCCATGGCTAGAACAAAAGTTCCTGTTTAGATGAGAATGGTAGTACTGATTAATTTATAAAATGTTAGCCAAGACCAGGTTTTCAGCTATGCTTCACCCTGCTCTTTGCTCTGCTGCTCTCCAGACAACAGGGTTCAGTTACCCAAAGCTTTTGGAAAATTTCATTAGAGAGAAAAAAGGAAAGGAAGAGACATCCCAATGGACTGTAAACTGTTTCAGATTTTAGCCCTTAATGTTGAAAATTTTGAAGGAAACACCTTTTCTGGAAATAGACTCAAGGCCTGAAAAGCAGCTGTCACTGAGTCTGCTTTCATCGAATGTTCTAGAAACATTTTATCCACAACAGTCTAAAGATATAAAATCATGGACTGAGAAGCATTGTTGATTTGATGGAGCATTTTAATTTTAGTCACCTTCTGCCTTCTGCTCTCCTCTCATTTATCCAAAGATGATGTTACTTCTTTATCCCATAAGGATTTATACCGTCACTGCTGTCTCCCCGGTACCCTCTCCTGCACTCTGCTTACCTCTCTTGTGCTTAGCTCTTTGTCTGCAGCTGAATGAGTGATGTAACTAGGTTGAAACCAGAAGAGTAGAGCACGAGCTGCCCTCAGCTGGAAGCTTGCTGCTTTGTTTCAGAAGTGAGGTTATACTTGCAGAGCTAAAAGCCTTTTTGGTAGAATGAATGATATTCCCTTTCTCTATAAACACCACTGTCTTGGACATGAAGTTTGGAGGGTGGAAGAGGCTAAGGATTCATGTGTGTAGCTCTTCATTGCCCACAGTTTGCAGAACCAAGAGCCAGAGAATCCCAGCTTGTTGCTTTGCGTGTGTCAGGGAAGGTGTGTCAGTAGCTAAGGAATCCTGAATGAGTAAATTGAGTGCAGCATATGAGTAACAGGCTGTGTGGATTGCATGAAAGCATAGAAAGACTTATAAAAGGATCTGGGCCAACAGAGAGTGTCTTGCTCCCTTCCTCCTACCTCCTTCTGCTAGTACCTGCATCCTTTCTGGGCTCCTTTGCGCTGGCTCTGGTTCAGTAATTCAGAAACAACATATCGCCCACTTATCAAAGCAAGAAAAGAACAAACAAACAAAACCCCAAAAAAAAAAAAAGCAAAACCCAAAGAAACAAAAACAAAACCCAAAAAAACAAAACCACTGAATGTATTTTGCTGGTTTAGCAGGCCGCTACAGCTCACACAGGGGCCTGATGAATGCTGAGCTACCACCAGGTAGGTGTAGAGCTAGGAGCAATGTGAGAGGCCAGTAAGCTGACCTCTGAGTGCTAGCAAACTCTTAGGTTTCATATCCTGGGATGCTTCACCATCCTTGGCTGGTACTTTTATTGGACATAGACCAAAAAGGAAACTACAAGTTCAGAAGTACACCTTGATTTCAGCAGATGCAACAGAACTTCAAGAGACAGATCTAATTTTATATATTATATAAATATATAAAAATATATAAAATAATGTAAAATATTATTTCAGTTGTCATAGTTATCTTAATGCTTTTCAGGTCTTTCTGCATGCAATTTTTTAGATTGTTTACTTGTTATCAAATATCTCACTTAAGTACCCTAAAAGTGAATGAGCTAACTTTTTTTTGGGAAAATACTGATGGTCAGTTTTGGAGTGGTGTAGTCTCAGATGTTTCATGAAAAGCCACTGGCTTTAAATACTGTTCTATGTGAAATGACTTGTCTACAGGGCAGAGTAGCCCAGATTTCTGGACTGAGTGAAGTGGAGCTGAAGCAGTGTCCTGAAATGTATTGGCCCATCAGAAAGCACTCAGGGCACAGAAGTCCTGTGGTGTTTGACTGTCTTGCATCCAGCTGTGGTATTTCTGTCAACGCTCTCATGGTCTTTCCTCTGATAGAGGAGAATTTGTATCATTAATTTGGCTTGAATGTATATTTATGACATTTCAAACCAGCAATAAGATAACAAGTATAGGCTGGGTAAATGATAAACAGTTGAATAAATGTTGTTAGATGCCATGTGGTGGAAGACTGCTGAAGGAGGAAGTAAACATGGTCTAAAGCAGACATTTCCTCTAGGGATAGTACTAATAATTATTAAGTAAATACTATGCACTTATTTCTCTGTTTACTAAATTTGAGATAGTTTGCAGAAGAAAGTACACAGTAAATTAATTGATGGTCAAAATGCAGACCTGGCCCTGACTGAGAGAGCAGTTAAGAAACTTATGAACTCTGGTTTGATTGAAGAAGACAAAGACAACTAAAAATATGAATGGAAAAAATATGCTGGCTGTGGATTTCAGTGTATGAAGAATAAAAGAATTCTAACTTTGGCATGGGCCTCTGTCCAGAGCTGAATAATAATACTGTCAAAGATAATGCAAAGAAAATTGCAATAAATACTAGTGCTCAGTAGCTCAAAAAGAGCTGATGACATGTTCATAACATAGCAAAGAGCCCTGCTTTTTAACCACTAGAAAAAAATAGAGAAGCATTATATGCAGTTCCTCCCAAGTGGAGACAAATGACTGCTGGAAAGACAGGGGAAGTCCCGTGTGTCAGAAATAAATCCAATAATAAAGCCAATAATGTGTTGGCTAATAATTTGTAAGTGTGAATGGATGATGTGGATTTCTTATTCTGACCACAAATAAGGGACTAATGACTTAAGATAAAAGGGAAAGACTACATCCAAGGAGGGTAAAAATGTCTTTTATTAAGGGGGTGAAACAGTTACTCTGTATAACAAAGTGAAACAGAGCACAAAAAAGATGATGGTACTCACAAGAAATAGGGAGATGATGTCCTTGTATGTGGCAAGGGTGAGATTGATGCTCTTGAAATGTTTGATCCAATCTGTTTTTCATCATTTGTAGAGGACATTCAAGTGTTTTAAGGGAAGGGGAAAAAAAAGAAAAAAAAAGAAAAAAAAAGAAAAAAAAAGACAATTAGAAGGGAAGCAGGTCAGAGATGTATCAAAAAGCAAAGAAATAAACCTTAAAAAAACCAACAACAGCATAAGCTTCTATAATTCTGTTGTTCAAATTACCTAGCTTGTACTATGAGACTAGTATGGTTTATACTTATGGGTGGTGGTACATTTAAGAAAACTAAATAAAAGTACACCTGTACAACGTTGTATGATGAGTTATACAGCTGCAGTGAATCCCAAATACAGGGATGTATTTGGGCCAAAAAAATGAAATTCTGTGTGCTGTGGTGGTTGTACACAGCAGCACCAATATCCAGGGCAGGCAGACTGTGCCAGACTGAGCTCATTCAGCTCCTTTTCCACCCTCTGCTCACGTCTCTGTCTGTTGGACTCCAAGCCACAAACTTTCTATTTCCTTCCCATCAACTTTTCAAGGGTCATTGCTAGGGTGAAGATGCCTGTCCACAGCTCATTGTGCTGCAGATCAGCTAGGCAGATTCTATTTACTCTGGCATTCATCTTTACAACTAGTAAAGAAAAAGAAATGTAGAGGGTAGACTGAAGAAAATTAAATAGGCACTAAGACACCAGTGTGGTTTCTGTTGGTCTCCATTGGGATGACCTGTGTGTAATGGAAGATGAAAGTTTTGCTAATTTATTATTTAATTTATAGTAAAATATGGGGTTTGTTTTAAGTGCAAGTTGTTCACTTGCGCAGTTAAATGCTTGTTCCGGACCGAGGTCTTTTTTGTCTGTCTCTTGAAATAAAATTTTTACTTGATCAAGAAATATTTTTTAAATATGCTGATCGTGTTCTGAAGAAGCTAGTATCAACGTTGCTTCAATTATTTTCTTTAATTCTATACAGTCCCTGATCCTTTTGCTAGTCATATCTAAATATGCCTGTGTAATGTCAGAAAAACACAGTGGGAGGTAAAAGAGGATTTTGTGTGTTGCTATGTTCACGTGGATTTCATAAGATCTAGATTTTATGGTGGGTCACACCATAAACTGCAGTTTGTACTGGCATATGTGCTGGAGTGTGTGGTGAAGTAAAAAGAAAGGACAAAATAGTGCTAAGACTGGCTTTTGGAACATCACATCCTTATGTGTCTATTAGTAATATCTATTATTCAAACATCCGCCACTTTAAATAAAAAAACCCCACTTTTAGTAATTTATGAATCTCAAGTGTAAAGAAGACAAGTCTCCAGCTAAATCTTATGGTGTGTTATCTCAGTAACAAAGAAACGGCTTGATGTGAGCTCTTGAACATCATCAGATTATAGTTCACTTCTCATGCCATAAATCAGCAAATAATTCCTAAAGACAGGTTTCTGAAACACTGATTGGTTTATTCTTACTAGCATTATTGTGGTTGATAAAATTAGATTCAACATTTTATTTTCTATTTATATCCTTTTTTCTTCAAATGAAATTATCTTTTTTTAAATAAAATAGCCAGAAGATTGGGGGTTTTGCTTCTTGAAGTTTAGCACAATATGGCTTACACTTGTTTAAGGTTTCTTTTATTTATCAGAGGGAAATGGTATTCTGTGGTTTGCAGAAAATGGCCGGGAGTTGAGTGTGCTGTACTACAAAATTGTTGCACTGTTCCTGCAGGGACCTGACTTCAGTACTTCAGGGGCCTTCAGTGCATCCCTCCAGTGACCTGAAAGGGTCATCCAAAAAATAATAGTCTGGTACAGAGAAATGTACTGTGGCCTCACAGGTTTACCATTTGGTTTCTTTTACTCTGATGTCTGCCAAAACAAAGATTTATGGAGATGGTGTTAATAAGCCAAACCACGGATGAAGTAGAACAGCAATCTTTTTTGACAGCATTCAGCTCTCCACTAGAGGTTCAAAATATTAAAAATACTTACCATAAATAAATGAAACCCTCTTCTTTTATACTCACTTGACTACATAGCTGAACTAAGGAGGAAATTTACCAAGATCTTTTCTTAATTTAATCCAGAAAGATGGGATAAAAGATGGGAGTAATTTCCTAGGGATATGTAAGAAGGTTTTAGCATTACATGACCATTATATTGAGGAGTATAGCACCACAAATGTTAGTACTGACTTAATGACATTACAATTAAAATGAATACTAGGACACACATGTTGGTATAGAACAAAAATAAGCCAAAGGAGGTACTGGTATCTATTATCTAGTAGGATAAGTATATAAGACAAGATAAAAAGCTTCTAGAGCCATTTGGAGAACTGTATGGTGGGTGAATGAAGTGGAAAACTATTTTCTTGTGTGATCTTTGAAGGTTTTTGCATCTCCTTCATAAAGCAAACAGTGAAAATCAATTGTTTGCCTATATCTTATCATCTGAAATTCAGGAAGCTACTGGCTTTATTGTGCTTCCATGTCCTTGAAATGAAAAATGGGTGGTAACACTGGGCAACTTTCAAAGGCCACTTGAAATCTGTAGAAGAGAAGGCTTTAAGGACGTGTTCTTGAGTTATTTTGAATCTTTTTGAATCTTCCCTCTTCAGATTTTAAACATTGCTTTGATAATTTTAATAGTTAATGGAAAATTAAAATGTTAATATTAAGCTGTATTATGAGAGATTTATAAAACTTTTAAGGTGTTTATTTATTTCATTTAGGGTGATGTTGTTTTCAAAAATGGAGAGAGGATGGGAACCATCAAATTTACGCAATTCCAAGGTAAGTTGCAAACAATTTTTATTATATTATGTACGCAGTTTCAAACTTTTATGTCAGTTGCATTTGTTACAGGATGTTTTAAATATGTACAATTATTTTGAAAAGGAACTGCTTGGAAGATGCAGAAAGGAACCTAATAAGTGTTTATTACCTGTTTAAAATGTGGTGTTCTGAACCTTGAATGCTGTGAGGTATTTCCAGGAATTTTTCTCAATTACAATCCCCATATTTAAAGAAAGTACTGATCTATAGCAACTTGTACCTGTTTTAAAAAACCTACTGGTCAGATAAGTATCCACTTTTTAATACAGTTTTTTCTTTAAAACCAATGTGAAGTGGAATTTAAAGAGGATTTTTGTTGTTAGGCTCTTTCAAGTTAAATTTTGCGCTCTCTGAAGACTCACTTTTGACATTCTGCAACTGCTTGCTAAAAGTTGCTTCAGGAGTCAGTCCCTCAGCGTGCAGAGGACACAAACTGCTGACCCCATCCCTTGGAGGCAACATGCTCCACAGCACAACTCACCAAGCCTGCTGCATCCTCTCAGCCTGAGCCGCTCCTGCAGGGAATGGTCTCAGCGGCAGGGACCGCAAATGGAGCCGCAGGGATTTGTCAGGGGCCATTTGCAGCCAGGATGAGGCACTTGCTGGGAGAGGTTTCTGCAGAAATGGTGATTCATGTTGTACTTGTTTCTGCAGTTTATAGAATGCAATTCATGTGGGTTTTTTCCCCAGGCTGAGGCTGAGATAAAACAGGAGATGATTGCATTTGGATGGTCTCGTGAGGGTAGTCGTAAGCTGGCAAATTCTTTTCATACAATGCATGAGAGAGAAGCTTGCTCTCCCTTTGTTTTCAGGAGAGCTCTTTAAACATAATCCTGCTGACCAAGTTACAAAGGCTCATTCTTTAAACAGAAATTGTCTGATGTATGGACATTATTATTAATGAACAGCAATGCACTCAAGGGGTTCTGTTGTTACTCATTCTGAATTACTGAAGCAATCTTCAGAATTGCTCTTGCCTTCACAGCAGTAAGTGATGCTATTAACTCATGCTCCCGGAAGCATTTCAACCCACCAAAACTTTGCAGACACAGTAATGTAATTTAGGAATTCTTGCTCAATGCTAATGATGAATATTGACTGCTTCCTCTTCTTCCTCCCCCCTGCCCCCATTTTTTTTCCATAATAGTGGTGTTTACAGCCATATGAAAGAATCATGAGAAAATTTTTACAAGAGGTGTTTATTCCTCAAAAAGTCTGGAGGAGCTCTAATGCATTTTGCCTAAGGTAGCTACATGCACCCTCCTAGAGCACCTGAGCAAGGGGGAAGTTTGGCATATTCCCTCTGTGCATTAAGAATGTGATTTGGGATCTTGGGGAGGTGCAATATATGTCAGCTGAACTAATATTAGTCATCTGAACTAATCCAGAAGAACAGTAGAAGTCCAGAATAGCTGATTTTATATTGATTTTTATCTCCAACCATTCAAACTGAGGTTCTTTACAATATTTTCAGTTTCATATCAGATACTATTTAATACCAATGATTTTATCGTCAGCTGAAATATTGTTAGATCAGTAAAAACAGAAGAGACAGCCACCCCTTTAAAATCCCTTGCAATTTCAAAATTACTATTTCAGAAGTGATTCAGGCACATACTCAGTATTTTGATCATCAGATAAAGGTTTCCAATTAACCCACAGGAAAAAAAAACCCTCAGGTATCCTGTGCAGAAATGCCAGAGAAGGGCTGGATTTCTACCATGCAAGCAATAGTTGGTCAGCACATCTTAAGGTTCATCTCAAGTTTTGTTTAGTTTCTTACCCATTTTGGAAATAAAGAGAATGTGCAAAAATGTTTGAGAAATTGAAATAAGGAACAGTATAACAATACAGATGAAAGCTTTCCTTTTTTTAACTACAAATGATAGTCTAAATATTATCAAGGATTTTTCTGTTCTTCTTTTATTGGTATTAGTTTTGTTCAAAGCTTTTATATTCAATACTTGTGGTATAATTGCAGACATTATTAATTTGTTCAAAAGAATCCTTTATTGGTTAGGAAACTTTCTATAACATTCTCATTAACATTTAATAATTCTTGGACTATTGGGAAAGTTCTTAGTAATCTAAAGAAGTTAATTAAGTCCAGTGTTTAAAATGGTAAATGGGGTTTTCCTTTGTAGTTATAGCTATTAGGAGTGATCAAGCATGAGACAGATATACAAATCATTGGTTAAAGGGGTTTTTTTAAAGAAAACAATAGAAATCATGATGATTTCAAGTAAAAAAGACCACATCAAAGATGTCTTTTAAATGCTTTTGTAAGATTAGTTGTAATTATGAATATAGCTTATATGAAAAGTATTAGTAGGTTATTATCCAAACATAATAATTAGGAATATCCAGTGTTAGTGTTCCATACTTCAAGAATCAATTTTTCATCTACGCAGCTTTATAATTTCTTTAACAATTTAAATTAAAGTTGTCAGTTGGTCACAGTTGAAATAATTCAATGCAGAAAAATAAAGCAGATAAATAGGTAATCATGTATCAGAATATGGCCAAAACCTCTGTTCCTCATTTGCTTGGGTAGAAAAATCAGCAGGGCAGTCTCAGGAGCAAAATTTTCTGTTCTTTGCTGGAAACTTTTGTTTTAATGAGACTATCTGGAAACATTTTGGCTATGGAAAAAGCAGACAAGCACATCTGCCAGAGGCAAGGGAAAACCAGCCTGTGAGGGTTCAAGGGGTAACTGCAGTAGAGCTGACACAGTGTGATGAAATTCTGAATAGCTGGTTTAATTTTGGATCTAGATACAGTTTTTCCCAAACTCATGCTAGTCATGCCTCTTTTTCAGCTTCTGTGCAGTCTGTTACTTTTGCAAGTGGTCAAACAGATGGTGCCAGAGATAGCTGTGACCAAACTGCTTGCTGCTGTATAGATCATGAATACCTCCCAGGAATTATTTAGTATGCAACAAAGAATACAAAGCACATGCAATAGCATTTTCTCCTCCTACCTTACTGGTAAATAAAGAGCAGAGTGTTAGTTTAGCTGAGATATCCAATTGATATTTGAAGCTGACATCCTTCTGAATGAATGGCAGATTTTCCATGGGTGCAATTTAAGAACTCTTCTCATAGTCAGATGCATAGTTGGAGTAGATGGTCAAAACCTTTTGTCTAGTGAGAGCTGAAAGAGTCCTGACAACTTTTGGGGGCGTATCAGGGAGCAAGGAGGGCAGTAACAAAGCTGAGATTGTAGATTGCTCTGATACAGGAGGCTTCAAGAACAGATCTATACCTGTCCTTCAAAATGTTTCACTTTGGCAGATGCTTTCTAATTAACCTGACTGGAGCCTAGAAGGCACCTTGCTTTCAGTCAGACTCCTATTTCTGTCAGGCATTAAACAAAACCTAAGAGACATCTGTGTTGAAATAGGTTAAAAAGGAAAATGAAAGAATTTTAAACAAATACAATGGAAATGTGCAGAAATTGTGCTTTGTGGAGATAAGAGCAAAAGCCTGTGGTACTGCATATTGGAAAAACCTTTAGGAAGTGAGTGATCACCTGCTGTGTCTTTCTGGAAAGAATTCAGAATTCAGTTTCAACTCATTTAGCCAGGTAATGTGGTGTGCCATTTGTTAGTGTTGAAAGCTGATCTGTGCACCAAGCAAGGGGGAGAGCGAGACTTGTCAAGTGTAAAACCTTTGGTTGTCTCAGAAAAAGCCTTAATGAACTTCTGCAGTGAAAGCCCCAGATATTCTTCTCTAAGTTTAATCAAAAGAAGTGGACAAGCAAATGTCTACTCTACAGTGAATGGGAGGGTGAGCAAATACCCAGGATTGCTTTCCTGCATCCTCAGTTCATCTATAACTTCTTCTTCAGGGGCGTCAATCCAACCCTGGAAAAGTTTCCTTCTATTACACTAAATACAGTCCAGCATACTCATAACTACTGTTGGTTCTGGCTTCCACAAAGGCTCATATAAATAATGAGACTAATTGCCTTAGAATATTTTTTTTAATATTTAGCATCTGTCCAATATATATCCCAAAGAACCAGTCTGTGGATTTTTTTTCTATGATAATGTTGAAGGAATACTGTCCAATGAATAGAAAATATTTAGCAAGAACTCTGAAAATGCAAACATATATATATATGGAAATCATGGTGCCAAATATCCAGAATCAGTCGATTAATATTTCACTGCTTCTGCAAAAAACTTTAAAAGTCAGCATAAAATTTCCTTATAAATATTAAGATATTTAAGATTAAGGAATACCTTCAAATATCTAGATATTAATTTAGAAAAAATGTCTATAAAGAAATTCAGAATTCTGTTATTTAGCATTTTTTTAGTAATGATCAATAAATAATTGCTAGTGTCATGTAAAGAGTAATAAAGACATAAATTAAACTGTGGACTGTTTATCCTGGGCAGAGGATTCTGAGCTGGACCCTTCTGGAAAAGATCACCATATCATAAAAAACTATAATTTTTCAAGCAAAAAAGAGAATTACTGAAGAAGTCAGAAATTTTACTTCTGACACATTCTAATGGGAGGTCTTGACTGTAATCACATGAATGTGTGATTTGTAGACTTCTTGCTGTACCATATCGAGTCCATTTCTACCTCCATATGAGTAGTGTAATTTTATTGCAACTTTCCATACCTTAGTAACCAGTGATTTTTTTTTAGCTCAGTGATCAATTCACAGAATCATAAAATGGTTTGGGTTAAAAGGGACCCTAAAGATCATCTAGCTACAACCCCCATGCCATGCACCTTCTACTAGCCCGTGATCTATATGAATATAAAAGTATTCACAAAACTGGTATGAAGTCCCATTTCAATATGGAGAATTATACCAAAAAGAGCTCTGAAAGGGTGTGCCTTAAATCTGGAGTCACTGAATATTGACATTATTGATTAAGAAGATTAACTAGAATAGATCATTATCACAATGTACAATGATCTCTGGGAGACTCACCAAGTACAAGGGGGACTAGACAAGGATTCAAACAAATATTAATAATTGGAAGAAGTAACCAAGAGAAAAAGAATGCTGATTTTTTAGGTCAAATGTCTGGTGCTACATTGGGAGCAAAGTTTTGGACAAATACAAAATGGAGAGCAATTCACCAGTCCATAGTTTTACATAAAAAGGACTAAAGATTACAGTAGATGAATGAACATGAATAAGCAAAAACATGAAAAGGTAAAAAAGAAAATTTCTGCACTGGGATGTAAAAATAATAGCATCCTTTTAATCTCCCTGGTGCCAAAAGGCTGTAGCTAACTGCTCTGTCCAGTGCTGATTTAAGAAAAATGTGCAGAGAAAACAGAAGATTAGGATCATACCTTAATACAAAAACCAAAATATCTAAGCTTAGAGAACATGGTCAAAATGCATGACAGCTGCTGATAAAACAGTTTCTTGTCCTTGTCCTCATCATCTGATTGAATATTAAGAGATTTGAATAGGAGTGGAGATTTGAGCCAATGTTAGGAAAAACTTCTTAATGAAAAGGATATTTAAACTCTGGAAAGTGTATAAATTTGCTATCTTTGGAAGTTTTGAAAAGCAAGCTAAACAGACGCCTGACGTGCTGTAGATGTATTCATTGTGCCTTGAGACAGACAGATGACTTTTATTACATCTTGAGTTCCCTACAACTCCAGCTGTATTTCCTCTGGAGCTGTTGCTCCACTGCAGTGTCTGTAATGTGATTCCGGCACTTTATTTGCAAATACTTGTCCATGTTATGCTACTAACACCCCTTGTTGTACATCTCTGTATTGTTTCTAGTAAGATACATAGGGTAAGCATGAAACCCTAGAATTTTGATTAGGTTATTTTTAGGGAGAAAACATAAAATTTAATTACTCTTCCTGCATCAGTTCTGTGTTTTGTTGTTCTCTCTTTTCCTTTAAATCCAATTCATTTGAACATAAATCTTTTGATCCCTCAGCCAAAACTGATAATAGGTGTCAGGGCCACTTACCCTTTGTCTTCTGGTCTATCAGTCTGGATTTTTTTTCTGTGTTGTACAAGGATTTAGCAGGACAAAAAATGAAAATCATTACCCAGATGTATGTATAAATAGAAAGAGGTAAAAACTACAGTTCTCCTGAGGCAGAAAGTGAATTGAAGCTGGGATTTCCCAAACAGATGATATGCCTATGTTATGGGTGGGTATCTGTATCGGAACAGGTGTGTGGTTTACACTCTGAGATCCAAAAGGCAATGTTTCCATGCCTGTTTGAGCTGGAGGGTGTCTTTGGACCATAAGGTTTAATCATTGCATGTGGATTTATTGTCTATCAATTTGTCATGTCTTTCATGAATCCATTTATACTTTCGGCCTTCAACACATCTACTAGCAATGAGTTTCACAAAATGATGATGCATGTAATGATTAAAGCCCTTCCATCTGTTTGTTCTAAATCAAGATGTTTAAATCTGTCTTAGAATTTCACTGGGCATACCCAGCTTCTTGTGATGTGATAAGCACTGAATAACTGTGTCTTACTTTTTGCACATTGTTCATGATTTACAGATCTCTCTTATCAATGAGTCTCTTTAGAAATGCAAGTCTTTGTCATCCATTTGTTTTTTTTCATCATGTAAAAGCTGCTCCATAATTCTAATAAGGCCTCTACATTTCTTGATATTCTTTTTTTTATATTCTTGATATTCTCTCTTGTGAGAGCTTAATGAGAGCCACACAGCTCTGAAATGCCCACCTTCATAACTCATATTTCTGAATGACCTTTTTACATTATTTTAACTTCTTTCTCAATATTCTGTCTTACCACATTCATCCTCTTTTTGCCTCTTTGGCCACTGGTGAGCACAGCACACCAGAGATGTTTTCAAAGAGTCAGCCACAGTTAAGTCCAGGGCCTCATCCTGGATGCTCTTAATTACTTAGAACCAACAGCTGCATTTGTATACTTGATATTCATTTTCTCTTGTACGTTACGCTGTACCTCACTAGCACTGAACATCACCTGTAATTTTATTATCACTATTTCACTCACCTTTGTAGAAGTCCTCTGTTAGATTAAACTATACAGGAAATTATATTTAATATATGTTTATAGCTGTCAGATTTTTATTGTCACATTTTTTGAGACATTTCCTGTTCAGTTTTTGTTCTATTCTATACCTACCAGAAACAATGTTTCCCCTGTGCCAGTGCTTCTCTTGTAATCTGTTGGCATTGGTTATTAGGAGTTGGGGATTGTATTCATTTGATTTGTTTTACAAACACAGAAAAGTGCATTAAAATTCAGGTTCCCTGGTTGTGTACTTGTGATGTCAAACTGAAGAAAGGACAGATAAGGGCTATAGAAATTGTTTGAGGTCTTAGGGAATTACTTACAAAGACAGATTAATGCAGTTAAGGGTGGGGAGTTACTTGAGTCACCTCATTTTGAGCAAGCTCTATTGTGTGGATATAAACTGCGAGGCCAGGGAGGACACGCTGGAAGGGGACACTGATGTGCAGCTGCTGGTCGTCATGGCAGCTCCTTTTGTTGTGTTCTGTTCTGTTTTGTTTTGTTTTGTTCTATTTTGTTCTGTTTTGTTTTGTTTTACCTGAGCTGGCTTTAAACAGGCCAACTGTGGTGCTGCAAGCTGTGTATCAACAATAACATGGAGCAGACTGGAAGTTGGAAATCTGCCCAGGGGCAAGATCAGTGGTTTGGTAGGTAACCTTTCCTTTGGGAGCACAGCTATGGGACGCCACAGCTTTGCAGTTATCAGCATTCAAGCCAACTAATTTCAGGCTAGCTGGGTACTTCTGTGCCACCCAAAGTTGCAGCGGGCATGACGGATTGCTGGGAAGAGCCGCATTCATTGTTTCCCCCTGGTGCATGTGAGGAGCAGGAGAAACCTGTTTATCACCGGGGTTCTGTGCCTGTGCTGTACAGAGAGGCTCATCCCTTGAGAGGTGGTTTGAAGTGTGCAAATAATTATTACTGGGACAAGCACGTGCACTGTGGAAGAAGCTGTCATTTTCATAGGATTCCACTTCAGTTCATTCAGTGCACTCTGAGGCAAAGTGTTTCACAGGATCTGATAAGCCTCTGTCATTATGTTGTGCAAAAAATGTTTTAGGACATGTCTTAATTACTGAGAAGAAATGCAACTTTCAAATGCAGCAGCAAAGAAAAAATGTTGAAAAACAATGGAAAATAATTTTATAGTTAATAATTTTTACCAGAGACTGAAGTATCCAGCTCCAAAAAGTTAACAGAAATTAGTAACCCACTAAAGAAATTATGTCTAAGAAGAACCTGAAAGAATTATTTGATTTTTCTTTCAGAGCTCTCTGACTTTCACTGTAATTTAAACTTTTTTTAGAGTTAACTTGTTCAGATGTTCCATTTCAGGTGATGGACAGTGCTGTCCCTCCCTGTCACCACCCAGTCCTCCCTCTCTTTTGAAGAGAGACGGAGGTTTTCTTGAGGGCTATGGGGCCACCATGAGCTGCTGCTCTCTGCAGAACTGTGTGCTGGCACATCTCTCTCCTTGACATCTCAGAGATATGCTTTTTCTTGGAAGAATTTGTAATACATAAAAAGATAAAAAAGGTAAGGGGATAAAAAGAACCAGAAGACTTACAAGAAACCCATGAAATTCTGGTATATATTACAGGAAAATATTTAATTTGGTGTAATTAATAGAGAATTCAGTCTACTGCAATGACATCATCCATAACATGTAGTTCAAATATTTCCTCAAGGTATGCAGAACTGTGAAATAGAATAACTTTAATTCTGAATGAATAGAAAAGAAGAAAATTAAGTTTATCTAGGTCACTGAAAGGACATAGATTTTTTTATTTGACATTACCATTTGAACAGACAAAGCAGAGAATTATTGAGTAGCACACCAAGCTAGCATGCTAAGGTTTGTGTAGTTGTAGGCTACAGATAGGAAGATAATCATGTAAAGTCTAAAATATCTCTGAATCAATGGAATAATATGACAAAGTACATTTGACAAAAATTTCCTTCACAGAACTACTTCAGGGATGGTGACAGTATCATCATGGTGTTATGAGAAAACAAGTCTGATTTATTACAGATAAGGGAGATGAAAATGGATTTTTTTTTTTTAAGAGTGAAGATTGATTTATTCACTGTGTAGGTAACTAAAGGCAGTTGTGATTTGTATACTGCAGAATTCATATAGGCATTTGTACTAAAACTTTGAGAGCGCAGAAGCAGTTTAAGTCAAGGTATTAGCTCTTTATAGTACAGAAAGGCTAAATTGATTTTCAAATTTACTAGTCCCTTTTTTCATCCTAGTAATAGTTTTGTTTTTTTCTGCCATTACAAATACTTATTTAATTTCAAATCATGGAAGATCATGTTGTCATTGTATTGGCACCTATTTCTCTAAGCTGATATTTTAGTTTTTGAAAAAATAATCTATTTTGATATAGCATCACTGTACCCTGGCTGAGAAATTAAAGGATTCTGTAAACATGTAAAAGAAAATGAGCACATGTAATTAATAGATTTAGGAGAAATCTTTATAATTTTGTCTTAATGTCTGAATTTTGGTTGTATTTTACAATGGCACAGGTGTTATTTTCTGTTTTGAATCATGCTATTTAATATAACTATATTGAATCTGTTACACATTGAATCTGTTACACATCTGTGATAAACATCTCTGTTTATTTTCAGTGTATTTTGATGATTTGCTCCAATAGGAATTTCTCACCTTCCTTTTGGAAAGAAACAAAGTGGGGAGGCCAGTTCAGCAAATAGTAGCTTTTCATTTCTCTATTCCAAGAGTCACTAAAGACCCTTCGTAATCTCATATTTTGAAGAAGCTCATTTTTCAGAGTTTTAGAGTTTTCTTTTATAGAGTCTGGTATCAAAAATCCCCACAACAACCACACCCCATACATTTTGGACTTAGGCAAAATGTTTTTTAAAAGCTTACTATGGACCCTAATGTCCCCTTGCCCCTGCAATGAAAGGACTGGGTTATACTTTTCTTACTCTTGAGTTACTATTTCAAGAATTGAAACCAAAGGGAGAACATGAGTGTGGACTGTTGAGAAAAATGTCTGTTTAAAATTCCATCCATCTTGGTATTTGTTATCTTCAGCTGGAGCACATGTATAATTTTTTCCTTAAGTGATTGTAGAGGACAAGGGATGAATTCCTCATAAGCAAATTATTTCATTAAATTGATCTAGTACATCTACCTGCAACAAAGTGATTCCACCACAGATGATTTAGCAGTGATTTAGTTCAAACAACTGCCAGGATGAAAAATGTTTTGAATTAATATTGTTCATGTAAGGAACAGGGTCAGGCAGAGATATAGGGAACTGTCATTTGTACATAAATCTAAGTGCTATTTTATGTGATCCCCAGCTACTGACACGAAGCTGTTTGATAGCTTGCTGTGTTCTCCCTTTTTTCCTCCCCTTTTTGTTTAACCTTTATGCCATAGACACATTTTTCCTCCTTGAGGAAAAATGCTTTCTGCATATCCAATTCAGAGCTCTCCAGGCCATGCTTGACCTTGACAGACTGTACAGTCTTTACTGGTTAATGCCTTGTGTATAATTATCAATTTACTTTTATTTTACCAGATTTGGGACTTGACTGGACTCACTAGGTGGTCTCAGAAGCCCCACATGACATGGGAAGCACGGGAACAGTCTCCCTGTCAGTGGCTTGGCCACTGTAAATAATCTGGGATCTACCAATAAAGACTAGCTTGAAGGATGAGGAAAGGAGTAATACCTCACTGAAAATGTATCCCCTAAACTCATAAAATCTTTTAAACTGGAAAAGACCTCCAAGATCATCAAGCCCAACCTCTGACTGATTACCACCTTGTCAAATAGGGCCTGGCACTAAGTGCTAGGTCCAGTCATTTCTTGAACACTTTCAGGGATGGTGACTCCTCCATCTCCCTGGGCAGTCTCCAGTCTGTTCCAGTCCTTCTGCTTTAGCAGGCTGGATAGCTCTTCCCTGGAAAACTTATATTCCCATCTATAACATAATCATGATGGATCCTTGCTTCTATTAAAAGTGTGATATGGGATCCAAATTAGTAATACACATACTCTGCTTGGGCCATTTTTAAAGCTGAGTTATTTATAGGCCTGGTAGGGCAAATTGCCCTGCATACTGCTCTGACCTGTGTCAAAATGGAAAGTTGAGTACATCAGGACATACACAGAGACCTGAATCCTCAGGTAACAAATTTTACTGTTTTAGAATGCTGTTTGTACCTTACAGGCTATAGGATGGAGCAACAGAGAGCTCGGTGGATTGCAGGAATGTCGCATGTTCACAAAAGCTGACAACTCCCCTTTGAAAATGAAAAGTGTTTCTCACATTTAGGAGAAAGATAAGGAGAGGCTCCCTGCACAGAGCAAGGGGAGTTAAGCTTTCCTCTCATTCTGGCCCTGCAAAAGGTCATTGCAGAAAGTGTTGTAACGCAAAGTGATTTTAACCTGCCTCTGCTAATGTGACATTTGGAGCATGGCTGTGGCAGTCTGATGTGACAGCAGGCAAATGTTGTGTTGGGCTGTGCTAGTAAATGGCAGACAGCCTGATAAAATGAGGGACTTGCTCACGTATTTAGTCTGTGCTTCCCCTCTCCAGAGGAAGACTTTGAAAAGTCTCTGAAGTGTGAATCCCAAAGGTCAGTAGATGCACAAAGGCCTTGTTGAATTCAGAGAAGAGAACAGATTTTTAACAAAACAATTTGTGAATTTTCACACCCAGAAAATGTTAAGTAGGATTTAAGGCTGCAGTTGTGTACAGAAGCTATAAATCATCAAAAGCTTTTTAACTGCTCATATCTGGGTTTGATAAATTCAGCTGACAACCTAAGTGATAACCTGTAGCCAAATGCTAGATTATTTCCTGTGTGTTACAGGTTCATTTTTCAGCGTTTTAGAGCTACTCTAATCCCTGAAAGACTCAAGTAGCTTTAGTCTATCTGATTTATTGTGCTAGATAAAATCAGTGGTGCACATAACTCCAATTGTGAACTGACTCTGGAGAGAGTGGGGTTTACAGAAACATTAGTTCTGGAAAAGACCGTGGGCTCGCAAGCCATAAATATGTAGATAGGTGTCCTTTGAATATAGAATGCCTTACTGATGCCATGGACCATTGTGTAAGCTAAATATTTCATCCCTTGGCTGGTCTTGAGCTGGACTTTTGCTTCTGTTTCCCTTGTTAATACATATTTCAATTATATTTTTTTAATGAAAATTCAATTTACTTTTTTAGCTCTCTGTAATCTATCAATTTGTATGGAAGAGGCTGACTAAATAAAAGGAATACAAAAGATAAAATATCTGGGGAAAAGACAACTGAGTTATGCTTTTTAATTTTTAAGTCACTCAATAATTTTGAAATGCCACCCAAAGTGGATTTTTCCAAAGATTAGCTCAGTTGGTCAGAGCATGGTGCTATTGATGTCAAGGACGTGGGTTCGATCCCCACATGGGCCATTCACTTAAGAGTTGGACTCAATGATCCATGTGGGTCCCTTCCAACTCAGGATATCCTGTCATTCTGTAAAGCTAGCTGGCAGCCAAGATAACCTAGACATGCCCCATCCCAAATAGAGCAAAGCTGAACCCTAACTTTTTTAAGATGTAGTAGCCAGAAAAATGAATCTCCCTTGGCTTCATAACTGGAGATTTGAGAATGTAGGCATTTTCCCAAGTTTTCCCCCCTTAGACCTTTGTTATGATTGACAAAGGAGATCTGGCTAAAATAATGATATTTTTTTTTTTCTCTTTTACTGAATAATAAATAGAGAATAACAGTCTTGGTAGGAGCATTGCAAAGTTCCTCAGCTCTGCCTTGTCAAATTTAACGTAGAGATTTACTTAGCATGAGATCCTAAAAGGAATAAAAGTTTATCTTAAATGATCTGTCAGGTTCAATTTATTCACATTAATTGGCCTGGAGCTCTTCCATTTAGCAAAACCTTGGCTGCTCTTGCATGGGCAGAGTGCTTGGAAGAAAAGGCTCTTTTTGCCGGCTAAAGATGCGCCCATGTAGAGCTGTCCAACTAGCATCCCTGGCAGGGCTTCCTGTCCCACAGGGCCATGGACAGATGTACTGGGAGAGTGGCTTTGGGCCTTCACAGTCTGCCTGCATACCTCCTGGTGCTGGGCAGCAGATCCTACAGAAATGTGTGCTGCCTCTTTTGTGACAGATTTGAGGAATTCAAGAAATGACTGGACCTGTCACTTGGTGCCATGGTCAAGTTTGACAAGGCGGAGATCAGTCAAAGGTTGGACTCCGTGATTTTGGAGATCTTTTCCAACCTAAATGATTCTGTGATTTTTTGTCGTTCTGAGCAGCCTTCTTGCCTCAAACAGCACAGCCATGGCCAGGAACAGTTAATGAGGGTAAAGTACACTTCAGCTTTTGGGCTGATGACAGCTATGGACTCTGGACAGGCATTAAAGTTGTGCCTGTTGGAACCCCAGATGTAGCAGTGCTTCCCCTGAACTTCAGATAACTGCAAACTTCAGATGCAAAGGATGGAGATAAGAGATGATTTCTAAAAGCCTTTGCAGCATCTGTTGCTTTGAGCTTTCACCAGCTCACTAATATATAGACTAAAAAAACCAGGTGTAAAAGTGGCTCATCATAGTCTTCATTACAATATAATTAATTGTCTCATGACTGTCTGTAATTCGCATTCATTCAAGAGGCACTCATTCCAGGTGACATTAATATTCTCATCATTTTGAATAAATTTAGGATGAAATATTTATGCTTTGTTTAAGACTACATATATTCCTCTTAGCTTTCCTTTCATCCTGACATTGTAACTGTAATTAAAAACAAGCAAAAAGTGGGGAGACAGGAGTAAGGGAGTGAAATGTTACATTTGCATGTCATAATCCAAGTACTCAAAAGTCAGAAATTACAGGATCAAAGGAAAAACTCACAAATAGTTTTTCCCTCCATTCTGAAGTATAAAATTACTAACGTTGAAAATCTCTAGCAATGAAAAAGTTACAAGCAGCCAAGGTAAACTCAGTTCAAGGGCCAGATAAGGAAACTGGAATAGTCTGTCCTGGCAGACCTGATTTTGACTGGGTGAAAGATTAGGTCATGGAGTCTTTTAAAAGTCCATGGCTTTTAGTCACTTTGCATTAAGAAAATGAAGTTCTGTCCCTGTTTTACATTGCTCAGGATGGGGATGGAAACACAGAGTTGAAATATTTCATAATGTTACTCTAGTTCAGTAAAATTTTTTGCCACTTAGCATTCTAAATAGTTTATTGACTAAAACAGGAATTGGGAAGCTGCCTAAGATGCCCAGAAAGGAAATACAGTCTTTGGGGTTCTCTGAATTTTCCCTTCGTCAATCTTTTTTTTATTCATCTTTGTTGATATCTTTGTAGAGCAGAGAATTGTTAAAAAACTAGACCTTGAAAACTAGGTTTAATTCTTGCTGTGGTAAAAATGCTAGGAATTTTCCAATTGGTTAAATTTTATATAAAAAATAGTGATATGCATATAGTGTTATCTCAGTTTTGGCATAAGCATCATATAATGTCCTCTGTCACCACCATGTGTGTGTTTTCCACTCCTTGTAGAAGGTCAGTAGCAATCTGCCTGGAATAGTGGTAAACTCCTTTGTGCTTTGACTAGAATATCCTCCTGTGTATTCCCTTTTCTCAGATGGTATGAGTTTTCTGGGAATTGTCCTCATCTGAGATTTGTTAATTGCTGTTCAAGAAATTGCCACAGATTTCCCGAGCTAAAAGATGTGGGTGCCTTGTAAAGGTCTGAAGCAGGAGGAGAGCTTCTTAGCTTATACACATGATAGGTTTCCATCCTATACTACAATGTAACAGCCATTCTCAATGATGGGATTTTTGCCTGTGATCCATAATTATGAGGGTAGAGAAGGATTTAGGGGACTATTCAGATTACATGTTGGCCAAATCATGAGGTAATTCTATGTAATGGTCATAGAGAAGAAACTGCCAGGACACTTATGCCATACACATTTCATTTTTCAAAACAAGACAGCTAGATGATGGTGGATAATTAATCCCAATGGAATACCCAAGGAGAAACAAAATTGAATAGCTGTTTTTCTTTTTGATCTGGAATGGTTCTATAAATTATGCTGTTACATAGAAATCAATAGCTGATCTGTTAGGTGGATAAAACCCAAACAACATATAAAATATAAATAAAGCTGCATCACACTAAATTGGGTCAAATCCCATTGGAAATGGGTCAGGCCTTTAGGAATCATTCCCTACTGTTGATTATAATGAGTGCACGAGGTTTTAAAACCAGCTTACAGCTTTTAATCAGCAGTAGCTTATGGTATGATGAATTACTGCCATGTATGTGCTGTAATTAAACACTGCTTTATGAAGATAGTGTAGTTGTAACACTGAACTCTGAGATTGATACAGCAAAGTTCTGAATCCATCCTGAAATGTGAAATTGATGGGCATTCAGGGTCTTCAGCCTCTCACACAGTCAAACCTGTAATACGACAGACAACACAAGAGACCTCGTTTTGCACATGGATTAAATCCTCATCTATGACTGTAGCACCTTTTAAATTTTTAAAGTATTGATCCACAGGCTACCTTGATCTCATAGTATATAATCTGAACCAATGTTAAGTACCCAAAATATAGAAATTATTTTCTTGAGGCATAGGAAATGCAAAACTTTATTTCTTCAAGAACTGAAGTTATACCAGGTGTGTGATAGCCTGCTGCAATGCCTTCTTTTAGGACTACAAATGAAATAGGTGTACATAGAATTTATTTCTTGCTAAAGTGTCTATACAGTTAATTGTGTGTCATTTTGAATGGGGTTTTTTGTGCACTGGTTTTTTTGGGTTTTTTATTGGTTTTGAAAAATTTACAAATTGACTCTGCTTGCCAAGAACATATATTTGTTTTATTTGATAACTGAATATTATGGATTTAATTGAAAGCTATTTTAGTTATTTTACCAATTGAATGGTAAGAATGTAGATCCTCAAGCTGTTCCTCAGATGTTTGTTTGATCCTTATTTCCCTGTATGCCCATATTTACACCAGCATTTATCTGCACCAGACTTGCACTAAAATGTGGCACATATAAGCCACGTCTTAAGCCCTAATACCTCAGGACAAATTGTTTTCTGACACAATGCAATATTGCTCAGGATGCCCTCATACACAGCAGACAGACCACCCACATAAAAACTGCACAATTCTGATGTAGTTCCAACCTCCACTCGCTGTAGAAAAAGAATTTACATCAAAATTTCCTTTATTCTGAAGGTACTGAACTGCTCCTGAGATATATTTGAGGTGAATTTCCAAGTCTTACATACTTATTCTTTTTTGCTATGTATAGATATATAAATATTAATTTACCACAAAGAAAGAGCAAAATGACAGTCCAGAAGCTGGGGCATTTATCTAAACTGGGGGATAACTGATTTTGGATCCCTCATCCAGATTCTTCTGAGAGGGAACTTAAACACTTATTTGATGCAACAGGAATGTTCCTGTTACTGATCTAGGATGCTGAGTGGGGCTAGGGGAAATTCCTCTTTCTCGTCACAAAAAAGTATTGGGTCAGATCTAGAATATTTCTGCACTGTTAATTATGCCCATATTTGTTTTTGACCTTGGTGTCTAGGTCATTGAATCTCCTGGCTAACACAAATGGAAAGAAATTAAAATTTCTTAACTTACATTTGAACAGTCATAGACCTTTGAACTACTTTATTAACAGGAAAAGGTACATAATTAGCTTAAACTAGTTAAATGGTAGGAAATGTCAAGAAAAGTCTTAAGCCCAAATATATCAGTGCAACAGGAATCATGTCTGGCTGATCTCAGTTTTTGTTGTATGTGTGCTGCACTCTGTTTGTACAGGTGTAAGTGACAGCAGGATTATTTTTTGTGAGCAGGTATTGTTTTGTTTAGTGGCCTCTATGAAAACCTTTCTTTCAAACATTTGTCCTTCAACTCTCTTCAAAGCTATGCTGCTGCATGTGATAAATCATTGTGTAAGAAGGGAATAATTTATTAGTTCAGTGTTTGTTTTCCTTCACCTTTTATTTGTAAGGAGGTCATCTCAGGAGATGAAACCTGTGTCATGTGTGATATCCATGAAAAATTCAAAAAACTAACCCAGATATTTGCATCTGGGTAAGTTGTCTTGAACCACCTTAAAGAAAGATGAAGAAAGTTCCAGAATGAAACTAAATCTTATCTTTTGGCATGTGTCTATAGGAAATCAAGCAAATCATGCTCTATAAGAAGTGCCTGTCTTCTCAGCGTCTTGACAGAAACCCCAGACAAGGTATCTGTGATATACACCATACCCACTGAAATTTGGACAGTGGAATCCCACCAAATAATCTAACTAATGAATAGTGTAGTGGCTCTACAAAGGAGGAATTTAAGTTAAATGGAAATAAGTTGAGTGAAGCTCTACCCAGTTGCTTCTTCTGTAGGTTTAAAGGCATCAATCACTTCCCATATAATAGTGTTTAAATAACCAAGTTCAGACACTTATTTTTTACTAGCTTTAGCTCTCAAAAAAATAATTTGGTGCTGAAGAATAAATCAAACAAAATTAGATCTGAAAATATGAGAATCCTTGCTAAGAAAGCTGAAAAAGCCCAAATTGTGTTTTTTAGTAATGCAAATTGAGATTAAATTAATTTTAGATTCCTCCCTAGCACAACAATTTGGATAGCACAGCAAATCTGAAGACTAGTTTCTCAGTTCCTAGAATTGGTAGTTATACCACCATGAATGACTTATTGTAGTTTGACATGGGAAAAAAGGAGACTTTACCATCCTAATTTATACTGCCTTGGTGCATAAAGTTTTCTTGTACTTGCTGATCATGGTGAATGGCCAGCAGTACCCCATCCAGAAACCAGGAAGCTCTCAGTGAGGTTTTCAACACCAGGCTCCATTGCACCCCTTATCCTCTGTATGGTGAAATGTGAATGGAAATATTAATCCAAATTTTTCTCCCGTTAGGTTGACTTTAAGGCCAGTTGGGAATAACAATCTGCTTCCACAACCTGAGCAAATTAGTTTTTTAAATAGATAATTGTCTGATAATTTGTGTATTTGTGATGGCGGAACCAAGGTAGCTGAGTTGGTGACCCAACATCCTGTGAAAAGCTGCGACTTCCTTGTGTGTGGTGCCTTATGTCTTCAGCAGTCTTGTGGGATGTGTCACCTCAGGCTAATGGGTAGTTTTGGAGTGAATTTTACAAGCACAGAAATTGCTAGTGCTGTACCTGGGTTTTGGACACTTTATGGGCTCCCTGAGGCACCTCGCTAATTGCTGTGGCTGACTGTGTCCCCTTGTGCCGGTTCCCTGCAGAAAGCCAGTTTGGTACCTGGTCACCTCAGCAGGGATTCCTTTGTCTCAACCTCTTAATGCATTTGTTACCAATACAGAATATTTTAACAACCACATCTCTAGAGAAATCAACCAACCAACCAACCAACCAACCAACCAAAAAGAAAGAACCAAAACCCAAATGCTGTTTTATGATATCATTTTAAATTTTTCTTTTTAAAAAATATTTATTAACACTCACTGAATTTTGCTATATGTAGTAATCCTGTGTAACATCTGGGAAAGAGATTAAATATTTCAGAATTTGTATTTTGCATTTGTTGGTTTTGCTTGGCAATCAAAGGAGATTGCAAGATAAATTTATTTGTAGTTAGAAAAAATCATTATGCAGTATTTAAACCAATAAATTGATTTCATTAATTCTTTATTTGTTTCCACCAAAAATTAAATTCTGACAAAAATTGTAATTTAATTTTGAGACAGTTTATTTTAAAAGTGGCTTTAACACTTTCTTTTATTTATGATTTCTGTAAATCTATAGTAATATAATTTTAGAAAAATATTCTCTTATCTGGCATGCTCTTACACAAATTTAGTGTGATAATTCTGTTCAACTTTATTTTCAAGAGGCCTGTTTTCTTTCTGATGTAGAACTAGATTAGTCATACACAGTTCCTTTAAGAAAATGTCTCCGGTAAGAAGCAGAGAAATTCAGATGGTTTTTCACCACTTCAAATTATGTGTATAGTGCCTTCTTGATTGGTAAATTACACTCTAGGCTGGGTCAAGGTATAGAATAATTTTTATTTTCAAGTGGATGGGAATTAGATGATTTAGAAGCATATTACTGGGTATCAGAGAGCAGGTAATTTTATGTTTAAGCTCAACAAAAGGTTTGTATGGGGTGTAAAGGAGGTTTTTATTAAGAAAAGAAGAGCAGGAAATTGGACCTCTTCAGAACAGATTTACCCAATTTCTCTTACTGAAGTCAGTGAGTAGGTTTTCACAAAACCAGTATCAGCTATTGAAGGAAACAGACAATGCACAAGCTAGATCATGATACATTTAGCACTTGTTTTCAATTGAATGCAATTATCTTTCATCCACAGAGGTTTTTCAGCATGTCCTGTAAAAATCTCTTAAGATATGGAAAGACCCACTGAAGGAAATTAAAACAGTCTGAGAACATCATGTCCCAAGCTAAAAAAAAGAATAGAATTATACATTATCAAAAATGCAGTATGAGTGTATATTTTCTGTTTATTCATTACTTCATTTTCATATGCAAAATCAGGAAACTCAGAAGTACAGTTTTATAAACAAAAATCTCAATCTGAGCAGTTATTGATGTTGTGTTGATGAATTGCCACTTTTGAACTGGATCTGGCTGAATATTACCTGTAACTCTCTCTTTGCAACTCTTCTGAAAAAATTCAGAATGGTAGAGAATGGTTGTTTTGGTAAATGATAAAGGATAAAAATAGTTGTTTTGTTTTAAGAAATGTAGATATTACATGAGGGACTTAACAGCAGGTGAAAATGTCTGTATGTAATATTTCTTTTTGGAGGTATGCAGGCATTAAGGATAAACACAGCTGTCTCTCAGGGCTCTCATCTCTCCAGCATTGCCTGCTGTAACCTTTGGCAATGAAGCATGACAAGGCTGTGTCTGTGTCCTCCCATCCTTTCTCTGTGCCTCCCACCACCTCTGCTGCTGTTCACCGGGCTCAGCATGGTTGCCTGACCTGGCCACTGAGCTGTGTGTCCTACAGCCGTACCTGTGTCAGCCTGCTCTCTGATCTCTCTCTTGTCAGATATCCCAGTCTTGCAAAGTGTTTTTGGTATGTTGAAGGGGTGAGGTGGGGTATATGTCAAAGCTGTGAAAGGATTCAGTATTTTCAGAGTAGGAACACGAGCAGGAAAGGACTGTCATTCAATGGCTAGTCCAGAAGAGTCCATGAAGTTTTCATAGTTGCTCCACTGTGCAACATGCTCCCACATACACACACAAGAAATACCAGAAAACCCATGATGTGCTACCTTTGAATAAAACAGCAGCTTCAAAATCTGCAAGAATGGGGGCATTGTGCACAGGAATGTAACAACTCAAGTGATGCAGCAAGTTCTCATGGTCTCAATACCATTGAGACTTCTGGCCTCAATACCAGAAGTGAGAATTGCTTTCCCTATGAATTGTAATAATCCGATCCTTTACAGCTCAGGGTTGAAAAGCACCTGCAGAAGCAGTCCATGAATAGGATACATGAGTTATAGAATCTTTTTCATTTAACTAAGAAACTTCCATTTTCAGTAATATATCCACAGGAGTGTGCCAGAAATAATTCAGCAGAGCAAAGGCAAAGTAAGTTGGTGCTGCACATGGAAAACAGAGGTGCTGCCAAGAGCAGTGCTCTCCCCATCAATGGTGTGATTGAAAAGGAGCCAGCGACTCCTCTTGCAGCTAGGCCAGTGCAGAGGGAGATGCAGCACAAGCCCTGTTCTGTTCAGCAGCTGTGTTTTCTCCCATGTTCACTTGTGGTACTGCTGCAGTGAGGAGTAACATGATCTTGTTAAGTGAAAAGTGATTTAAGCAGGGTGGGCTTAAACCCAAGGCAAACCTTAACTAAAGCTCTGCAATATGAGCCATAAATCCTGGCCCTCTGATGTCTCTTCTTCTTCCTGGTGCTGGTTCCACTAAAACTGTGGTCAGGACATCTCTGTTCCTTCCAGAAAGCCAGATGGTAACATCATTGAGGTGAGGAGGGCATCAGGAATAAGAAAAAGATTGTAGCTGGAATTTGAAGGTGCCAAATACACAAGTGCAGATCCAGGGACTGTACTCACACAGGAAGTGTGATTTCTCATCTCAGATGTGTTTCATATGTTTGTGGCTACTGCTTGCTCTTGATTTTTGACCTTTATTGTCTTACATCCCATGGCTCTTGTTTAAATCAAAGTTAATTAAAACTAGAAACAAGAGATTTGTAACAGATTTTTCTGTACCTACCCAAAACACAGGGAAGCAAGAGCTCATTTTCACATCTTTTACTGAGAAAAAGTAACAGCACTTGACTTGCATTGAGAGCTCCCATGAATCTGTATATGCTATTGCAGAAGAAGGAATTGTTTATAAGACAGTGAAGAGACAAAACTTGTGCCTAAGTAGTTTTTTAGTACAGTTTTGTACTGAGATTCTCAAAATTTGGGTAGTTAAAGATTTATTGTCAAGTATGTAACTGTCTAGATTACCAAGAGATTATCATTCTGTCCCAGTCTTTTTGATTCTTCTTTTTTTTTCTTCTGGATACATTCTATGACTTAAATTTCCATTAAATGCTGTTAGTATCAGGGGACTGGTAGCAGTTACTCAGATGCATATGCACTGAGATTGTACTCACTCACTCACATCAGGTAAGATTTAAAACCCCTTCTCATACTTTAATCACTGTGGTTTTGACTTTCAGACTTGTCAGAAATGAAATGATTGGGACAACTGACTTTTGAAAGTTACACTACAACTTTGCTATCAGTTTCAGGGAAAAGCTTTTTAAAATGTTTTTAAACTGCTTTTAGCCTTACCTTCTCCCAAAATTCTGCTTCCTCTCATACTCCAAACTAGCTTCATCTTTCTTCACCTACAGTTTTAACATTGTCTTAGGCAAAAGACAAAAAAATATATTAGAACAGTTAGACACCAATCTCTCACATTTAAAGCACTACAATTTTTTTACTTTTGATCCCACTTGTAATGAAAAACCCATTACATCCATTTTATACAACAGATTGCCAAAGTTTTGTGCATCCTATGGGGGTTATTTGATATAATATTTTATCCCCAAATAATTTAAAAATTTCTACAATTCTTTAGTCTCATACTGCAACATTCATACATGAGAAAAAAAATGCATACCTCTGCTTTTCTAGTTTTAATCAGCTTTGCAAGGATTTTTGCCTTATATTGTATTTCACTCCCACAGGCATAAATCCTGTCCTAACAACACAGTGTTGCTGTATGCTATCAATTTTCTGAGCAGAATAGGTTCTCTGAAACTAGGAGTCTTTTGTCAAATTTTCTCTTAGTACCTGAAGTATCAGTTTTAATTCTGGAAACTCTTAGAGAAGTGTATTTAATGTTATGCACAAATACAATGCTGTGCTTATGCATAAACACTTTTGTGCTCTGGTTGAGCTTTGCCACAAAACTTTATTCCAGAGCTGTCTGTCAGGTGTATTATATAACTGCTCTATATTAATTATTAAATCCATTATTATTTGAAGTAATTATAGTTTAATGGCTGTAGCTTTCCATTGCAGGCTTTTTCTCTTAATGCTAGTCTGCTTCCTGTAGCTATTCAAACTCCAGATGAAGAAATAAAAGGAAAAATAAATCAGATTTTAAAATGAAACCACACAATGATGACATATACCGTATTTTAAGAAAATGTTCAAAGCAATCATTAAAGATAAAATCAATGGGTTTCACTTTAAAACTGTTCTTTGTGTCTTAGAAAGTCATCTACAGCAATTTCTCGACGTGTAGTAAAACATGTTGTTCCTAATTAGTGCTCAAAGGAAATCACTGTTGGATCTTTCTCCTCCTTTTTTAATTTTTTTCCAGTATTTAGTACAAAGAGATTACTCAAAACAGATTAAAACAAATGGAGGTTTGCTGAAGCAGCAGAAAAAAGGAGTTATTCCTCTGGAACTTTACTTTCAACCAGTTCCAGTTGGAGTGGTTTCTTTGTCTTGAGCATAGGATCAGCTCACAAAACCCCCAAATCTTACCAAACCAAAATAGTTTTCTTAATGAGTTTTCTTTCGCAAAGATTATTATTTTTGAAGGGATTTTCCCTTCAAAAGTCCTTCAAACTTCCCCTTGTAACTTTTAACATCTTTAGATTTTAAAATGAAAAATAATGAAATAGTAGTGGTGGTAAATTTTGTAATTCAAGACTAGATTTCATCCTACTAAAATGAACTCGTAGGATACGGTGGAAGTCAAACAACTCTATCAATATGAAAGGTGTGGATCAGTGTGGGATAAATTCTGAATTGGCCATTATCTTATGTTTCAAAACTGCTTTGGTCTCATGCTGATGTACAATTAACTTATGTTTACATAAAAAATTGAAAAAGCATACAATGGAAATTTATAAAGTGAGATATATGCTTGTAGGGGTCTGTGGGGCAGGACTGCTGCACAAAACATTTCAAATGCTATTGTTTGAAACCCCACCACAGAAGCCTCTCGTGAGTGGGTTCCACCTTCTGGATCTGTCTCTTAGAGCCTGTGAGAACTGAGTGGGGCATGGTCATGTTTTCTCCTCTTCCAGAGCTTGAGGTCGTGGGGCTTCACAGCCTCACCACCTGTACCCCTCAGCCAGTGCCCCAGGCTCTGGGTCTCTCACACATCTTTCATTCTCACAGCATCCCTCCTCCTGGTGAGTAACCCAAACTTTCCAAACTTCTCAGGTGGCCTCATGGGGACAGACAAGAAAGAGAGATTTTGAAGAGGAATTTCCCAGCAGCCATGACTATTTGTAAAATGCATCTTTACCCATGGCAGGGGGCTGGAACTAGATGATCTTTAAGAACCCTTCCTATTATTCTAAAACACTGAAATTTGCAGCCAGGCACACACTTTCCTCACTCAAAGAATCATGCAGTTCTTGGGTTAGACAGGCATCCTGGCATTGTGTAACACTGCTGGTTCTCTGACTCCCTAGAGTGCAGTCCCTAATTGTAGCAGTGACAAGCCTGTCCCTTATGAGAACAGAGCGTGCCTCCCTGAGGACAGGGAAATCCAATCTGTGATCCCATGAGACTTTTGCATGGGGAGCTGACTGTCAGGGGAAGGCTAGAGCTGGAAAATCTCAAAGTCTCTGGCTTTTGATGGCTCTTTGAGTGACAGCTGTCTTGTTCATCGCTGCAGCAGAAACTGAAACAGTGATCTAGGGGGGATATTGCTACTTGGGGGCCTTTGTAGGCTTCCCTATATCTCAGTAAGTGATCACTTGTAGTTGCAGGTTACAGCACAAGTGGACTTTTTGTTGCTCTGAAGTTTTTCCTGAATTATTCCCCTACAAGTCCTGAGTAAAGTATTTGGGATAAACCAGTCTGGATAACTCAAAACTGCCTTTCTTGTACAGGATAAAAACTTTGGCAGCTACTGTACAAATCATAAGACAGGAAAGAGCATAGAATTTGCAGTTTTGTATGAATGTGTTCAGCACTGCCTCAACTCCCTTATTTTGTATCTTAGGATGAGGACAGTGGGAATTCTGCCTTTGGGTTTGACCCTGAATCATGAAGAATGCTCTTCTTGAGCTGCAGTGTTTTCACAGGCCACCTGGTGTAATGGCAAGAATGGTTATTCAAGGACATAATGAGTAGTGAGATCTAACACGCATAATATGCACAGCAGCTGCTGCTCTCCTGCATTTTCAGGCTTGGTAACTGTGAAACTACAACCTTTAAATAACACCCTCTTAACTCTGTAAAACTTTAAGGATGCAGTACATAAGGAAGAAGGCAGAGCATCTTGGTTTAGGGCCTCTCAGCTGGAGCAGAGCAGGCACAGCCTATGGGAGGCTGCTCAGCATGTGCTGAGCCTCCCTTTGCTGGGGAGGGGAACACAGCCCTGACACAAGGCTGTGTGGAGGGAAGGCTCCAATTATATAATCATAGGTATGCATCCAAATGGGCCAAAATGGAGTTTATGTTTCTCCCCAATATGGTGTGGGATCACCAGAAAGCAGACATGCCTTGCTAAGTGAAGGGAAAACAGCCTTGCTGGGGGGTGTGATTGTGGCGTGATCCTTTGGTCAAGCACACATCATCTGCTCTGGGAGACATTTTTATTTCTGTCATGTTGTGCACTTCAGTTTGGTTATCATTTAAGTTAGCAAGGGCTAACCAGCCCTCACAGAGAGAAGTGCATCATGCAGCTCCTCCTGTATGTCTGAGCAGCCACTGAAAACAGTGGCAGAGACTTAGCAGCCATGGGCAGGGCAGCTACAGCTGTCCACACACCAGGGCTGCTGTCAAACTGTTGTGCTGTGCATCACCACACTGGCAACAAAAGCCTCTCTGGGAAAAGGTAACCACATCAGGCTTTTAAGTAACTGATGTGGATTTTTAAATTTGTTTTTTCTACTGCAAAAAATAATTGATATTGCACGTTGAATTTAGAATTTTAGTTACATAAGTAATAGGCTTAGGTAGTTGTAGCAAAACATTTCTTTTGGGTATGCACAAGAAAATCAAATGAAATGCTAGAATATTAAGCATACCAGAGGAGGAAAAGGTCACCTTGATGTCCTTTCTCATTCAATCAGAGTATGTAGCTGGGCTGGCGTCAGGGTCATCCAGGTCCCTGGGGACCCTGTCTTTCCTGTCAGGATATCTTCTATCACATCATCTGTCATGTTCATATGGAAAGCTTAAGTGCTGAGCTAGCAGATGGAAACTGGGATTATTAGGTCACTGTCTTGGGTGTCTTGATTTTTAAGTTGCATGTGTACTTTACCCTGGTAAGTCAGAAAAGACTGACAGCAGTGCTATCCCAGTTTTTTCTTCCCTAAATGACACTGCTTGGTGGATTTGATTTAAATTCATTAGTAACTTTTGGCGTGACTGAAAAAAAAGAAATCTGGTAATTTCATAATGATTCAAATCTTTCTTTTGCCAGACTATCCTGATAGCGCACACTGTGCCTATTCAGACTGAGTTTTCAGGACACCAGGGACATAATAATTGCATTTATTCCCCTTGGATAAAAGATGTGGATACACTAATGCTCTGTCATCTTGGGTTTCTTTGGAAACACCAGAGATTTTGAAATATGTGCAGCACTGCACTCCTGTGGTTTGCTGGCCCTTACCTTTGAATGAGTGCCGTGTCATGGTGTATTTTGAATTCTGCCTCACAGCCTCTGACATTTCAGTGCTCTGAAATCAAGCTCAGGAGGCAAGAGAACCTGGCCACTGCCTCTCTCACTGCCACCTCCACACCCTGCACGGTCCCGCCTTCAGTTCTCCCTCTCCCAGAGAGACTCTGACAGATGGAGCTGCTGCTGGGCCCTGGGCTGCTGCCAGGGGGGTTCTCTGCACATCAGTGGTATCCATGTCCAAACCTGTCACTGCCTGGATGGCCTTTCCAACCTGGGAAGCTCCTGGGAGTTCTCCTGGGAAGTCAGCCCAGGCTTGCATAGGCTGATTCGCTCACACACTCCTGCAGAAAATGGACCAGTGTATGACACAACAAGTAACGAAATTGAGTTATCGTTTATTAATAGAGCAAATGTCTCTTCTCATGATTTCTGCCTGTAGTTTTATATGTACAATGTTATTTCCCACTGTAAATTCTGAGTCAAGAAAAGCCTGCTGGGTTTGGACTCTGCCAGCAAGTAACTCAGAATGATAAATGGTATAAATATAAATTTTTGTAGACCAGGCTGCATTTAGATAAATATTAATATTAATATTAAATAAGACATGTATAATTACATCATTTGACTTTAAAGAATAATTTATTTTGGCAAATAAACTCCCAGAATGATGAGGATTTGCATTCTCTGAAAACTTAATCAAATATATAAAAGAGAATGAACAGCAGAACAACCCTTGGCTAGACTAAGATATTGCAGTTATTGCATATCCATGTATCCTAGAATATAATCATTCCATATTCACTTGAAAATATATTTTTATCTTTTAATTTACTTAGTAGAGTTTATTCAAATTACTGACATACATTTCTGGTTATACATTGTGTTATCAGTCAAGATTTTATGCTACAATTATTAAATCCAAGAAAAAGTGTGATCTCATGTGCAGGAACCTCATTTCAAACTATCAAGGACTTTATTAAGCATCCTAAGAAACAGGAACTTCTATTCAGAGGAATTAGTGTAAGCTCTGTTCATTTGCTTCAGCACAACTGTTGTTATGCTTCATGGATGCATAACATCCTTCATTTCTTTATATTTGGTTATACCTTTGTCAGTTCCCTGAATGAAAGCTATAATGATGGTGTTGATTCACATTTAAAGAAATAATTGTTTTAAACATAGTCTTTATTTTTTATTTCATTATATAGCTCTTTCTTTGATACTTAATATATAAATATCTAATATTTGTAGGTGTTAAATCCATATGAACTATACTACTAAATTTCTATTCAGAGCTAGAAGTCAGTCTAAAAAACCGAGTAAGAGACAGAAGTATAATAAGGAAGGTGAAAACAAAGTTTAAAAAGAATCAGTAAAAATAATTTTTGGAAGCTCATAAAAATGCAAATTCTTCATATTTTTATAGAAGAATCTTCTTGGACAGCAAAATTACTAGATCCTTTTATGAATTCAGGTTATTTAATTATATTTTATGTGCTACTTTCTTCCTTTGTTCTTTTAACAAAATACTATTACTAACATAGTGAAATACACCCAGGGTTAAGACTCCTTAGCTTTTATCCTGACTCTAAGGATGCCCTGTTTGGCCTTTGTGTGATCTGACCTTTCTGTCTGTTTTGCTTTATGGATGACTGAAAGATTTATGGCCACAGGACTGGCTCTGAGGAGTAATTATCACTTGTTATATATACTGCTTTCATAACTCATGATTTCCTGTGTGCTGTGTCTATATGTTTCCAAAGCAATGCAATCTAGGATTTCATAAATAAAATACATAAATAAAACTTTAAATGAAGGAAATTGCTATGCTGCAGTTGGAGATGGAAGCAGCATTTCTTAGGGCAAAACAAATTTTAAAACTAATTACAAGGGTAAAAACTGTCACAATTCAAATCCTTGCAAAGGTAACATGTTTTTCTTCCTTGAGTCTTTCTTTTCTGGCAGCTTCTGCTGAAGAATAATCTTCTATCTGACCTGACATTTTCTTCCTTATTTGAACTGTGATTCTTAACCTCAGCATTTTTGTCTTTAAACAAAGAAATGGTTGCCTGCAAGTGAATGAAAAAGGTTTTGCTCATTCATTATTTATAAGCTTCTATTGTGATTCTTTTTTTTAATTGGAAACTTTCAACTGGTGTTGGTTATTGCTGATATGTGATAAGGATAATTGAAAAGCTTCTCAGTCCTGTCTGACAAGGATACATTATGAAAGTTAAGATTGCATTAATTTGCTAAGACTTTCTACATGATCCACAACATGAAATGTTTCAGTATTTATTCTGAAGGAAATTAGCTTTTCTGACACTTAGCTTCATTCATTATTGTAAAGGCATTTGAGACAGCATTTCCAGTTATTTGGTAGATTGTTGTTTCATGAAACAGCTTTCAAAACCAGTGAGACAGGTAGGGCAGGTTAGCAGAGACTTTGCAGGCAATTTGCACAGGATTTATTGAAACATGGGAAATGTTCTCAGCTTTGGCATCAGTTTTCAGCCTCCAGCTTAAGTTTTTCACTGTTTGTGTTTGGCCAGTCTTCTTTCCCCATGACTTGCTCTCTGAACACTCTTGGCCACAGGATTGCTGTCGCTCAGTGCAGCACATCATCTCTTCAGGAGCTTTCCCAGGAGGCAATGGAGGGAATGAGAAAGAAGACCTAAGACCCGTCAGTGACAAGTGATTGCTAGATGACTGGCAGTGTAAAGTGTTAAAGAAAAGCATTCACTCTTTAAAAGAGAGTGTGAGCAGAAGCTAAATTGGAGAGAGACAAGCCTCAGGACACCATAATGTAATGTGTCAGAGCACCCTTCACTCGCCGCACTGAACGTATTGCCAGGAGCTTGCTAATGGTGAGCTTTAAGACAAGTCAGGTGTGTCTTTGAAAGTGTGAGTACTTGTGCAGTGGATGATTTTTCATTCATATCTAGGAGACTGAGTTGAAATTTGAGATTAAAATCTGTAGTGGTTTAACCCCAGTCAGCAGCCAAACCCTACAGAGCCACTTGGTCACTTGTCCACCAGCAGGACTGGGAGAGAATTGGCAGAGTAAAAGCATAGAACTCAGGGGTTGACACAAAGACAAGACACTTTAGTAGGAAAAGCAGAAGCCATGCACACAAGCAAAGCAAAACAAGGAATTCATTCACTGCTTCCAGTGGGTAGGCAGCTGCTCAGCCATTTCCAGGAGAGCACAACCCCATCACACGTAAAGTTTACTTGGGAAGGCACATGCTGTCATTTCATTCTCTCCTTTTTCCTTCTTCCCCCACTTTCTATCCTGAGCATGATGCCATATGGCCTGGAATATCCCAGGTTTGAGATCACCTCTCCCACCTGTGTTTCACCCCAATCTCCCATGTACCTCCAGCCCCTTGCCAGGTGTCAGCATGAAAAACAGAAAGGTCTTGACTCTGTATAAGCCCTGCTCAGCAAGAACAAAACCATCTCTATATTATCAACTCTGTGTCCAGCAGAAATCCAGAACACAGCCCTGTATTAGCCACTGTGAAGAAAATTAACTTTGCCCCTGCTGAAATCACCAGAAAATCTTTCCAAATTTTAGAGCCATCCTCTTCAGTTATTTCAGGTGCATATGGACCATCCTTAGTTTTCACCTGTTGGCAAATTCTTCCAAAATTCTTCTGAGATCTGATGACTAAGTATTCCCTATAGCTGCCAGCAGTCCTGTTGAGCTCTGATGCATGAATAAGGAGTAATGCTCAGAAACTAAATGGTTCTGTTGTAGGACAAGGTTTAATAATATTGGTTCTTGAGACAGGCTGCTGAGTGCTGATTATGCAGCAAGATTTTCTAAAAGGCTAAGCATCTAATCACTCCCACTGAATTAGGAGGGTTAAGCAAAAGGGGCATCTGGAAGGCAGTGGGAGAAGGGATTGTTAAACAGGAAAGTTTAAGGGAGTACAGTGATCATTAACTGTGGGAATGAGTAGGAGAGGTTATATAAAAAATTTTGAAAATCTTTTCAAGGAGGAGTCATTGGGGCAGCACCTTTTTCAGAATAAACTAAGACCTAGGTACGTTTTAGTAGCAGTAGTACTTTTGAAGGAACAGGAAAATAATATTAGATATAGCTTCCAGCTATATGTAATATCATTTTTCTGCTGCTTCTAAATCAAGCACAGCTTGTGTCCTCTAGATGAGAAACTTCTGTGACCCTTAGTTTTCTGGAGAATAGTCCATGCTAAGTTTATTAAATTTACTTTAAAATTTACTTCATATTTGTTGGAAATTGAATACTCATCACTCGCTCATATTTCTCTTTGTGGTTTGCATGGAATTCTGAGCTTATAAAGAGCTGCAGTGACATAACAGTGTTCTTAGTTGTGTCAGGCTATGTTAAGCTATGATGAGCTTTGAAATCCTTAATCTTCATTTGGAGCCATGTGGTTTAGGCGGTGCAATGATGTTAGGACAAACATGTAATTTGGCTTCATTGTAGCACAGACATAGTTTTTGCTTGAGTATATCCAAGCAGACGTACAGAAGTTAATGAATGGATATGAGCATCGACATACATATCTTTGAAACTTTTTAGGATATGGTGGTTTTTCAGAGGGGCCTTTATAAGCATAAAGTGTACTGGTGCTTATACTGATATAAACATTTTTGTGTTGGCTTAACTGCATCACCCTGAGAGTTATTTGCAGTCAGACTGACATAACTGAGGATGCTATTAGCTTAGTTATTAGTTAGCTAAGATATTAGCTTAACAATGAGGGTGTTATTAGATGCGGTGTCATTGAAAGCTAGACAGCATTGTCTACATAGAAGAAAATAAAGGAAATCCATCTGTCCCATCTCTTATGCATTGCAAGTGCATTTCTCTCATCCTTAAACACTTTCAGTAGGAACTGTCTTCATGAGGTGTGAATAAGTACACTTACAAAAATGTGGTGAAAATAGAAATTATGACATATAGTGAAAGGAACTGAAACTAAGAATAGTCTCATCTGGAAATTCTCAGTGTAAGTGGATAACAGTCAAACTGACAATCATAATACTGCTGTGCATTTTGGTAAATTTGTTTCATTCAGCTGACATCAGTTGCAGGATTTTTTTTTTGCTTTTATTCAACAAGAACATGTAACTACCTGATATGCTCTTGAAAATCCTCTGTACTAACTTTGTGAAATGTGAGCTAATTAATTAAGTGATAGTGAGTCAATTTGTGTGGAGTTGCTTAAAGTGGGCTATAAAATTCTGTAATAAAATATGTAGAGAAAAACATTTCAATATACCTGTAAGAATATCTCATTCTTTGTTGGCAGAAGGCTTTCATCTTGACCATTTAAGTAATCTATTCTGTAGCAATTAATTAACAATAAGCGTTGTTTATAATTCCATGAGAATTGTAGGCATAATTTACAGTCACATTTTTCTGGGCCAGTTTTATCTGGGTTGGTTAGTTTTTATGCTTTCCTGTCCCTCTGTGAAAGAACAGCTTCAGATTAAAGTTCTGAAATTTCTCCACTTCTGTCATGGTACTGACAAACATTATCTCACAACCACAGTACATTTTCCCTCATATTTTTTTTCTGCATTCTACTGTGAACTTCAATACAATATCTCTATTAGGATTACAGAAAGATCTAGTTAAAAATAATAGAAGCACTAGAAAAGGAAGCCAACATCATATTCTGAATATTCTGAAAAGCACTTTGTTGGTGTTTCTTTGAAGGAGTTCTACTCTCTCCTGTCCTTTTGTTGTTAACTCTCAGAGGTCTGACAGATATGAGCTACATTATACAAATACTGTACTAACTTTAATAATTCAGAATTTCTAAAGGCAACTGAAGGAAATGGCGCATGGAAAAGTGAGTCTGCAGTCCCATCTTTAGCTGTATTGACTTGTGCAAGAGAGAAGAGAACCACAGTCCTGCCTTCTTGCTTCCTTTAATTAATATTTGGAAGTGGCTTTGTCATTGACCAGCATGTTTGCTTGAGGATCTGAAAAGCCAGCAGCTGTAGTTGTCCTTGCTGGGAGAAAAAGGATCACAAGAAGCCTTTTTGTGTCTTCCCCTCAGCACCCCTGTAATCACACCATAAAACAGATAGTATATCCTTCCTCTCAATAAAAGTACATTTTATTTCTCTCACGGACTAATTTCCACAGGTGTCACTGCTTTAGGATATCAAATATCTTTATGGCTCTTCTTGACTTCAATAAAGTGTGACATGTCCTCTATGAACTGTCCTTTCCTGTTGGTAAGGGACAAGGTATTGATCATGTGGTTTCCTGGTAGTAAATATTGGGTTTCCTGGTAGTAAATATTGGGGTTTTTAAACTCATTCTTGGGTTTCTAAGTCCAAAAATCGTGCCCTTCAGGCTGCTGTGGATGGCTGTTCTCTAAATACTGAGGTCCATTCCTACAAGGGTTGGCTCCTGGTACCCAGGCTAGCTAGTTATAGGACAGGCACATTCTCAGCGTTACTTCACCTGTGAAGGAAACCATGTAAGAATTTATAAGTGCTGAAAAGAAATGGCATCATCTGTCACATGAAATAATCACATAAAAAGTTCCTTAATTTCAGTACTGTAATCAAACATGGGTTTTGTACATGTTTCTGTACATGTTTCATGTTCTGTTATGTACTTCCTACATCTCATCTAGTCCCAGTAAATTCTCCATACACAAATTATTGCCGAGCAATTACTCATTTCCCTTCTCATCAGAGCTATGAGGCTTCAGCCTGTTGCTATGATGCTGGGGCTAGACCAACACCAAGGTTATGTGTCATCCCCTTTTGCTGTCAGGAGTTGTGGTGGAATATCTGGTATCTAATATTCCCACCATTTTACAATATGCATCCTGATGTTTTTCTCTCTTTACTCTAGGTTGTGTTTTGATGTTTTAGATCTACAGGTAACAGCTGTCATGCTGCAAATACAAATGGAAGTAGATTGGTTCTGGTTTTCGCATTAACCATTTTAGCTTTTAGATGACTACTGGGAATATTTTATTTGTCAAAAATCGATTAGTTTATCTATTTCACAGTGAATGGTCAGTCTGTGACAGAAATTGTAAATTTATCTTCACTTCTAAAGTATGTGATGCCATGTGGATGGGCTTTGCCCAACTGCTGCTGGACACCAGGGGATTTTGCTTTAACTCCAAACTGGTTTTAGGTCCATCCAAGTGGATCATAGTCATGGGAAAGGCAAATAAGTCTTCAGAACTGCCAACTCCAGCTCTTGATGGGTGTGCAGTAAAAGCCTAGGACCCTCTGTCGGATTTGCAGCCCAGTCTACAGCTTCTTGTAGATAATTTTAAAAATATAACAATAGATATAGCAACATAACAATAAAAATAGTAGTTTGTGTTAAGGAAATTTTGCCTCCTGTGAGCTCTCAGATAATTGTGTTAGTCAGACTGTAGATTTTACTAACATGGAACTAGATGCTCTATTCAGCAGAGCTGAACAGGCAAAATCACTTTGAGTGAGAAAGGAGAAAAGGTTAATGTGAAGCTGTTGGGTGAAATAGTCTTTCCAAATTTGCCATCTAGCTCAAGATCATCAGCTCCCAAAATCAGTGTCACAAATAGGGTCGTGAGCTCGGAATTTAAATGTAAATTGGGTTGTGCATGCCCAGACAGAGAGGCCTGCAAGGAAATTTTTGTCTCTGCTGAGCCAGCTCTTCAGAGAAATCTTTAGCCAGTGGTTAAATCTTTAGCCTGGGGTTTGTAAGTCTCATCAAAATGTAAAAGTTTTAGTGTAAAAATGATAATTCAGTAAGCTCTTGCCCTTGAAAACCATACCAAAAGCTCAACAAAAATAACAGAAAATAATTGATGCCAGACGTTATCAAAAGTGTGGGATAAATGCATGTCAGAGATCCAGGTAGAGTGGCCAAGGCAGCAAACAAACAAATTCCTCTATCTGCATACTCCGTTCTGTCAGGTACAAGAAGGCCATAGATGTGATGGCAGTCCCAAAATACCAGATGAGACTAACTGTAAAATTTTAACTCAAGTGCGCGTTGGCTTTAATTATATAACAGAGTGTGTTTTGCAGTCAGGGCACTAATGAGTTGCTAATTCTCACTCAGAGTAAGAGATTTGATTCCCAGCATATCTGCTAACTGGCCAGCCTGCTCCACACTGGCTGGAGCCTGCCACCATGACTCTCCTGGGAAATACTTCACAGAGAAAGATGTCCTAGTTGTTTAAATGGAAGGGGAATGTGTGATTTAGCTGTGTGTGTTCTCCCAGTAAAAATGTCCTGCATAGTGTGAGCCAGTAAGAAACTCTGTGATCTTTAAGCTCGAGATGACTGTGTCCAATAGAAATTTCCTGATTATGTAAATGAGTTCTTAAAAATGCTTTACATTTCTTTCAAGTACCAGAAATGTTTCTTTTAATGATGTTAGCTGTCTGGCATTCTGATTTAATTATTCATGCCTTATTCTTTCATATTTCTTTTCCTTTTGACACACTGTCAAAAAAGAAAAAATCAGTTAAATAGTTGAGAGCATGTGAACTGCCATAAACAATCACTCTTGTTTGTTTCTCTGCAGAACAAAAAGAAGTAAAGGTGGGAGAATACAATGCTGTGGATGACACATTGGTAATAATCAACAACAGCATCAGGTTCCAAGGTAGGAAACAAAACTGGAAAGAGGTACCGGAGTGATACAGATAGCTGTATGTAGTTTGTAAGACTATGTGTTCTTAAAAAAAAGCTGTTTTAGGATTTTTAATATCAAATGTGTGACACTGTAGAAAGTAAAAGAGAAAAAATACTTAAAAAATAGAATTCTGAAAAGAAAATTGCAGTGCTTTGATATTGTATACTTGGTTTTAATCCCAATGATAGGGCAAAATCAAATTTGTATGTGTGCACAAATGATCTTTGATATTTCAAGAAGCAGGTTCTTCACCAATAAATAATGTTCTGTTTCATCCCCATTTCCCACTCCCACAGCTCATCTCACCTGAGGGCTGCTCTCATGTTCTGTGTTTACAGATGTGAGGAGGAGGTAGTTGTTTTTCTTTGGGAGGTGCCTGTTAGGTAGCTAGAAAATAGGTTTTCAAATTACCAAGGCTGGCTTTAACATGGCCCATGGGAAACAGGGCCAGAGAGGGTTTTCAGACCAGCAGCACTCTGAAGCTCCACAGCAGGCATATAGCATTTCTTGCTGTATCTCCCTGCCATTTTTTTATCCCATGCTGCTCCAATATAACATGGGGACTTTCTTGGCCCTCAAACAGCTGGAGTGCAAGCATACCCATGGTTTTAAGAACCCGTGGTCATGGCAGCCAGGTGTGAGCTGAAATGAATTTTAATGGTGTCTCCTGATGAATATAGGCATATACATTATTTTCAAAACTAAATTTTAAGATTTAATCTTAAGCTCTGCTATGGTACGGTTAAGTGAGAGAAAGTGAAGTTGGGTTTGTGAGTTCTGTGTGGTTTTCCCCTGGGATTGGTGAGGTGGATGATCATCAAGCTGTTGTACTGTTGTACTCTACTACACCTTCCTCCACTGCCCCAACACCCAAGGTTTGCATGAGCACAGGTGGAGTTTCACTGCAGTGATCTAATTCATGGCTGTTTGTCCATCTCCTGGAGCTGTCCACCCTTCCTTTTGATCTCCCTTGCTGGACTTAAAAGAGCACAGATACACAAACTTCTCTCACATCTCTGGGGAATGAGGCTTTAGGAATGAAGAGTGCAGAATTTTTCCCCCCTGCCAAAGTCTGGAAGCAGCAGATTATTTTTGCCACAAGGAGGAACTAATGATGTGGTTTAATATTGATTCAGTCTATTAATTTCCAGAGAATATATGTAGTATGAATCAAGTTACAGGAGAGAGCATTTGTTCATAACTTTTTGCCTTTACAGACTGTACATGATGGGAAAAAGTCTCTGTACAGTCTTTTTTCAGGACAAGACTGCTAAGTCTTCTTCTGACCACTTCTGAAGGTGGTCTTTCCACCCATAACCTGTTTTATGGTATTCTTAAGATGTATTATGTGACTCACAGTGAATCTTTTCCTTTGACTCATCTTAGCTTTTCATTGAGACAGCTGGATATTCAATGTGGAAGACACTGACTTCCAGTCAGTGGAAGCCTAGAAGCTTTAAGTATTTAAAATAGAGAGTAGTAAAAATGTTCCTGTTTAAACCATTGCACAAAATTCCACACCAACAGGATTGAGTGGCTAGTGCACAAACAAGTAAATAAATTTTGTTGACTCACTGTATGTTTATATTTAATAAATACAAATCATCAACATATTCTGTAGAGTGTAGAAAGAGTAGGGTGAGGCTTAATTTTTTTTAGTGTTAGTTCTTTTAAATCAGGCATGTATTTTATTGGCTTTTTTGGCTTGTTACTTGTCTAATTTTATGAATTTCCATGGACTGTAAATACATGCAATGTGGAGGGAAAGAGGAAAATCTCAGGTACTTTTCTCCAACATTAAATCAACAAATGGACCCTTAACTGTGACTTTTTTGTAAGCATCTAAAGGAATTTTTTTTTCTGAAAAGTTGGGCATAAAGGTGAAAGGATAGCAAGTTTCCATGGTCTGAATCCTTTCAACTTAACTCTTAAAGGTAAAGCTATTTAATTGTGTAAATCTTTGAATATTCTTTTAGGTGCAAGGCAGAAGAGTGAATGTAAAATTTAGCCATGGCAGCTGCTAGTCAGGTGCTCACAGTTCCACTTCTGCAGCCGTGCTGTGAAAGGAGCTGCTCAGCCCTGCGGCCCTTGCAGCCCCATCAGAGATCTGATGCAAAAGAAGAGGCTCAGGAGCTGTAGAGCACACAAATCTGTTTCTGAAGGAAGACAGTGATGCAAAAGGCCTTTTGCCAATCTCCTGCACCAAGGAAAAAATTAGTAAGCAGGTGAAATGGAGTGTGGGAAGTCAGAGATGCAGAGCTTTATTGCAGTTGTCGGAAAGTGATTCTCCTCATTAAACCAAGAAGCCTTTAATTAGTTGGAGCTGAATGTCAATGAATTACACAGCTTTAAACATAGTTTTTAAGTTCAGACATACAAATCCACATCTGCAAAGTGGATCTGTCTCTATAAAACTTTTGCTATCCATTTTCCCATATTGCTCCCTTCTATAGATTCCTGAGGGCACCAACAACTCTCCCTTCCCTCCTCCCAGAGCTTCCCCCACAATGCCCACAGCCCAGGACCACATTTTAGCCCCAAGGCCATCAATCCCTGTCCCAGTGATGCTACAGTAAGGCTTATCTCCAGACAGGCTGTTAGAATTTGCTCTGACAACAACAGTGAGCACAGAAATGATGCTTTCTGTTTTCTACTCATTGCTCTGTCAATTGTTTCAAAAAAGCATAACCTCCTGGTAAAATTTGCGCTCAAAGTATGCATTTTAGTGTTTATTTACTTTAAAATGAGGCTAGTTAGCATGTATGTGGTTGTGCACTGGGGTATGGTTGTGTCTCTTCTTCCAAAGAGGATATCTACCTGCCCCAGAAATGCAAATCTTCGTGTCAATCAATGTGACTAACATATGTCTGTCAAAGTCAATGATTTCATCAGCTACTGATGTGGTTCATGGTTGCTAAGTGTGCTAACTCAAGGTATTGCACTTAGGTGAGGCAAAGATTCTTGTAGGAATTCTACATCTGGTTGAGCTTTAGCCTTTTTTTCTTCATGCAATTCTAGGAGTCGAGCCTCCAAAGGACAAAACAATTATACAAGAGGAGCTGCGCAAAATCTCCCTGCCTCTCTACAGCATCCTCTCTGCCCTCACCATCCTAGGAATGATCATGGCCAGCGCTTTCTTGTTCTTTAACATCAAAAACAGAAATCAGAAGTAAGACATTCATGTTATTTCTATCACAAATTCTTTCGTATTTAATGCTGTGTTTGTAGAACCAGTCATGTAAATATATCTATCTACATATACATGTAAGGAAAATGTGAAACTGCGGAAAGGTGGTATTTTAGAACTATTTAATTGAAATCACTGGCTAATATACTCGCATTGAAACAGACTGTATTTAAATTCTTTTATACTTTCTGAAAAGTGTAATTTACTATTTAATGTTTGACTGTCTGCTAATAACATTAACCTTAGCTAATTAATCCATCAGTAAAAGAGGAGGTCTTTTTACTAAGCATTCAAAAACCTGAAACAATGCTAAATTATATAAAACAGCAAATACTGTGCATGCCTTTAGATTTCATGGAATTCTAGAAGAGTTGTCTCTTTGCCTGGTTGCAAAAAGCTCTTCTTTATTGCTGTAGCAGCCTAGCAGTAACATTTTCCTCTTTAATGCACTATCACCTTTTGTCCATAGACTAATAAAGATGTCCAGTCCCTACATGAACAACCTTATTATCCTTGGAGGGATGCTTTCTTATGCATCTATTTTTCTTTTTGGTCTTGATGGATCCTTCGTCTCCGAAAAGACATTTGAGACACTTTGCACAGTAAGTAATTCCATATATCCTAGTTCAATTCGTGTTGAATTCAGTCTTACAGGAAACAGAAAATACAAATGGAAAAGTTCAGTGGTTGGATGTGTCATTCCATTAAATCACTGATTCTTGTAGCTCTTTCCTGGGATATTATTTGGGACCAAATTCTGAAACATGTACAAAGCTTCATTATGGTGGTGGTTGTGGTAGTTCTTATTGTTGTTGTTCTTATTGTTACTGTTTTTTTATGGAAAATCTCAAATGCATTAGGGTTTAACCTCAGACTTACAGGGTAGATGTATATTCTTGTACTGAAATCATATCTAGAAAGATGATTTACTAAAGAAGATTTTTGTGTTTGTAGCAGGACAACTTGTAATATCTGTAAAGCTACTTCTTTATACATTCCATATTATTTTAAACTGCATGGCTGCTGCTTCTCTAGATCTCTTTAGTCAGTCTCTTTGGCCGATTCTCCAAAGATTTCTACTGCTATTTTCATGCTATGCTATAAATTCTTGCAAGCCCTGATCCATATAGAATACATTCTATTTAAATCAAAACAAGCAACTCTGAAACCAAATCAAATATGTCCACCTAGAAACTGGTCATAATTGTTTGATGTAATATGCAGTTATTCTGACTCACAGATGTCTTTTCAAAGAAAGGGATGGGATACTCCTTCCAGAAGCAGTACAAAACAGCATTTAAATTTATCCAATATCTTCTCAAAAAATTCTAAGACTGCTTGACCCGTTGCCTAAAATTATGACACTTACTGAGGAGTTGCCTTCACTGTCATTTTGATTCTTCTTCACATCTCTGGAAAGCTGCAATTCACAGCACCTGTTGTTTTTAAGAGTCTGAATTTCTGATGTCATGGCTAGCAAGAGAGGAATTTTACTTCAAGAGGAAAATTCAAAACATGAAAGTTGGGTACCTAAAGCTAGTTGATGCAAATACATCCCAATATGTCAGCTGAAGCCATCCATACTGATTAGAATTCTTATAGAAGTGAAACACTGTGTGATCTTTTTAGTTAGACCATTTCAAAACACTGGAGATTCCATAGCACATGCCAAGATGGACTAGAAGACATACTATGGGTGAACGTACAGGGAAAGTCTTACCTTCCCTAGCTGGGCCTGGACAGAGCTGTATTTCAGACACTTAAACTTTAGGAGCTTTAGCAAAGGAGACTTTAGGAAAACTTTAGGAAAGGAGAAGGAAAAAATATCCAGCCTTCCTACAGCTAGAGTTCTCATTCTCAGTACAGATAGTAGAAAGAGATGCTTTAAAGATTAAAAAAGGATGATCCTGTTGACCTCTCACAAACCAGTCTACAACTCTATGAATACAATGGGGCCAGCAGGAAGATGACAATCCATTTTTTATTCAGGAATTGCGTCCTTTTTCATGAAATAGCTTCTGATGGAGCAGAAGTGTCATTAGGAATTCACTGTTGATGTCAATCCCCATTCTTTTCTCATCCTTCATTGCAGAAGGATCTAGTGGCATGGGATGCAATTTTTTAGTCTTGTTATCTGCTCAATCTGGAGGGGCTTGTATCCAGAGCTCCTGAGTTCCCTGCCAGGCTGCAGGCCATTGTATGACTGGGCTACAACCCTTCTCTGGAAGCAGCCATGCACTGCTGAACAGAAGGAAAGTGGGAACCAGAGGTACTTATCAGCATCTAGCTGTTCTAGGAAACAGATTTCCAACCTAATGTAGCTATATAAGACTAAATAAGACTAAATTTGAGTCCTGTTTTACATGTGAAACAGCTCAGCCTTAACTCCGAAAAATGAACCAAATGTCCAAAATCCTGTGCCTCTGAGCTAGAACATTTCTTCTGATTTTTCTCTGCCTCTCAAAATGTAATCTCTGGTCTCATTTTCTAAATGCAACAAAATTTAACTGTGGTCTGCTTATTTTGTCAAATCCTATGTATCTCTTCCTTTTATTCCAATTTGTATCTGTAACATTATGTTGGGTCTGTGTGTCTGCCATAGAGGGGAGATCTTCACTTGAGTAAAACACTTACTTGACTTAGGTGAAAGGGGTGGGGGGGAATGCTGTGTCCTAAAGCCAAACTTTGATTAAGAAATATCACCTCATGCCTTAAGCAGAGATTTCATTTTTTTTGGTTTACATAGTTAAATGCTGTATAAACAGACCAGAGTCTGAGATTTCTTCTCAGTCTTGGCTTTCCACATTTTCAGACCAGTACGGAAGCATTTCTGATTGTGTTTTCCTGTGCATGGCTGCTGATGTATCTTATGAACCCCAGCTCTGTCAGCAATTAATACTACAGTCATAGATGCAACAAATCCTTCAGTGGCCACCCATTAGGAAGGTTTTTTCAACACCCTACTCATTAAAATGATTATTTTAAATTTTTTCTTTCAATTATATTCTTGTAAGTGGGATAGCCTATGCTTCTCTTAGATATCATCTCTACATGGCTCCCATTCACTGTGGCGATGCACTTTTATTGTATCTAGAAAACTCTGAATTAGTGCTGGGAAATTCATAAATATGAGAGGCAAACACACTTACCTGTTGAATAACTCTTGTCTCTCTCCTCCTCTCCTCAAAACATCCACCAACTGCTGGCCACAAAGTATACATTTGGCTCCATGAATATCCCTATTCCTGTGTGGGCAATATGCTTAGTGGTTTCATAAGGTCTGCTTATACTCACAACTGCTTATAGGATCAGGCCAGGACAAATCTCTCTTTCATCATCCATCTCCCTTGAAATGCATGATTTTTTTACTCATTCTAGCCATGAGAGATTAGTTTAAAATTCCCATTTTATTTCAGACTGTGGCTAAATCTCTAAAAAGAGCAGTTACAATTGAGAACAATCATAAAAAGCCAGTGAGGCAAGTCATAAGGGTGTAACAACAGTATCTCAGACACAGAAAAGAACCATATGTCAATGAAAGGAGATATTGGAAGGGAAGTAAAAGTTTTCATTCAAGTTTTATAAACACATGCAGAGCTATGAAGCTGTTGTTAGTGTTATCCCCTGTCTCAACCAAGTAATCACCCTCATTGTCCTCTTGTTTCAGAAGTGATGAGGTCTCACCAGAGTAGCAGTATATACACAATAGCCAGTGTCTTAATTGGATATGTTACATATGGTCTCTGTTTAATATTGTGAAAATTTTTGGCAAACTTATAGGAGGTTCTTAAAACTTCTGTGTTTACAAAGGTGTTCCTACCACGGCAAGGGGATTGCAAATAGGTTATCTTTAAGGTATTTTATGATCCAGGCCATTCTATCATTCTGTCCTCACAAATTCAGGAAACATAGTTTCCAGGTTGTAGGTCTTACATTCAATTCTGTTGGATTTGTTTCCTCTAGAGCACGTTATTTGTAGTGCTGTTTGGAGGGTGAAATGCTTTGCTACATCAGCTCATTTTTTACTTTTCAACAATTGATGCCTATATGTGGCATAAGCCTAATGCTGTAATATTCCAAGGACACTGACACATGACCCAAAATTACACCAGTAAAACCTGAAAGGTTCAGAGGATTTATTTGCTAAATTGCACTACCACTTTCCACTCTGTAAGGCACTGGGTGTAGGAGGAGGTGGTCTGTAAGTTATTATGCCGAAACATAGAAACAAGTGTTACATGTAGTTGAGAGTCAGTAAGCACTTTAAACATATAGTAAAATAATTTGCTGAATAAGGGTATTATATTAGTCTTTAAAATTATAAAATGTGGACTCTGTGACAGAGTGATATAGTGGATAATTGGTTCCTAAACACTCTCATTTTTATCTTGGTATGCCTATTTTCTATGGAAAGGTAATCAAGTATAATTAAATACATAATAATTCTGTGTTTTCACAGTAAAAACTCATAATAGCAAATGTAACATAATTTAGTTCCATGTCAGAATTAAAGATTAGGTATCATACTTTATAACGCAAATTACATGGAATTAGAATGATTCAGAGAAGCGAGTTCTGAGAAAGTGGTCAGTGTTTTACTGAACCATTAGATAGTGTCTTACTTAATAGCAACTTTATTGATTGCACAGAAAAAGAAATACAATATTTTATTACGTCCATATGTATGCCAAAGTACAAAGTATTTGAGAGAGAGAGAGAAGGAGAGTGATTTGTCTTTGTTTTTAATCTCAGAACCACTATGGTATCATAGGAAAAAAAAACCAAAAAAGTTAGAAGTAAGGATGTGAAATGAGATGTGATGCCAACTGGAAAAATGAAAGTAGTGGAAGCATATTTGAAAGCAGCCATTATATGGAAGAGAGAGACTCAAAATTAGCAATGCTAGTGACATATCCTATGAATAGAGTTTAAAGTGACATACTAAATAGAGATACTTAAAGTAGCGAGAATATTAGATAGGATCATAACGTTTAGACTTCTGTAATACACTCCGCTGAGAATTTCATGATTTACATTTAAGATGAGTAATGTCTTTCCAAGTTGGTACTGCTATTGAATAAAAAACTACTAGGTCCTGAGGACAACCACTGTCTTCTCTGTTATGCATCTTCCTCAAATAAGTAAATCTAATTATTAAGTTGGGGCTGAAGATGTTTAAAGTACTCTACGTTGTTCTCACCCATAGTGAGAAAAAAGGCCTCCTTCATTAGGTAGTAGTAGAGCAAACAGCTCTTCTCCTCAGTCTTGGTAGTCTGATGTGCAGCAGGACTTTCTCCTGGGCAGTGTGCTGCACTGGATCATTGCAGGGTTTGGGAAGGGGCAAATGATCTGTATTGAGTAATTGAATATAGGGTTCATGTTTGATAGGAAATACCTATTCTGCAGATAGAAATTGCCTTTCAATATCCTTTACAATCCAAAGTATTCTGCAAGGGTCTCACATAAAATATAAGAGGATTTAAGTCTTGTAATTTGCATAGGCACTAAAATAAAGCATGCTCTGTCTTGTTCATCTCACTTGTTAGCATCGTTTATATTAATTGCCAAATCTAGACAGAAGTTCTGTGATTTCAGGTGATCTCACTGAGCCATCAGTGTTTTGGCTTGGATAAAGGGAAAAAAAAAAAAGGCGTGGTTTTTGCATACTGCAGAGTGTGCTCAGGCTCTTAGATTTCAGTTGGTTGCTCTCAGCCATGGTGTGGACATTTGGAAGCACTTTGCACGGAAAGAAAAAACCAAACAGTGGGGTGGGATGGAGAGAGAGGAGGAGAGAGTACAGACCACTGACAAAGTCCAGCTCACTACTACAGTGTGTGTGTGACTACCCAGAATTTGTGTTTTTGTCAGAAAAATATCTTGAGGACATGTGCATTTATGGCAACTGTAGATGTTATAAACCTTATATCTTCTCAAAGGTGCATTTTAAAATGTGACCTTTAAATGTATCCAGATATTCAGATGCACTTTGCATTTTCAACAATTATTATTCTTAATTATGGGTCATGAACAGTTTTGACTCTGTGCCTTGCAACACTGTGAAAGGAAGGTTTTTTTCTTTTTTTACTGTTTCCTATTTAATATTCTTATATCTGCCATGCTGAGAGAACAGCTAGGCAAGGTGGAACTCCATGCGTTTCTTCTTTTCTAGGGAAACCCTGAACCTCTGTAGGATGGGCATTGCCATGTTATATAAGAGTGGAGAGACATCCTGAAAAACACATCAAACAGAGACTTATAGCCTGTAGAGAGGAACAGGAAGGAAAAGACCCTTGTGAACTGTTGTGGATTGGGTTCCTAGGGTTGGAAGCAGTCTGCAGGGCGAGGGAGATGGTGGGCAATTTACTAAAACTCCAAAAGCTGGCTCAGTGCAGGTCTAAAAGGAGGGACTTGTCTCTAGTATTAAAGCAGAGAGAGGGAGAAGATGTATGAGCCTTCTGTCTTTTTATTTATTTCTGCTTTTTCTTCGCTTGTCACTTTGCATTTCCTCTGTCTAATCAATTTTGAGGCAACAGACTGAAAGGAAAACATGTAGACAGCACCACCAATAAAGCTGTGGTTTTCTCTCTGGGCAAGAGGCTCTTGGACTAGACCCTGTACTACCAAATAGCATGTGGCCTTGATATTTGGATAGTAGCTGATGATATGGTCTTATTCATGCCCTTTATGCTCTTCAGACATTCCCCAAAACTCCAGGTTTTGTCTTGGTTTGCTGTAGAATTATTATTTTTTTCTGGGAGAGGATGTTTCCTGTCTTTAAACTTTATATTTGCCTAATCCTTTTCCTCAAACTGTTTCGTTTTGGCCAGGAATTTAAAAGAAAATCCAACAGACAGACACTCAACTTCTATTGAACTGCAAAAGGATTTAGACCTCTAATCTATTTCTTTGTCTCTGGAAACCAGAGCCTTTGTTTGTGTTTTTCATCTGGCCTTTTTAATTTTGTGTGTATTCTTCAGTTTATTTCCTACTTAATTGTTTAGCTGTTAATTTTAATCTTCCTTTTCTGTATAATCACTTCCATAATTGTTCTCACTGTCGTTCAGTCTGAGACTGATCTCACTCCTATTTAATTCAACAGCAGTTCTCTTACTGAGTTTAACATGAGCCTGATCAGCTTCTATTTTAGTAAATGACATTTTCTTGAGGGTAAAGAAAAAAGAGTACAGACAAAAGTTATAAGGCTGAATAGATCCTAGAAAAAGTTATGTCATATACTGAAGCAAATACACCTCAACCTTGCCAGAGATTTATTAAGGTAATATTTTTAGAATGTTTTCCTCTTCTTCAGTAGAAACAGCAGACATTTTTTAAAGCCTCCTTATAGAAACAGGAGAAATGATAACATCTTTTACACTACCCATAGATTAACTCTGAAAAATTATCTAAAGGATATTAAGAAATCACTACAGGAGATCTCACAGCATGCAATGAACCTCTGTATATAATTTATGTGAAAACAGCAGGATTCAATTCTCTAACATTATTGCCACTTATTTTTTACAGGAATCTGTGCTAGTGCCACACAAATCCTAAAAAAAAGAGCTAAAAGTCATAAAAAATTGTCAAAAATGTCTGATATAAACGAGAAAAGTATAATTCAAAGGGATGAACTCATTCTTTGGGGTCTGCTTGTGTTCACACAATCAATTTTGCCATCATTAATAGAAGCAGAGCCATAACCCAGTGAAAATTTGTTGAGATGACACATTTTTGTTCATCATAATTATCCATTATGTCCCCAGTTTTCCAAGAAAAAAAGAAGGTGCTTAATTTCCAACTCCTGCATACTCCACAGAAATCAATACAATTGTCCACTTAAAGACAATTGTGCTCTCCAGGGCTAAATGCACAGCATGGTTTATTTTCACATTTGTTTAATACCTAAATCTAGTACTGAGATGCCACCAAGCTGCTCAGCAGTGATGTTCAGCTGCATGCTAACCCTGTGGGCACTGCAGCTGCTTCCCAGGGTGTGTGTAGAACTGCTTCATTATCAATATTACTTAAGAGAATCAGTCCAAGTCTCATAAACAAAGCTGGAGAGAAGACTGTCAAGTCCTACAAAAGAAATATTTGCAATTTTTATTTTAAAAAAACTAACATTATTTTATTTTATTTTTAAAAAATTAACATCTTGAGGTGGGGAAAAGTATGTTTGCAAGAATCTTAAACCTGAGTGATTCCTCTGCAGAAGAATAGTTTAAATGTTTTACTAACGGAGGGAGTTCTTAACCAAGCAGTTTCACTATGCCATTGTTCAAACAAAAACAAAACCAAAATGTAAAACAAAAAAGTCACCTAGAGAAGTGATAAGAAGTTTGAAGCTTTTAACACATGAAGGTTCTTTGGGCTGGTACTTGGGGGTTTTTATTCATCACTCTGAGTCTTTAATCCCATCTTCTTTTTTCACTTGAGACTGGCAAACTGGATTAAATTAGCATTAACAAAGCTGCAACCTGAAAAACCAGAGTGTGTAGTGTATTCAGTTCAGGTGGTTATATTTTTTCTTTCATTTTAACAAAACAGTAAAATGCATCACTTGCTTGATCCACTTGCAAGACCTTCCCAGGCACTCCTTGCTGGATTGTCACTGTGTGGTCTTCTGAATGCATAGGCACTGGTGGTCAAATAAAGGAAAATAATGGAACTTCTTGAAAAATTAAAGTTTTAACTTTTCATGAATTCAGTTATTTTTCCAAGATAACCTTATTTTATGATATTATATAGAATTGTAATTATATATAAACAAAACATTAAAAAATAATTACAATAATATTGTTTACCTGAAAGTTAGCAACACCTAAAATGTCGGGTTTATTTCTAAGCTTCATTCTTAGAATGTATAAACAGAGGCTTTTACTTCTTTATTCAGAGTGTTTCTGGTACTTTCACCACTTGCTAATTTCCCCTTACTAACTCATTGTTCACAATAAGATGGCTTCTTTTGTTAATAATGAGTGGTATATCAGGTAATTTTTATGTCTGTTACACAGATACATAATTAGTAACCACTTCACCATTCCCATAATGAGATGATGGGAAAGACTCCGATAGATTTGTGTGAAGATATCAAATAACAGCAAATATGGACTACCCAGCAAAAGCTCAAGGTTGAGAGGAAATAGGATTGAATTCAAAGTAATATTACATAAGATTGTTAACCTATCTGTGCTTATTATCTGGCAGAAGAATTGTCGTCCTTGAAAGAGTAAAAGGTGTTTAGCACCTTATGGATAGGTTAAAAACAGAGGGGTTTTACTGCCAAAGGTAAATAAAAAGAAATGCTCCTATGAGATGTAAGTAACATCTTCTTCATAGATGCAAGGACTCTTAAGCTGAAACTTACAATATTTGTTTAAAGTTTAATATTTGATGAGGGTAGACTTTTTTTTTTTTAATCACAGTGATATCGGTTTCAAGTCTGCAAGTCAAGATCTCTTTCTTTGTGGAGATACTTTCACTGTTTACTGTTTATCAGCTGTGCAATCCACCAGATAAATGTTTTCTAGGGTTTTTTTAGTTATCACAGTTAATGCACCTGTAAGAGCTTCTATCAGGTAATTTATAAAAAGAAAAAATTCCTGAATCATGTTTTTAAAAATAGACCCTAAACCAAAATAATGTATCACCTAAAAAGAGAACAGACATAGAAAACTCCATTTTACTATCTGTGTTGGAATACTTAATTGTTGTATACCAAATGATAGAATTTCATTTGACACTTGCATGTTATCTTTGAATTATAGAAAACACAATATTTTTAGGACATATTCAAATAATCAACTCATCTTATTCATAAAAAAGGGAACCAAGACATATAAGTGGGTAATTGAATGCATACCCTGAAATAATTGAAGGCATCATGAATTATGTAATGAACTAACCATTTAAGAAATTTTTTTTTCAGGTTTTGTGTCTATTTAGGAGCAGGCATTTGAATGCAGGTTCTTGTCTACTGAGGAGAGATTTTCCTGATTGTTTGGTGGGTTCTGAGGGAAGGGTGGTTTTCTTCAGCTTCTGGGCAAACACAACGCTAGAAACTTCCAGCATGAGAGAATTGCGGATCAGTTGTACAGCATCATGGTCATGCTCTTCAATTACTGAAATTTTTATCACTTTCTTTCAAATGAGTAGGATGTGGAGGTATAATACATTTAAGAATATAAATGAGCAGATATAAGAATTTCAGAGACTTCTGCTGTTTTCTAAATTTTTCATTTTGCCAGCTGCATTAATGAATTATAGCAGACAAATTTGAGGTCATTTTCTTCAAAATTAAAAATTAATTTTCATCTGAAACTTGTCATCTCCTTCTTAGCAACAATGATCTCATTTTGACAAAATCCTGGTATATTTAAACTAACACATTTCCCATACAGTCAGTAATGTTATTCTAGTATGCACAATCCTAATCAGAGATACATAAAGCTTTTTTAATCAAACATGCTAGAAATAACATTTTTCTGAATATTGAGTTAGAAACATATTATGAGCATAATTGAATTTATTAGTATTCCCAAGAGACAATTACTGTTTCAGTGAGAACAAAACACAGTCTTATTAGAGACACGAAAATACCATGTATCTGTTTGCCAAATATACCACTAAGCTGTATACAAAAGAGCTGAATACTTATTAATAGCAGCAAAAGGATTGAATGCTAAGTATGGTTATTGATGTAAAGTCAAAAAAAATGTAACTGGCTAGTATGAACACAATGATATGAAATGTATTTTTTAAATCCATTGGAGTTGATCTAACTGGTTTTACTGAAGTATAATGCAGGATAGTGGCTAATGAGCAAAGACTTGAAAAATAATGAGGTTAAAAATAATGCTTTGCTGGCCTAAATATCTATTTCTTTTTTTCTATTTTTTGTTGTTGTTGTTGTTGTTGTTTTTTTAGGGATTTCATTTTCAATATCAAGAATGTCACAAAGTGGCAAAACTCCTGTTGAATCTAATCACAATTGTTTTATGAATAGCAAGATTACCCAGGAATAAATCAACTCTACATTCAAGGTCATTATCAACAATGCAACAGATAAACCACAACATTAGATGCCACTAAGTCATTAATATATACATATAAATATCCAAACAGTCTTCTGTGCACAATCACAACATTTTCTAATGTTAAGACTCATGGTACTGTGTGTACTTTTTATAGAACCCTAGAATGGCTTGGGTCAGAAGGTACATCAAATATCATCCAGTTCCAATTCCATGGCCGTGGGCAAGGATGCCGCCCATGAGACCAGGCTGCTCAAGGCCAAATCTAACCTGGCCTTAAACACTTCCAGAGATGGAGCATCCACACTTTGGGCAACCTGTTCTAGTGCCTCACAACTCTCATAGGGAAGAACCACTTTTCTCTTACTAATTCATTATTTTGGGCCATGGGTGTCTTATTTAATTATTAACTGCAGTAATTCTATTGCTTTATCAATAGTTTTTGAATGAGTATATTTTTTTTTCTTTTCCCTGCCTTCACACCTAGTCTCTAAACACTATTAAAAGTCAGAATTTGTTTTCGGCAGAAAATTTTATGTAGAAAGATCACATTTTGAATACAAAAACTTAAATTCTGGAAATATTTGAGAAGGCAAAAAATAGCATGTTTTTAGATATGAAACATTTAGGCTATTCATCAGGATTATCTTAGATGTCAAGTTTTGAATCTTACTAGAATGCCTAGTTTCTCATCAATATGCATATCCTGAAACTACAAATTAGAAATCCCAAACTCTCCAGAAGTTAGATGTGAAACTAGGCTGGTTTCTAATGAAAAACATTGCCTTTAGGTTCTTTAAATAATATTTCCCAAATGCTTTCTTAGAACATCCTAGTTTCTCTAAATCAGATTGGTTTTTTATATCACAAAACATCTCTGCTGGCCAAGCATGCATAGTCAACATGGCCAAAAAAAGGTTGGCTTTCCCTTTTTCTAGCTTTCCTTTCTCTGTGTTTTGCCATTGTCTCTCCCCCAGTTTTTTCATCTGCAAGGTAGAGTACTTCGGATTTTTACTTCTTTGTTCAATTTTGTGCAGTTTTATGGGTTGGTACTCCCTTTTTATGGGTTGGTGTGTGTGAAGTCTCTTAAAGGAGGATGAGATTATTCCTCCTCCTCATGATTTCTCAGGCTCTCAGATTTAACTATTGGCTTCCAGCTCCATGCTGTTCCTCTCACATAGTCTTCTACCTGCTGTGCTTTGTAGTCTCTGATCCATCTTTGGGAAGAACATGACCTGCTCAGGAAAAAAAAGCTTCCAAACAGCCAAACCTGGAAACAGAAATTTCCTAGGAATTAGAGAGGGCAGTGCAGAGCTTGCTGCAACTCTGAATATCACTGTCCTGGCTCAAAGCAAGTTGAAAAATGAGGGCCTATGTACAAGTTACTACGGGCAGGGGAGGAATTGTATAAAAAACTTTTTTAATCTGTATTCTGTAATTCTTGGTCAATTTGAAGTTTTCTATTTAGAAGAAAAAGGAAAAAACAGCCCAAAACCTTGCACCCTTGCTCTGTGCAAGCTCACCACCTCCTTTTTCTTAGGCCACGTTTGCAGGTATTGTCATTGACTTGGGCATTGTTCCTGAGGCTTGCCAACCAAAACTATGTTCCTGTTTTGCCATTGTTTCTCATAGGATAATTTAAAATCTGTTGTTCTTATCTTTCTAAAATGCTTGGGTTTTTCATTGAGTGATGCATATCTCATATAGTACAATCTTTTCTTATTTGGTCTGAATTACATCTCTATTTCTCTGTTCATTTCTGTTCAAAATGTTGCTATTAATATTACCTCCCTGAGTGCTTTTTGTAGTCTGTCTCTTGAGTTTCTCCACTGCTTCTTTCCTCTATCTGCAAAGAACACAATAAAAGTAAAAAAGCAGAATATTTTAAGAGATTTATGGGTTTATATATGACAGCATCTAGATTTGTTTCATTTATGGAGGGAATGGATGGATGAGTAAAAGAGCAAGTAAGCAACGAATGAGAAATTACTAAATATCAAGTTTTTTCAAGTTCTTCAGATTTTTTCCTCAGGGTCTTGATAAAAAAGTTGTCTAAAGTTATCTAAGTATCTTTTCTAAGTTATCTAAGTAACTTTTTCTTTTTTTTTTTTATGTATATACGTTTTTAGGTCCGAACATGGATTCTTACAGTGGGATACACAACTGCATTTGGAGCAATGTTTGCAAAAACGTGGAGAGTCCATGCAATATTCAAAAATGTAAAAATGAAGAAAAAGGTGAGAGGAAATAGAGTCTTTTTTTGTTGCCCTGCTAATGCAATTTTCTAATTGTTTTCATGCCTTTCCTGGATGGCCATAGCAGTGCTGACTGTTCATGTGTCACATCCAAAGATCCTGAATAATTTGATATTAAGGCTTTTTGGTTTATTTTTTAGTCTCTTGGAATTGGAGTCAAGCATCAGCCCTCCAGTCTTTTTATTATAAAAGGTCTACAGTGGAGTTGGCTGTAAAATGTAAATGTGAATTTGGATCTCTGCTCCCTCTTAGTATGTTGCTTCAGCATCCAGATGTCTCCTTCTGGTAGATTTGCTTATTAATGTTTTCTGATTATATCTGTCTAAGACATGGGTATTACCTGAGGATTTCTCAGGGATTGATAGGAGAAAGCAAGAGAAAGTGCTGCTTATAGTTTCACATTTCTAATTAATGTTCAAATTGCATAAGTTTATTCTAAGATTGGTCAGAATTGAACCACAATAGTTGTCTCTGTCATTTTTGGTACAGCACATTTTCTGTAAAGCATTAGTTTCAGTCTAGGAGTAGTGCAGCTCTTCATGATATTTTTCCCGTTAAGCTTCTTTTCATACATGAAGTACTTTTTATCACATGATTTTATTAATAAATTGGAAAAACACTGAGTAGAAAACATTTTGCTGGTAAAGACATTAAGAGAAATGTTCATGAAACAGAAAAACAAAATTAATATTTTTATAGAATGAGCAGAAGTTTCTATGTGCTCCTGAATAGTTTTATTCTAATAACCAATAAAGAGTTATATATAACCAAATTAAGTAGAAGAATATTCCAAAAACTTGTCAGATTACTCTTTTTTTTTTTTTTTTGTTATGTGTGGTTGTAAAAGATCTCTGTTGTTAATTTTTATTTTGTTAGCACCATGTTATTTTTCCTCAATTGCAATATGTAAGGAGTCTCTCACTATAGGATACATCATTCCCTTAGAAGGAATGGACTTTAGTTAGACAGGGAGAGAGTTAACTCAGTTTCTAAGAAGATTTATGTCTGAGGTTATTAAGGAATTACATGCTGTGTCTGGAACTGGATCTATTACTCTGGCACCACATCCAATTAGTACTTGCCCCTCCTATTTGGCCATGTCAGGTTTGCTCCACTTCATTATCATTCTTAAAAAAAAAAAAAAAAAGATTAATAAATACAAAATATCTTTAAACTAACTAAAATTATAAAAAATTTCTATACCAAAACCAGGATGCTCTGGGTGGACTGAAATGGAAACCTCTCTTTTTGCATGTTTGCAAAGAGCCTATTCTAACATGTGAGTTTATACTACCAGACTCTTTTATACATTTTTTTCTTAATTTTTTTCAAGGATCTCACACTTCCTATATTAAAATTTTTTAACAAAGATAAGCCAGGATTTTACCTTCCTGAGAAATGAAATTTTACATTGCAAATATTTTTTACGTATTGGTACAAATCTTTTTAAGTTAGTGAAGTTACACAAGACGCTACAGTCTAACAAATAAAAGCATTGACTTCATGACTTTTATTATCCTCAGAATTTTATAATTCCTCCAACACATACTATTTCAGATAGGAGTGAGCAGGTACTGCAATGGACTGTCACTGAGCTTTTGCTTCCTTTTTTTTTAAACATTGCATTTTAGATCTGCAAATTGCTACTCAATAATAAATTTCACTGTCTGTTAATTAAACATAATCCTCAAATTCTTTGTTGCCTCTGTTCTTCAAGGGGCTCATCACCAACTGCAAATTGCAATTGATTGTGCATAGCTGGATGTTAAAATCATTTAAGATCAGTTAAAAAGATACTGACCAGTATAAGAGAGATAAACTTCCAGACATCTGGATGATGACCAATGAGCTGCTTTGCTCTGAGTGATACTGGAAACATCAAGGCTGTTAGGCTACCTTCCTCAGTATTCTAGAATTAAGTCAATAACACATGTTGTTCTGTAAACTTTAAAGAATTCTTTATTTAGATATCTCACTCCAAATCATAAGTATGAATCATGAAGTGTGACAGTTTTCTTTATGTAAAACAAATCAGCTATCCAGATAAGTGTTTACTAGTCATATATTTTCTGTTTCTGATTTGCCAGGATAGATAAAAGTGTTTTTAGGAGTCAACTGAAAAACATGGCATTCTTTACTTATGTCTTGCAAGAATGACATTTCCATTTTCTGCAGATGTAGTTTACAGTCAAAGTATTTTCTTTCTATGGATGCACAGAAAGTAGAAATTTTTGCAAACCATATCTAAACTGACAAATACACAAAGGTAGTGCCACATGAAAGAAGCACATTAATGTTTCTAAACTAGTTGTGCCATGACAGAGCAGACTGGCATTGCATTCAGAGAAGTACAAAGTTCCAAAATTGTTTAAGTAGTGTGGATCTTATTCATTTGTGATCACTTCAGTTACTACCTGTATAAAATATGACAGTAAAATCTGTATGACCTTTAGGCATAGAACCTTTGCCTGTCATCCTCAATATTTTCTTCAGGAAAATATTTGCCAACAGTGAAATTTCTTCAGAGAGTGAAAGAATCCCTGTGTGGCTGTTGAAAACACTGGTTAATTAATTTCTTGAAAGTGGGTGTTAAGTAAAGGAGAGAATATGATGAGTAAATCTGTTTATCTTCATTAGATAGGGCAAGCTTCTGTACATTTATTGTACACTTTGGTGTACAACGTGGCTTTTTGAAGGGATTAGTGGATATCTGTCTCAGTGTGAGGAATATATGGAAATTTAAATAATAATAATAATAATAAGCTCCATATTACTGCAGTGGAAAGTGAAACTTAATGAGTTAGAGCATCTTGAATTAGTTGAAGGTTCTCATTAACTGCTGTTTATAAAGCTTTCAAAAGTCTATTTTATTTTCACCCTTTTATACATCCACTCTTCTGTTACTGGAAATTAATAAACAATAAAATTCAAAATATACTCATTCTTTTATCAGACCACTAAGGATAAATTTTGCAAAATTCCCAGACCTCTGTCACCATCTTTGATCTTGCTAGGGCTCAAAGGAAGCAAATTAAAAATGCATTAGTTTTAGCTGGAAACAGAGGGGTGCAAGGGGATCAATTTTTGTCAAATGGAAATGACAAAACCAGTAGGGGGAAATAAATTATTTTTGAGTTTTGAAGAGGTTAGCGGAGATAATGGAAAGTGAAATAGTATTAAAAATAACTGTAACAGTTATAATTGAGGTGCAGCTCTGGTTTTCATACATCTCCTTTCTGTTGTTTTGGGCTGCAGAATGTCTTCTGCTCTGAGAGAGGTGGGGACTGGTTTATTGTTTTCCTTGGCAGCAGGAGGGCTGGCAGTGGATAAGAGGAGAGAGGGGAGAATATCAGTGGCAGGAGAGCATGTGGTGTCCTGGGGAAGCTTTAGCTGGCTGAACCATTTAGAGAACGAAGCCTTCTGGAAAATTTAGAACGATGAGAAGCTGTCTGTTTTGTAGGATCTGCACTGTCTTGGGTTTTTGGGGGTGTTGAAGCACTCCTGCACAGTGATTGCTCCTGAACAACTGCTGAATGCCAAATAAAACCCAGAATAGTCAGAAATTCAGTGTAGTAATATTTAAAGCCTCCATAAATGTTATAAATTCTCCTCCTACAAAGACAAGCATTTAGCCATTTGTAGATGGCTGCACTAAAGCGTGAAGATGATCAAGGCCACAGTGTTGCCTTGTTGCATTTGTTATATTTGAAAGTACCATACATCTCAGTTGATGCTGCCACGATAAGCTTGTCTTACCCAACAGAGTACACTCTGGCTTTGCCTATTTGGACTTAATTCTTCAATTGTGGCATCAGAGAAAGAATGTTTTATCTTCAATTTTCACTGAAAATATTATCATTGTAGTCAGTTATTACTACTGCTGTAGATTTCTGGTGACATATGTCTTTATGTTGACTAAGTTGTTACAAGATAAATCCATAATATAATGACAAAAGGGGTGTAGAGCAGCCTCTTTTCTTTAGGCTTGTACTATAGTTTGGCCAACATTATTCTACTCCTTCACATAAGCTTTTCTCTGTGTTGGTAATATCAAAGGGAAAGAAAGCTACAAATAATCACAATAGACAAAAATGACTTATCAGTCTAACCTGACTCAGCTATGCCTGTCAGGCTGCCATCTGGCAAATTTGTTGTCATCCATTTGGCCTGCTAGGTCCTTGTGAGAGTACTGAAGAGAGCTGAGGTCTTCATGCCTTGCAAAGATCGGAAGGAGACTGCACAGATTATGTTTTTGACAGTAGGATGGGGAAGGGAGGCTGGCAGTGCAAAGGAACTTCAGGGCCAAGAGACTGGGAGCAGGAAAGAGACTGAAGAGGAGAAATCAGGTTTCCTGCCAATTACTTCAAGAGAGAAGCCTGTCCAGATGAGAAAAAAAAATAGGAAAATCTTGGGATTATATACTGGGAAAGATATTGAAGAGGGAGACTGAATTTGGATTAAAATTCCTTTGCAAACTAAATTTCAAAGCCAGCAAAGGCAGGAAGGTCTGTAAGAAGTGATCAAGAAAGCTGAGCATGATGGAATGCAGAGCCTGAGTATGGTATTTAAATGGCAAGCTGTAATTGAAGAACTAGGTCTGGTTTAAAATTAGATTAAGATTGAAATTTAGAGGCAGAATGGGACGCCTGAAAAGTAGGGATGTAGTCTAGGAAATCAAAGCAGGAATGAGAATGGAGAAAGAGACAAGAAAAACTTGAAATTAGGACTGACCAAAATGATTTCACAAGAAGTGTGGGCAGAGCATAAAATCTGAACACAGGATTTTTTAATTTTACTGTTCTTCTTTCTATTAATGTGTATCTGTAAAACCTACTGGCAAAATATGTGCCTTTTCTTCCTGTTATGCAGTTGTACAGATCCTGATAGCTTCTAGTGACTCTTTTAGCTCAAGCTGATGAGGTGTGCAAAGATGTAAAGGCCCCTCTTGCTGATGCATGCAGCTCTCTCTATAATTGAATACTCTTTCCATTTTCTTTATGAAGAATTGGCTCATGAAAATGCTAAAAGTTTAAGGTTGTGGCTGAAAAGTCAATAATTGAAAAACTACAGCTTGCTAAGTTCTCTACAATGTACATTCCTTCCCCTATGTGGATTATTAGGACACCAGTGAAGCCTTGGCTTTCTACAGAATGCCACTGTCATGGAGCAAACGTAGCGAGTCTGCTCTGGGCATGCAATAGGACTGTGCAGTAAAAGAGAGAGTTTTATGTTACCATCTTTTCATTCTTTTCTTTAAACCAGAAAATGTGCATAATGAAAAAAGCAATAGGAGTTTTGAGAAAGGTGGTCTGATATATAAGACAGTTAAGTGCCAAATGAAGAAAAATAACGACTTTCCAGAATTATTTGTTATGCTGTAGAAATCTCTCTGAACATATTTTTTTCAGAAATTATTCTTCTGTTTCTTTGTTTCTGAGAAGCAAATCTATTACCTGAGTGAAACAGTGCAGGAATTCTCAGACATTTTATCTTGTTACCTTCGCACTCCATTTTTCTTAACAAATCTGGCCACCCCACCTGAATAACTTGAACATTTAATGGTTCAAAAATAGGTGTATAGAAAAGCAGGAGTGGTAAGAAATGATCCAGGCTCTTTCTGGGGATCAGGGTCCTCATCTCCCAGGTCGGGGCGGGCAGCCGTGGCTGGGTGCTCCTACCCTGCACGGTGCCAGCTGCAGGGATGCTGCCAGCTCCTGTGATTGCACAGCATCCCTGGGGAAGGGGGAAATAGAGGGGAGAAAGCAGCTGGAGGCTACACAGTTATGAGTTTATGTGCTGCTGCCTTCTCTTCTCAGCTTGTGTCTGTTGATTGCTCTCCCCATCCCTCCCTTGGAAACCTCTGTGAGGAAGTTTATAGAATGAATGTCATCTCTGGCTGTAAACTTTCCCGTAAGTTTTTCAAGCCACTTACGGAATTCAGAATTTATTACAATCTATGTTTTTCCTCACTGAAGTCCTGAAGAGGTTTAAAAAAAGTTTCCCATTATCTTAATCTTTTAAAAATAAGTGAAGCAAAATTTTCCAGATGTTGACATAGGGTTTAGGTCAGAACCTCATAAGCCACATCTCATTTATTCACTTAGTTCAGAACCTCATAGGCCACATCTCATTTATTCACTTAAATCCTATGTAGATGTAGTTCTGAATTAGCATAAATGTAGTTTGTGTTATCTAATCCGTTCTTTCTGAAAATTCTGTTATAAAATATTTTTCCAGGTCAGTTTTCAGACTGTAAATGTTTATATTTTTTCCAGGATTTTTTTTTAAATCGTGCTAGAGCTTTTTGTGTGCACAACAAGAAGTTATATGATGGATTTCCCCTAGGATACACTTGTTTTCTACTAAATATATATGAGAGATCATAAGTCTGGAGAGGAGACGTGTCAAGATCCAAAAATTTGCTTAGGGTAACCATACCAACAGTACAACAATCTATTAGGGACCATCTGCTGAAAATGAACCAGCATATGGATACCTAAAGAAATGTTCAGTGTTATTGTTCAGTCTTTGAGAGTAAGAAAGAAGACAGTTTGAAATTTGCTTATGTTTAGGATTTTTTTTTATTATGAATATTTACCACTGGACCAAGTAATCTCTGATACTTACAGGGCAGTGTAAATTATTCAGGTATGGCTTATGGTTTATTAATAAACAGATACAGTATTTCCTAAAGTGATATAAGTGGAAACTAAATTATTTTGATTTTTTCTTCCCCAAATAGCTACAACTATAAATTTTAAGTCCAAAGCTTTAAAAATAGTCAGTGTAATTTTAGAATCCAAACTTAGATGTAAAATAAGTGTCGTGGTTTTCATAAGAGCTGATCAGCCAAAATGCCAACCAAGGAACAACAGGAATCATATTTCTAAAATTTACATTAAATAAATATGGAATGTGAAGCTAAATCTCAAGCTCATGTCACAGAAAGAAGCTGAGCTAATGAACTGTACATCTAGAAGAAAAATCTGCTTTTGAAGTAATTTATGTATGGAAATTTCTGCATGGTACAGCTTGATAAGGGTAAACCTCAGTAGTGACAAAACCAACGAAAACTCTATGTGAAATGTAAGTGCTCATAAATGGTGCTACAACCATAATTTCTATGTATTATGAGACTATTGGATGACAGAGAAATAAAGAACATGTTGCTATACAGTATGAGGCAATTTATTCCTGAATAGCTTGAAATTGGATTGTAAATGTAATCAAGTGCATTGATGTTCCCAGCTATTTGGTAATGATGAAGTATGCTCTTCCAAAGAATTTTTCATTAAGGAAAATATTAAAGTCTAGGTACTTTATTGTAATATCAAACAAAATCAGAATATTTCTCCCTGAACATTCAAATCTTTCATGCACTTTTTTTTTTCCTGAAGGTTTGGGTTCCTTTCAATTCCAAAAATGGGAATTCACACCTCTCATAGAAAGTCCTTTACATTTATTCCATGTGTTCTTGAGCTCAACAAGTGCATTTCTCTCAAAGGTGAATTTGACCTGCTGTTTTGGTGGGATATGCAGGTTTCTCAAGGCAGCACATCTTGCTTTACTGATGGTTGTGAGCAGAGGTTAACACAATGTTGAGGGTTTTTTCTAAGAGTTCTCCAGAACACCAGCAAGAATGGTTAATTCTAATGCTGTCAAGTTGGATTTCTTAGCACCATTTTCAGACTAACATGTTTCTTATTTTTGTCCTTTCAAAATAATTTTGTGAAAAATAGTCATTTCAATATAGATTTATATTGAAAAACAAACTGTGTGCTCATTATGGTTGGATTACCAATGTTAGTGAAACAATCACCTCTCCAATTCTCTAGTGCATTGTAGTCATAACTGAGGCTCAGGCTTTCAAAAACGAGGATTTTTATCACTTTTTTTAACCCATTGCTTAATCTCTCTCCGTCTCTAACCTCTGCAAAGTTTCTATCTTCTGCTTCCCCTAGGGATCATCTCCACTAGGATATTCCTACTTTTTTTTTTTTTTATATGAGTTGGAAAAGAGCAAAGGTATCTTCCAATCGATTTCTTCTCCTGGCAGTGGGGCATAGAGTCAACACATCCACATTTGCAATAGCATTAATGGGAGAGTGAGTCTGCCCAATGATGCAATTATCCTGAACAGGAGTCACCAAAGAAGAGACATTTTAGCAATATGTGCTTTAGCAGGCTAGTGACTGTAGCTATTTAATTCTCAAAGCCAAGCTTTTTGATCATATCCAATTGTCCATTATTGTCAGGAGTGCCACACACTCCATTGTCCTGAAAGGTAGTCACCAAGTTCTTAGACTATAGGTGTTGCTGCAGATCTTCTCTGGAAACAGAAATATTGAGTTTTCGGTTTTGCTTTTTTTTTTTTTTTTTTTAATTTATAAGTAGATATACAAGTCTTCTATCAAATCAGTCAAAATACCTCTAAGAGAATAAAACTTAGCTTTTTACTCCCTTTGACTTACTGGTCAAAATCCTTAATACTGCAACACGTTTTTTAAAAAGTTAGCATTCACTCATTAAAACGAATGTAATTGCAGCTTGAGGCATTGCCAATACTAATCATACAATCTATTATAGGAAGTACTCATAATAGCTGTTGAAAAAAGCATTGTGGAGTTACTGGGAACAATGCATAATGTGTTTTCAATAGTCCTTTTTTCTCATTCCATTACAAAATAGAAATTAAGAATGTATTACAGGATAGTTCACTACAATATTAATGGCTTTAATAACTCTAAGATAGAATCTCCCTCAGCCCACGTAGGGTAAAGTTCACCCACCCACCACTGACTTTGCATCCCCAACCTCCTGGCACCATCCCACTTGTGCCAACCCACTTAATGTAGGGGAGCAAGCCCAAGGTGTCCCTGAACTGCGCTGAGAGAAATGAAAGGTTTGTTTTTGCAGTGGAGAGAGTATCCTGAAGGCAAGTTCATGAGTGGTTCTATGGTCCCTTTTGCAAGCTCACAGACTTTACAATTTTTTTCCCTGCAAACTGTATTTTCTTTCTTTCCCCTCCAGTTCAGAGGGAGGACTCTGATCAGCAGGATTTCTGTGTGTATCAGGGAGAAGAATATTTGGTTTCAGATTTCTGAGAACTTTTGTAATTGATGTCAGCGATATTCATTTAATTGAATAAGGTCGAGGAAGCTTCACAGAGGGGTTCTTTAAAGAGAGTTTCTCTCCACAGATTCCATCCCAGGAGTCTGGGGAAGTGACTACTGAAAAAAAAAATTTAATTAATAGCATTAAGTGTTTATCCAGCTAGTGCCAGAAGGCAAGGACTACTCTGTCAGCTAGACTAGACAGGGTTGATCTACACAAGAGAAACCAGAATTTCCTCCTTAAGCAAAAAAGATCCTACATTTTAAATGGAAAAGAAAAAATATATATATTTATATCAAAACCTATTAATAAATGCAAAAGCACTTCCAGCCTTTCTATGTTTCTATGAATTCAATTAAAAACCCAACAAACAAACAAACTGCAAAATTTAGCTAGTATAGCTTTAAATTTGAAGATATTTTATTCTGACAAATGGATGTGATCTGGTAATAAGGAAACTAACTTTGAAGAAAAGACAGGAATAAATTAACTCTTCAGTCATGCTGGAAAGCTGTTTGTGGAAATCAGAGAGTGCAAAACTAATGTTGCATCCTGGAGATGTAAGTCTTCATATGTAAGCCTCTTTCTTCATGGTTTAGAATGGAGTACAGCTTTCAGGTCTGTGTCATAAACATTTTCAGAATTGGTTTCTAGTAAGATAAGAAATAACAGAAAGTTTTCCCTAGCCGTAACTATAAAAAACAAACCTAATATTCCATTACTGTTGATTGCCAAATTTCCAGATGATCCCACAAACTGGTGGATGATAGGATCATCCAGGACACAATGGATATGCTTTAGAAAGCAAATGAAAAAAGCCCAACAAAAGGTTTATGCAATAATAACCAAATGAACAGTTGAAGTTGCTGTGGCAGGTGGTACAGCCTGTGATAGTTCTAGAAAATCCTCAGGAGTTTCCACGAGCAGAAACTTTATCCCAGAGTTTTAGTCCGATTTTATATCTCCTGTGATCAGATGGCAAGTCTGTGGAGAGTAAGGACTATGATCTGTCTTCATGGTCGTGAGTTTTCAGAATAATTTTGATTTGCCCATACAGTGATGTTGCTGAGAAGAAAATGGCCTACGAGCTTTTGTTCTGAGTGAATTTATTTTGAGGACAGATCGCTTCATATCCAGATATATAGTCCAGACTGGTGGCAATGGCATTTATAACAGTGTGCAGATCTGCCAGGATGAGACAGATTCACCTATCCAATCACAGATGGTAGAAAATATGACTCACAGATGCTGCTGTGTGAGAGCTTGGCTTCAGCAAGGATTCAGGAGCACTTGCATAAATGGATTTTATTAGCTACCATGTATTTCTCCAAAGGCTGATTTACTGTTTGCTAGAAGGAAAATGAAAAGAGAAAAAAAATGAGAACTTTCCTCTTAAAGGAAAATGACATTTTTGATTGTGAGGAGCCTCACTAGCTCATTACTTTCTTTTGTCAGACAGAGAATTTGTTGGATTTGCAAGATCTGAGTCAAGACTCCTTCAGTGCATCTGGTGATTCCCGAGGAGTGAATGTACTGAATTGAAGGAGTTCTAGTGGGTGGGAATGAGGGCTGGGAAAGCTGGGCTTCCTGCATGTGGAAGGGGAGAGCAGAAAGCCTTTCAGAAGTGATGTTAGTGATATACCAGTGGCATTTCTCAGGGCAAATCTCTTTTAGGACAAGCTGCTAATAACTAGCAGAAGTGAAAAATAATTGGACCTCGGTGTTTTGTTCTGAAAGCTAACATTCTGGTGGAGAGTTCTGCTTCAGAAGTGTATTCCAGCAGTGGTTTTGCCAAGGACAGGGCAGCACTGTGATGGGTGTGGGAGGCAGCCCCAGGTACCCTGCATTCAGCCCTCTCACCCTGCCGCAGCACCAGCACCGCTGTGTTTTGCAGAGCTCATCACGCTGGTCTAGGTCACTTAGGTTATCTTATGGGCTTTGTTTTGCTTGCCTTCCTCCTGGCTGTCTGGCAGAAGTAAGGGATGAATAATACCTGCTGCCAGTGACAGCTGCTGTTATACAACTCCCCTTCTGTCCAGAAAAGGACAGAGTAATGCAGGAAAAATTACTCCGAGAAGTATCCAAGGAAGAGCTCAACTGTTTGCTGTATCTCTACTCTTATCTTTTTCTAATAACTATTTGTCCAAAAAAAGGTTACCAAACGAAAATACTGTTCTGCAGTAGTGCAAGGTACAAATGAAAGATGTACAAGAGCAAGGAGAAGTGATGTGATGACATTAGCAATGTGATCATGAATAGGAAATTATTTATTTTGATTCTGTGCGTGGATTATCAGTATTACTACTTTTAATAATATCCTTTTCCTCTTTTACTTCTGGCATTGCTGTACCAGATTGACTAATATTACCAGGGGTTGACAAATCTGAATCCAATGCAACCTTACTTTCATTATGAAGATAGTTCATACAAATATGGAAGACATTGGGCTGCTTACCTATCCTAGGTAAAATGAGCGCTATTTCCATTTGAAAGATAAGATATTTTGAGGGGTTTTTTTTTCCAAGGAACCTTTTTGGCTTAGAAGAACAGAGGGAGACATTTCTGGCAAGATGCTTTCACATAGCTTTTAGTTTGTCAAATGTATATTTTTAGCTGAACTTAATTGCCTTCACCTCCTCTTGGGGGGCGGAGAGTGAGGAAGAGACGGACGTGTTTCAGAACACTAATTTTTCCTGACCCTAAATGTTTCCCAGGATAGGTGGTGTCGTGGTTTGACCAGGAAGGAGTGGGAATTCTGGGAAGCTGTGGTCAAACCAATGAAGGTTTTGGGTTTGAGACTGGCGTCCGGTGTGGCCAGTGGGGTTTGGACACACCTCCGAGAATACACAGGGGTTAAAAGCAAGGCACTGCCCTTGGCACTTCCTCTTTGGGACATCGTCGGGCGAAGAGGTCAGATCTCTTCCCCCGCCCAGCCCGCTGCTGCTGGGCGGGGGAGGGGCGGCCATGCGGTAGGCCCGGGGCCTGGACAGAGGTGGGGGTTGAGGGGCTTTCAAGAATGGAAGGGTGGAGGAGCCCCAAGAGACATCGAGACATCGGGCAGCCCCCCCCCCCCCCCCCTTCCCCCCAGGAGAGCAGCCAGCCAGGAGGAGAAGGGGGGAGGGGGGAGGAAGACTGCCCGGCCGGAGCGGCAGCGTGTGGGCAGCGTGCGTGGGAGTCTGGGAGTCGCTCCGGGACCGACAGAGACTGAAAACTTTTAACCCTTTCTTGCATGATTGGGGCCTTGCAAAAATGCTAATCCTCCTCGAAGCTGAATAAGAAGGGAGATAGGAGATGAGATAAGACAAGGACCTGGCCCGAAGAATGTGGAGATGATTGGATGGGGAGAGGTGATTTGGAGTGGCCTTTTGGCTGGACTTTTCTCGTGGCTATGGACTCAGTTGTTCCTGTGACACAGACTGCATTTAGGGGGAGGCAGTGCCTCAAAACCAGGAAGGTTCTTCGTGAGGACCCCCCGGCCCCAGGGGGTTGGAAAAATATGGGGGGGACAGATGTCCCAAAAGCAGAGACTGTGCCTTTTTGGAGTGAGACAAGGCATCCTTGAAAGACAACCCTAAAAGCAGCTCTGGCCATGCGCAGTGGTGAGAGCACTGGGCATGGAAGGAAGATGTTACAAGCGGCAAAAGGACTTTTTTTTTTTTTCCGGGCGGTGCCGAAGTGACAGAGAAGCACACGAGGTTTCAGTGTGTTTCCAGGAGAAGCCTATGGAACGAGAAGGACTCCTTTCCTCTTCATGAACTGATGTTTGAGTATACTAAAGTGTGGGGCCAAGGCTGGGCAGTTGTTTTGGGAGAATGTATCGGATTGGGAAAGTCAGGGAGTGGGGAGGAGGAAAGTGGCTTTTTTGTAAGGTTTTCAATTCTTTTCTTCTTTTTCCTTATGGTCTTTCCCTATTTTCCTGTAGTTTAAGTAATAAAGTGTCCTTTATGTTTAAGTTAGAGCCTGTTTTGCTTATTCCTGGTCACATCTCACAGCAGACACCAGGGTGAGGCATTTTCATGGGGGGGCACTGGCTCTGTGCCAGGCTCAAACCATGACAGGTGGGATGAATTGTCTTTTAAAGGCTTTTGTCCCTGCCCACTGGCTATTGAGAAAGGCTAAACATGTAATAGTTCAACAGCCAACTTCAGTAAAATAAACTACATCAGTTAAAAAGGAAGACCAACTAAAACATACCAATACAATACATTTCCTAGCCATTTAAGAGGGAGGAAAAGAAATTTGAGTTAAACTGACAATATTTCATCTAAATCCAAATTCTCTATGGACTTGACTCCCCATTGTTTTCTCTGCCATGTCTCCACTCATACTAGGAGCAGTACTCGGTATGTTTCGCTCAAGGTCTGTTTGTAGGCATTACAAAAGAGATTAAAAAAGACTAACCTGTTTCTTTTCAGCTCTGATTGCCACTTGATAAAAGTCAGACATAGTTCTGTTTTCCCAAAAGAAGGCAAGGGACCAAGCTGTGTCTGAGAACCTTTGCTTAATACCTGCTTTCATTTTAGCATTATGAAGAAACACATTTCAACAGCCTTCCTCCCCTGCACAGCACACCAAGGCACCTTGGCCTTGCAAAGTTCTCCTTTTCTCCTTGCCAAATCATCCAGCAGCAAGACATAGCACCATGAAAGCTGCACCCTCCCCTTTCATCTGCCCTCTCCAGACACGCCAGTGCTATCTCAGAATTCTGAGATGGGTGTACTGCTCCCTTGCTGCCATAAACATGGGGAAAGCATCACTTTCCAGTGCTTTATGGCAGTGGTAGCTACATGGATTTACATAACTGGTCTCAGGAAATGAATATATTGTATCAAGTCCTTTAGCTTATTCTGATTACTACCCTTTATTTTACTCTTAGTTTATTCCAAATTATCTATAAAATAAACCATCAGATTAACAAAAAGTGGTGCACAATGTTGCTGAAACATCTTTCAAAACAGAAAAGATATCACACCAAGCAATATGAAAACCAGACTTTCTAAAGTTCTTTATACATTATTTCAAATTTTGGTCATTTTCATCATTTCCTTCAGCTTGATAAGAATGTCATGCAAATACAATTTATTCTATGCAGGAATACTAACCTTGCCTCTATTAAGATTAGCTGACACTTCTGGCTTTTTAATGCATTTTTGAAATCCTAATAATTTCATCAAATTGAACTGAAATAATCACAACTTTCTTAAGCTTCTCAGGCTTAATATTTTTGAATATTTCATTTGGATTAAGTCAACTGTTTCCCAGAATGGAAACTTGGAAAAAAAAGATGTGTATTTGTCCATTTTAAAGCAATTTGGCAATAACTTTTGACTATTGGATGAGTGTTCTTAATAATAGAGGTAGATATTAATTAAGAAACCATGACCATGGACTCAAGAGCATGAAAATAAAATTAATTTAGGCCTTATATTTCAACATGATTACAACTTCGCAACTGAAATAATGCAATTGCAGTATATTTTCTTAGTGCTGCTATGTGTACAACAGTAGAAATTACATAGGGATTGCATGCAGTTATAAAAGACTCTAATACATGGTTTGGATTTTTATTTTCATGAGTGACTCTTGTTTTTCTGTTTGGAACCTAAACCCCAAGCAAAATTAGAAGCATGTTTTACACTAGATGTGCATTAAAGCCTCTGACCTTTGTAATACAGAAAAAATGTATCATTCCTTCTTGCTCCCTGGGTAACAGAGGAAAATATTAAACACATAGACACAAAAAACCTCCAAAATAAACTTTTTATAACTTCTGCATTTTCCACATCCACGAAGGTTATGAAAGACTGAGCACTAAGTCTTAGTGAAAACTACCTCAGTGCCTTCTACTCTGAGAGGCTGATGAACATTTTTCCACATTTGCATGCATAAACACAGCAGTGGCTCCCTAGAATATATTTTTCTCATTTTCCAGGAGTTAATATTAAACCTGGATTTCAATATAAATGTTCAAGAGTCTTCCCAAAGTCTTTATAGAAATGAGAAAACACTTCAGATACTTCTAATAACCGTGAAATGAACTAAAATAATTTGTCTTGCTTTCATCTTTCTATATTTCTTTTATTTGTTCATTGTTAAAAACCTTTACTATTAGCAACCTGTGTCTTTCTCCCTATATAGGAATAAAGCTGTATAGGGTCTATCTGTGGCTCATGGGAAACTCCCTACTTCTTTTTTCTTCTTTTTTTTTTTTTTTCTGTCTCTCCAGATCATTAAAGACCAGAAGCTACTGGGGATAGTTGGAGGGATGCTACTGATTGATCTTTGCATCCTGATTTGCTGGCAGGTTGTGGATCCTTTGAGGAGGACAGTGGAAAAGTATAACATGGAGGTATGTCCTCAAGCCCAAGTAATACTAATGGTTGCATATGAGTATCTACAGCTTTCCATAAGATTAAGCTAAAGATGCATTTAGTAAAATGAAAGCAAGTCAAGCTGTGTATTTTGGGGGACGAAGGGTTCTGGTTTTCAAAACCAAATAGAAAAGAAACAACTGCAGCCAAAAGAAATTGTGTATGTAGTTGCAGGTGCCACATTTCTGTCACTTGTGAGACATTTTATTTGCAAGAGTTGTAAACACAGGAGAGTCCTCTGCTAAGACTCTCTATTAGAGTCTGTTGCAATAAATAATAGATTATCAGAACCCATTAGTGAATTTCAGTAAGAGCTCATTCAAGATAAGTGCAGAAGAGGTCACTGCTTAGACTGCATTCTTTGTGGAGATGCTCAGGAATTATGTTACCTACTGCTGTATTTATTTGCAGTAATTTTATGTGCATGCACCCATACTAATTGTTTCTCTCTTAATGGTATTCCCAGAAAGCTCACACGAGCAGTTTTGATAGGCAGGAGGTAATACTTTAATGCCAGCTGTACACACGTTCCAAAACTCTGGTTGGTTTCTAGAAGTGGAGCTGAAGTAGAGCTTTCTGGACAAACTGAGAGCAAGAAACATGGCAGCAACAATTTATGCCTAGGAAAAAACCATCTGTCTGTATGAAGATGTGCATTGTTTGAGAATTTATTGCCTCCAACACGGCAACCGGTGATATCTGAAAGCTAGATTATATAAGGACAATCTAGAAGTGTTAGTCTCTTCTCCTATACTTGAATATCAGTAAGAAAAAGAACAATTGTTTTCTCTTCTGATGTTAACATTTGCAAGAAAATATATACCATTTCACTCCACTGCTTTTACTTCGTTCTTACTTTGCAGTGTAGCTCTGCAATTTCATTAGGAGAAGATTTCACTTTTTTGGTATCATTTGTAGAAAATACCCTAGAACAATGCCTCTTAAACTGCAAGGAGATTTCTTTGAAAAAATCATTTAGGAATCTGAAAAGATTTGTCTCAGTCATTCCCTAGAGTTTGAAAGACTTCCCAGCTAATACAGTTGTCAATAAAAAATAGAAAATGTAGCTGAAATTTGTCTGCTGGAGACACTTCTGGTCTATGTGTGTATAGCTTGAAGCCATAGCAGCTTGTTGAGAACCTTGTTTATTTCATTTTGCTCCAATTGTATTGTTAGTGATATTTCAGTTGTCAGTATTGTTAACATTTTCTCTGCTTATCTGAACCCAAACACATTATGACAAACAGTCATAAAATCCAATTAAAATAATCTCAGATAGAAGGAATTTTACTTTTTTGCTTTAGTGTAAACTAAAGAACCTGATATCTAGTGTTATTAGATTCCCTTGAGTATAATGTCCATAGACAGCAGCAGTAACTGTGAAGTTAAACTATAAGTAACATATATTTAAAAAACAATGTTTACTGTAATTTTAAATGGTTGCAATTTCCCTCTGAGCTTTTCAGTGTATGTTCTCTGATCATCAAATATATAATGCTAAAGACCTTGTGTGTTTTTTCCACATTTGAGGCTTTCCAGACCACGGGGCTGCACACCAGTTGCCTGAACTTTGCATAAGAGCTGAAATTCTCCTGCAATTATATAAGCCCATGCAAAGTGACGCTCACTGAATGCACACATGACAATGTTTGATATTTTGATCCCTCAGCATACAATTGATTTGAACTTACTGTTAGAGCTCTTAGCTGTTACTGTAAGTTGCGCAGAATATTTTTGAAGCTAATGGATTTGGGGTGGGAAGGAAATAAAAGTATCGTGCCAGCAAATGTGGTCATTAAACTATTGTATGTGCATAAAATATGTTACTATAAAAGCAGTGAGGTGAACTGCAATTTGCTTTCCTGAAGCACACCTCTTCGGGTCTCAAAAAATCTTGTGTAAAAGTAAATGACAATTGTCTTCTCTGCTTTAATTATTCTCGTTGTTGTTGTTGTTATGTTTTTAATTTTTAGGTTGCTAAAGTTTAATGGTGAATTCTTTAGTTGAGTTTGATGGAGCACATATCTTTTCTGTGTTTGAAAAATACTTGCCACAAACACTACTGGTGGCAAGTTTCTGTTTTATTTCAGGATTATTTTGTAGTAGATATTTCTTGTCCCACTTGATTCTGTGAAGTAATTTTAAAGGGATTATTTCTGTCAGTTAATGCTAATCCAAGTGATAAAGATTAAACTAAATGAAGGCTCCAAAGTTATGAATGCAATCAGTCATTCTAGCTAATGAACCATTTGAGCTCTGTTTATGAGTACTCATCAGCTTCCTGTGTGATAGTTCTGCATTTGGCTTCTATCAGATGATCCTCTGGTAGTTGTGTCTTCATAAGCACATGAATCAAAGGAACAAAGACAAGAAGCCCAAAGACTGGTAATGTCCTGTGCTGTTTGCTGTTATTCACAAAATAGTTCATTTTAATGAAGCAACAGCAGTAAATTATCAAGAACTTTTTAAAAGAGTTCTTAAACCCAGAACTTTAAAATCCAGGCTCCTTTTCTGGAGCTGTTTGCAACGTCCAAGCAACCCATGCCTTATAAGCTGAGGATAGGCAGTCTAAATCTAAAAATACAAAGGGAAGTGTGGGCATTTTTAGAAACTTTCTGGCTGTTACAGAAGGCAGAAATCCTATCGAATGCTGGATCTGTCAGTTTTCAGACCAATTTCTGGCATCCTGACCCTACAGGTATGGTTTCTTTAGGAAAAGCACATCTGTGGCTACCATAAGACACCACATTAAATGTTTTAATGACTGAACCATAATGCATCCAGATCCTCCAGTCATCAGCAGGGGAAGTAGTTTATGGTACATGGACGATAAAGTTGTTGGCAAAAGAAAAGAGGTTAAAGGCCAAGGCAGGGACAATGTTAAAAATTCTCTAACTGTACAGTGGTCTGTAAGAACCGTAGCGGTGTCCCTATGAACTTTTCCTAAGAGTGCTGTAGGCTTGATTTTCTCATAATGCAAAAGCTTTTGATGACACAAAGGGCTTCTAATCTTCAAGAAGCAGTGTAAAAAAAAAAAAAAAAAGAAAAGGGAATTATTCCATAATGTTACCTCTATTTATCTGTTTTCCTAGTTTCCCTGCCTGTAACATTTCTCCTTTTGCTAATTTTTCAGACCAGTGGAGAGACCAATCACTTTTTTTCCTCACTAATTTCTTCCTAGGCTGAACCAGGAATTTGCTTTTCTCATCATGATTCACCTTTTATGTCATAATCAAAATGATTATGCTCAGATCTGAGCCAGGTTCCTGCCAGACTGTTTCTCCCAGTCATGTGAACTGGAGTGCATCCTTCCTTCACTGCCTGGGCTGCCCATGAGGAACTAGGATGCTTCTGTGGATGCTGCTCTAGAAGAGATTTGCAAGGCTCTACCATTGTTTCCTTTTTGACCTGCTTTCTTAAGAAGGCAATATTTATGTGCTAGGGTGTTCTGTGTGAATTTTTTTCCTACTGCCTACCAAACTTTGCCTGTTTCAGTCAAATCTGACAGATTTGAGCAGATACAGTTCTTAAGGACATTGGACTGTGACAGACTTGCTAGAAACAGCCAGCTGTGTGGAGGAGACCTTCTGGTAGTGTCTCCTCTAAGAGAAGGGTCACAGAATGAGTTTATCCCTTAGTCTAAAACAGATATTTTAATTGACTTGCTACAGGGGAGCTTCACTCTTAGCTGAAGAGAATCCAGCCACAAGAAAAGAACACTTAGGAAACCAGCTCCCTCTAATTTCAGTTGCTCAGCTGTGTTGGAATGAAACCACAGTCTGAAATAGCAAAATCCTTTAGAAAGTGCAGTCTGTGCAACAGCCATATCATAATTCAATCATGTACTTAGTGCAGTTGAAAGGGTCTGTGTGTACACATGCACTCACACTCACCTCTTGCTCACAATTAGCTCAGCTAGTCAGAGCGTGGCACTGATAGTGCCAGGTCCATGTGTTCAGTTCCTCTATGGTCCATTCACTTAAGAGCTGGACTCAGTGATCCTTGTGGGTCCCTTCCAACTCAGAATATTCTGTTATTCTATGGTGTAGTAACTCTTTTACACTAGAGTTCAGCTTGAAAGCCTCTGACTGGCTTATCTTCTCCCAGCACAAATGCCTATGAAACAGATTTGATCTCTGTGGCCTTGGAAGGCAGACAGTGATAATGTTTAATAAATAATAACTTGTAGGGGAAATGGACTACCTTTTATAATCCCCAAGGTAAAAATATCTTACATTAGTGTTAGATTCAATGAAAGTAGTATCTTGCATACTGGATGCCAATATTTCATGTAAAATTTTAAAACATTTATCCAAGGCAGCAGCCTTTGTATTCCTTGATGGCTTAGTACCAATTAAGTAGTTATTTCTGTGATGTTTCCTCTTATGCATTCTGATGATAGCATTATCAACATTTAAAAATAAACTTCATTCTGGTATCTGGAATACCAGTATTTAAGGTTTCACCCTAATTTGTCCTGGGGTGGTAATAAACATGAAATAGAGAAAAAATCTGAATGAGATGCCATTTTAGAAGACACAGAAGAGAAAAAGAGATAATGAGACATGTCCTATTTGGGCTTCTAGCATTGATATAAATGTAAAATGCAGAAACCAATATGAGGAAACCTTATATGAGGATGTTGTAATAACAAAGATACCAACATGCAGGAAAGATTAGTTGGCCATGCCAGCCTCAGAGTAGTGCAGTATGTTAAAGAAAAGTCAATTTATATTACCAAATTAATAATTTCAGTGAGTGAGACAGAATTCCTATGTATTATAAGTGCATAACAATGCCACCAGACACATAATACTGCACAACAAGCCAGAAGTTCAGCTTTGACTGATACTGTTGAGAGACTCAAAAACATTGCAAAACCAAAAAAAAAGTGCTGCTCAAACTAACTCATTTGTAATTCAACAGATTAGAGAACACACAGACCGAGACTTAACCCTTGATTTCATTCTGAATAGCACACAGAATCCAATCTAAAATCTTGATATATGAAAGAGTTTTCCATAGCTACAAATAAATTCTTCTTAGTTTTGATAGCTTTGAAGAAGCAACAAACAAAAAAGGTCTGTGGAGTGGTACTCATATTCAGAAAGCTGAAGAACATTAAATTATGGAAGTGTCTTAAATAGTGGCTAAAGAGTAAACTGTAGAGAGTTAAATCAGGTGGTTTAGAGAGTATTGAGAACTTCATATGTGAGAGACAATGTAAATTCATGCCACACATCTAGTAAGACTTGAAAAAGAAAATACTCAGCATGAAAAACAGCAGGAAGACACCCTTCAAAAAAAATAAAATTATATCCCAATGGGGAAAATACACAGAATCATAATGTCTGGTAAGTTAAATGTCGAAGAAAATAAAGCAGTCTAAAAAAGCATCTTACAATGAATGAAAAAAGAATAATAAATTTTTCTGTAAATACCGGTAACAGCAAGTTTGCCACGGAGTCTTGGGAATAATATTTAAGCAGAGTAGAAGATCATTACTTGTAGAAAATAAGGCTTTGTGGAATGATTAAATGATTACTTTGCTGCTTTATTCAGCAAAATTCTTAGCGGAAGGATTTGTGGAGATTGCTGTGCTAGAACCCTTTTGATGAACTCACCGAGGAGTGACTGGAGTTGCTGGTGGGAATAGGGAAACTGATCCAAAATAAATCAATGGAAAAAGATTCTATTCTCCCAGGTTTTCTATAGCAATCCAAAAGAATAATTGTCAAACTACGGACAGTAGTATGTAATCATTAGCTCAGAACTGCTTTGAAATCTGAGCAAAATGTTGCGAATATCTTGCCATGTTTTCAAGACAGAGTAGAATTCTTAAATTTGTAAGTTAATGCAGTAGGCCAACTTATAAAAATGCTAATCAGGAGTAGGATTAGAAATTGATATGCTGCATTGAGGAGTAGTCGACATCACATTTGTGAAGGAACAAGTCATAAAAACTTAGTGAAGTCCTTTGAAGAAGCCAGCAGACATGAATAGAAGCTGACACAGCCAGCTAGGTCTCAAAAAGGACTCATCAATTTCTTTCATCAAAGGCTCTCACAGAAAGGAAATAGACACAGAATAAGAGAGAAGCCCTCAAATTGGTATGAAGTTCTTTAGAATAAGGAAACAGAACTAAGAAATAAATAAAAGTTCATTTTCTAGTAAGGAGGCATGTAGCCAGTAGAGTCCTTCAGGACAAGTTCCCATCTTTGTGCTGGTACCTGCATTGTTCAGCGGAAGAGGTTATATCAAGTTATTTCAGAAAATATAAATGAGAGCTGACTACGAAGAATTTGGGACAGACATTGCAAAGCTTAGCATAAAGTGAAATGTTCTTTCCTTATTGCAGATGAAGCAGTAAAAATAAATATTTTCTTGTTTGTGATGTAAACACTTTCTGATATAGAGGAAGGTGGAATTTTAGATTTAAGTTCAGCTACAGGAAATTCATTAACAGATTAAATAAATTGAATACTTCTTACATCTTTCTGAATAAGACAGAAAAGCCTGGCTTAAAACAATTATAACTGTCTATAATTTTCATTTAAATAACTAACCCAGAACAAAATCATGTTAGCTGGCTTGGCACATCTCTCAGAGCACCAAGATATGTTGAGTATATCCTCAATAAATGGATGCAAGTACAACAGGATTGGAGGATATAAATATTGTTCCTGAGTATCTGATTGTCTTTTCTGTGGGTCTGCTCTAAGAACCTGAAGAAATTAATAGTATTGAGCTGTTACTTGGGCTGTACATGAATTTAACTATATATAGATATACAATTCTAAAAGTTACTCACAAAAGTAATTCAAGGTCAATGCTAAGTGAGAGCTGTGTGAAAATTACTGAGCTGGGATGTAAAGAACATTCAGGAAGGAGTGCATATATTATGTGTGAAAGTCCAAGGTGAGCGTGGTGCTATACCCTGATGGACTAGTTAACTAAGAGCTGAGGTCATCAAGTATAAAACATTTCCTCAGGAAAGATTTTATTTTTTAAAATTGCTTTGTCCCTACATTTTTTCAATGAAAGTTATGTGAAAATTTGGATTTGGCTGCACAGATGTCGATATTTTTCTTTAATATCCATTTGCATTAATAACACCGCTGTTGAAGGAATTGGAAAATACTTTGGTCCAAAATCATACACAAAGGAATGTGGGGTGAGTTGGGGTGAGGGGTGTTGGTATTCACGTGACAGCATGGGAGTAATATAAGTATGGAATTGGTGAAGGTATGTGGTTCAAATTCATGCACTCAAGCAGATTTTTGTAAATTCTTTGAAAAAGATCAGATCATGTTCTTTTCTCTTTCTGCATATGTATATGTGCATAAACAGATGTGTTTATAGGGTTTTGTTTACATTGTGCTGTTCAGTCAGCTAACAGCCAGATTAGAGAGAACTTTGTTAAATGTGTGAAGTGAAATGAAGAATTTAATTGGCTGAAGCAGTTTCTGCGGGTGTTCAGCCTAATGCAGGTCAGAGCTTGTTAGTCAATTTGTTCTCTGTATATCGTTACGCCCATCTGTTTCCCCTACTATTTTTTAAATAAATTGAATTTCTTTCCTTCCAATTTGAAATATTACAGACTGTGGGAGCCAAATGTCTCCTGAATTCTGTAGCCTGCTTTCCCACCCTGCCATTGTAGCTCTCAGCAGGTGGCTTGCCAGGAGAAACTGAGAACCCTTACTTGCATCTGCTGGGACACTCTGGTGGCTGGCCCATGCTCCAGAGAGAAGGAAACTGAATGGCCATAAAGTCATCTGTAGGCCTTCTAGCGGCCCAGAGGATCTAGCACAGGTCCTAAGGAGGAGTAAATACTAAAGAGTAAAAGCTGGTTTACTTCTCTCTTTCATTTGACATCAGTTTCCAAGGAAACAGAACAAAACGTGAGAGCTGGGAGCCCGCAGCTGAGATTGACTCAGCTGGTGGCTAGTCCTGCTTCTGTTCCCATGGAAACATGTATCAAACTGGCAAAAATAAGGAAATAGGGCAGGGTCAGTTCTAAAATGGCCGGATGAATGGCTGCTGTTTAACAACAGCTACTTAACAAGATGAGGCTTGCTGGTACTTATTCCTCTTCAATGAACAATTCCAATTTTAGTTCTGCCTCCCAAAAACACAGCACTTTTAAAGTTCCTGCCTTAGAAATGTAGGAACGCTATCATTGACCAGACTTGTAACTTCTCTTGTCCACCACCTCGTTTAAAACAATGACTGGCGCAAATACTTTCAGAGGTGAGTGCCAGAAATGTGTAGTGCACATCTGAAAGTTCATCTGCCATGGTTGAAAATTTCAGCTGTGATTCATAATGAGTAGTAACTTGAAATGAGCAGTTGTGTATAGCTCATAGTTCTTATACTCTCACTAATTGAACACTTTTGTTATTCTCTTAAATGTCAAGGGGGTTTGACTCTTGCAAACTTTGCACAGATCAGAGTAATTGCTAACTAGACATGGTGTGAAGAACTTCCTTTTTCAGTTTTGGAAATGTTGCTTTTCAGTTTCATTGAACATATGTTATTTTTCTTTTAGGGAAAAAGAAGAGATTTCAGTCTTCCACATTTCCTTTGGCAGCACCAATCATTACTATGCATCTGTGTTTACAACCTTATTTTCCTCTTTTCTCTTTGGTAGATAGTCCCAATCTTATTAAGCTCTTTTTCATGTGACATGGAAGCTCTAAAGCATCCTTTTTAGTTAGGATGACTAATATTGCATATTTTAGAAGATCTGTGTAATGTGTTTTATCTATTATTCATCCTCTTCCATATATTTAGTGTATTATTTTTCACTGTTGCACACCATTGAACAAAATTTTGGACTTCACTGTCAAAGCGATTCCCAGAACATTTCCATGAACTAATTATGACTCTGAGAAAATGTATAAGTAGTTCTACTGTTTTTACAGTACCATTACAGCTACTGAAATCAAATTCCACTTGTCATCCTATGGCCCACTCAGCTACACTCCTCACATTTTTAGATTCAATTAACCTCAGTATTTTTGTCTGGGTATTTTCATGGTTGTGCTGTTGGGCAAAACTGATTTTAATATGGAACTATGGTTCTTACAGAACCATATATGTGGTTCTACATCTTTTACAGAGTGCAAGTGTTATTCTGGAATATGGAAGCATGATAGTGGAGGGGTTTCATTATATAATTATTGTTACTTGTGCTACTGTTATGTAGTCACATTTCTGGCCTGTTACTGCAACTTTCCAGTAGCTGCTACAGTTCTGAGGGTTCTGCTACCAGAGGTACCCAACAGGACCCATCCTTTCAACTGCTTTTGGAAATACAGACTATTGTTCCCCCTTTGGGATTTTAAGGCATAATCCCTAGTCCTCAGTGAATTAGTCTGTTGGAGGAAAGGAAATCAGATGTCTGATATCCAACCCAACAAGCAAGGACATACACATGGACCCCAGCAGCCCTTTACCGCTTACGATAGCAGCGCTGCTGAGGTTGCTGCGTGAGACAACCAGTGCGTGATTCACCACCCAACCATCATTAAAAGCTGCAGACACATCATCTGTCAGGGATACCTGGCTGCTTCACACAGAAGGCACTGTGACAGTTTTGTTGATTCATTGAGGAGGCTCGGTGTATGAGAGACCCAGTGGCGCTTCTTCACTTTAAACTTCAAATACATTGGATACAATCATTCAGATTTATTTCTCTGAAAACTGAAGTCAGAGCTAAACTTAACCCTGATTTTATGCTCCTTCATAAGACTACATTGTTGATATAGGACTACACTGATATTTTATACACTGAGATTTTAGTTAGGAATCGCCTACCAAATACAAACATAGCTAGCTATAGGATATTTCAGCATTTGTTAAGCACTACCACATTAGCAAGATCAGAGAAGCTCTTTTTCTCATATGCTTACCTTCTTCTTCCAGAGATAAGTCTCTATGAGATCTCTGGACACATATTCACTTAAACTTCATATTGAGTGTCAAGATTTACAGGCTTTATTAAGCCAGACAAGATTTTTTTTTCTTTTATTCAGTGATTTGATTCATTAATATCAGAAGTTAAAAAAGACAAGAAAACTCTTCTCTCCATCAGTCACCAAAACATCATGAGAAAAAACTTCCAGAAAACAATCTAGGAACTGATTAATCTTCCTTGCTGCATTTTATCCTGGGTACTCAATGTTCAACCCTTTCTAGCATTGTAGCACCTCTCTTGTTTTCTGGAAGAAACCTCCACTGTATAAGACAGACTTTAATGCTTATGTGTAAAAACAGATGCTGACATGGATAAAAAGAACCATAATGAATTACTCCACAAATATGCTAAGGCTGCAGTAGAGACCAATAAAATCTTTCCACCAGACATCTCTAAAAATAGAGAATTCTCCATTAAAATAGCTATTTAGGATAGAAGATTATCTAATTTAATTAATACTTCTTTGAGGGAAGAATATTCTCTTGTTCCTGCAAATGTTTAAATGGGCTGATACTGAAAAGAAAAAATCTGGATATCCCAGTGCTACTTTAAAACTATTCTTTCAATCCTAAGCAACTTTATGGAGAAGGCAAGCCTCAAGCTTGTGTTAGGTAATTATAGGTAGTATCATTTGTCTAGAATGTCCTGAGTTCTGGCCAGCAAATTGCACTGGAAAGGGTTAAGGGTAGTGATTGTCAATTTGGAAAAGCAAGCCAGAAGTAACCTGCCACAAGATCTTTTTGCAGTGCTTGACTATGAAGTAATGCTCTCTCACTCCAAAGGAGCACCTTGGCTTTGCACAAAAACCACTTCAGTACTGCTCAAACCTAATAGGAACTGATGTGCTTTCCCTTCGAGGTGAAGTGCCAGGTGGAGCACTTGTGTTTGTAAGCACACCCAGGCAGACAGGGAGAGCTGCTGGACAGCCAGGGCACACACACACAGGCAATAAGCAGATGGCAGAGTGCTGCAGACTTGACCCAGACTTCGTGCTGGTGGGCAGAGGGCCTGAGGAAGAGCTTCCTTGAACAAAGCCATCCTCTTCATGGCGATGCAGGACGGGTCATTCTGCTTCTGTGTTTGGTTCTCCTGGATCCCTCATTGTTACTTTGCTCTCTGACAGAGCAGCATCTCTAAGCAGTGGACTGTATTTGTGCCCAAATCTTGAAGACTCTGCTCTTCCCTTGCACAGCAATGCAGTCATATTTTGAAAACTATTTTTTAAAAAAAAAGTGCTAGTACCAACACAGGACATTTTCTGCCAGTGCCTTGGGCCATTCTCTGCTGGAGTTTCCCATATGGTAGTAAATCAAAGCCTCCATATGATTACTTTTTAGGTAAGTAAAATTGTTTTGCTGTAGAGGGTAGATTTTTTTGCTTCTTGTCACAATCCGTCCTTACAAACGGGGTTCGTGATGGTTCATGGATTGATCTCAGGGTGCAAAAAAACCAACACGGCACAGGGGGTTTGCAGTAATAATCAAAACAAATGCGCCTTTATTGAATGACCACAGCAAAATGCGATAGAGGGATTAAGGGAGAGAAAAAGATAGAGAAAGACAGAAAAGAGAGAGAGAGGGATATAGCTACTGAACATGGAGACGAAGTCCTTTGGTCCAGTCCAGTCGAGGATCTGCCTGTTTCGTCAGGGAGATCTCAAAATCTCTAGCTAACTCTGAGGTTTTTATTATGATAATTCTATTGAAAATTGTGAGGGGGGGGAAACAGGTGCAATAAGGAATAGATGTAACAGGTAGCCAATGTTCTCAGCAGTTAACGTGAGCCATTGTTTTTGTGATCTGGTGGTCACAACCTGCAGGCAAACATCTCTCTTTGGTCAGCTTGCCTCCCCCTACACACCTCCCCCAGGTTAGGGGTTTCAGTCCCAGTCCTTGGAAGGAGGAGAGGAGCCTTTTCACATGGGGGTTTCATGTCTCAGTCCTTGATGGAGAAGCTTCTTACACCTCAGTTTGTCTGTCACGGTGGTTGCAAACAAGTGAGAGGGCTCTTCTGCAGGGGACCACCCAGAAATCAGGAGAAGTCCAGCCAGGCCGAGAGGTGGGACAGGAGGGGTCTTCTCTTCAGTGGTCCTCAATGACGATCGAGAGGCAGATGAGGGAAAATTCGGCCAGACTCTCACACTTCTCTGATAAACATGTTCTAAAATTTTAATGTATATTTCATATGCATTGTATGTTTCAAAGTGAGAAAAATCTTTTTTCTGGCTCTGGCAAACACTAGCATGAACTTTTCTATAAAAATTGCAAATTTTCACAAATCTCAGCTGCGCAAATGCAAGGATTGTTTCTCTATTAGCTATCTCCTGCATTAATATCCAGCAGAATGTGTTTATGCCTATGCTTTTTTATTTTAAAATATCCTCCTGTATAGACTTCTCTCCCTGGATAAAAGAGAAGAAACACATTATAGCTGTTAACCACATTAGTAGTGGGGCTAATATGCATTAGCAATACTTTGGTTGCATATGTATTTTTTTAAGCTATAAAACAGGGGGTATCTTGATTTTTAAAGACCTGAATCACCTTGAAGTCTGCTTTCCAAACTGTCTTTGTTCTTAGACCTTCAGCAGCTCTATTCTGGGCAGTGCATTCCTTCCTTCCATGCTTCTCTACGCTCCCAAAATATTTTCTCCTGCCTGTCTCCATGAACTGTCACGCTTAACAAATCTCACCTCATGCTCACTTTCACTCCCATAATGGGCAGGTCATTGATACAAGTGACTCTTTCAAAGGACAGCAAACCTGTGGCTTAGGCCAGCTCAGCTTTAGATCACTATCCACTATTGAGCAGCTATTAAAGACTGGTGATGACCTGGCTGCAGGTGACCATCAGTCAGAAAAAAAGAAGAAAAAGTGATAAATGGATGCAGATTGGACAATTTCCCAAGAGAGGTACTCGCTTCTATTTTTGTTAGGAATGCTGAGACTGATCAAATCCAATCATTCATTTGTTTTTCTTTAAAGAAAGAGTTGTGGATCAACCATGAGCTGCACAGGTTGGTGTGCACATACTTCTGGACAGTCTGTGTAAGGCTTCCCAGTAAGACCTGATTTTATGGTTTGTAGTTAAGACTCAAAAATAAATGCTTAATAAGTAGTTGTGTGTAAGTGGAGCGAGTTCCTAGTGCATGAGGGTGCCTCATAAAGGGAGAGACTCAGTCCCCACAGCTGCCTGGCAGCCCTCTCTGTTGTTGATGATTTTTGTTCTTTTTATTTTTGCTGGTTTTTGTTTGTTTTGTTTTTGTTTGTGTGTTGGTTTGGGTTTTTTGTGATTTTTGGGGGTTTGTTTTTTTTTTTTTTTTGGTCATAGTCTACACCCTTTTCAACAGAAAATTCTGAGTTTTGATTTTAATGTCATCATTACTTCTCATCTTAAAAGCAATGTCATGGATCAATTTTTTTTTATTTTTGGGTACATTTAAAAAAAACTTACCTACTTGCCTTGTTCTTGAGAACTTGTATTAGCCATTCTAATTTTTCTCATGTAATTTCTGCTAGAGTATAAAACTTCCTTATTATGACTGTGTTATAAAGGACTTCTGGTTATCTCAAATAACATTTTGGATTTTTGTTATTGGTGAACTTATTTCTTTCGAATTCCCATTTTATTCAATGCTTTCCATTGATTTTGAGATATTTTTATTGCTTTCTCATGAAGCATTTCTGACTCAAGTAAGAGTTTTAGAGAGCTGAGAATCTTTCAAAGCAGTTGATAATGTCTTTATCAAATGTTAGAGTGTAGAAAGTTAGAATCCTCATTTTATGAAAATACCCTACTTATATTTTAAAATTATGTCTGCTTTTATCATCAACAAAAGAATTATTGTGTAATTTTTACCAGTAATTTTTATCTGTAATTTTTACAGATTCTTGTAATCTATTGAGAATTAGATACTTGAAAAGGCACATATTTGTGGAAAAAATGCTTGTCTAAATATTTATTTTCAATATTTTGCATATAGATGTAGATGTATATGTATGAATGTGTGTTAATATGTACAAATATATATGTGTATATATTTAGTGTCTTGACTGTTGATATTTCAGTTCTGGTATTTGGTCAGGGACATAATTGAAACAACCAATGGTTTGGATTCTGGTTGACAAAAGCTGGGTATTCCCTTTGTTATTTCTTTCTGTGTTCTGGCTACTTCCCTGCAGAAAGGGAATTTTTAATCTAACTGCTGTGATTGGTTCTTCCACATTTTGTGGGGCAGTTGCAAATAAAAGTGGAACAGCACACCTGCATCCTAGATCTGTAGGGATAATGATAAAAAGTTCCATTTACTATGGAATTTTCTTTTTGCAATATTACCATTGAGCCAGCATGTAACTTTGTGCAGCAGTTGAAAGCAAAATGAAAATTTCTTGCTTCCAAATGGAGATGCTCTTCAGCTTTGCTATACAGGTTGAAGGCACATATCTTTAAATGCTTTCATTGGGATCTAATCTTACAATAATGCTGTGAGCAGTTTAAACCAAAGTATTTTTCAGTTTTTCATATTTTTCATTTGCATACACTAATATAGAAGAAAGAAAAGCCAGTTAAAGCACTCTGGAGACACATTCAGGATGAAAATGTGTGTGATGACATACCATCAAACAATATTTTAAGACATGGCATTACAAAGGAATTGGGCTAGAATAAGATGGAAAAGATAGCTGGGGGGGCAACTTGGATGTTTTTTAACCTTTTTTCTAATGTTTGGCCTTTTAAAATAAATTAATAAAATTTTAATTAATATGAAATGAGATCCATATCAGAAATCACGAAAGTAATTATTTAAGGAGTTAAAATTATGAACTTTGACAAGTCATTTTACAAGTCACTATGACAATGATTTCATAAATTGAATGCCAAACAAGATTTCTGGTTTAAGGGAAAATTACAGGATAGGTGAAGCTGCATATAAATAAATGCCAGGTGATGGTTAGATCTTGATAGAAGGCCACTCAGTTTTAAGAAAGTATCATCCTATTGCACAACAGAAGTCAAAAGGCAAACCAAGTGTAAGGAATTATAAGAAACAGGGGGCAAAATATAAACAATACTATGCCAATGTTTAAATCCAGAGTGGAGTTATACTTATACTGTGTAGAGTCCCAGCACAGGTCCTGACATCCAGGAGATGGAAAACATCCAGAGCTTTGTAGAGGTTTAAGAAGTACGGATGGAATAGCCCCCATCCAAGGAATAGGCTGGAAAAGAAATGGATGAGGACAGGGCAGAATAAAATCTTCAGTGGCTTAGAAAATGTGACTAGAAGTTATCACACATAGTCTGTTCCTATGCAAGAGCTCAGGAGTGTGAAGTGGAACTGGCAGGTTCAAAGAAGACACAACACATAATGCAGGTACACTTCTCTGCAGAATGTTGTCCATCCTAAGAGCTTACATGGGATTAACATAGCAACTGGGCACACTGATGAAAGAAAAAGCTATTAGGTCCTAAATAGGCAGACATGACCTCACTCTGAAGAAAACATTTTGTGACAGATGACAGAATATTCTAGAGAGTGGTTTGTATATGCTTGGCCCTTTTCAGATTGTTCTCCAAGGGAGGCATGGTTTGGTAGGACTTGAGACAGATTTTTATGAGTACATCAGCTATGGAGAGAGGGGATACCCCTGTATTTTTAAGTTCTGTTTACATTTAATTTTATTTTTATTCTTTATAATTGCTCTCATAGAATAAAGAGAGCAATTCTGACAAACTGCAGACAGCATTTCTGAACATTGGTGGAAGAATGTTTAGAATGTAATTCTCGACACCAAGTGTCCTGCATTCTTTTCCAAGAATGTCACATATTTTTAGACCACTTGATAATTGTGCTATAATGGGAAAACATATTCTTCTAATATGTCATAAAGAGGAAGAGATCTTCAGTGTTTACCCAATTTTTATTTAATTCATACAAACTGACTCCTGAAAAAGAAACTGAGGTTAAGAAATTAAATATAGAATTATTGAATCTTTGAGACTGGAGAAGATCTCTGGATATTTTCTGCTCAAAGCAGAGTCCCAGTGCATTGTTCAAGACCATGTCTAATCATATTTTGAATATATTCAAGTGTGGACTCTCTACAACCTCTCTGAGCAACATGCTACAGTGTTCAACCACCCTCATAATCAAAAAAGTACTTTTTTCTCATGTTTAAATGGTACTTCCTGCATTTCAATTTGTGCCTTTTGTTTGTTCATTGAATACCATTGACAAAAGTCTGGCTTCGTCTAGAAATATATAGCTAAAAATTGATCACAAGTAAAGAGACACTGTGTGTGGGAGTGAGACTGTGTTTCTAAGGCACCAGATTAGTTGGAGATCTAGAATTTTCTTCTTTTGGGGGTGCGGGGGGTAATGATATAACTTGAATTTCTGAGTTTAATAATGTTATGAAAGAGATTATGTGATGTGAAGGCTGGCCCCATGTTTCTGTGTTTTGGAATTTGTCCCCAGATTTTTACAAAGACCTTGTGAAAACTGCTTTCATCCCTGCTATTTTCTAGTTAAAGGTTGGCTAGCTTCATCTGGATTTTGAGATATTTTTTCAGCTGCAAATGGCTAACACAAGAGAGAGAATACCACAGCTATCACTGCATCTCCTTTAAAATGGTTCATTTGCCTCAGGCTTTAGGATTTAGCTGTAATGAAGATGAAAGATTGATGGCTGACTGCTGACCTACTTTGAGGAAATGAAAGAGCAGGTGGCATGCTGCTGACTAGGAAAGTAAAAGACTGTACTAAATGCAGAGAAATAAAGCATGGCTGAATAAAGTCTCTTTTAGATGACAGCTTCTTTTCAGTGGCCCAATACAGACTTATACACATCTGGAAACCTCAAAACCTCTTTTATATCTCTGCATGTGTAAATATATTTAACCTATTTGAAATTGTTATTTTCATTTACATAAGAAGGCTCTATCACTTACTGCTAGGGCTTTGAATCTATCCAACTGTCACAGTATATTGTAGAAACTAATAGGAAAAGCTAGACAAGGCAAATTACAAAAAATGCAAGGCTTAAAGTGTGACAGATGTTTCTTTCAGTGGTTGCAACAAACTGGTCTCCAAATTTTGTTTAACCTTTGGCAAAAGAGAGGCACGTTCAGAATCAAGGTGCTCCAACTGTGTGATGAAAGTGTTTAATCATTGTTGTGAACCAGCCCTTCAGAAAAGAGCTGCCGCCTTTCAACTGGGAGCAGTGTACTCTACTTTGTGTCAGGAACTTCAGGCATGAAGCATGAGAAGGGGTTAGAGGTAAAAACATTTTCAGTTTCTTGGTAGCAGTCTTGTGTTTCAAGCAAACCACTAATACCTTGGCGAATGCAGCAGATGTTGACCACCAAATATGTCTGCAGCTTCTCACAACTGATACATTAACAGAGAATGGCATGACTTTTTAAGCTAATTGCTTTCATTTAAAAGTATCTATCTTCCATGTTTTGGAGCAGGTACAGAAGAAAAGAGCTATATTGTGTACCCTATGGGAAAGGATTGAGCTGCAAGCCCAGAGACTGAGTTGTAAGCAATCACACTTCCTTACAGCTTGCATTTCTGCACTTGCAACGGCCCTCGTTGATAACTGCAGTGTCATGCTGACATCCTGAAATGAGAGGGAGTTTCACAAGATAAGCAGATCCCTCTGTGTTCGGCTTCAGATGGCAACATGACCCTGGGATGTCATTTAAGACATCCAATTCTCATTCCTTTTGAGAAGACTCAAAGAGATGGGCCGTTTGGAGAATAGTCAAAAGTGTGTGGCTCTGACTTTCCCTTCAGTAAATTATTATGAAGGTCCAACTATGTGACAAAAGGCATCTTTGTGTATCTTTACACTCTTTTCCTTTAGCAGAGAGAGTTTTTAGTTTATTCTTTGGGTGCAAGACATGGGAGATACCAAGCTATTAGGCTGTCAATTCTGTAACTGTTCCCAAGAACTTTCTTTTCTTAAATTCTGGGAATAAAAATCTGATTTTATCATCTGACATTCAGCTCATATTCTAAAACAACTTAGTAACTCATGGTTATTTTTGTACTGTCTTCCTTTGTTCTGTACCTTTGAAAGAGGAGACAGCTAGAGGAAGTGGGCATTTACTATTTTGGTATTTTTCAAAGCTTGAGAGTGATTTAGAGGGATAAAGAGGGAAAAGCATGTATGTGTGTATCAGGGAATTTGTGAGTTTATGTGCTGAATCGTTTTTTGGGGTTTTTTTCCTTCTCATGCTGTAAAACATTCGAGTTGGGAGAAAATTTACCTTAGAGTTTTCTTTGTATTTTTGGTGGGTACAGGACAGTTACAGGAACCTTTTCCTTTGTGTAAAAATAGTAATAAGCATTATGTGTGTGTATCCTGTAAAGGACAAAATCTAATTTTTTAAATCTTTTTCCTCAAAAGAAGTCTGATTTCCAAGTTGTTTTATTAATACTTATAGGTGTGGTTTTCTTAGGGTGTAGGAATTGTGCCATCAAGACTTTCTTTTCTCTGATTTGGATCTATCTCACCAGGTGTCTGATAACTGTTCTGGTAGCTTGCACTCCTAGAACTCACCGGATGGACTCTCCATCATTTGTTTGCACCATGTACAGCTCACTGAGCACAGACCCTTATTGAAACTTTGCATAAAAGCTCTAGAAAGGACATAAAAATCAGTTCCTTTTATAATGTTAGATTTAACACTTATAACAAATTGAAACCTAATATTACCATTTTAAAAATAATTTGATCCTAGGATGATTCAGAATCTTTTAATCGTTCATGAATAATAAGACTGCCTATAAACAATAGTGATATGGGAAAAGGAGATGTCCTTTTTCTATTGTTCTTGCTTGGAAAAAAAACATGAGAAACAGGAGTGAAGGTGAGGGTGACCTAAAGAAGAAAGGTAAGAGGAGAAGAAGATTATTCTTTTGAATCAGAGTCCCAGAAGCCAGCAAAGAAAGAAACCAAGGCAAAAAATACATGTCTACCAGTGAAAATGCATGTGCCTGGGCATAACTAAGAAACATCTATAAAGAAGATACCAAGATAATTATTTTATTGCCATAAACACAGACTAAAAAGTGGTAGCTGAATAGATTATTTTTAAAAGGTTAGTGAAGTATAGCCATTAAAATGGTGGGGCTTTGGGTGTTTTAGAAGTTAGGACTCTTTTAGTGAAGTTTGTAAATATAAATTAAAAGATGACTGTAACCTTAAAAGAACTATTCAGAATATTCTATGGTGAAGTGATGTCAATATTCTTCTGTGTTAGAAATCATAGAATCCTAGAATGGAGGAAGGGGAGGTTGGAGGGGACTGTAAAGATCATCTTGTTCCAAAACCCTGCCATGAGGAGGGACATCTTTCACAAGACAGGTTTCTCAGAGCCCATATTTCCCCTAGATGTCACAGACACAATTTTCCTTTTGTGTAACATTAGAAGGAAATTTACTGCCATTGCTACGGAAAGATTTAAGTGACTCACATACAAAGCTGAGAGAATTAAAGTAAAGGTGAATCCTAAGATGGACATACTTTGTGGCATTTCCAAATTGATTTTGACCTAACTTACAGCCATTTCCTTCACATCAGAACCCTGGCTGCTATACAGTTATTAATGTAACCTTTTTCTAATTCTGCAATTTTTTCACCATTTTAACTGACATACTTTAACTTCTATAATTTAAGGCAGTGATGTTTATTATGCAGACAAGCTACCACTTTCCAAGCTATCAGGTTACCTGTCACAAAAACATTCACGCTAGGTGGTACAGACTGAAGGTTTGTAATCTTGTCTCTTAGGTGTTTGAATATCTAGATTTGGGTCTGTCAGTGTACAGAGATAAACAGTATAACTTGTGAAAATTTAGTTTTCTTTGGGATTTAATTTTTACTTGATGTTGTCAATGGAATTATTCATCATAAACAATTTGTGGGATTTGTGATAGGAGCGGTCTGTAAAAAATCTTTCGGTATCAATTTGATTACTGTTTGCTCACATTTTCAATCTCAATACTCCTTTTTCTTTTCCTCCATGTTTTCCTAACTCCTTCAATGAACAGAACTGTAGCTTTTTCACTTTGATGTATGTCCCTTTTGATTAGGAGATCATCAATTATTTAGATTGTTCCAAACCTTGCAGTCTACTACTTTGAACATAAGTCTGTAAGTAGAGCATTTTCAAGATCAGTGTTTAAAAATAGGTCATGTTTTTCAAGAGATCAGCCAATTCAGTGCTTGAAAATCTGGAAAATCTCCTGATTAACATTCAGTATTTGTTAACCTAATATGGACTTGTTTTTAAAACATTAGCTCTATTATTTTCTCCATTTAGAAAAATCACCTAGCTTAGATACAACATTTAATGCCGAGTGTATCATTAACAGTATCTGTTAAAAAACAAGAATAATTATATTCAAGGGGGTTTGCTGAAGGAAAAGAAGGTATTTTCTCAGCCTTATAAAGGTATCAGTGGGGTTTTTTTGCTATGATAATTATTTGGTGCATGTGCTTCATTATTATTATTAATAGTAATAATAATATTTTGCATTTCTGAAGCACTTTTCATCTGCCAACCTCACTTCTTTTTGCAAACAGCTAATTAGACTTCAAAACACAGTAAGTGGTGCTATACCCACTTTTCTGCAGGGCAGTACTGGAGGGCAAACCATGCTGCCTCTCAGTAGGCAGTCCAGGAAGCTTGAGGGGATGAGTAGGAACCCCCATGAATATGAATTGTGAATTAATATGCCATGAGGCAAGTTTTCCTCCTTGTTCTGACTAATTAGCTCATGGCCTGATAATGAAAAGGACAGAAATTTCAGACTGTTCCCTGCAACTGCATGCTTAAAAGTTTTCCCCTTATCTCATTATATGGCAGTGAAATCATGACAACCACAGAGCTTTTCACAGTAGTTTCATACACCAGAGAGAAGTTCAAAATTTGTTGATTAAATGGTATTTTCCATCCTAACCTGTAAAAGTGGTGATAGTTATATTTCTTCCAGCTTTGCTTCTTTCATTTTGTTGTTTTTCAGATGAGTTCTGGCCAAGTGCTTTCAACAATGTGGCTACTGATACTTGTCTAGTTTTGGTGTCTCTCCAAGCACTGGCTGTCACACTCAAGTGTATTAGAAATGTTCATTGCACATAAATGCTGAGAGAGAGCTAGTTACATCGTCAAACCACAGATTCAATCAAACATCCTCCTTTTAAATAAGGAGGGTAGGAGCAGTGGATACTATCTCTTTACCTCAACTTTAGGAGGGCATTTGACACCATCTGCCATATCCTGATAAAGAAACTGCAGCTGATGGTGAGCAGACAGTGGATTTAAAACTGAATGGCTCAGACCAGAGGTGGTGATCAGCAGCACAAAGCCCAGCTGGAGGCCAGGAGGCAGTGGTGTACCCTGGGCTCAGTCCTGGCTCCAGCCCTGTTCCACATCTTCCCTGATGATCAGGATGATGGAGAGAGGGTACCCTCAGCAGGGCTCCTGGTGGTGTGTTACTGGGAGGGATGGCCAGTGCATAGGGGGATTGTGCTGCCATCCAGAGGTGCCTTGGAAGCCTGGAGAAATGGTCTAACAGGAATCTCAGGCAGTTCAACAAAGAGAAATGCCAAGTCCTTCACGCAGGGAGAAACAAGCCTGAGTGCCCTGGGGGCTGACCAGGTGGAAGTAGCTCAGCAGGAAAGGACCGGGGCTTCTGGTAGACCCCACATCAAACGTGAACCACAAATGTGCCCTTGCCATAAAGGTGGCCAGTGGAACCCTGGGCTGCATTAGAAAAAGCACTGAGAGCAGGTGAAAGGAAGATCCTTCCCCTCTGCTTGCCACTGGTGAGGCCACACCTGGACTGCTATGTCCAGTTGTGGGCGCCCCAATACAAGAGAGACAGGGACTCTTTGGAGAGTCCAATGAAGGGCCACAGGATTAAGAGACTGGAGCATTTCTCCTCTGAGGAAAGGCTGAGAGAGCTGGGCCTGTGTGTAAGTATATATGGTATACATATATATGGATATGTAACATGATATACATGCAGCTATGTGAATAAATACCTGAAGTGGGAGGACAAAGGATGGAGCCAGGCTCTTTTTAAAGGCGCTCAGTGACAGGACCAGAGGCAGTGGGAACAACCTGAAACACAGGAGGTTCTTCTGAACATTCAGGAAACACATTTTCACTCTGAGGCTGGCTGAGCATTGCCACAGGCTGCCCAGGGACACAGAGGAGTATTCTCACCCTTGCAGATATTCAAAAGCCGCCTGGATATTCTCTTGGAAAACCTGCTCTAGGTAGCTCTGCTTGAGCAATTGGGTTGAACAAGGTAGCTTCTGGAGATCCCTGCTACCACAGCCAGTCTGTGATTCTTTGATTCTCTAAAATAAAAAGGTGGATTTCCTAAGAGTCTACCTCAGGGCTGCTTGGGATTTCCACTCTGCTACTAATTTTACCTTGGTTTCCATGGAGCCATAGGCAGAGGAGCAGAAGAAATCAAGTAATGATGCCTACAAGTAGTTTCTTAAGGGAATGAGGAGCTGAATAAGGTAAATTGATATGAAATAAAACAGAAATTATTGCTCACTTCATTGAATACCTGAAAAAGTAACAGAAGTATGTCTCTGAATGCAGTACTCTCTGGATTGGTATTAAGCATAATTTTTTAATATCTTTAATTTTTCCCTATTATATTTATTACTACTATCACGTTTAAACAGTAACACCATTTAATGCTTTCTGAAATATATTATGGACACAGAGGATATTAAGACCAGTAACATCATTTAAGTCTTGTTTTAAAAGGTAACTGAGGCATAGATGGCCATCCTACACACAAGTGAATTTCAGTGTAATTTTTTACTTAGATCTTAAAAAGAAAGTATTCACTGTTCACAAATATTTATCCTAGAGACTCAGTGAAGAATCACTGTGATGTGAAATGAAATACATCATTAACATAGCAGAAATAGTGAAGTTAATTGTACCTGATATTTAGTATTTGAAAAAGAGCAAGGTAAAAATACTGGTTGAATTTTCTGTTCTTAACAATCAGAGTACAGAATGTCATTTTGTCATCTGTGTCTCATGAAACAGCTCATCACAGCACATATCATAGACTCTTTTTGTCTCTGCCTTTTTTTCTTACCAGTTACACTGCTGATTCAGGCCCTGACTCTGCAAGCTATTGTGCACAGCTACCAGCATGTGCCCACTGCCTGAACTGAGGCTTTTCTGAACACGTGCAGTATTCATTTTACCACCAGATTCTGCATTAAGACATTGGAGATTATTTAGGGAGGGGTGATGGGGGTTTTATTTTCTTTTTTCCTTTTTCCCCTCTTCTTTCTCCCTTTTTTGTTTTGTTTTGTTTTGTTTTTGTTTTTGTTTTTTTATTTGTATTGCTTGTCATCAAAGAAAATAAATATTCCGTGGAGAGGGTCCAGGTGAAAGAGTTTTACTTCAGTGCTCCAAGGATGAAATACTGTTACAGAAGGCAAAAATATAAGGTAACATGTTGTGAAGTCAGTAACTACTGGGAAAACTCCAATGAGAGAGATGGTAATCTATTATAAGGAAAAGCATTAGGAAACTGGTAAGCAGACCAACAAATGTATTAAGAAGATCTCAAGAACTCAAAAACCACTAAGAACCTCAGTAATGGAAAATTACATGGGTCATCAAATTCAGACTATAGACTCAGTGAAAACCAGTATTCTACTGATTCCTTATGGACTTACATGAAATTTGGGTTAAAGTTATTCACTTTATAACACCAGAAAGAGTGACTTATCTCAAGATAATGGCTCCAAGGTCCTCAAGCTGCAGAATAACAGTATCCCCTCATGTGACCTATTTTATGTGTTTTGGCTGGTACAGCCGAACAGCTGCAGTCACTCTGATCTCCTCTCTTAGGTTTGCAGAGGAGAACTGTTGGGTTTGTAGGGATGACCATTTATCAGGCTAGCCCTGAGGTGCCCTGGGGGTAATTCTGGTGGAATAAGGGCTACAGCAGTAAGTGATATCACTTTTTATATATCATTTTTTTCCTGAAAGAAAAAATTATGAGTAATGAAAATTATCAGAGAATTTTTTTTAGGAAAGCTACAAATCCATCTTTTTCTTCTCTTGCTTGTTGTTTTCATGTAACACCTGTCTGCTATCAGGGCTTCTTCCCAATATCCAGCAATATTGAAAATTGAAAGAAAGAATACGCTACTGTGTATTGTGACTTTTTAAAATTTTGAAAAGCATTTTTTGCAAGTCCATATTTTGGCAAGAAAAAGTATATATATATATATATTTATTTTTTTTTTTCATTTATCATGATGGCAATACCTTTGGGTCTCCTGGCTGGGGACACCAGAATGATTAACACATAGACTTTTGCTAACTTTGCTTAATGTTTATTTTGCATTACCTAGCCATAAAATACAGTGGGTGTATACTGGCATAATTTTTACCTCAAAATTCCTCTGAGTGCAGATGTATCTGCTGAATTGCTTCCTGTAGTGTAAAGCAAATGCAATGGCACTCAGTGAAGGAACTCTAATTGGTCACTGCTCCTGTCAGAAGTCCCCAGGCTGTGTGCTGTAGCTCATCTGAGGGCAAAATAGATGCTGTCCTGAGAAAGTGTTTTGAGATGACTTGTAGATAACTTCTTATACATGATATTAATATGCTACAGGTTTTTTTCCACAAATTTTCCACAAGGCTCTTTTATTGTAAGAAGTCTGGCTTGGGGTCATGCTCTTCCTACTTTTCTGGTTTGGTTTGGTTTGGTTTTGGTTTTGTTTTGATTCACCCATTCAGCAATTTATTATGCACCCAGGCAACTTTCAGATCAGATGTCTCCTATCTGCTCCCCCCTCTCTCCCCTGTTTCCCTTCTGAACACCTTCTCCTCAGGCATGTAATCAAAGGTTTGGCTCTCTCACTGTTGCCATAAACTACATCTGCTCCTGAGTCAGGTTCTCTGTGGTTGTGGACTCTGGAGCCAATGTAGTGAGTCTCTTTTCAACTTCTCAGCAAAGGTAATTTGGCCTTTTGGGTTGATTATTTGATTTGACCGTGAAGGAAGGTGAGATCTGAAACTTTCTTTCCTGGATTTTGTTTGCTTCTTTTAGTGGAAAAAATAACGATTAAAAAAAAAACACCTGTCACTAAACTGAAGGAACTGTGGATTTTGTGTAAATAAGTCCTGAAAGGGTGCTGGTTTCCAAGCCTTTCTTCACTTCATAACCCTTACAGAGTACATTTCCTTCTCAACATTTATCTACTCCTTTTGTATTGTAAGTATCTGATAAAATTGTACCAGAATTTTCTGTTATTTCTGGCTTCCCTCCCAGATCCAACTTGTCCTAAATGAACTTCTATTCCAAAAGAATACAGTCACTAAAGGAGCAGTGAGGTGTGTATTCACCATATCTGCACAGACCTTCCAGCTGAACCCACATGAAACACACATAAACCATTTTATTGCTTGGGTTAGGAGAATTTTTTTCCTCTGGACCTGTCAGCCCAGAATTCCTGTTTACTTTGAAACAACCAGATCCTGCATTTTTGTTTTATTTTTCTGCACACAGTTGCATGTCTAACAGAAATATGAACTCAAGTACAACCCTGAGTTCCCTAATTCCTATTGAAACAGATGAGAAAATATTGCAGAAATTAGTGTCTGTGAACTGATCCAAATAAGCATTTAAATGTTCTTCTTTCCTCCCCCTCATTCCCTGGGTGCCTCTCTCTCTCATTTTCTCTTTTCATTCTTTTAGCTGCCTTCTTTCCAGATTACTCCTTTCCTCTTTATTCATTCAATTTTAACCTACTACATCTCTTAACTCAGACTTTGCCATTGAAAGCTTCCTCTTTCAAGGAAAGATGTTTGTTTTTCTCTCCTCTCCTGAGGATACACCTGTTCTTGGTTAACTAGAGTACTTCCCTTTCTGCTACTGTACCTCTGCATGCACCAATTTTGCCCAGCTGAGTGTTCTATAATGTGGTTCTACAGAAAAATTATTAGGATCATTGCTACAGTTTCTTCCTAACTGTTGGAGCTTTGAAGTGGATCATATTGCTAAAAAACAAGCTGTAAGACATATCCCCTGTTTTGTTGATGAAATATCTATGTCCAATACTGATCAAGTTTTTATCAGCCTCTGTAACTGTATTTTCTTTTTCACTTGCCTTCAGTGGGTAACTGAATGTAGTTAACACTGAGGCATAAAGATGTGCATCCATTACTGGGAAGTCACTCTCCTCACATAATTTTTAAATCTTAAAAATAAAATATAAATAAAAAGCTAAGAAAATAAATTAATCTTTGGCTAATTAACAATGCATATTCTTAATAGAACTCCAGCATAAATGTTCATACCTGCAAAAAATGCTTGTTCAGAGACAATTATAAAAGGGCACCCTTGCCATAATTGCAGTATCAAAAGTGCAATTTTTGGTGTTGGAGCAAACAAAGCACTTGCTTTCCAGACTGCTCTGCTCAGTACAATGGTTCAGGCAGATTCAAACCCTGCCATTACCCTTCTCTGAGGCACTTCACCTGAAAGCTCTTCCAGCCATTGACAATTGTCTGGACCCAATTGTCACTTCAACTTAAACTTTTATAGAAGCTTAACAACTTCCCTGGGCCCTTGATTCATGTGTCAGCCTTCAAATATGTCTTCTTGTGCTGAAAAAAAACAAAATACAAAATATTTTATCTCCTTTAAACTGAGAGCCCCAAAATAAACAGCAGAAAGAAATGTCTCATATGACAGCCTATCTCCCACAGAAAACAGAGCTGTGAAGTGCGTAGACAGATGGCTTCTGCAGGCAAAGCATATTCTCAATGTGTGATAAATCAGATTTTTTATAAATATTCTTGTCTCTTTTTTAAAAAAAACTGCTGTTATATAAAGGTTATTATTAACTGTTAAAGAATGGGCTATCGATTTCATCCTCAGTGCTGAATGGGAGAAGATCATCATTCACTTGAGACTTCTCACTGGCAAGGCTCTCCTGAGAGGCAATCAAGAGTGGTTTGTTCTCCAAAAAATATTCTTTGGAGGTGACACACAGGTAATACATTTTCAGAGTCAACCACCTTTGACAGTTTTAGCTCTGTTCTTTCCATTAACATGTATGTTTTTACTATTAGAGTACAAACATCTGACACATACGAAAAAGGTTTTCTTCCCTAGAATACAGAATTTCCACTTCTCACTGTTATCTGCTCCTCCCAACAATAGTGAATAAGTGATATTTTAGGGTATTACATTTTATAGTGCTTATCTTCTTCCCTTTACTCAAGTTTCCTCTATTACTGCTGCATATTTTCCATTTATCAAACTTAGCTCTTCACAGTACCAAGCAAACACATGCACTCCCTTTAGTGTGAAATTTTGCACAATTAAATTATTGTCTAATAATTTAATTGAGTTGAGAAACATGGAAAATCCACACTGTTAAAAAGCTGAATTACCTGGATGACTCTGCTCTGTAATGATGAATGCAAGAGAAGCTAACATTTGTATTTTCCCACAAGAAGCTCACTTTTCTGCTTTTTTTCTGTCCAAACCTAGGACATTAATTGTTTTATCCCACACTGCATACTCAGAAAGTAGAACCCAGTTGACTGTTTTCCCTTCTTTTCCTGTTCTTAATTGTCCCCTTGGTGCTCTAATACATTTTGAAAGAGCCATGTCTGCCTCTGTAGCTGGGGGGAACTGTCAGACTTGACACACTGCTGAGCTTCTTCCCTTTAGCAAGCCAAGTCAGGTCATAGATTGGGAGAAAAAAATTTAAAAATCAAACCACATTTGGGAAAATTTGTTACTGAGACTTCACTTTGGCAAAGAGAAAATCCTGAGCCAGGTCTGAGTGAGAAGCCAGGAAGAAATGTGGCAGAGAAAGCAGCATAAAAGAGAAGTGCTGTTAAATCTGTTGTGGTGAACACAGTTAATGACCATGGTCAAGCAAGGTCAGTGTTTGTCAGCAACATTCAGTGGGTTCAGATGAAAAGCCTCTCACCAAAGACAGAAATAGTTCCTGACCTACAAGTCTAACCTGGAAGGGACAGGGCCCATCCCTCGCTGTTGCAAATGTAAGTGGTTTTGTTAATTGTGCTCTCCATTCTACTGGGATATTGGTTTTGTGTCTTCTGCATCATCATTTGTATGAACTAATCATCATTAAGCTTCCACCTGATTTCAGTGGTGAAGGTTCAAGCAGTGCTTGGATTAAGATTTTAAATCATGACTTTTCAGCTAAGAACAAGGTGTACCAGTCAATGGCAAGCTTGCTGCAATAGTCAAGCTGTTGTAGGAATCCAAATCTCACCTGTAACCTTTCACATAGATAAAAGTCTTATCTTAAATTTTTTCACAACTTTAGTGGTCTTTTATAGGTCAGGGGAGTTGTACATAAGGTTATGTAGTAGCATTGTATAGTAAAACAGAATCTGACAAACATCACCTGCCACTAAGCTGAATTCCTTTCCTTATCTTTTTTTTTTTTTATTTTATTATTAAGATCCTGGAATATTATGAGAAGGATAGTGCCTTTCTTGTTTTTGGTGCACACAAGGAGAAAAGCAGCTGGGAGCACAGAAGTGAGAACTAGGAAAAATATAGACAAAGAAGAGCAGCAGTGGTGCTGCCTGTTTATGGTAACTGGAAAAAGTGAATGAAAGACATCTACAGATTACAATTGCTTACCTTGAGTGAAACACATATATTTCAGTGTGTGGTTTAGGCTTTTTAATAGGCTTATTTGTTATAAAGCAGTAATAGAATTCTGTCAGTGCATGCAGGACTTTTCTCAGTGGCAAATAATCCTGTACCAGTTTTCTGAAGAGCTGTCACAACCAAAATAGGGGTATTTTTGCAAATAGTTAATCTTACACTTTTGCCTTCACTCTATGTTTTGTCATACTCTTTTAATGTTACATTATCTGCTTTGCAGCCTTTGAGGGAGGGCTCTGGTGGCCTCTCTATACCCAGTGTAGCTAGAATATTTGTCTAATTCACATTTAAATTACACCATAGTTTGCACCTCTGATATTTAAGGAAAAAAAAATCAAAATTATCTTTCATTGTTTGTTTGGTATTTCCTTCTGTTCTGTCCTTTCCTATTTTCAAGTTTCATCTTCTGAGAAGAAAAAGACTTGTACTTTTCCCTGGGAAATTTAATAGTACTTATATTTTGTTCATAAATCACTTCCCTTTGATCTGCAGACACTTAGGTTTCACTGGTTATTTCCGTCACACCTGAAATTCTGCATCTGGGCATACTCCATGTAAGTGGATGTTCACCACCATGCTGGGTCTCAGGCCCTCCTCTGCATATCCCCTTTAGGCATTGGATCTAGTACCTAGCTGTAAGAGCAGGTCTGATACATACAAGCAGTATAAGTTCATCTGAAAGCATACCTTGGTTAAAAAGTAGGGGAACTGTTCTTGGTTCAGCCACTCCAGCTGGGGTATGCCCCATCAGCCTTCCTTTTGTACTGTCCTGCCTTTCTGTCGCTATAGGACACGAAAGAACACAAGGGCACACACTTTTCTCAAGGTGAAGAAAATGGGAAGTTTATTTTCTGACTCCAACATTTATAGTTTTCCAAAAGTGACAGTGCATTGGAGGGTGACAGTGCCACCTCTCCAATCACACTGGACAAACCAACAGTCCATCAACTTTCTTCTCCTCCATAAAGGAATGCAAAACGATGAGTTATTTACAGAAAGTGTGTGAGAAAGTTCGCTACAAGAATGTCAACATCAGAAGGCTTAGAAAATCTTAAAAAATCAGGGTGACATCTTTCCCTTTCTCCTTGTAGCCCAACACAACAAGATGGTTTCTGTGAGGACCAGCAGCAATTTCTGCAGCTGTAGGTGTGGGGCTGTAGTTTCTGGGACTGTAGGTGTGATGGTGGTTCAGCATCTCAACATCTTCAGTTCCCTGTGTCCTCAGCAAGACATGCATTAGACAGCTGGGGGGTTCCTACAGCTGCACTATCCAGGTGTCCCAGTCCAAAAACATTGGACTAAACTCTCCACAGATTTGGCCTGAAGCTAGGAAGCTGGTTTTCTCTACTGGAGAAACTCTGGTGTGTGGCTATCTAGCATAACTCCTCCCCTTCTAGGAGTCCAAAGCCAAAGGAGGGTGTGATTTCAGACATACCTCTCTTATTAGTTTTGTACTTGGAGCAGTGGCTCACTGCTCAGCGTGCTGCTGCTTTCAATCTCATTCAGAAGAGTGCTAAGGAGAGTGCAAGCAGCTGACACATCTTGGTGGATTGCACTTCAAAAGAAGATGCCAACCACTTCAAAGTCAGACACCACAATGCCAGGTCTCACACTGTGTCTGCATCCTTTTGCACAATTGAACTTTACAATTTTAATTTTAATCTTTTAATCTGCCACCGTCAGAAAGCACTTAAATCATCTCTTTCATCTATTGGGCCTTGCAGAAATGCACTTTCATGCTAAATGACTTCACTCAGTCCATTTCTGCACACAGCGGGTCCAGTCCTCAGCTCAGTAATCAGGCACGCTGGCAAAAAGGTAGGGCAGGTCTGGGCTGCCCTTGGACAAGCAACTTGGACAAGCCAATGAGCTCCAGGATGCTGAATTCCCTGGCTGGAATGCTGTTTCCTTGCTGAGCCATGGTTAATTGTCACTTCCCACCTCTGCTCCCTCAGTGTGCTTGGGCTTTCCTCTGCGTGCTGGTCTTGGCAATGTCAGAGATGGCAATGGTGACCCTACACAGCATCAAACATCCTCCCAGACCACTCCACAGCTGGAGATGTGTCACTTTTCATAAAGTGTCTGCTCTCAGCAGTCTGCATCTTCCCTTGTTATAGTTTACTTTTAAACAGCTTTTAGACATACTATTAATATAGATATTTTAAAAACACATTTTCTTGAAGTTTATTCTTTTTAAATTCTTGCAGGCAAGTATCCAGGACACATGTCATACAACTGTGCTAATTGTTTATTTCTAGATTCATTACTGCAGTCTTGTCCATCTTAGCATCCTTTCTCTTGTTACAGTGCACTTCCTATTTCATCCACTGTTCTGGTTCTGAGAGAAGAGTCACAATGGGAGAACCATGTGTGGAAGTTCCCATTGTGACTCTTCTAGAAGTCTATTGTCCCCATTAAAACAAGTAGAGGGATGAAGATTTTGTTAATATTTCACTAAAAATCTTTATCCACTCATTATCCAGTTCATAGTCTTCAGAGTTCTACTATTAACATTGAGTTTCTGACCTGCAGAAATTTTTATGGGCATTGGTATTACAGGTATCTGAGGATAGTTTTCTTTTATATCCTGCTGTATTTCATGTCCTTAATCATCCTCTGCAAGTTGAGTCTGCTTTCCTTTTGTGGGTAAAGTAACACTTCACAATCTCATATCACCTCGAAATTTGGTACAAATTTTTCTATAAAACCATTAAGAAGTACATTATTAATTCAAACAATTTTAATTTTCTGTGACAGGCAATACCACACACTTCAGAAGATGGTGTGAAATTTTCACTGACACACACACACAAACAAACACATCAAGCTGTTGTGTACCCATAGTGAAGTTTTATTCCTTTGCTACAGCAATCTGTGCCTGACTTATGGCTGCAGTATCCTGTGTCCATTCCTGCTGAACTTGCAAGAAGGTCACCTGAAAGTGTTTAGTTCCCTTGCCTTACTGAAGACCAGTGATGGCTATGTTCCTGCTTCTTTTCAACTCCCAGGATTTTGTCATCTCAGTAACCTCTTTTAGTAGATTTTTCTTCTTCTGCACCCCACTACCCTCTACACGCACAATTTTCTGCAGAGATTTAAATGTTATTTTGACAGTGCAATTGCTGGGTTCTGAATGAAAATACAAATATTTTCTGGGAGATTAACTGAACTTCTGCATTCTTTGCATGAAACCATACTTGACCACACAGTAACAAAAGTTAAAGGGTACTTCTGAACCATTTCAGCCATCTTTTACCACAAAAAAAAAAAAAAAATTAAAGGGAGAATGAGTACTAAAAGCTAATTTTCCCTAGGAATGAAAAAGCCACAAAGATCAATAGTTCCTGGTCAAAGGGAGTACCGACTGAAGAAAAGGATTAAACATGAAGCAGATTTTTAGCTAATGGTGTCTAAGGAACCATTTTTTTCCTCTAACCTACAAATCAAAGACTGCCTGTGCTAATAATAGCAAACTAACTCTTTCAAATTCAGCAATTAATTTTTTTCTTAATGGAATGATGAGTATGTGTTTTGCTGAAAAAAACCCTTGTTAGTTTTAGTGTAGACCACATAACCTTGTGATATTTTGAATATTAACTGCCATAAAAATAAAATGCAGGAGGTTTGGTTGGTTTAGTTTTAGCTCAAACAATACTGTTTATCAAAGACTTACACTTTTATTTTTAATTTTCAAAAGCCAAAGATTTTAAATTCTCTAAGCAGTGGAAAAAAATGGGAGGCAATTACTCATTTTAAAATCTTGATATTATTTATAAACATTCTCTACATATGGGAATTATGCTTCATAGCTGTGAATGTATTTCTTTATATTAGTATTCTAAAGAAAAAATGGTTACAGTTATTATTATGGATATTTTAAGGCCAAAAATGTATTCTCAATGCTGATTTACATTTCTTTAAAAAACTAAAATACAAATAGCATGAAACAGTAGGCTGAGAACCAACTGCAGCCATTTAAATGCATGTGCTAGGAAAATGTTATTTGATTTAACAGCTAAAGATGTTTCCTTACCAGAGACAGATCTAATAAGAGCTTAGAGGAAGTGAGGCTAAATTCAGATAAAGCTTATGTACTGAGGGTAGGATGTCTCTGTGAGCAGCAGTCTCTGGCAATAACACCAATTTCTTTGGATGGAAAAGGGAAGATAGAGGTGGCCTTGTGGCACAGGGAAGGGAGGGTGCTCCAGTCAGTGCCTGGTGTTTCACTCAGACCCTGTGAGCTCATCCCTCAGCACGCTGCTGATGTGCTGCCTTCAGAGAGCATCATATCCCTCCTCACCAGCCAGAAACACTGGAGCTGTAGATGGGCTCAGGCAAGGGTGGCTTTGGTCCTCACAGAACTGTAACCAACCACCCTGAGCTGCAAGTTTTCAGTAAGATAGTAGAACAGAAAATTAGATCAATATGCATTTAATTGGATCCTTTCACTTAACAAGCCCAGCTTTCTTTGGGTTCATGTAGATGATGGTAGAGATGGCTCAATATATTTTCTAGCAGTTAATAAAACCCCAAAATTAAAAAATCTTATAATATACTACTCACTGTGTAAGTTAGTGACCACCACCACGGTAACACATCACTAGCAATCTAAGCTACATGTTTTACAGTTTTTTCACCAGTTGAAAGTTATTGTTTCAGTAACAAAAGGCTAATTAACACCCAGTGTTCTTCACAGAAGCATTTTGTGAATGTTATTGAATGAGTTCTGACAAAACCAAAAAAAGAAAACTATTATTTCCAGAAGGGTGTGTTTATGGACAGAGAATGTTAGTGAATTCTCTCAGATGTTAGAGAATTGGCTACAACACCCAGATTACATAAGATAGGATGGGTTATTTTGGTTCAGAATGCAGCTGCCTATTAGTTACACATAACACCTTTCACTATTATTGTGCCCAAGTTTTTCTTGGGATCCTGTCTAGATGCCTGCCTAAAAATGTCCCTAACTGGCTAAGGAGGATATGACTTTAGTGTTTACCTGATATACTGTCTACCCAGAATTGTACAGATACAGCACTTTTGCCCTAGGTTATCAACCTCTGAAAATGAAGATCTAAAATAAAACTGATGATGTAGCCTTAGCTGCAGGAGAACTCAAAGTCATTTCTCTTTCAGCACACCATTTTCTTTTCCTCTGCAGCATTGTGGCATGCTTAGACTGAGTCATTTCTTTGATGTGTAAATGCACCTTAAGAAGGACATTAAATATTTCAAGTAATTGGTACGAACATGAAATCTCTCATTAGTGTCTTCTAGACAGCTGCAAAGTGCAGATAAGAAACTGCATGTGCTAGTACTAGAAAATATTCCTAAATTCTTGAGGGAAGCTTCCTGTCTAGAAATGCCCCGCTTCTTTTTTCCCTTCCAGGCTATGTCTGTGCAATCTTGTCTACTGTAAAAATTCTGGTTGTGTGTAAAAGTGAAGTACTGTATCTGTTAATCTCCTTGCCACAAAGGCTTTTCCTAACAGTGACAGGACATCCAGCATCTAGGCTGCAGACCAAAACTATTTTCCCACCTACTTGCAGAATCGAATTTCAATGGTGCTTATTTAAAACACTTTAATTTGTCACATGTTTGATTTTGAAATGTGTTTTCAATAACATCCAGTGAAGTCCATTCTAAAACTGATGTGACTGTCTAAAATGAAATGACAACAGTAATTAACATTCTACTTCATGGTTAATTAAAATAGATTATATATTAAGAAAACACAAATTTCATACCATAAAACTAGTTAATTAGTCTTCTCAAAGCTGCTTTTATGAGGTCTGTTGTTTTCACAAGCTCTGAATCTGTCTGTTAGTGCAATTTGGATGTAAAGAAATCCTCTGGACTGTTTTTTGTGGAAGCAGAAAGTTTACTTCCCCACATGAACTTCTAGCAGTTTCTGAGAGGGTCTGGATATACAAATTCATCCTTCCTGAGACTGAGCAAGATGTCAGTGGGAATTAAGGAAGAACCATGAAAGTGAAAGTAATTTCATAACAGGCTGATTTTCAGCATTCATTGAGGTTCCTGACTGCACTGAGGAGAGAAGGGCAGTCAAGTGTGTACTGCCAGTATAACTATGTAGAATAATCTAGTTTACTGGGGAGACCAGAGATGAAGGCTGGAAACAGGACTTGAGTCCTTCAGAGAGCTGGATGTTTTCCCAATACGTGGCAGGGTAGAGTTGCTGTAGTGAAAATCTGATCTTTTTTTAGTACTGCTCTGAAAGCAGGGTAGGATGATGTCCTTGCTAGTGTGCAATCCCAAAGTACTGAGAGCAGCTCTCCCTGTTATCTAATGTTGTGACCTGCATTATGCATTAACCATTAATTATTTTCCAGATTTTTGGTTTTTCAAATTTACAGATTTCTCCAAAGATGACCTTCTTTCCTATAAATTTAGAAATATAAAAGAATACCAGCTGGTGGCTTTGATGAATAAAACTTTATATCTCCAGATTGGGATTAAGGCAATCTTTTCTCTGACAGTGGTCTGCAAACACTAAAACCAGAAGGGAGAAGGAACTTCCTCTGGAGATAACAGATCTTTCACTCATAGGAATTTGTGCAGCGCTGACTTTCCAGTGAGCATGCAGACCATGCTGGTGGACAGAAGCGCTGAATCCAACATCACTTTGTGAGTCTTTTAATCAAGAATGGCTCCAGCATCCTAATGAACAGGGCTGCAGTGCAGTAGATATTATACAGAGGAAGTGTTCTTCTCCAAAGGAGAAATGCTAGTTTAGTTTTGCTTATAAATAAAGTAAATTTTAAAAGACTACAGTAGCTATCATCAGGTAATCAAATTATCATCAGGTAATCAAACTTGGGCAATGCTTGAGTTATGCTTGAGCTACTTCTTGGTCAATCTTGCATTTATGTGCCTTGTATCCTGAGACATATAAAAAATAGTTTTTCCACTTTTGGATCTTTCTGATATACAGAACAAATGTTTTCTTTTAGTGCTCTAAGGAGAACCATAGCACAGCACCTCACAGGAAGTACAGTCATAAATGATGCTGTGATAGTACATGAGATATTTGGTGCTTGGCTTGCCTTCCACAATCCAAGAACAAGAAAGTGATAAAAACACCTGGTTTAGCCATTAGTGCTAATTATCCATTTGTCTCAAGCTGTCTTAAGTACATAACAAAATTAGGTTTAACTCAGAACTTTTTTTTGTAATGCATTACTTTGAAGTGTTTGCTGTCATTTCAAACCTGATGATGAGCTCATAATTAAATTTATCTTAGTCTTCCAGTCAATCTAACAAATCACCTGCTCCTAAACCCCTGTTTTTCATGTCATTAAACACTGAAGGTGGAGCAACACTAATATTGCATATATTTTAGGAATACTGTTCTGTGGCACAGCAAGGGAAAATGTTTGCAGCTTTTTCATTAAAAATCTGTGTTTTATGCGCAGCTCTGCCTATAATATCCTTATGTAACCTCATGAGTGAAATGAATGATACGTACTTACTCCTGAACAATAGCACTAAGAGGCCTTGACTGATGCTAAGGGGTTTGAATGTTCAGGAATATTACCATATGTAAGTGGGAGAGCTGGGAGTGCACAGCTCAGTGAATATTCCTCTGAGCTATAAATAGCTTTTGGAAAAGGTATCAAATGCAATTTAAAAATGCCCAAGTGCCCACAATTCATAGCCCTGTTATCTGGCATTACTGAGTATTTTTGATCTGTTTAGAGTCTGATCTAATTTTTGTGCCAGATACTGCAATTGGGGTTGCTTATTTTCTGATACAATATTAAGGCAATTTCAGAAATACCTATGCAGAGAGAAAAGATACAAGTTACCTAACCCTTTGATCTGGCAAACAAAAAAGCATGATTTTTGAGTGACAATCAAAATTATCACTGCCCACGTTAAGAAGCAAGATGGAACATTCTGAATACATCAGTAATGAGCCACAAGGCCATCCTAATTGTGTAGTAAATTCCCCTTTCTTAACAACCCTCAATTCAACAGTGCTCTGTAGCATTCAAACTGCAAAAGGCATAGTGATCCAATTTTGTATTACTGTGAATTAATCTCCTTCTAGTCATCCCAGAATAAAGAAGTTGTCTTGCCATTTTTGTGATCCCTTTCTTTTTCGTCTTCCTAATTACATTAATAGCCATGTTCTATTTTTTTAAATCCTGACACAATTGTAAATCTTTCACATTTGAACTCCACACCATTTCAGGTCTCTAGAAGAAGGATCTATCTTGTTTCTAGTTTTGGTTTCATACCAAGATGCTATTTCAATGTGTTGTACACCTTCAGCATATGGGTACTCTTACTGAAGTCAACAGGTGACTCATACTTAGAGAAAAGCATATGGTTAAGTAGTGGGTTTGTTGTTTGTTTTTGGTTTTTTTTTTCCCAGATTTGGATCTAAAATCATGCTGAAAAAGCCTGAATATCACAAAACTGCTCTTCTTCCACTGTGTGGAAGAGCAGGGCACCTGACATACTTCCATATTTTCTGTCTGTGTGCCATGAAGCTATATTTTGTGGGATTTCTTTCTATATAAGTGTATGAAGTTAGAGGAAAAGCTGATGTAGCATGATCCTGTGCAACCACAAGCAAATTACATAGACTTCATTATGTAACTGGAAGGCTGGATGAGCAGTTCTGCTAATGCTTTGCAGAGATAATCTGTTTGAGTTCTATGAAGACTGACAGTGTAATATCAGGTTTTGATACCGTAACCAAGGTTCTGTTGCATAGATACTGAACAAGATTGTGTCCTAGCCAGTATTCCAGGTTTATTTCTTTGTACTGCTCTGCACAGAGTCTCTGTTCAGGTCATGAAGTAGTGCTAGGTTTTCACTGTTCATTCTATTCATTAGCTTTGAAGGGGCTGGATTTGAATGCATCAGTTTTCTGCTTCTCTTTTGTATGCAATCCTTATCTGTATTTGCAATAGGTTAATTGTGTTAGAGTCATCTATTTAGTTTAATCCATTAATGGTTTTGGTTTTTTGTTTTGTTTTGTTTTTATATTGCCCATTCATGTGATGGAAAGCAGAGAGACTTCTGGGAACAGGGTCAAAACCCAGCTATTTCTCTCCATCCTGGTTTTAGCTAAGCATTAGGTGTTTGCTCTCTTTGGCATTTGTGTGGAGACAGATCCATGTTGACAGGAATCCTAGGAACTCCTCTTTTTTGGCCAGTTTGCTGTTACTCACGAATATTTCTTACCATATATGCAGCCTTTCTCCTGTTTGAAAGGAGAGGAGGCAGTTGCAGAGGAGGATTCTCAGTTCTGGATCTGAGCAGACTGAAGTGCCTGCCATGGAACCTTCATTCACAGCCTGAGGCATCTGGGAGAGGTCAGTGGTCAGGCAGAGCTCAGCACTCCTCCCAGGGTAACTTCGGCTCTGCAAGAACATTGAAATGCCTTTTAAAAGCACTTCAGTTGCTGTCAGCTGTGCTCTGGCAGATGGACTCTGGGCAATTTACTGCCACCAAACATCCAAGCCTGATATCTATTGGGGCTCTCCAGATTGCTACCAGAAGTGGCAGAATGACATTTTGGCTGCCACAGAGTGCCACCTAAGTCATTAACCTAAAAGAAAGTCAGCAGTGATTTTAAGTTAATGTGTGAGCACTGAATCACAGCAAGTATATCATCCGTCCTGCCGTGTGGCTGCGGTGGCAGTAGCCTGTGCCAGAAGGAAACAGCTCAGATTGGTGACCTCTTGAATCTTCATGAATTCCCAGAGACTGCAGACTATAAATCTGTCATCGACTGCCCTGGGAGTTTAAATGTCTAACTTGGATAGTTTGATACTTAGGTACTTTGAATCAATCTCTCTTTGAAATAGTGGGGAAAAAAACCCTAAAAAAACCCATCAAACACCCTCTACACTCCTCCCCACCCTTCCCACCTCCAGCCATTATATCAAGCTTTTAAAGCAGATGTTTGGAATCAGCCCCTTGTGTTAGGTGCATGTTTATCTTTTTGCAGTTCCTTACTGTTTCATTTATTTTGCCCATCACCTCGCAGCTTTGCAGTAGCCTCTTCCATATGAAATTGGATTTTAAAATGGCATATATTAACTCTTTTTCTCACAGTCACTATTCCATTTACAGTCAAAGAACAGTAAGAATCCATGCCAACTACATCACATCATCAAGCCTGGCCTCTCAGGTCTCTTTTCATTCTGCTTAATTTATCACTTCAGCCCATTTGCCAAGTTTAGACTTATGGTTTAATGCCAAGATCAAGCTCTGGAATCTTTTAAAATACAGACAACCATGTCTATGCTTAAATAGGGTTTCATTTTTGTAACTATTTTTTAAGGATATCTGTTTCCTAAACAGAAGATTTTCTTCCTAAACTACAATATTTGAGGGATGTGGACAAAATATTCTCTGAAATCCCAGCTGGTAGCTAAGGGGATGAGGCACTGGAATTTCTCAAATTCTTCTGCAATCTTACCTATACAGTGAAATTCCAGCAGGACAAAGGCTTCATTATTATGGTACAAATTATTTTACTGGTGGTGACCATTACATAAATGAAAACTATGGTCTGCCCTTCTAAAATGTGTTTGCTGAAGAGCAATTGATTGTAGAGGATGAATCCTGGGCTGAACATCCCAATCCCTGCAGGAGTATGCTGGTTTCATCTCCATGCTCTTCAACCTGACACGTCCTGCCTTTTGGTTTTCAAGGGTGCAGAAAGTGCTGCTGTACCTGAGAGTTCAGCTCTAAACAGGGATGTGTCAACATTGCTGATGTGTGTGCAGGTCTTGGCTATTGCATTGAGAGTTTACTTCATTCTGGTGTTCTGCTGAACACAACAGAACCAGAGAATATGCTTCCAAGCCCAATGGATGTTTTAACACATGCGAAAAATGTATTATCAGGAATGAGTGTAAATCACATCATCTCAGGTGCCAAAGCATCACATCACAATGAAAGTCCTCCGTGGTGGATTGTACTGTTCCTATAGTACCATAGGAGCTCCAGACCTGGCTATTTAAATGCTGTCACTCTTGTAAAGGGATATATGGCAAATATTTGATGTACATTGACAAAATCTGATCACAGAACTTTCCCTGCAGGACTTGGTCTATCCAAGTTCACACAATACCAGATCAGGGCTGAGGCTCCTTACTGCTCATAGTTAAAGAACTCTTACCACAATAACGAACAAATTGAAAACAAATTCACAATTAAGTGTTGCACTTTGGACAGTAGGTGTTTCTTTCATGTTTACATCATCTGGCTATTCAAATGCGGCTGATTTTAAAAAATCCCTCTCCCTAATCTCAGGTGATGGATAAGGGAGCTGTTGGGCTTCCATGAGAAGGTTCTGATGGCCAATACAATATTTGAAACAATTAAATTTATCAGATGAAGTTTAGGACTAAGAAAAAACCAGCACTCACTCGCATCTGTTATTTTTGCTGTAGACCTCTCTGATGAATTTAGCCAGAACTCATACATTATATTTGTGGCTTTTGAGCCTTGTCACTAATGTTGGCTCCCAAATATTCTAGCTCAGCCTGTCCTGGGATGCCTGTAGCCACTCTCATTATTTGTTTAGTTTCCCATTTAGTTTCTCATTTAGTTTAGTTTACGTGTCAGTGTTGAATCGGTGAGGTAGATGAACAGCTGTAGCAGAAAAGAATAAAAGGAAATCTTGAAATCTTTTGCTATGGTACTAAATGTTCCATGTGTGCAGACCATGAATCCTGCATGTTACTGTCTACAATATTCCTTCATATATACACCTAAAAACATAAAATATTTCTTTTGTTTCTCTTATATCTCTTAAATGTGTAATAAAAAGTTGCTCTTTATTACTGTTAGCAATATGGCAGAATAGCAGCAAACTTAGGACTATTTATCTCAATTTATTATGATTAAAAATAAAAAAGAAATATATTGTTATGGAAGAATGCCTTTTACTAGCCAATTTAGTGCTCATCCCTCTGTCTGAAATTGCTTGTGGACCAATATAACTAGTTTTATTGCTATTTATTTGGACAAATGTCAGTCATATATTTCTCTTGACCTTTTAGTCTATTTAAAGCAAAAAGGAAATAGATATTTATTGTTTGCCAGCCCTTTTTTCTGTCTCATTTCACTGCATATGTTCTGCAATCTAGTTTTCTAGGCAAGCTGACTGCATTCATTTCATTCACCATTCTGCCATCTGTGAAGTAATTAACTTTTGACTTATGGGGAAAAAACCATGAAGAATGACAATCATTTTATTTGTTTCCCAGTACCCCTGGAAGATCAGCAGTAATATTGTTTCTATTTAAGCCAGGGGTATGCAGGAACATCCAAAATCTGGAAATTGCTCAGAGTTTCTTTTACAGTAGCCATTGAAATTTTACTGCAACTAAAATTTTACTGTCATGACTACTGTGAGCTGTATTTCTGCATCTGGCTTGGCTGTGGCCCTGAAACTTAATATGAGGACTGGGCTAAACTACTTGGTACAGATTGACATCCTCCTCTACCAAACCACAGCACCCTAGAACCAAGATTAACAAAAGCGTTTAGAGATTTATAATTTGAAATGTTTTATGTGGTTTGAGGTAGGAGAGAAAAGTATTATTTTTTTTCTAATTTACGAGGATATTTATATTATTATAATTGTTAAAGGGAAATTCTGCTGACCATCATTACATGATATTAGTTTTCATCTTAAAAGGAAGACACTTTTACAGGACTGTTACAATGCTGATCACAATAGATCACAAGTCATGTTCTGTTGTGTGGAGGAGCAGAAAACTGGCAAAAATTCTGTTTACCTACTTTGAATATAGCAGTTCACAGTCAGATGAGCTATCCTGAAGCGTTCCCATTCACACTACAGAGCAATCATGTGTAGTTATTCATCCAGGTTGGTGCAATGATTACCTTTCTTCCCTTCTGTTTTAATCCAGTTCGTTGGCACAGGGTGAATTAACAGATATGGCAGAAGTGCATGTTGCCTTTACCAGCTCTTCCACTCCTTGCCCCAGGTGTTGCCCTTTCCAAAGCAGGGCTGGCTGGACCTCACATGATGTCTGTAACCCAGAAGATGAGAAGAATTATGGTATCTGGGGGAGTATTTTCCTGCAGGTGTCTGGGGACTGCTTCAGGTGTGGTTTAACCATCCTTTGGCATGGTTATATTATAGCTTCAGGCATCTTACTGCCATCCTCACTGTGAGTCAACAATGTCACAATTACAGTCTTTCCTTTAGAGCTGCTAATATTTCAGGAAACATTTCCTGGGATGGCAATTTCATGACCTTTTCTTTGCAGTACTTTCTGTTTCAGTAGCAAGCCTGTCAAATATCTCTTTCTTATATGACTGCCAGGGATACTTCACCTATCCAGTGGGTGAGCTGAACAAATTGTATGGAGAATCAGTGAGGAAACACAGTTTCAGGCCAGGAGTGAGAGGAATTTTAGGTGAATTAGGGTTACAGCATAACAGACTATCCATAAACCAGCTCTCCTGGTGAACCAAAGGACATCCTGCCAGCTAAAAACATTGAAAGAGATGAACAGAGACCAGGAAGGATGGTCAGAGAGCAGATATACTAATCCACAGTCAGGCTCCATCAGGTGGGATTTGAAACTACTGTGTCTGTAATGTGGCTGGGAACAGCGGCAGAGCCATTGCCACTTTCCACTCTGCATACTGGAGAAAGGAAAATATTCACCACAAGTAACCATCAAAGCACAGGAGCATGCCAGCTGCTCATCTCTCCAGCCATTGCAAATCTTGTAGGGAAACATTGCTAAATTGTCAAATGAATTATGTTACATGTTATTATTTTCTAACAGGTTCTCCATCCCAGATGCTCTGACAGTTGTCCAGCTATATTCACCTTTTTTTTTTTTTTCTGAGTGGATGGGAAGGATTTTAATAGAATAAACAGTATAAATTTTTTCGTTCAAATACATATTTTAAATGGCTGGCGAACTATGTCTTTCCCAAAGTTAATAAAATTTAGAAATTCGGGTTTGCTTATGTTCATTGTCTCACAGCTCCATCTTATAGTTTCAACTATTCATTCAAAATTATGAAAAGATGGATATAGATAATATTCTTGGAAAATATGGATGGGTGCTGTGGTACTGCTGGAATCAAAAATCTGGCACAGTATTACCTGTCATAGTCTTTTGTCTCAGTTTTCTGTCCAGGTCATGAAATTTATTTATTCACAGTCCTGCACAGCCCAAACTCAAATAAGTTTTCCAGGGATTTAGTAAATGTTGTCATTATGCTTTCAGAAGGCAAGGAGCTCATTTCTATAACATCTGGTGCAAGATGGTTCAATCCCCCCAATTTGTGCAAATCCTGCTGTAGTTGAAGTCCTTTGTAGGCTTTTAATGTCTGGAACCATTTATTCCAATCAGCAAACTTTAGTAATGCTCAGTCCAGTTCTCTCTTCATATGAGTATGTAAAATAAGCATTGATTATAATAATTCTGTAAAATAGAACCTTTTAACCTTTAACCCTGCTGCAGAGTGTGAAAATGGCATCTTTCTGCCATTGCATGCTCTAACCCAATGTAAATCTACATGTGTTGTTGCTTGATTGACTAATCTGCTCTGCCTTGGGCACCCAGGAATGGGATTGGCTTTTTGGGTTGCCACTACTGGGGTTTGCTGCAGAGAAAAGTATTGTAGGTACAGGCAAACTTGATGAAGGATGAAATGTGCCAAAGTTTGTGTGTGGTTTTTTTTTTTTTTGTTTATCTGATATATCGGATGTTAAATTTAATCACCTCAAATTGTATCAATGTTTTACCAACTTCTGAACTTGATTCTCAGACAGTTTCCCTGGCTCTCATTTAAGTTGCTTCTCTCTGTAGATTATAAGACTGTCTTTTTAGGAGCAGCTTTGCTATCTTTAGAAACAGTTGCTATTTTAAGAATAACTTGCATAAACAGTAGGTTTAATTGCACTGGATTATGCAAAGTATTTTCTGGATATGTGGTAGAACTAGCTCAGTAAGAAAAAGTGCTCAGAAAAAAGAAAGGAAATATGTTTTGTAGCTATTAAATGTTAGAGATTCATTTACTCTTCCATATTTAATCAATTCTAATTGGCCAGCATAGCATGGTTGAAATATATGTCCATTCAGTGTAAAATGCTATGTATGCTGCTTGTTGAAGTAGTTGTTACCTGTCTTAAAGACCTGAATTAATATTCAGATATTAATATCACTTTCAGACATTCTATCTCTTACTCAATAAGCATTTTGAGTCTTTTTTATTGAATACCAGAATACTGTGCCATACTTTTTGTACAGACTCAGTTCCACTTGTCATTGCTCTCAAAAATATAAGTCTGCTTTGTTCTTAACTATTGGTACAATGACAATTAAAATACCACCCTCCTAAAGATCCTTCTCATATTTTTGTGATAGATAAGGTATGACATTAAACACTCTCATGGTTCTATAAATTAAAACATGTATAAAAGACTTCATTTACATGTTTATTTTTCTTTTCCAAGTGCTAACCTAAAGTTTTGTTCCTTGCCATTGCTGCCAAGAACCTCATGCTAAACTTTGGGCAGACAAAAAAAGCAAATGCACAAAGCTCAATCCAAACTTACAGACCACACAAGAGTGAGTGGTCAGCAATAGAGCATTAATACAGCATTTATCACTTAACAGAATCAAGGAGAGTTTCAGGGACAATTCACAGGAAAGAAATGGATTTAGCTCAGAATTTACTCTGGGATGGGGCAATATTCCCTTGGGTAGTCCTGTAATCCTGTGGCATTCCCTTGCCATGAGAGTTGTCCCTTATTGTTGGCCGATTACACATTAGCCAGTTTGGCCCTTTGCACTGGCACATCTCTTAGTAGCCAGAGTTTTTTATTTATTTCATAGATTCAACTAATCCCGCTTGAACAATATGGATTACCTATTTCAAGATGGAACAAACACAGTAGTTTATGCATTTCTATTGGTTTTGCTGTCTGAGATTGTGGTAAAGTTTGAGAGTTTCATCTTGACCTCTTGAAACCATTTTCTCAATAGAAGTCACTCAATATCAAAGTCACGTTTTCTGCAGAGTTCAAATGTGTTGAATTTCAGAGTTGGACAGTAAGACTCATTCTTTTCTTCAGGGAGCAGCAAGAACCCAGAGACTGGAGCTTGCTCTTGTGTCACCAGAGACTCAGTGGACAACTGTCCAGGGCTCTTCAGTATGCTGTTCATTCTGCTGAGAGTGAAACCTGCCTCTTTGGAAGCTGCAGAATAAATATCCTCTTCAGTACACTCTTTCACATTATTCCTTTCAATCCTTGAATGAAATACCATCTGGTCCTGATGACTTACTGTAATTGCATCTCTAATTGCTCTGTAACTTCCTCAGAGAGTTCAATCTCAGGGAAAGACGTATTCAGATTTACCATTAAAATTGCCTTCAGTGTAGCAATTCAGTTATCAGGTCTCCTTTTTCTATATCTCACTGTATCCAAAATGTGTAGAAGAGTAAAGGCTACCATAAGGATTTTTCTGGCTTACAGGAATCCTGCTTTGGTTAAATAGAGATGTTTTTCTTGGAAAATCTATTACAAATCTGACAAGTTGAGAAATGAGATGAATTGGAAAAACCCTCTTAACACTGAAAAACCTGATATTTATTATCACTTCTGTTGATTACATCTCTCTAGTCTCAGGATTGAAATTATCATTGTCAATCACAATGATATTACACCTTTACTATGAATAATTTCCTGTATTTAAAGTCTCAATCCTTATGCTGTTCTGATGGTCTGTTCTGATGTTGCTCCAAGTTACACTGACTTTCCTTATATTTTTAAGAAATTATGAAAAAAATGTACACACATTTTGCATGGATATTTCTGGCCCTGTAGTTGTGGTGTGATCCATCATGGCTCATAGGTACAAGGTTTTGAAGCATCCTAGTTAGTGTGAGATGTTGCTTAAAGGTTGTCAGTTCTTTGTGCAAGCAAAGCATCTATTCTTTATAGACTTCGAGCACACACTTCAGTTTAAGGATCAGACAAAGGAAATTTTTTTGATCCATGAATCACTTACAGAGATCCTAACACAAGATCATCCTGCAAACAGGGAAGACACAGGACGTCTTTCCCTAAGAAAAATCAGCATGTTCAGCTCTTTCTCTTGCTTTCCACATTTTTTGGTTTCCATTTCTTCTTCTCCAACATCTGAAATTATTTACAAATAGGTTTTGTAAACCAGTGTCCCTAATGACAATTACATACCCTTACTTTCATCTGAGAGGTACAGAATAACTTTCTGTTGCTATCTGCGTCACTTCCTCCTACAAATCCAAGAGAAAATGGGAGAATTTAACCAATATGGCTCAGTCAGTTTTTCCGTATGGATCTTCAGCTCAAGACCATGGCATCAGCTTTGTTGTGCTCATTAGGATCTCTGGACTTTTTTCCAGATACTGAATTCAGTTCCATTTTTCTTGGGACTGTCCTGGGATCCTGAGCAATTTCAGCAAGATTTCTGGTCAATATCATCAATATGATCAGCTGAAATCCTGGCATCACAATGTTATTATAATAATTATCCTGCATGGCTTCACTTGCAAGATTTCACCTGAGGCTGCTTCAAAGCTGGCTGCCAGTCCAAAGCAGCGTGTGAGCATTTACAGTCTCACTTCTCCAGCCTTGTCTCCAGACAGGAGTGGTCAAAGGATGCAGTCTCAGTGTCAGTATTTCTCTCCCTTCAAACTTATGGTCTGAACACATGCCCCAACGCAAGCAAACAGGGGGCATATGAACCTTCAGCCATCCACTCCTCCTGAAACTGTTTCAAAGCTCAGACAATCCAGAGAAGTGACATTTTGCATCCTGACAGATGTTATATTGGCCATATCCACCGGGTAAGGGAAAACTTTTCTCCCTGATAGGTTCAGCATGAAATAGCTTGCAGAGCACTGCAGTTACCAGGTGTAAGCAGCCCCCCCCAGACTGTTTTAAACAGTCAGTAATCCCCAGGCTGCCAGGTAAGGTGAAAGACCAATCCTCTAAGTACTAGAAGGAAAATGAGTAATGAGTTGAAAACATACCATTTTCTGCTATAAGGAGCCACATTCCTGGCTCTCTCTGAGATGCCCTTTGGCATTCTTATTAAAAAAAAAAAAACCTACGACAAGATTCTAAACCTATTTCTTGTTAAAAATGGCAGTAATTCAAGATGGTTTGTCTCTGTGGATCCTATTATCTACTTTTCTTTCTCTCTTTTCCATCACCTTGCTGTGCTTCCAGGGTGACTCAAAGTGGTAGATGGAATACAAGTTTTGAATTACTCTGAGATAAGACTCTTGAAATCCTTGAATTACAGTCCCAGTCCATGAACAAGAGAGATATGGGAGCGTCCCTGTGGATAAAGGATGCATAAAGACTAATATTCAGAAAAATGTGCTTATAGTAAATTCAGTGACCCTGTGAATGTCATCTGATTTGGTTGGTGAGGGTAGGGTTTATACAGAAATAGTCTGGATTATTTAATTTATTTTTGAAGTCTTCTCCCTCTTCTGGAGTTTGTGTGTGTGTGGCAATCTGATTGTTTTCTTGTCTCCCCTTCAAGTTCTACCACTACTACAAAGACATTTATACTGTTGACATTTTTTTAAGTAGTATAAGATGTTAGCTATTATATCAGCTGGAAAATCCTTCTCAAACTAGATTATATATTCTTGTGATTTGTGAGGCACTTATTCTGGATTTAAGTTTAGGAGTCTTAGAAAAATTTTTCTCAAATGTAGAAGCATGTTGAACCTTATGGCAAATTAAAACATATTAATAAAGCAATTTTGGCTTTCCAGAACAGGGACTGTCCACTACTTCTTTTCCTTCTTGTAAAATATTAATCATCCATGCAGGAAGTTCAAACACTACTCAAGTGATAGGCAATAAATCAGAAAATGCTATTTCTTTGTTGTTTTATAAGTGGCTTGCTATTTGTTTTCAGGTTATTTTTGGTATGAGGGAGGGTGCTAGCATTTATCTAGATTTGTTCAGCAAATGTTGGAATGGAATATTTTACATTAAACTGCTCAACTCTATGGCAGTTTAAACCCTGTAAAATTTATAAATAATTCATATTTTATAAGGAGAAGAGAAAATGTTGGCAGAAGTGTAAGTTATGGACCCTTCTTTTAAGATACAGAGACAAAACACATGATTTGTCTTCAGGCAAGAATAATTGAAATGTCACCCAAGATCCATGCACCTTGACCTCTTTTTACTGAGTAGCACACCAGTTGCATGACAGGTGCATTTGAAATATTAAATTTTGATGGAACTGGAAAGTACAACTAGAGCTAGATATGTATGTCAGCAGAAATGAAAGACATGGCTAATCTACCAGGAACAAAAAACTATTCCACTTCAGACATAGCACCTGATCAGACATTGTATCACAGGAATGATCAGAGTTCAAATCAGTTTCTCATATAGGATGATGAAGTCTGTCAGATTTTTACAAGCAAATGACATGAACTCACTGGACTGGGATTTGAGGAGAAAAATGGATTTAATGCAGAAGTAACTGACAGCATGAGAGATGGAAAGGGTCAAAGGGGGGAAAGGAGAAAGTGCTTTCTTGGAAAAGTAATTTTTTTTCAATATAACTAAACCAACATAGATGAGCTTTCCAGAGAGTCAGACTAGATAAAATATTCATACAGACTGTTTTAATCTGGTGTCTGTATATTCTGTATAAATCTTGTCCTAATTTATGCTCCCTTACCCAATATAAATAAAATAAGATTGTATAGGTGAGATTAAAATACAAGGCCAGTGGTCTCAAATCCAGCCTAAATTTCTGAATTGTGAGGCCACTGGCCTCGTATTACTGTACATAGAAAAACCTGACTTTTAAACAAAGAAGGACTTTGCAGAAACCTCTCAGTGATATACTGTAATATTCATTGCATTGCCAGATGCATATCTTTAACCACATTGTTACTAAAAACCAGTTATGGATGGTGATATGCAGTCCATTGGCCAGAGCAGCTCTGCAGAAGTGGATATAGTGGGAATTCTGGACTGAGAAGCATGTTACCAGCTGACATGGTGATATTTTGCTGCACACTACCAGTATTCACCCCTTCTGCATCACCTGGAGTCAGTTATAGCAAACCAGAATAAAAAAAGAGAGTTTTCTTCTGTGAGATGACTGCCTTTCAAACCAAAAAGCATGCCACTCACTCAGCTGTACTTATCTGCAGAAGTTTATTGGTGCAGACCTATCAGAGATCCTTTCAGGCATTACTTCATCTTATTTGAAGAAATGTGAGCAGTGGCAATGGTTTCTCCATGCTGTGGTGAAATAGAGCAGCAGGAAACAGAAGCTGAGACTCCATCCCTCCAGGCCAGCAATCTCAGGGGCCAGAAAGATCACTTTCTCTTTTTCTGCATCAGCCAATGTTAAACTGTTCAGTTTCATGTTTTTTAAGATCAGATATTTGTACATAAACATCAGCCCAGCTGACTTCACAAACTTGGTTTTATTAGGGTTGAGTAAATTTTGGTTAAGACTTGAGGCTCTATGAAGAGAAGTTTGAGCCTACAGAATAATATTAATGACTTCTTTACTCTGTTCTCAGTTTTGCAATGGTGAGCAGACATGCAATATGAAGAAAACAGATAGGAGGCTAACAGACAAATTAAAAACTGGAATTAAGAGAAAAAATTCAAGAACCTTAACTGGAACTTCAGCAGAATTATGTGATTAAATCCAAATTAGTGCAGCTGTAACCTAAACCAGTAACACTCCATTTATTGCTTTAAAATCCTCCAGAATGGTAACACACGTGATGAGTTGCCTCAGTCTTGGCAGAACGGATTCAACTCTTATCATTTTACACCAGTAATTGGAAGGGAATCATCTCTCCTCTTATTAAGTTTGAGCAACTTAATCTTTAGGCTTAACACCCTCTGACACATGTGGACTTCAAAAAAACACCAAACAAAAACCTCTGTGACAGTTGCCCCTTCCTTGTCAAACGTAACCCTTCAGATTGCACCAGATGATGGTGAGTTTGTTTGCCCAAGAACGGGGACACATCTCAATTAACTGCTCAGTGTTGAAGCTCCCAGTTCCAGGCATTGAACTGGCACATTTGTCTGTATCCTGGAAAATTGTCACTTTGCATTATCAGTCTGGAGACACAAACTGTCTTTGTGGATGATTGATCCCTAGTCTCAAGCTTACTTTTTTATTATTATTATTTTATTCAATGAACTAGGAAGTAGTTCCCTTCTTCCTGATCAGTGGTCTAAGATAACAATTTATATGTGGAAATGGAAAACCATGTCTTTTGTTAGCTTTGTTTAAAAAAAAAGAATCACAAGTATGTTTGATGTGTGGATTTTATGCTGGAGAAAGAACAAAAGCAAGAAGAGGAATCTGTATGATGTGCCTAAGAGGCCAGATTTAGTGATCTTACCATCCAATTGCCTAGCTCTAGGTAGCTTTCCACTTGAGATTCAAATTGATCTGGTTTCCATTTGAGGATATATCTCTATGTCCACATACCAAAGACATTTGAGGATATCTATGTCCAGTCACCAAACCTGTGAAGGCAGATGCTTGAAAGATAGCAATCCCTGTCCTTGCTTTCTGGATCATCTTATTTGATCCAGCCTTGAGAGCCCATTGCTGTTGTGTAGCAGCAAATTAACTTTATGAAATACAGTTTTTTAAAATGCCTTCTTATCTATCTAATAAATTACAACCTTAAAAAAGAAATAATCTGGCCTAGAGACTTAAATTTATCATGGCATTAATCTGACTATGTTTTTACTCTGCTTAAAGTTTAATTTGATTCTTTCCCTTCAATAAATCTCATGTTAATTAAGACAGCCCAAAATGAATTATAGGGACTGTTATTGGATGCTCATTGTTGAATATTTCAAAGATAAGTGAAGCCGACTCCTGCCTTCAAGTGAAGCAGAAACAGCATGAGGGCATGAACACTGATGGGCATGAGCTGGCAAATTGTAACATGAACAAGAGCTGTGAGGCTCCTACCAGCAGATCTTGGCTTGTAGACCCAGTAAAGACAGAGACAAATCTGTATTTTCTATAGGGAGTACATAAGGTGCACTGGTGTCAGTCCAATGTAGCTATTTGGGCTTTTTTTTTTCAGCAGTGGCCATCAACACAAGTACCCCGTGCCAGATGTGCATAGCACAGCTGGAATTGAGTGTACAAACTCGTGTACAGAGTCAACAGTGTCACACTGCAGATGAGCCAGTGAATTTCAACATTTATCTATAACAGGCTGCCGTCCCAGCCAAGCACTTTTCCTCTCCTTAGAAGAAGGCTATCAGTGATGCCAAACTCTACAAAGAGCACTCAGTTCTTCTTTCTAATTTGCATTGGCTTGAAATGTAGTTTTTCAGATATACTTGAAGGTAGAATTGAGCCTGTAAAGGCTCCATTCCTTCAAAGTGTGATGTGCATGCAAATAACTCGTCTTACAAAGGTTCCCATTGACAGCATTAACTTTATAGCCAGATGTTTCATGAAATCAATACCTTTGACAAGAGGGAAGTTTTTTAAACATGAGACCCAGAGCTTTTCACAACTATTAGAAATGAATATTCAGTAAAATTCCCATCTTTGAATTTCAGATATTATGTAACACATTATTTCTTCATAGAATATGACTAGTTAGATAGTTATCCTGGTTTACCACAGATATTGACAGATGTAAGGCAAGAAATATCTGTGACAGTACATGACTTCATACTCTAAATTGTCTCTTTATTTAAAAGTTTGTTACTTTTTATTTAAAACTAAGAGGATCATGAGTCCTTGACAAGTTTTATTAGACTCTATGTACTGCATAAATAAGATTCCAGTATGGTGCAGCTGGTTCTGAATATTGCAGTATAATTAAAATCAGTCGCTGAAATGGCAATAAGGTCACAGTTAGTATCTCTTTTAGGATAATAAACTAACTGTGTTAACTTTGTTTCCCAAAAGGATGGACTCATAGGATCGGGGGTTTAAATGAAGAGTGCACTAGAGGGTGTATAAAGCAGTAGCAAACAGTAAAATAATCAGCAGAGTTGTATAAAGACAAAACCAGCAGAAACTGATAATGTTACAGGTTGATGCCATCCAGTGGTTCACCAGAGCACTCAGAGACAGGTTTTGAGTAGTATCTGGTATCATTCGTAGATCAGGCTACAGAATTGCTCCTCTCTAATATTATCAGTCTAGTTGAACTTGCTTGTGTTTAATAACTGGTAATTTACTTTTGTGCTAACCTAAAATTGTGCAATACTCTTCACATATGCTTTGACCTAATTTCATACACACAGGTATATATTGTCTTGTCCATGTTGTGTGCACATACAGACAACAGTAATATATGGTACAGTTTCCATCTGAAGGGGCCTGCCTCACCTATCCAAAGAAAAAACAGCTATTTTTTCTGTAAATCAAATTAAAAGATACATGCTCCATAAGTGGAGCAATTGCTTTATATTGCAGCTCTACATAGCAATAAACTTTTTATTTTCTCAAATGCCTATAAAGGGCAGACATAGTTAATGGGCTGCAAGCAATTAAGATGAAGCAATTATGAATGCTTGCTAGAAGTAACCTGCTGCACCATCCTGACAATATTGCAATTTATTTATGTGGCCACCATTTAGAAAATAAGGAAATACCAAAGGACTCAGTGTAGGAGGTTTCAGATGAATGCATTGCATTACCAAGCTGCAGAAAAATTGCCTATTGACATTAATTTTATAATGTTCAGTAAGCAGAACCAATATTCTGGTTAGTTTCAAATCAGGAAATCAGTGCAAAATGTTAAAAAAAGATTAATTCAGGCCCTGACAAGAAATCTGCTTGCTAGTACGTGCATGCTGATTTTAGGGGATTGAAAGAGGTATTGAAAGTTGTTTCTTCCTTTGAGAATGGACATCAGTGCTAAACAGCTCTGAGAGACCACAAAGAGCTCACACTACTTTTCCATGCAAAAGCAGCTTCAGGAGTGTTCTGCATTGGAATGCCTGCAATTCCCTGTGGAGTCACAAGGGATGGCATCAAAACATGGTAAACACACATTGCAGTATGTTAGAGGAATTATGAGACTCTGTTGTCCTATGTGGCAACTGCATCAATTTCAAAATTGCAGATTCAGGTGGGAAGGAGTGTGCAGCTATTAAAGGAGAAAATAATACTTTCTTTGTGGCTCCCTTTTTCTCTTCTGTAAATAAAAGAAGCAGAGAGAGAAAGAAAAAGGCTGAGAAAGGCAAAATGAGAGACAAATGAAGTTATCCCTCTTCAATTTTGACGGGAATATAACGGGTGTTGAAAACAAGCCAGTTTCCTAGCAGTCTGTTTCATAGGAATTCCTGTCTGCTAACAAAAGTGATTAAAACAGCAACTGAAACTTTAAATATGAGTTACCAAGAAAGCCTTTTGAAAACTTAATTGTTGCAGTTTTTCTATTCCCTTGGGTGCCAAGCAGCACACAGTTAATGTCATGCCAGCTTTCCCCCCAACAAACTTGTTAAGTCCACAGCATTTCAAACACAGACCTAAGGTTTCTGTGTGTCTGTTAGCAGGGAAGTGCCTTCTCTCATTTAGCAATTATTACTTTTTTTCCCTAATCTCAGCCACAGGCGGTTTAATTTTACTTTGATCAACTGTCTTGTCTTTCTATCACTTGTCTGAGATCTGAAGAGAGAGAAACATCTCTGAGAAAATGCTTCTGAACTGGCATTAATGTGATTTAACTCGTTTGAATAAGTTTTGGATTAAATTTGGCACTTTTTTATCTCTGAGTTTGGATAGTTAGAGTTCATAGATATTCGGATGAGAAAGCATGAACACGTGGATTCACTGCAAGAGTGAATAGTTAGAGGTGCCTACATACATCTGTGCTCTTTGTGTGTTAATTTTTAATACATAATCCTGTGCTCTCTTGTGTACTTACATTGATTATTTCCCACCTCCTCAAACTTTGATCTTGCCTTTTCCTCTGAAATACGAGAATATTGGTTGTTCCAGCATGCTGAAAGTTGGCTAATGGCATGGGTGAGGAGAGCAAAACCAAAGATTTCTCTGGGCAAAATTCTGTCTGCCTGTCACGTCTCTGCAGAGACTCTGCTTCTCTGGTACCCTTGCAGACTACACTGCAGAATAATTATTTCAGCAGTGGATTTTTGCCATTATTATTTAGACCCTTGTCAGACTATTTAGGGCTTTATAGGCTTAAATTGTCCTTTTCACTTCCTCCCAGGAGCTCACTGAAGGCCAGTACAGTAGTGCTGAGGGTAGTAGTGTAATGGGCTTACCTCCTACTCATCCTTCCATGTAACCCAGGTTTCAACATCTGAGGCATCACAGGCAAGCTCTCTCTGAAAATTGTATTACAGTGACCTTATTTTGGTAAATCCTGCAGTGGAGAGCAAACAGCATGGAGATGAACTGGTCTCTGCATTTAGAGTGCAGGAGGAGCATGGCCAGCAAAACAGAAGGCCTTGACTTACAAAAAGGAGTCACTCCTGTTTAAATAAATTGCCAGGGTAAACTGGGGTGATGTTATCTCTGACTTGATTAAGTGTGTACCACCTGAGTGCTAGGTTAATGTGAGTATTGGATAATATATTTCCCTAGTTCAGCACCTCCAGACAAGATGAAGCTGTAGGACTGTGTACCACAGAAAACTGCTTATCTTTCTTACTGCATCCAGTCTAATCCTAGGAGACAAACAGTAAGGGAACACCATTCCAAATAATGACTTAGACCAAACAGTTCACAACATAATTGTCTTACATGTCATTCAAAGCATCCAGATGTCTTACAGCAACCTAAAAGTGTTTTGTTACTCAGTCTTTTTTAAGAATAACACTTGTTAGCAATATTGTCTCGAGGCTGAAGTGCTTTCTGCTTTATTATTTCTCACCATCCTTTGGTGCACTGCATTGTACTGTGAGCTAATTAAATCTGTTGTCTCTTAGAAATTACAAATTCCTTTTCTGTGTTTGTCTTGTCAGGCAGAACACAAAAAGAAAAAGTTTGGAGATAAAGACAGATATATAACTAAGATTGATGTAGATAGATCTTACTGGATCTCATGTTTAGTACCCTCAAGCTTCACTGTCCAAACTTTGAAATGGTTTGAATTCCTGAACATTTGCAATGTCAATCAGCGAAGGAAGGATAGAACATGCAGTCAGTGGCTTTGTTTTGCTAATTGTTTTTAGGAATTTGCAGACAAACCCATAGCAAACTGCTTCTGCTTCACTACTTCTGTGTAAGCATCATGCAGACCTTCCATAGGAGGACTTTGAAGGTGTGTAAGAGAAGGGGTTTGTGGGGTAATTCAGAGAAGGAATTCAGAAACGTCTCTGTGGAGTCCTCATAACTTATTACAGAGTAAAGAAACAGGCTTTTAGCATGCACAGTTGCAATAATAGAAGAAACAAAAGGCGAAACCCAAATTCATAGAGACAGAGATATAAAAGCCCTTCTTCAAATTTGTAATTTAGTTTAAGAAATGTGTAATATCTACAATTACATTATAAACAGATGACTTGAGCATTTAAGAATGCTCTCACTACAATAAAAAGGATTATTATTTTGTGAAATATTGCCAATGACAAAATACAAATTGTAGTACAGTCACCCTGCCTTCAATAGTCAAAAAGTTACCAAAACAATTTTGTTAAATAATCAGTTTATAGGAACATAGATAATAAAGTAGCAAAGTGATATAAAACAGCCACCATCAATTTATCAAGAATAAATCAAGTCAAATCAGGCTCTGTTTCTTGTTGACAGTGTAAAACTGGCCTGGTGGATACAAAGGAAACAGGGGATGTGATATATTTGGACATTAATAAGGCTTTTGACACACTACCAGTTACATTCTCATAAGCAACTTAAAGAAATTCTCTGGATGAAATTGCCATCTGGTGGGTGCACTCACTGGCTGCAGAAATGCACTAAAAAGTAGTTATGACAGTTCACTGTCAAATTGGGAAGACGTATTATATAATGTTCCTTACAGACTTTTCCTCTGTTTTGTTCCAGTTTCATTAATGATCAGAAAACGCTCATCAAAAAATGGATGTTTTTTTTTTTTTTTAGCCACTGATAAGATGGGAATATTTTGGAGGATTAAAATTCAAAAGTCATGGCAGTTTGAAGACGTGGTTTGAGAATCATTACGCATGAAAGAACTTCTACATTTACTAAGAATAAAATACTCAAACAGAAGATTTGAAGTAAGGGTGATAATACTGTACAAAGGAGCAGGGATAGATCACAGTTGAAACTGCATTTTCATACTGCTAAAAAAAAAAGAAAAAAAAGGAGCAGAGAAATTTCAATTTTTGTATCTAAAGCATGGGAGATAGGAGGTATTTTGTTTTACATATGGCATTTTAACTGGACCATTATGTCAGAATAGGTAAACATTGCTTAGAGTAGAAAGGAGAGTCAAAAGAATATCAGAAGTTTAGAAAATGGCTTGTGAGGGAGGTTTGAGAATTTGCTTATTTGTTGTGGTTTCTTTGTTCTGAACAAAACAAGTATGAGAAAACTTGTCCTAAAACGAACTGGGAAATATTAAGATTATTGTAATGATGAGAAATTCAAATTCCCTCTTATCCACTGAGTATAGGACAAAAGTAGTTAGTAGAATTTATCCAAGAGAGAGTTAAGTTAGATTCTAAGTAAATGTAAATGTAGGGACAGATTGTGCGGGAATATGCTAACTGTGCAGTCTCCTTCACTGGAGATTTCTGAGGACACATTAGATGAATGTGTAATCAAGAGTGAGCTGGGTGTGCTTCATCCTGTCTCAGAGATTTCTTTTCAGCCTAGCTTTGTGTGATTTCTACTTAGTAATGCAAATGTCTGAAATTAGTGCTTAGGTGGATTCTAGAAAATAGCTCTGAGGTGGATTCAGGCAAAAATGTCTCTGCCAGCAGGCTGGCAGCAAAGCCTCCTGATGAGACCTGGAAGTGAGGAATGAGGGGGTGAGGAGAGATGGTGACCCACAGTCCATTAGGGGTGTGGTGGGCTGTGTTGGCAGGAAGCTGCAGTAGACAAGACAGAGCTTAAGAACAACAAAGCAGGGTGAAGAACACCCACTTCAAGTGCATGAAGGCAGACAGGGAAGTGCCACAGACAGCAGGAGGAATCAAGAGCCCGTGTGAGGGAGCAGGTCTTTGACCTTGCACAGGCATGGTGGAACAGCTCCCACAGCCTGGAATGGGCTGCAATGGGTGGACACAGGCAGCGCAGCACCAGCAGATGGGGGGAAGGTTGTGCAGTCATTTGTCAGAGACTAACAGAGGAGCCTTGCCCTGGGACAGGCAATTAGGCAGTTTATGGCTTAGGATTAGAGGGCAGAGCATGCTGTGGCCGGTATCTGCTACAGACTGCCAGGTGGGGAAGAGGTTGCTGCTGTCCTCAGACATGAGGAAGAAGCCTCGTGTTCAAAACCACACTTCTCATAAGGTTTAATGTTGGACACAGCATGCAAAAAGCAATCCTGATCCGTGGATTGCACTGATGGCAACTTCCCATCAGGGGTGACTGGTGATCCAGCAATGGCTGACCCTCCATTAGACTGGATGCTTCCAAACAATAAAAGCTTGGGAATTTGAAAGTTGGGGGCAGTCTTGGCTGCCCATGAGGTGGTGGAGAGCCCATTCTGGGCAACAAATAAGAGGAGCGTGACTCTGGGTTACAGAACAGCCGACTTTGGCCTCTTGAATGATCTACTTGATAGGAGATGGTCATGGAGAGAAGAGCAGAAGAGCAGAGGAGCTCTATCTGATTTCCAGGAGGAATAACAATGAGCCATGCCACTGTGGAAGAAATCAAACCAAAGTGGCAGGAGGCCTACAGCTCTGCTCAGTTTTGGGCCTCTCACTGCAGGAAGGACATTGAGGTGCTGGAGCCTGTCCCAAGAAGGGCAACAGACCTGGTGAAGGGTCTGGAGCACATGTCTTATAGGGAGCAACTATAGGGCCTGGGGATGTTTAGCCTGGAGAAAACAAGGCTGAGGAGCTTATTGTTCTCTATAGCTGCTTCAGTGGAGGTTGTAGAGAGAAAGGGATATTAGGAAAAATTTCTTTTGGAAAGGGTGGCCAGGCAATAGAAGGGGCTGCGCAGGGAAGTGGTAGGGTCACTACCCCTTGAAGTGCATGTGGATATGGCGCTTGAGGACATGGTTTGGTGATGAATATGGTGATGGTGCTGAGCTGACAATTGGACTTGATGATCTAAAAGGATGAGCTCTTTACTTAATTCAGATCTGAAAAGGAATAGTAGAAGAGGTGAAAGCTGGAACAGATGAAAAAGAGGAACACAGCAATATTTTCTGACTATGAAGGAATGGCATTAGGAAGGGTAAAGCCCATCTACAGCTGAATCTTGGAAAAGACAGGAAGGGCAACATGAAGGACTTTAACAGGGCCATCAACAACAAAATTCAGATCAGCAAAAATGAGGGCAACACTGAGTGGGTGGGGAGAAAGGACGTGGGAAAGGGCGAGGTACCCAGTGCCTTCTTCACCTCAACCTTACTGATAAAATCTGTCCTGAGGAATCCCAGCTCCCTGAGACCCATGAGAAAGGCCAAAGCAATGAAGTTTTATACTCAGGAGGATCACATTACAGAATATTAAACCAAGTGCACGTACACATCTGTGGGACACAGTGAATGCATCCATGCCATAAGGCAGCTGGCTGGTGTCATTGTGAGGCCACTCTTGATTATCTTTGGAAAATTGTGGGGACTGAAGGAGGTTTCAGAGGACTGGAAAACCAAAGTATGTTCAGTAAGGGCAAGCAGGAGGGTCTAGGGAACTACAGGACAATCTACCTTAATTGCTGTGATAGTGATGGAGCAAATCCCACTGGAACTATTTCCCAACATATTATTGTGTTTTAGGCATTTTCCAATCCTTTGTAGAAGAATGCAAAATATTTTTTTGTTATTTTTAGTATGATACACAGAGGTTTCATGTCCACAGTGCTGAGGCTCTATTTGGTTCAGTGATCTTGCTAGTCAAATGTCACTTACCCTTTTCTGTCTCAGCAACAAGCTGAGTCAAACTTTTTGGCATCTCATAAATGGTGGAACTCCACATAGTGATAAAGTCTTTCCCAAACACCACACTCCTACTTTCTAGAAGGGGTCAGATTAAAAAATAAAAAAACCCTACTTATTCTGAACTCCCCCATTTCTGCATGGCCATTCTCATGCCATGGTTGGGCATAATAAAGTGGAACCATCTGGGACTAGCAGATATATATGAGAGAGAGTGAGGATGAGATATCTGGGCGCAGACTGATTGCAGTTGCAAAAGTAATAAATTCATTTTTAAGGGAACAATTTTCAGGAAGTTTAATTTGCAGAGTGAGAAAATTAATTGAGAGCATAGGCAATTTTCATCTTTCTATCCAGCATGGAGAGAAAAACTGAAGGGAAATACTGAATATAATCAGAATGACAGGAAAAAGAAGCAGTCACTCATAATTGTTCTTGGTGACAGCATAATTTTTAGAAGAATACAGAGGTGTCTGAAAATTACTTTCAATAGCTCTGAAAATATATGAATGACATCCAGTCAACTATTTATTATGACCAAAATACATGATAAGTCAGAGCCTTGGATGGGACAAATTCATATTCCCAAATTTAAAGTATTTTAAAAATCAGTGATTAACATACAAGTGTGACATACTCTCACACAAACTTTGTGTCCATGCAAACAAAAAAAAAATAACCTTTGTAATTCAAGAGGAAGAATTGTACAGCTTTATTAAGCAAAGCATGGCTGTGAATCTCTATTGAGGCTGTGGGGGAAAATCTGTCCTGTAAAAATTAAGATATTTCAACATTTGTATTTTTTCTGAATTAGCATAAAATTACAATATCTATTTTTTTCACAGAACAAAACTACTTTTTGTAACAGGCTTGTTTTCATATTCACCATGGTCATGGCTGAGACTGCCTGGCTCCTGATTCTGGGGATGGTTCTGCATGAGCTATGGTGTTGGGAGAATTTAGTGCTGCTCAGAAGACTGCTAATTAGCAACTGGACTAAAGGAGCTGCTTGCCTAAGTAAGCAGAGTGCGAGAAAACTACAGCCCTTTCCAACATGTTTTCTTTTCTAGGAAGGGTGGGATACTACTGTGTTTGTAATTATAATGAACTGTCTCGTGCTGAAAGGACCCTTAGCTGGCAAATGTGTCTCATTTTTAGACCCTTGATACTGGTTGAGCTGTGAAAAATAAGTGAAGCAGATCTGATAATCTGACCCACTCGACTCCTTTACAAAGCAAACACTATCAATGAACACTTGATTTCCTGTATCCTCAAGGAAAATGACTTTGGGAGAAGAGACCTTTCATGAGTGGCTCTTGATAGCCTCTTTTCAAATGCTTATCCTCCTGGGTCAGCAGGAAAGTCTTGTTTATGATGAGGGCTCCACTCCACCTCCTTGTCTGGGATACCAAGGGTAATTCACACACATCTGTATCTTGGTTTTCATCATGTTCTGCTGTAAATACCAGTTTTATTGACAGCTATCAGCCTCTCTGACACTCCTCTGTTGGCTGGAGATTTGAAATTCCCCAGCTCCACGTTCTGTCAGAACATCTCCCAGAGATATAATGAGCAGCAACAGGGATTGGAAAAAATGACTTGATAAGTGCTCAAAACCCAGCTTTGTTCATTCTTTGTGGCAATCTCCTCTAAGGTTTGCTGTCTAATAGTGCTTACACTACAAAACACTGCTTCCTACATGATTAGCCTTTCCCACTACTAAAATATTGCATTCTTTATGTTTAATCTGATTGTAAAAAGAATTTTCACATCAGGCTGCTGTTGGAATTGTTTCACATGGAAAACGGTGAAACTGTGGTTTAGGCACTCCAGAATCTCTAAAAACAATACAAAATAAATAAGCTGTCACTGACAAGGACAGAAAATAAGTGCTGTCATGGAAAAGATGCCATTTCTTCACATTTGGGGTATTTCTGTAATCTTTGCTGCATAGCACAATTACTCTGGAAGTTGCAATTCTTTTTTTTTCTTAAAACATAGTGTCTTTAATGGCTAAAAATAGCTGTCTATCTAATGTTCTGTGCTTCTGCCCTATAGAACTAGCCTTGCAGAAAAATGCCTCAAGGCAAAAAGAGGCAAGTCTGAACTTGACCCACATCCAGAGATTTTTGTGAACACAAACCCCATGGGCTGCTGAGTTGGTAACAATTGGAATTGCAGAAAGATTTTTTCTAATTCAGTTCTTCCTCATGGCAGTGCAAAGCAACAAGAAGAATGAATGCAGAAACTATGTTAGGTGTTCATATCCCAAATTCAAAAGCACTAAAAAAGTAGAAGGTGGAGAAATAATATTCTGGCTGCAGAAATAATACCTGGTTATATTAAAAAGACGAGGTATGTATCTGTAAGTCCTGTTGGATTTTAGAAAATAAAGAAAGATCAGCCCACTGCCTTGTATTTTCCATAATATTATCATGAGCTTCGCAGTTTTGATGGTTTTCCTGACCTTCTTATCTCCTCTCTTGAAAAAAATTGCCTTTATTCAAAATTGTTGGTTAGTTCTGTTAATTTTAACAGGACACTTCTCATGATAAACATATCTGTCACAGTCATACATCTTTGAAATTAAAAGTGAAGTCATTCCTATTGTATAATCTGTACTTCATTGCATCTTTTAAACAATGGTGAACTGCTGCTTTGTTCATTGTCTCCTTAATTATCTTTAGGACATATATAGCCTCCTAATAAAACAAAGAATTGACTTTTGTTTAAGTGCCTGTGAAGTCAATACCATTTATACTTTACAAATAAACACACTAGAATTAAAGTAGAGACAAGCTAGGGACATAAGTGAAGTTTTTACATGCTACATTTTGCTATGGCCTTTGCACCTTGAGGTAGAATAGAGCACTGGGAGATAGTATTTGTATTTAAAAGCCCTGTCACGTGCAGTTCCATAGGCTGGGCTCAGGTGTGTGTGTGGGAGCTCACCTGCTGCTGGCAGAAAGCAGCCCTGGGTGGCCCATGCTGCCGCCATCTGTGGTGTATGCACCACTTGGCACAGGGATTTCCCTGCATTTCCTAGGAGGCAGCCCCATCCGTCCCTTTGCTGTTGCCATGGCCACATTCTGCCTCAGCATCCTGGAGTGGAGAGGAATGCAGTGGTGCTGCTTCCCCAGGAGATTGCCTGTGTGCTTCCTCCTTCCTTGGGCTCAGCACCAGCATGGCAGAGGGATGGGATTTGGTGATGCACCTGGTGAAATACAAGATGGGGAAATACCTGGTGAAATACAGCAAGATGGGGAAACTTTAACCACAGAAGTGGGCAAACCAGAAACTGCTCTTCAGCTGCAGGCAGTTTGTGCTCCTCATTGCAGCACTGAATTTAGAAGTCTTCTTAAAGAAATAAATACATCTATATATATATTTATAAAGATATACTCTCTCTAAATACATAGTTATGTAACACATTATACCTAGAGAATAGGGTCCATTTTCCCTGGTTTATCAAATTTGAGGTTGAATTTTGAGAAAAAAGAGTAGCACCTGAAATCTGGTTCAGGGATTATCTCTTCAAATACTCACCACTTCAGTTTGTTTCACAGACCTTCCATAATATCAGTCAATATTCCTATTTTTGTAAGAATAGCTTTGATTTCTCAGTAAACAAATTTCTTTTTGCTAGCTTGCTGTGGTGATAACATTTTGCATTACAAGCAGCTGCTCTGTAAAGATTGAAATGAGGACTATGTGTTAATACCACAAAGAAGAAACACTAGGCTCAAAGTGCTCTTTCTTTGTCCAGGTGCCAGCACTATGGAGAATCAATACAAAATGAACAATTAGGATAAGAAAGAAAACAAACATAATTCTGTCCCCTCTGCTTCTTTCTCAATGTTAAAAACCTAGTTATTAAACAGGCAAAGGGGAGAAGATGGAGAAATTCTGTGAGACATGAAAAAATGAAACCCTCAGAATTTAGGATTTTGTCTTCCTCTAAAATGGCAAAGAAGACCAAGGTCAGTTAAAGTCAGTGAAACAGGAGCCATTCTGTTGTGTCCTTCAATTAAAGCAGGGTGTGCATAAAGCTGGTTTTCTCTACTGCATCCTTTTCAGACTCTGACCCAGTAATGACAACCCAGTTTAGCATGATGACTTTGATAATCATTGTTATCTCAGGTATGCAGAGGTGGTGAGGAAAAAACCATCTTATAAATGCCTGCCACCATAATAAAGTGACAATATATTTCATTATTAAGGAATGGAATTTTCAGAGAAATTGTGGAAACAATTTAAGCAGTCATGAGTAGAGACAGAAAAGATTTAAAGGGAGAGGAGCTCCACCCAATGAGAAAAATCACATTTCAAAGGATGGGATTAGATGATTCTTAATTGGGATTTTAGTGGTGCACAGGACTTTTGCTGCATTATTCTTTGCAGTAGACAGACATCCAGCACACTCAGACACACATCCCACTTGCATTTTCTGAGGGATGCAGCGTTGAGTAAGGAGGGAATAATCCTTCCAGATGCAGAACAATAATTCAGATAAAACGGCCTCAAGTAAACAGTAGAATTGAGTGTGAAGCTTTCACACTATCTCCTAGACTGAGCATCTGTTCAGCAGCTGAGGTGGATTCTCAGATTCAGGAGCAAATCTCAGTATTTTTGCATAAGCACAAGCCCCTTTCTCCTGTGAGAAGGGATTTTCCAAGCTGTGATGCTCCAGTGTGCAGAGCCACCTGGTGGGGGCTGGCAGCAGCCACAGAGCCTCATCCGCAGAGCCACAGTACTGTTTTGCCACTGTCCTTTGGTTATTATTCTCGGGATCTCTGTTTGCAAAGCCTTCATGGCCTCCTAAGTTTTTCTGCTGGTTTTTTTTTTTTCTTTTTGTTTTCGTGTTTGTGCTATTGTAGTTATTCTTTGCCAAACAGGATTCATGAAAAAGACTGACTGTTAGTGAGCCATTTCATAGCTGGACAAAATGTTTTAGCAAAAAACAAAAAAAAGTTAATTACTTCAAAGTAAAAATTAACAATATCTTACAGACCAAATTCACAAAATAATTTCATGTGGGGAAAAAAGAAAGGTGCCTCATTCAGATGCGTGCTTGAACTAGACAAGAGGGGATTATTTTCTGTCTGCCTGCTGTCTCAGGGCTTAGAGCAGTGTGGAAGGCTGGAGGGGACTTGATTCAGTTCTAATAAAATCCATCCTCTGTAAGACTGAAGGTTGGATGTGGGCTGAGGAGGAGGTGCCAACAATCAGATCATGAGATGTTCTAAACAAGGGCTTCCTCACTCTTCCCTTTTGAGATAGTTTCAAAAAAATTTAAAAAGAAAAATATAAAGAGAGGGAGCTGTCTGAGACTGATTCTGCAGCCATGTGCCAAGACTTTTGCTGGATAGACAGTATATTAATGCTCTGGGGTGCACTACAGGGGTAGCAGGGGTTGGAGCAGATGACATTTAAAGGACTCCCTCCAGCCCACACTAATCTGTGATTCTGTGGTTCAGCACACACCAGTGTTCACACAAGTTACGACTGAGTAACGCACAGAAAGTTCTCCAACTGGTGAATGCAAAGCAGACTGCCCATTGTGGCAGCAGAGCACTTCCCAGGGAGGTAGAACTGGGAATCCAGATCCCTTCAAAAAGAGGAGACATCTCAGCTTATGGCTCCTAAACTGTAAATCCCTGAAGGGCTGAATAAACCTATCCTTTCCTTTTTATTTGGTAATTCCAGGCTTTCTTTAGCATTATTCTTTTAACAAGTTCAGAAATAATATTTTATCTAAGAGAAAAAGATTTTTTTATTTTTTCACAGTAGGAAAAAATGGGGGAACAATCTACATGAGCCACATAAATGTGGGTGTTTGATCCAGACCAACAATTTGATTCAGCCAACAAAAAGTCTCACAGCCTTAATTCCAAATGTGGTTTATTTTACCCAGTACTCATATTCCCACTGATGTTTTAAAAAAGCATTCAGAAAGTGCTCCACCTATATTTTGCATCAGAGTTTAAAGGCAGGGTTGGAAATTCAGTGACTTTTCTAATTTCCCAGTATTTCAGGAAAACAGCAGCTCCTTTCAGAATGTTGAGCATCCTTTAGCCTGAGAAATATCTGGGGCGTTTTATTTTCCTGCAGGAAACAATAGCAAGTACAATTATTCTCTTTTCTGTTGTTTTAAACTGTCGCCTTTATGTAATTAATTAAATATGCAACACAGAACTCTTATGAGAGGGTTGAGTGTGCTAGACAGTAGCTCTTATCTTGCAAGAGAGGTTGGAAAACCACTTATCTATATTCTTTTCAGGGCATTCAATGTTTCTTGCAGGGTTGGGGTGAGCTGTGTACCACTCCTGCCCCCATCTCACCCGATGCCCTTATTTACAGCTCACCTGCACTAAATTCAGTGTAGGTCTGCATAACACCCCCACACCCGCTTTCCTGCAGCATCAGGGGGCCCCCATATCCTCAGATCAGTCACACTGCACTCCTCGGGCTGCTCTAACATTGCTGCTCAGTCACCATAATGAACATTTTCTGTCTGCAGCTGTTTCTTAGCTGGTCTCAGGAGCTTTCAGGTGTGGGCTAATGAGAGCCCTGGCAGGGAATGCTCAGCCCCAGAGGTGCAGCCAAAGCACCCAGCCTGCAGGACAAAAGTCAGCACAGGCTTTTCAAATTTCTCTGTTTTTAAAATATTGTTAATTTCATATTTTTGGTCCCATTTTTCTTTCTTTAATTTAAAAAACATATTCTCATATTAATATACTTTATGTCAAAGGCATTTCTAATTTGAATGCCAGAGTAACATAGTGGCTGTAGTTCCTCTGCTTAGTACATGAGCTGTTGTTTTTTCTAGAATGTCTTTCAACAACACATCTTACTATCTTGGAAGAAGAAAATGATGGTGCATCCACAATGCCCTTACATCATGCTTCTGATTATTATATAAACTTGTTGGTAACTATTTTCACTGTAAAGAGAATGGAACAAAAACAATTGTGTTTGCCAGCAAACACAAAGTCAAACATCAACTTTTAAAATCTTTGTCTCATATAAAGTACAAACCATGGCATATGCTTCAGAATAAACTTTACTTCTTTCTACTTTTCACCTGGTTTGTTGCACATGGAAGCCTTTTATTGCAGTTCTGTTTTACAGAATCAGCTACTTGCCATGAGCATTCAAGTAGAATTGCTGATTTTACAAACATATACATCCACCTGTCAAAACCATAATTCACATTAAATGGACACTGCAAATTAACATTCTTTCATGAACTAGGTCACATGTGATCTTACATCTGATGAAGCAAGAATCTAGGACAGAGCCAGTTTGTGGCCCTAAAATTACTGCTGTTAATGTCTGAATTGATGTGATTAAAATTTCAGTTGTTTATATGGGCTATTCACTTAAGATCTGAACTCGATCCTTGTGGGTCTCTTCTAACTCAGAATATTCTGTGATTCCCTCCTGTCACTCTATGTCCTTGATCAATTTTTTTGAAAATCATTCAAATTATATTTGAAAATTTGTTTCAAGGTATCACTGATGATTAAAAAAAAAAAATTGCAGTTTTATTTGGAATACCATGTTCTTGAGTTCCTGTACTATTCCAGGAGTCAAAGCAAAGCACTAACACATCCTAAATTTCTGTTGAGCTCGTTACTGGAATAAGTTCAGGATAGGGCCACCACCATAATAGGGGCTGGAGCACTTCACCGGAGGGGAGAGGTTAAGGGAGAAGGTCTTGCTCAGCCCTGAGAAGAAAAAGCTTCAGGCTGGTTTAACATCAGCCTTCCAACACCTATGAGGACATTGCTGAGGAGATGGGATGAGCTTCCTCCCAGAAGTGCATGGGGCAGGATGAGAAACAATGAGCACAAACAGAAAAGATAGGCTTGGCCTAGACACAACGAGAATCTTTTTTTGCAGGGGGCAAAATGCAATCCTGTATTAAACCAGGTTGCCCAAAGAGGTTGTGCAGTCTCTGCCCATTGTGAGACTGGACTGGACGAGTCACTGGTTCTGACCCTGCTTTGAGCAGGGGGCTAAATTACAGACAGGTCCCTGAGGTGTCTCAGAATTTTCCTGTGAACCTATAGTACATTGTTTGAAAGGAAAAATGTCTGTTAGTATGTCAGAAACAAACACAATACTGACACAGTAGGAGTGGCATGAGGAAACCTCCAAAGTTCAGCCATCTCAAGAGACCTCCAACAATGTCATGCTAAACTGGATATGTTCTGATAAAGCAGCTTTGCTGTGATTACACATAATGATCCCTAAGCCACAGGAGAATATTATTTTCTCTCCTTGTCACAGGCATGGAAATGTCTACAGCAACGTTGTCATTGGAAAGGAAAAAGTAAAATAAGAAATTCTGACAGGAAGAACTCATGAAGTGTATCACCCTTGTGTAACAGTGGATATGCACTAGAAGGGGTTGCTTCCACTTCTGCCATTCTTTTTAAAGAGTTTAGCTTAAAGAATCTAAATCTCTAAGGCTCTGTAGCCTTTTATGTAGTTATTTGAATTTTATTTAGATGTAAGATTCATGTTAAGTGGAATTGTTTCTGCTTAGTCTGAAAGGCTCTTCAAAATAATTTGCTGTGGCTGTCACAGTTCTCCCTTCTTCCCCAGCCAGCAGGATAAAATCCTACATGAGATGTGCCTGCAGATTTCATGTACTGTTGAGTTGAATATTTAAAATACAGATTATTTGTGGTGACTGCGAAGCAAGCTCTAAACATAACTTCCCTTTTCTGTATGTTTTAGCTGCACAGTATAGGGAAATTCATTTCAGTGCTTATTGAAGATTGTTTCTTGTTCTTGATGCTGAAGTTTTTTTAGTAAACAGAGACTTGCTTTAAAATAGTAAATCTATGCTTTTGCCAGGGATGGATATAGTCCTGGATTTAATTCATTAATTTAGCACCTATGAACAAAAACAATTAAAATCCAAACTGAAATATTCAAAGAAATCTAACACTACCATAGACTCCAGCAAATGAACAAATGTTACATTTCTGCAAAGACAACTGGTTTTTTCAGGCATATAAAAAATAATTGGCTGACAACATGGATATGTGAAACTTTTTGGGGAATAATTGCTTCAAAAATGAAAAGAGCAGCCACAAAGTGTGAGTCACCACATCCAGTTGCGGAAAACAGGAACTTAATATATTTGACATGCTCTAATAGTCATATATGAAGAAAGTAGAAACTTTCAAGCACTTTTGTAGGACAAACCTCTCACTTTCAAGTATGAAGTGTAAAGAGCAGTGTAATCCTAATAAATAAAATGTGCAGTCAATGAGGATGCCTTTGGAGTTTCACTTTTGAAGCTCAGTAGAAGCTGAAATAGCCTGCCCTCAAATAACTTTTAGGTGTTTGGAAAGAATACAAGATTACCATTCCTTTCAGACATCGCAAAAACATCAAAAAAATTCCTGGCCTTTATATTTTCTTTAAAGCTTTAAAGTTTCTTAAAGCTTTAAAGAATATACTGAAATACTTTATTGTCAGAAATACCAGAGTAAAAGGATGAAGAGCAAAATTTGAAAGTATGCTGGCTTGAGCAGTTGATACATTTCCCAAATGTTTTCTAACAGGTTCTATCTTCTACCGCAAGATACTAAAGCAAAAGTATATCACAATAATAGATCTTGTATGTACTACACAAACCAGTGATCTGGGCAATCATTACTCTATTACAAAAAATGTGTGACAGTATTGTTACCTTACATTTTTATAGTGAAAGTCAGAAGATGGTGGTATTGATCTGCTATTTTAGTTGAAAAAGCACAGAACAGATAGAAAAGGCTGCCTTCACAGATCTATTGGTTAGAAATAAATATAAAAATATAAATATAATATAAATATAACAAATATAAATAATATAAATATAAATTTGATACAACAATGAAATACCTCAAAATCAGTATGAAGATCATAGTTACTTAACAAGTTGAAATGGAGCCATGAATGTTTACGTAGCAAAACTTACAGCTGGCCCTAACTTCAGTTATATTTAAATTGTTGTGAGACAACTTAAAGGATTGAGGAAAAAGCAGCAAAGAGAAGCATAATATAAGAGTTTCCATTCTGAAGAGCAATTTTATGGCTGATAAGAGTGGTAGATGTCAGTGGCACACAGTGATGAAAGTGGAATATATATGGAAGCAAGATCAGAGAGAAGAAAGAAATTTCAGATAGTAGGAGGACAACAAAAATCATAAATGAGTTTAGTTCAGATGCTTTCTAAAAACTCAGAAAATATTTAAAAAAATAGGAGCTAATAAGATAGTAGTATAAAAAATAATTAATGGTGGAAAAGGCCAAACAGTGTATTTACTCTTCTAATGTGCCATCAGCAAGCTGTCAGACGAAGTCTTAATTTTATCATCACCTTTTTAATAGATAAGAGTGTATACTTATGCATTATACTTATATTTATGCATAGTATTTATGCACACTATGCATAAATAACCTGTTGAAGTAAGTTGTGTAAGAACTGAAGAAAAAAAATCTACAACCTTTCTACAAGTGATAAAGGTTTTACTAGTCCTTCACAGAAAATTCCAGAAGTTTGGGAGGAATATTTTTTTTTTCTTTTTCCCAGAAATATGGTTAGCTAGTAAGCTTGGACATTTTTCAAAGCACATCTGGAAGTCTGGTTCCAGCAACTGTGCTACGATCTTAACTACAATGACAGTTGCTTTGCCTTTGCTATGGTACAGTGCAGATATATTAGTTACCCTAAAAAAGTGGAAAAAACACTGAAACAAATTATGATTTTAAGTGTAAATTCACACCTGTCTGTGAAATATAAGTTGTACTTCTATATAGCAACAATAATTAAGACCTGACTTTTTCTGTAATGTTCTATTTAAAATCCACATAAATTAGATTAATTTTTCTTTACTAGCAGTAATAAATAAATTTTTTATGCAAAATAAGCAACTCTGCTACCACAGCAGAAGTTTATGCTGCTTGTATGTTGTCATGATACTTCTGGGTAGGTCATTCCTTTTCCCAACCCACTTCTCAGAAGCACTTTGGGTATCAAAGTGTAAGGATGAAGCTCATTTCCTACCAACTTTGTCCTTGATACTAATTTAATAATTGTTATTTATGCCATGGAGAAGTGTTTTGCAGCAAGGAATACATGAGATTTTATGATGCTCAGTAAAAAATGCAATCAAAGCTATTGATAACCAGGGCAGGAGAATGGCATAATGGTCTGATAACTTACTCAGGATTTTATTGAGTCCACTTGAGTGTAGTCATAATTCCCATCATGGCTTTGAATGGTCCATTTAGTGTCTCATCATTCCCCACAACTAAAATGGGAAAATTATTATTTTCTTTAAGATACACTGGACATATTTGCTGTTGGGATTGGAGCTGGAAAATTTCAATAAAATATCCTATTTCAGGATATCATTTCTTCACTCTACAGGAGGGTTAAAAATACAGGTTTTTATTGCTTCATAATAAGATTAATAGTAACATTTATTTGTGATAATACTTCTCATCCTTACAAAACTCCTATGAAAAATACATAGGAAAGTTTTTCTTCTCTCTTTTCTTACCAGCCGACTGAAAGGTGACACAGATAATTGAGCAGTTTCATATTCTACCAAATGCAGCTTACCTCTAATTAAGTGTTGTCCATGTATGAGAAGGATTACAATATTAAGGTCTTAAGGGCAGGATTAGCTGCAGAAGCTGCCTTCATCCTCAGGAAACAAATTAAAGGCACTGTTGATTAAATGGATGATTTCCAATAGTCAGTGTAGATAGTCCATCAACATCTCCCTGTCACCATATTTTCTCAAAGTGACTGGTATGTGCATGTATGACAGCATTGCTCCCATTACCATAGACATTTATTGTGTGCAAGGAAGCACTGCAGAAAATTTTATTTTGAAAGTATGAAGAGATCTGTTGATGGCAGTTGAGGGTGTTGGTGACCCTGACACCTCCTTGTTTAACTACCTTTTTTGGTTATTTGAGTCATACAGCAATTTTTTAATAAATGTTTAATATACCTTGACTTCCACCACATTTTGAACTTGTTTTGTCCTTAAAGCCAGTGAAACTGCTGGCAGGATGGATTTCTGTGCCATAGAATTAAGTGTTAGACCAAAAATAGAAAAGGATTAGAGACACTTGATGGCCAGTGATTTCTGTATTCCAGTACATCACCTCAAAATTTCTCAACCTCCTTCCTAATTTTTCTACCTATTTCTTTCACTGCTGCTCAGCCACAGAGAGAACTAGGTCCATTTTCAAGTGCTTGCACTAGTTAATAGAATTCCTGACGCCAAATTAGGTTTTGAGGTGCCTCATTTCAGCATCTCCTCTCCATCACCTGACAGCTGTACATCAAGGGACACAAGGAGGTGTCCCTGGCAGCTTCTCTAATGCTTCTCTTCCCAATTTGAGTACAAGGTTTTAAATTCCACTGTGCTTCAGCAAGTTAGTGTGCAAAAGTGGAAGGTGCTGGTTCAAATTAGATGTCATGGAAGCAAGTTTGGGGTTCATCTGTATTCCATCCTGATAGACAACAGTTGGGATGCGGGAGGGAAGAACAAAAGGATGCCTCCCTGTCCTTCTCACCAGCTCTGTTTCACAGAGGGGCAGGTACTGCCAGAGCAGAACCAGAAAATCAAGGCCCACATGTCAGTCAGTTAGGAAGCATTTTGTGGTAAGGCTCCTCAAAAGACAAGCTACAGATGAACAGATGTCCTGAGGTGCCGTGCATGCACCTCACTGCCGAAATGGAGGTGCCTACTAGGAATGTTTGCAGAGGAAACTGAAAATTCACAGGGATGTGTTGCCTGCAGAGCTGGTCTGCCACGGGTACTGGTGATATCAAAATGGTGGACATGTATCTCTGTCCTCTTTGTAAATGTGTTCTTGAGCATCTCTGGTAGTTCTCTCCTTCTTATTTGTTCTGTTTTGTTGTCTTTGACCTTGGTGAGAATGGTCTCACAAAGTGTCCTCCATCTAACAATTGGAAGAATTGCCTATTTATTCCTGTGTTTTCTTTCATCTTCTAATGGCTGTGTTTGAAATGGGTTGGAATTTTCATCATAGATGTAGATAGGAATTTCTTTCTTTCCTAGTCTATTTGCCTTCAAGGAAACTGGTTATAATTACTGTTTAAGGTCAAACTCCAGTTACTGATGAGAAAAACTTCTGCTTCTCAACTTAGTACTCAGAACTGAGATGCAAATAAACATGAACTGAAATAATTAAATCAATTACTAACTTTGACTGTTCTCCTGGTAATCTGTGTAGGCTTTATATTTTCAGAATAATAATGTCCCAATTCATCTTAGCCGAAGTAATTTTTTGGTTGAGATTCGTTCCTTCCTCTCAGCACTCAGAACTAGGTCTTGCTTGAGGCAGTCATTTAATTTGTAAAGAAATTACTTCTCTAAACTTTGTCCCAATGTGACTTTTGACCAGTTTATGTGTGGATAGCTGAAACAATACATTGCCATCAGTTTATTAACTTCAGCTGCCATGTCTTTCCTTCAGTATTATATGTTCAATACTTCTTATGATTTAGAGGCCATAATTTTGACCTGCCGTGTCTTTCAGATGGGGTGAATACACATGTAGTTTAGAAGTTAAACATAATAGCTTCTGTTTGGCTTGGGGAGCTCTGGATACAGCAGGCAATTATTACCAAGTAGAAGATTGTCAGTCGCTCAGCCTCCCATGGGCTGAGCTGCCCTGGGCTGCATGGGTGATGTGGCAGCCTCTCTGGTGCTTCCCAGGTTTTCTCATCCTCCTGAAAACCTGGCTGCTTCATTTTTACCTCTGCCACCAGAAAGGAAGGAAATCGTAAATAAGGGAAGTATCCACAAATGTCAGGGCTGCATGGAATTAAACTTATTAGCTACATGGAAAATGTTCAGAACTATCCAGGGGAAAACTCCTTGTAACAGAAGATCGATGGTTGCAAGGCAAACAGAAGAAAAGGAGCTGGGGATGGCAGGCAGTGGTTGCATGTTGTCAGTATTTGCTGCATGATGGTGCCTTGTCCAGAGAAAGCCAGCAACAGCTAAAGCACTGCAGGAGGTATGTGGGAATGCAGGGTCAGGACTCCAAAATTGTTTAAATCCTTAATTGCCGAGATGTCTCATAGGCACCAAGGTGCAAATTTACCCAACCTCAGTCTAGCTGATGCTCCTCCCTTCAGGCTTCTGAAATCCCAGCTCTTAACTTTTCAGATGCCCAAGTGCAGCACTGAGGGCAGAACTTTGCTTTTGAGCTGCTGGGGGCTAAACTTTGCTTTTGAGCTGCTGGGGGCTCTTCCAATTCTTCCAGGGTTCACAGGCTGTGCACTCCTCCATCTGATATTCTCTTCACCGTCTTGTCTGTATTAGAGGACTCAAAACAGATTAACAGTAGTCTCTTTACTCTAGCAGCACGTGGAAATACAGGATGCACACTTACAAAGTTTTTCTACTGGCTTTGGAGATGTACCTTGGTCTTTTTGTTTCCATTATCAGGAGCTGAGACTGTCACATACCTTTAATGAAGTTCTGTGTTTTTACAAATCCCTGCCTGACATTGTTCCTCCTCACTACCCTGTTTTCAGAAAAAAATAAACATAAACAGCAAATCTTTATGTTGTAAGGTTTAATATCCTATGTTCTTGTGAGCCTTACACATAGTCTGCCCTCCTAAGGACATTGTGACTTACAACAGATTGGGCAGAAACCAGAGAAAATGGCTTTAATTTTGAATCTGTTATTGAAATTTCTACCCACAAACTGAGTATCATTTCAGTGCTACAAGTGCACATTCACTGTACATTTAACAGCAGTTTAATTGTAATGCTAGGCTTTTTATTTTAGATTAATTTTTTAATTGAAGATCAAATCACTGCTGCCTGACTGAAAGCAGCTCTCATTTATGTAATAAATTTATGTCTAGCAGCTCCACTCAAGCCATTGGAGTTGTACTAGGGCCACTGAGAATGCTATCATCTTTAGAACAGTGTAAACTTATTAGGATAATTTTTTGATCTTGTAAATGAATCCAGCAAGCTAAAATCACCCTTCATCTAAAGCAGATAATTGCATTAGGGTTAAATTAATTGATATTTGATGGTTATTTCCTGCAGCTTGCCAGGATCCTGAGACTATCTCTCTCATAACTCCCTCTATTGCTTCCTGGCATGAAAGTGAAGGAACTGGAAGAAATGTGCAAGTTACAAATTTAAGTGTGTCACCACTGACTTTTAAGTTGTTTGTTGCTGTTTACAGAGCAGCTCAGGTTTGTGTGACGCAGCAGGCAAGTACAGCATCAGGTTTCTGCCTGACACATGGGAAGCCTGATTGTTCACCCATTGGCTTAGGCATTCCTGCTTGCAGGAAATGTAGATAATGTGAGCAGAACCTGACGGCAAATCTGAATGCTTCGTTCACCTCCCCTCCATTGGATTTCTGCTTTATGCTGGCTGCTCAGGGAGGCATACCAGTGTAAGAGATGTGTGCTCTACCAGCTGCGGTCCTGGAACAGGAATCAGATGTGATGAAGGTTTGCTATTGTGACAGCAATGCCTGCAGTTGTGGAATCCTTTTCCACACTTCCAAGAAGCGACATTTAGAAAGGCAAAATGTAGATGAAAAACAAGTGAAAATTTGCAACAAAGATATTCTTTCCAATAATAATATAACATATTATATATATTTTATATATTATATATATATATATATATATATATATATAAATACATATATTATATATATATAATATACAATATTTGTATATTATACATATGCAAATACATTTGTATATGTATTTCCTCTTCTATCTGTGATGGTTTTTTATTCCTACTTGAATTCCAGATGTTTTTAAAAGCAGTTTAAGTTCACCCATATAGACGTATGGGTCATCAATTCATTATTAGCATGTGCATCATACATCACCTCAAGTCCCTCTAATTTTGTTCCAGACTTCAACAGACAGTAAAATATATATATATATATATATATACATATATATATATATATATATATTTGATTTAACTATCATATGTCATTGTGAGCACTGGTTGAATATCAGGCCTCCGGAAAGCATGTTCGCGTCCTTTAGAGTCTCCTGACAGGAAAGCAGCAGTGTGAATGACCCAATGACCCAGGGGGATAGAAGGAGAGAAAAAGTAGGGGCACCTTTGATCTATTCCTTCAAAGTTGGACCTTATAAAACACCTGCATCTACCAATCAAAAACACTGATTTGAGATATCAGACTTTGTCAGCTCCATTTGATGCAGGACTAATTGTTTAAATACAGAGCAAGATGAAAGAAGTCCTAAAAGTTAATCTGTTTCTTAAAAATTTTGCTTCTGGTAGATGACAGGGTAATTTTCATTGAAAATTAAATTGTAGAAAGTCATATATGAATGTGGCTAAATACAGCCTGGGAAATTTTTCTGAAAAGAATATATTCTGTAGCTTGGGATAAAACATTCAGAAATGTAGGAGTTGCTATGGAAATGCTTAAATTAAATGTAAAGCATGCATAAATTTTCAACATACCCATCACTTTGGGAATTGGGGACATATGTTAGGGGGAAAGACATATACATGACGACTAAGCAGAAGGTAAAACATGGGATTTTTTTTTTTTCCTGTGGATCTGTGTTTGGAATATTCCACTGGCATATCTATACTTCACGTTGAGTGCAGACCAAAATCCACACTTGAATACCAAAGAATTCCTGTGCAAACTTCAGGACAAGCCAGAAATGTGGACCTGAGGTAATTGTGCCACCAGTGCCCTGCCTTCTCATGCAGCATTACAGCTTGGCCAGCTTTAAGCAAACAATCTGTGCTTTCTGGGAAGGTGCTGGGTACCACCACAATCGATCACACCTTGTGGTTGACCCTAGCTGGTCCTGTGTGAAGCAGAGAGGACAAGGTGAATTCCAAATGTGCCTTCTGACCTCAGCTATTCCATGGTTTCCTGAAATTGGAATTGTATGAATAGCCTATCTTCTTGTCCTTGCAACAGTTCGTCCACTGATCTACAGATGTTCTTTAGCAGATGTAGTTAAAAAGACAGAAAAGCACACTGGGTAAATTCCACTCTTTTACCCCCATTCTCCATGCGCTGTGAATTTGGCAGACTAAGAATTTGAAAGCACACACTTTGCATTATACTCCAAAAATTGCCAGTTAACTAACAAGACACTTTTGGCCATAAGAAGAAATGCTTGGGAGAGAAGAAATGCTCAGCTTTTTGCTAAGCGCTCAGACTGTTGGCTCTGTCAGCTCTGTGTATTAAGGAGATGACAGGGCACTGTGTATTCTCTCCTGATCACCTTCAGGAAGTCCTGGACTTGCTGTTCATGCACAGGGGTTCCTGCACATGCCACAGGACTCCAAGGTGCAATGGTTGGGTGCAATGCCTGTAAGACACTGCCAAGAGTGTTGGTGTTCTGTACATGGGAGCCACCCTCACAGATCAGCCTCACCACACTTGGTAGTTTGCTATCACTGTTTGACACAAGGTAAAACACACAGATCTACAGAGAGGGTATAGCTAAAAAAACCCCTCCGGGTTTCTGTCTGTGGTGATGCTGACATAGTGAATGTCTAATCAGCCTGAAGACTGCAATTTGCAGAAACATTCTGAATCTCTCTTCATGCTTGAAAGACAGCTTCTGTAAGGTGGTTCACTTTTCTGTTTTGATCTTCTTGTTAAATTATAGTTCAGCATTCTAATGCAAATTAAAAGAAAATCTCTGAATCTTCAAATTGCAGCTTCTTAAAAGTTGATTTCCTCTTTATAAAGAAAAAAAAGATATCTATATCAGAGATATGTCTCAGGAAACTATACCCATACAAAGGCACATGCACCTTTAATAATCAAGTTATTCTGTTTAATCTAAGTCTTGACTTTGAAAAGGCTTCCCTCCTCAAGGAACTTTGTGTCTATCTATCTGTCTGCCTGCATCAGCATTTTGATTTGGGAATGTGCATGTGGGATTTGGTTTCATTTTTTCTGTGGAACTACATCAGAAGTGCTCTAAAAGTGTGCCTGGTGTGCTCTGTCCACTGGTGGGTAACAAGGCTACACGGCTTTGTTTGAATAGGTGTGCCCAGCCCTGGCAGTGCTGCAGGTGGCGACTCATAGTTGCAGTTGGAGGAATCCTGTTAAAAAATGTAAAACAACCCACAGGTATAATCTTGACCGCACTAAATAAAAAGTAAGATTCCCATTCACTTTAGGGAAGGCTATAACTAGAGTAGGTGCTCTTCCCACCCTAGCAGCTGCCTGACAGGAATGAACTACAGCAATCAATTTTTAGATATGGCTGCTGGATCCAAAACAATTATATACTCTGAATGGCACTTCTCTGCAGAGCTAGAAAAATACACCCTTTTGTACCCTTTACAAAGACCCATTAACCCTGCTGGACAGCCACTTTAATGGATAGGTTTAAAACCATCATATCTTGTTTGATTGCCATTGTCCATGCACACAAAATAAATTCCTCTGCCTGTCTTTCACACCCATTGGAAACACTATTTTATACAGATGTGAGCGTTCATCATTCATTTAAAATCGTCATGATGATGGTAAAAAATAGTATATCCAGCCATGTCCTTCATCTGTGTCTTTCTGTCATTTCTCTTTTTGTTTTTTCATTTAGATAGTGATGGAAAGCTAAGGGTTGAAGATAGCCATGCACATGTGCAGATATGCCTAGGAGGCTGGGAGATGCCAGTAAAGATATTCCTATGTCCATGTAGGCAGGGGTTCTATCAGGGAATTTCAGGTATTTATTTATATTACTTGTCCAGTAAGTAAAATATTCTGAAAAAAACCCTCAGAAGCAACAAATGGTACCTGGTGGATTTGATTTAAATCTGAAAGCAATATGGTGTGTCTTTGTAACCCATGGCATAGGCAAATGATTTTAACCATGGAGTTAAACATTAGTGGATTCATTGGAGACTATTTTGGCAAACATAGGGCCTATTAAAGAGAGAACAAGAACTCATACTTGTGTAAATATGTTGGGAATATAAATTGAACTATAACATCTGCATACTATTTAACTAAAAATAACATATTTGCACAGCTAATATATATCAGACATTAAGGGAAGAAGCTTCTTATTGCTTGTCACAAGAGATGTTGGTCCTGAGAGTTTGATTTGATTCACACGAGCAATGAATATCTCAATGTTTAGATTCATGATCGTGTGAGTCAACCCAAATTGCATATTGTGACTATTAGATTTGATACAATCCTTGAAAGCAGTGTATTTAAAAATACTGCATTGAAAACGGAAACCTTTTATTTAGTCATAATTAGCAGATATAGGAATCGAGATACCACAGACTTTATGTCTTCGGGGGATAAAAGGTATTTAAAGAACAGTAAGAAGTTAATATGTCTCCATAAAAACTTAAATGCATAGGGCCGTACTGTGAGAGTTTGCTCATACAGTGCTAAGGTACTATTTAACATTTAACAAGCAAGTTGTGTAATGGGGATTCTCTCATTTTGAAACACTACATGCAGTTATTCAGGTACTTTTTGCTTAACCAATTGTTCCTCAATTTGTCCAAATTACTACAGCAAAGAATTATTTTTAGAAGATGATTCTATTTAATTAAGGAAGGCTGTCATAATCTGTCTGTACAGAATGGGTTCATTTAACTTTCAGCTGTATAATATTTTATATTATACATATAATATAAAACTGTGATATTTTGAAATATAAGGTAAGCATTAGGTTAGATTTTTCCCTGAAAACAATAGTATGAGTCCACCTTTGAGGGTACTTTCAAAATTTTTCATAAACAGTAGATTTTATAATCCCTCAATTGTATGCAAACAAACTATGCTACCTATTCACTGTCTGACATATATAAATCCCTGTGTTTTAACAGGTTAGCTAAATCATGGTCTACTCAAAGTTTTGCACTTGTTCATTCCATTGAACATATCCTAGCACTGCTCAGTGGTGGATATACTTGTCCGTTCATAAACAAGTGTATGAAAAACTGTCATATGTCTTCCCCTGTCCATTCATCCCTGCAGGGTAATATTGGATAGGTATTTTTCAAATTAAGATTTTATTAAGTCAAGCTCAAAAGACTACATTTGTATTTTGCCTTTATAAGAGTTCCTGTTTTTATAATAATTGTAATAAAGTTTCTGATTCATACAGAGGTAGATTTCATAGCCTTCAACCATTTCCTAAGTAATTTGCTGCTTCTAACCAATAATTGCTGTTGTTCAATTTGTTGTATTGAATGACCAATGTATTCATAAGGTAATGTCAAGGTGATTGCGGGAACATCAGGCCTAGTTGCATTGAAATAAAGATTTACTTATACAAACACATTTCAAAAAGAAGAAAATCACTTTTTCAAAAGTTCATTAACAAATACTTTTTTAATTAATATTCACCAGGCTGCAGAAAGAATTCTTTGCTACTTTTGATTTATATATGTTGGTTTATATGTGTTAACAGAGGAACTATGTATGGGATTAATGCTGAGTCAGTTCATATCCCTCTTGGTGGTGAAAGAAGGAAATGCTGTTTAGGAGGATCATGTGAACTTGTCCACTTTCTGCATTAGCTCTCTCTTCCCTTTCTTCGTAATTTGGCAGGCAAAAGTGTTCACCACCACTTTCTTTCTTCCCCACAGTCTTCCTGAGCCAAAATAGTCTGATATTTCAGTCTCTATATCCTTGATATATTTGTGAGATTCTTACTTAATTTTGTCAGTAATTTACCAAAAGTCTACTTTGTATAGAAACTCAAGTGACCAGGAATTGTCACTGCTGACACTTTTTCAAGCTTCAGATGAGTTATGAATACCACCTCAAGCTTCAGTTTAGTTTCTCAATGGTAGGAAAGCTTACTCCAGCAAAGGACTAGGGCATCTCACCTTGCTGACTTGGATCACTTGGCTCTTACCAGAGGTGCTCCAGATTTCCTTGGGATGGATTTACTTTACATCAGAAGCTCTTTCTGTAGAATGTAGAAACGTTTACACAACATAGTTCTCTAAAACTCTTTCTGTAGAGCTCTGTAGAACGTTCTGCATTTTCCTTAGCTCCTCAAAGCACATCAGCAAAACTGAGATTTCCTGGGGCCACAGCACTGCTTGTTTTGGCTGGTCCTGCTCCGAGGAGCCCCCCAGCACTGCCACATGCAGCCCAGCACAAAGTGCCAGAAGGTCACACCTCCCACCTCTCCTAAAGTCCTGCCATGCTGCAACCTTAAAGAGGAGATGGGGACAGCATAGTAATTGCTCAGATAGCTCACACAGAAGGGTTTGTTCTGAAATGTGTGACAGGCTGGTTGGTGGCTGCAGGTGAATACTGCAAAGGAGGTGAATGCCAAGGCAGACAAACCAGGCTGACATCAGCCATCACTGTTCAGAAATGTGCTGCTTTTCCTGCCCTCATGCTGATAATGCCTGTCTCCCTGTGCTTATCTCATCCTCTGCTGGTCTCTCAGTGGGCTGTGGAAAGTAGTATCAAGAACAAAGGCATCAATCCCTTACTGTTTCTCTTTATTGCCTTGATCTCAGAAAGGAAAATTTGGGTGTAAATGTAAGCTGTCAGGGGCTATGCTGAGAAAGGGTTTTGGATGGCTTTCATGTCAGTTCTGGAAGTGTTCTAGAAGAATTACATATGCTCACCTGTCAAAATAAAACAATGGAATAGACATCCCTAAAAAAATAACAGGAGAAATTATTAAATTTCTAACTACACCTTATTAAAAAAAGGTATGGATAGATTTAGACATTTTACCATGGAAATAACCACTTCAATGAATTCTTCAAGTCCAGTAAAGATTACAGGCTTTGCCTCCAATACTAAAAGAATGCAGCTCCCTGAAACATGCTGACACCTGACACAGTATGATACACATATACTGGGAAGATGTTTGTAGGTAAGATTGTCTCTACCTACCAGGATGAGAACTTCAAGTTCTCATGACGAGAAAAAAAGCAAAGCTGTGGATATACACTATATATTTAGCTATAGAAAAGAAAGGAAAACACATCAGATAAATGCTTGCTATAACTATCTAGCTTGAAAAAATAAACATTTTGTCTTGCCCAGATTTTCTAATGCAAGAACTCACAGAAACATCATCTTAAAAATAAGCAAATGTACTAATATTATCAAGAATATGTGGGAATTGCAAGGCAGACTAGGTTCAGAATTATCTGTTTGTGTTACCTACATATATTTATACATATATATCATATCTATGCTTCAAAACCAACCAAACAAAAACCTATATGATTTCAAGTTCAACAATGCAAAAAAAATCTATGGAAATATAAAATTGATTTTATGGTTGCTAGGTTTTTTTCCACGTCGGCTTGCTTTTGCAGCTGAACATTCCTCTGTTGTGTACCAGAGCAAAGGACCTGCAACATTTAAAGTGTTTGGTAGACTTGTGTTAAATGAAATCTGGTCTGACAGATGCTGAAAGAAAATAAATTATTTAAGAAAAATGTTGCATAAAAGTTTTACTGAACTGCGAGAAAGAAAAAATTCCCATGACTACCTGCTTTGCTCTGAATAACGTCAATAGAAGTGGCAACACGGAAATTGCTATTTGTAGAAGAAAGATGTCATGGAAAAATCAAAAATCCCTGTAACTGCTATTCTTTTTGTGTTTTGGGGGCATGTATCTTTCAAGGTACTTACTGCAACTATTACGGTTTTTACTCATGTCAACTATTTCTATGAAATCAAGAGAAATACTTGGTGAATAAGATTTCAAGATTATCTTTTTTCTTTTCCACAGCTTTTAAACTATCTTCACATTTCTGTATTCATTTAGAATAGAGAAAAGAAAAATTGAGAGATTTTGTGGCACGTTTGGTTACAAGTATACACTTTGGTCTAACTTGACCTTGGGTGTTATGGTGGTATTAATCCTGGATATGTCTGTAGGGCAGCTATGACAGCTGAGCATACTCCATTCCACTCTTCAGATTCCAGGAAATGTGCTGGTACAATGGTCCAATGAAGACCAATAAGGCATGTTAAAGAAAGATAAAATATGTCAACAGTGAAACATGAGCTCAAGACATAGATATCAAGGACTACATTAAGAGTTTACTGGGTCAAAATCTGTTAATAACAAGAGGGCAACAAAATTTTGTTGTGCAGCCTTTCAATTTTGGTAGACAAAACATAGTAAGTACTAAAGGAACCTGATATTTGATTTTAGACATGAGAACCAAAACTAGGGCTGTTTTTTCTACAGTCAGTACAATTGGCTGAGCAAGAGCTGTATAGGTTTATTGTCACAGGATGTTTTTTTTCTAAAAGAGATGTTTTATTTCAAACTGGAGTTGAAATATGAATATGAAAATCTATATTCTGTGTTTTACTGAAGATGAGACAGCAAGCAAGACAGTCTCATTTAACTGTAATGTCAATATAACTGGGTACTATTTATCCTCATTCCAGAGTCTTTCTTTAAAGCAGGACAGACATTGATTTAAGATTCCAAGTGTAATTTTTGTTTACACCTACATTTTTCACTGCTGAAACAGGACGCTACCAAAGATAAAGGCATATTTGTACACCTTTAATCACCTGCCTTTACCTGTAAGCTTTGCTGGCATAATTATGTCTGTAAAAGTTGCAAAGATGTGTGGTTCATTCATTGGTTTCACTGCTCTAATTTAGGTTTGGTTATACTGGCCAGCATGAATCTTTGGAAGTAGTCCATCAAGAACACAGATTTACAAGCTAATTGCTGGAGATATTCCCTAAGTTAAGCATTGAGATATGTTTCTCAGAAAATATTGAGTAGCCATAGGATTCATATACTTGTAATGAAAAAGGTAGTCAGTTTTCCCATGCAGAATTATTTGTGGTAGGAAAGTGCTAAAATATTCTCGTTGACCTTTGTTAACTAAAGAACATCTCTTTTGAATTCAGCATGACCTTTCTTATCAAAATGGAGTTAGGCTATATCAAAGAAGGTTATCAATTTTGAAAGGTCAAAACAAAATCAAATCTTTTGAAGTAATCAAAACATTTCTGTTGACTTGACTTTTATTGACTTTTTCATCCACTCATTTTTTGCATGAAAATTGTATGTAAAAATGTTATATCTGAGAGATTACTAGTGTTGCAAGGTGAGAGAAAAAAATCAAAAACGTCAAAATTTTTATCAAAGACTAACGTTTTCATGTACTTCTGTACATTGAGATACACCTTATGTTTGACTGTCAACAAGAAACTGGGAGTTGATTGAAGAGAAAGCAGCTTTTGAGTTGGGGAAGTTGAATTACCTAATTTTAGCAGGATTTATGGAAAAGAATTAGATGTTTCTGCTTGAATCATCATGATGAAATTATGGAATATACATACTAAACTAATCTTAGGATTTAAAAATTAAAGATTTTGCTCAAATTTTTGAAAACAAAGGAAATACTTCCCCTTACTACAGCAGTTCCTCAATTGTGTCTTAGTGCAGTCATAAATATAGGAGCAAAATCCTCCAATAGGTTGATGGACCATCACCTTATTGTTTTGGAGAATATAAAAAAGAATAAGTGAGGAAATTAAAATAATCCCTAATGTTGATAATTAATCTCTTTTTGTTTGCCCCAGCCCAGAAAATATTAATTTATCAGTGCCTGCCTAAGGTGGCAGTGGTCTCTGCTGATATTTGCCTCTGAAAATGTCATACAACCCTATTTTATGCTTCCCTATTCTCCCACACATGATATATATGTTTTTAAATCCTCTTAGGGAATGGATTTTTCACTTTCAAAATTAAGCCAGTGTCCATTTGTTGTTGTTGTTGTTGTTGTCACTAGAGTGCAAATAAGAATAGTGATAAACATTTTTAGAATACATAAATCAAGGGAATTATAGCACTAGACAGAAAATATAAGACAATTGTAGAGGTGAGATTGCTGTCCTCCCTGACCCAAATACCTGGGCACAATAGAGGACCTGGTTTTTCTTATAGGAAGAAGCAACTGATGATGGATTCTGTTGGTTGTTGGGTGCAAGCCGGGCTTGTTTACAGAAAAGTGTTAAATCCAGTTTCTCTGAGTGCCACATAATAGGCAGTAAGTCATATCCTTACTTACAACTCAAAGCCTACCCACTAGGAAATTAATTACAAAAACAGCCTCCAACATGGTTCCGGCTGGGGCCACCCAAACAGTTTGTCCCTGGCTGTCCTCTGTGGCTTCACTCCACTGTTCTCCATTCTGCCTTTGCTGTCCTTCCCAAGAATGCTGTCAGTCTCCATTACCATAAGCAAGGAGGCACTGAATTGCTCCAGCCACCAAAAGGAGTGCCTGGCATGGCCTTCAGCATAGCTGGAAATCTAGCTAGGAAAGGAATAAAAGTAGAAGGAACAATAAGTCTGGGTTGTTAACCACAATTCTGGGCAGCTTCACCGGAAAGGAGGGACAGTATTCATCTTGTGAAGCTGATACCAGGAATTGTACATTTCTGGAAGAATCTGTACAGTGCAGGAAGGTCTGGGTAGTAGCAGAGTTCCTCATTCCCCTGACCTACTTCTCTTGTGTGTCTTGGCCCCTTGCCCTCCCCTCAAGGGGAACCACACGTTCTGCTGCCGAGTGCTTTATTGAGTCTTTGGAACACTTGTCCCCCTGTCTCCATGCACATACACAGAAAAATTTCATTACCCAGTCACTAGATATGCAACTGGGGCAACATTCTCTGAGGAAATAATATGATATAAAATTTCTACTGAAGCCATGGCTGAGTGCAGAGTGGGAAGACTTAGTCACAGTTGTTTGAAACTCTCCATGATTCAAGACAATTTTGCCTTTTCCCTTTTATTTCCTAGGCTTTGATTGTTTGCAAGCATCACAGAGGTTTCTTGACTCAGTCTAAACCTTTTTTTGCATTTTATGTTAATGCAAATACATGAAACTGCTTGGATTAGGAGATGATATTAATAAAAATAGCAAGAAATCTCTGGGAACCTTTTGCCTCTCAGAAAAACAGTTTCATTTAAACAAAAATGAACCACCACAACAGGGAAATAAAACTCATTAAGTAAAGTGATGTTATAAATAATGCCGATGGGGGATTTTCTCTGTAAATAAATGTATGGACAAAATCATGATACAAGAGTTTATAAATAGCTCTTCTGGCATTTTATCATCTTTAAATCAGACTAATTTACAGTATGTATGCTGACTGATTTATGGAATTATTTGTACAAGAGGCAGATGGGGACCTTAAAAGAAGTTTTCTTTTAAATATATTGCAGGATGATATCACTATGTCTGTGTTATCAAACCTTGGGTTTTTGGGGATAATTTGAATTACAGTGGTTATCTCAAATACATTTGTGGGAGGAGAGGAGGTTTCCTGTCTTTCTTCAATCCCATTCACTTGGAAATTTAGGAGTGGATTCTGTATATGTAACAAGATGAGGGATGTAAAATAGCAACATCAATATCCTTGAAGCCCCCAAACATATCACTGCACTTTCCTTGGCTTACATGGCACATTTTTTTTCTTTAGAAAACCAAATTGAGAAACGGACTGGATAAAAAAAAGGAGATATTCATGTTGGTATTCCAGCAAGTGTCATTTTGTCGTGTCATGATTTCAAGCTAACCATTGCTGAATTACTATCTCATACTAAAATACCACTTGAAATGAAGATTTTTTAGGAGTTACAATATAAACATATATATTGCTATATTGAATTGTGGGAATAGTTTGATTTGGAAGTATTTGTGAAACTAGACAATGCCTAAAGTCCAGTCCATTGACTCAGGTGGGGTGGTGAACTGGATTTCAGTATAACAAGAAAATGAATGAAGGAAAAAATAACCTTTAATCTCACTGGATAACCTAAAGAAATCCTTTAGTTCGTGTCAAAGAGGCAAGGGATGGTATTCAGATCTGTGTAAGAAGGCTTGTGTCCTGAAACACTGCATACCTCATCTTTCAATCATTAGAATGTTACAGAAATGTCCAAACTTCTCAATTGACATTGGAGAGAAATTAAATTGGTCGCTGGACTGCAAGAATTCAGTAATAGTTTTGTGTGAGATAGTTTTCTGTGCTTTGCTGAGATACTCTGTGACATAAGATGGGATCCATAATATACCCAAACCTAAGCTCAGGTATCAACAAAGACGAACAAGGTTGCCTATTATTCTAGGTTGCCTACCGAATTTTTAATTGGAAGACATTCCAAATGGGCTACCCTAGCTTAGTATTGCCATTCCTATTTTGCATTAATGGAAAGTATGACTGCACAAAGGAAAAAATACATGAAACAAAGGGACCTATTTCTCTTCTTCATATCACTGTTCACATCAGCTGTTTTGCACTAAAAATACCTACAAATTATTAAGTAATCAAAAAGTTGACAGTGTCTGATCCTTCTCTTTTCATCAGTAATTAAGAGCCTGGCTCTCAATTTCACACTGTGTGCTCAAACTGTTTGAATCCTTTTATGAAGCACCTTTACAGAATTCAGTTTAAACCAACTATAATTATCCTTGGGAGGAAAGAAAAAAAAAATTGAAATTAAGAAGTAAGAATGATCTTCCAATTTAGCAAAGTCTGAGTTTTAAGACAAGCAATCACATGTGAGCTCCATATGACTGCTAAATGTGCCAAATTAAAGATGCCAGAGATATCTAATTCACACTGCAAACTAGCTGTAGTACATAGTCATTATGCCAGTTCAATTGAAGCCATTTAAAGGGAAGATAAAACAGAGTGGGATGGTATATGAAGGCCATTTAAACAGTGTGACAGAAGAGTATGATCCTGCATTTTCCTATACTGTGGGAAACACACAGTTTCTTTTAAACGTAGTAAACAGAAGCTGCAACTATTTACCTTATGTTCCATCCCCATCTTTGGAAAAGGGACTGAGGTCTAATGCTGTGCCTTTCTCACTGGTGAGAGTGCAGCTCCAGAAGTGTCCCAGAGCCGCACTGGGCTCTGCTGCCGTGTCCTGAGCCAGCTGCTGAGGCTGACCCTGCTGAGCTCTGTCACAGCAGCACCACAGCTCTGCAAACAGAATCCTCTGCTCGACTGGCCAAGGCACCTGGGGAGGAGATCGTGTAGAAAAACTGTCAAGGACTTTTGGATACTGTGTGCCAGCCCAGTCTGTTCTTCACAGATATTTGCTGGATAAATTGCCCCAGGGAGCATAGATCCTTCCTCCTTTTAAAACCTTTGTGAAGCTACAGAAAAGGAACAGCAATAAAGACACAACATAAGTCTAAGATAAATTAGTCATCATACAAATATCTGCCTTTTCCAGAGAGACTTTGGCTAGTATAATTACCACTAAGAAACTGCACTTATAGATTTAAAAATTAATTTAAAAAATCTGATTAAAATAATCAGATTTCCCTGATAGTTTTAAGCTTTACTTCTCACTCTGCCAGTTCCCACCTAGAATATCACTCATCGGTTATGACAAGGACCTGCCAGCCCTCCCAGAAGACTGAAGGGCAAAGAAAATGAAAAGGCAACAGAACTACAGAATTGACTAATAGTAGCTTAAACACACTCACACACTCAGGGAATATCAGCATCCTGTGGGTAATCTGTTTGCTGGTTTGGGTTGCTTTCTAGACCTAGCAGATCTCATGTAAAACAAGCATTTTACTGGTGATGATACACAACTCCTGCATGAAGTGAACAGATTAAACTATTTATGTTCAACTGCTGAAAGCACTCCAGAAATTGATGTCAATGTCAGAAGCCTTATTAGGTTTCAGAAGAGGTAGGAAAGCTTCAGCCTAATCACAAGATAGGAGGTCTTCAGGCTTTTGAGAATGACATCTGAAGGGCATTTAGATTGTTTTCTATAAAAGGAAAGGGCAAATTTCCAGTACATATATAATCACTGGTAGCATTTATGTTGTCATCCTCTCTAAAGCAATAACAAAGTGCACAAATGGTGGATGATTAGAGAGGTCAGTCAAGTGCCCCATTCAGCTGTAATTGTAGAGTTTTCAAAAATTCTTTTGACATCAGAAAATATCATATGTTTTTTTAACCCTGCTTTTTGCTATGATTAGTTAATTCATGCAAAATCAGTGAAGAAACAGAATGGCAAATTAAAAAGAGTAGAACACAAATGTCATTTAGGAGTAGTGGTAAGTAATCAGCAAAATCCATTCACTTTAAAATTTCTGCTACCTGCCAACATTTAACCACACATGCACGGGACCTCAGCAAATCTCTGTTTAAAAAATTTACCACCTTGCAGATCTCAAAAGTCTTTTAAAAGAAGTGCTGCCCCATGTACACTTTTGCTGCAATCAATATTCTCTCTTTCCCTGGTCTACCTAGAGCACTTCACAAGATTTTCCTATCTCACAAAGAAAACCTGAACACACTGTTTTACTTAATTAACATCGATTTTGAACTATCATGCCTCATAAAATCTGACAATCTTCCTACTAAGGAAAGGATGCTTACTCTCTAATATTATTTGAAAATAAATTATGTTTTCCACGTCATAATTTTTGTGGATGGATCTTAAAAGAGAAGTTTTGAGTAATAAATGGACATACACTTTCCAGTTTTAAATTAAATTTTAATTAGAGAATATATAAATTGTATAAAAATATATAAACACATAATCTGCCACAAACCAAATAGGAGTTCTCATTTCATTAATATTCTCCAAAACAGGGAATTATTCCAATTACTTATAGTTACTTAAAAGTGGAGGAAGCCTTCTGTCCAGGTGTGATTAGAGTTTTCAATCCAGGACCAAGGAAAACAAACCACATGGCATAGTCCATTACACCAGGTGAAAGTCCTCATTATTTATACACTTTCTTGCTTCAGGAAAGTGGGAAACTGAACTAGAAGAAATACCTGGCAGGAGGGATGTGGAACTGGGAAAGCAAAGTCCTCTGCTGACTCACCAGTGTGAAGGAAAAAAAAAAAGGAAATCACCCTGATGATGAAAACCTTAAATTTTATGCCACTTCTGTAATTCCAGACCATAAGAGATGGAGCTTTTGGCAGGTTAGAAAAATTTCTCTGTAGTACAGTCCTGCTGACACATCAGTAACACATTCAGAGCTCAGTGTGAATGTTTTGTCCTGTGAAGCTTATTGCATAATAGAAAAAAATTATGTTAAACGTATTAGGTTGTAATTTTGACATGAAAATGTGCTTTCAGTGCACCTAAATTTCAGCACTGGGCTTTTGTCATTGATCAGGGAGAATGAGGTAGTTCAACTGATCCCCAGACAAACATTTGTAGCTTCTTAAATGTTGTGATGACACTTAATCTTCGCAGTCATTTCAGTTCTTCAGCTAATGGCTGTTTGCCTGCCATCAACAACCATTAGGATGGAGTCATAAGCTCTTTGGGAGACTTAATATTGCTGCATTGTTTTTTGTCTTATTTTATTTTAGGATACCTTTTTTTCCCAAGAGTTTTATTTTTCCATTTAGGGTTTCTACAGAAGTTCAGGGTAGGAAAAGGTTTTAAATCTTAATGTCTTGCCTACTAGAGGCTTTGCAAAGAAAATTGTGAATAGTTTCACTGCGCAGTGCATCATAGCACAAGGTTGTTTGGGTTTTCTCACTTTTTTTACAGTGCATCAAGTCAGGGGAAATGCCTCACATACAAATACACCAGTGGAAGAAAGTGAACTGAAGATTTTTGCTGTGACCAGTGAAATACATAGCAGAAGTCATTCCTCATCAGAAGAAGCAAAAATAACCTTTAGGAAATTATTCAGAGCTCCTCAAAGTTTTTCCATGTACAATTCTACTTTTCAGTTAGTGAAAACATTATTTTTCCTTATATAATAGTCATTAATCATTTTACATGTGTTATTCACAAAAAAGAAAATTGAAAACCCCACTGGGACAACCAGGTACAGAAAGCTACATATTACATATGGGTTGATCTTAGTTTGGCTGAAGCTCAAATCCATTCTTTCAAAGTAGAAAAGAAAAAAGTAGCTTTCAGTGTTTCACCATTTTCTGTAAACACAGCGGAATGTAGGTACTTGCATCTCCCAACAGGAGTGCTCTGCAGTATGTAACTAAAACAAGTTCACTTAGAATCACATACAAGATCCTTGTGTTCTTTAACAAGGTACACCATTAAAAAGCAGTCCAGCAGTTTGACCAGACCCCAACATCTATTCTAATTGCATACAGCACGGTAGCTAGTAAGCCTTTTCTCTGTGTGTCAGCTGTTCTTTCCCCTGTGCATTGAAAAAACAAAGTGAGAAGGTCAAGGGGTGGTTCTTGCAGATTTCTCTTTGTTATTTCTTCTCCTTCATACAAACATTTCTGATAGTCTCCAGGTCCTCTTGATTCTGCAATATTATACAATCTCCTTTTCAAAATAAATTGAAAACTGCAAAGCTTCATTTTTCAATATTTCATTTTGCACAGGAAATCACTGGCTCCGAAAGACATTTTATTGGGGGTTTTTTGTTTGTGTTGTTGTGGGGATTTTTGGTTGTTTTGGGTTTGGTTTTTTTTTTGTTTGTTTGTTTGTTTTGGTTGTTTTTTGGGGTTTTTTGTGATGATTTATGATCTCTCTGAAGCTAGTGCTACAGTTCAGATAGTTTTTGATTAGCTCATGGTTATCAATGAAAAAGCACCTGAAACGCAGCAATGTTTCATGTGTTGTTTATCAGCCATTTGCCAGTGACACAAGGACTGCAGGTGAAAAGAAAAAGACATTTGAATACATTACTTTTCACGCCTGTGCTTTCAAGTTCTTTGCCTTATAGAAAAAGTAGATGTCCTAAAGCTGATAAATATGACTGACACTGTTAAATATAGAGTGACTTCAGATATTTTCTTTCAGGTTTGCAGTAGATGTGACCTCCCCAGGTAGTAGCTATCTAGCAGCTGTTTCCTCAGATCCTTGCTTTTCACTGTACTTCTCTGCAGGTTCATGGGTCTGCTGTCACCACAAGTTACTCTTAAGTTGTCCACTCTGTATCCTACACATCCTCAATCTCCTGAAATAGAGCTAAGTACCACTGAGGTGTGAAGCAAAGGAAATCTGAGTCCAAATATTTCACCTTTTGTTTCTGCAGCCGGACCCTGCGGGCAGAGACATCTCCATCCGACCAATCCTGGAGCACTGCGAAAACACCCACATGACCATTTGGCTTGGGATTGTCTATGCCTACAAAGGGCTGCTGATGGTAAGCACAGCTTCTTCTGCACAGCACTTCAAGCTGCTATTTGCTGATAGGCATGAACTGAATTATATTTGCTTTCATGATGGCTGGGAGTGAGTGAAAACTGCTTTGAGTACAAATTCTATAATCAGATCTGTTCTAGTGTTCATTAGACAGTAATCTGTGGATATATGCATGTGTAAAATAAATAAGACATCAGTAGCATTTAATCAGAATATTGTGGCTATACCACATCCTTAGAAATCTGGTACTGAAAAGATGGGTCTATAAATGAGACAACTTTGTAAATAAAGAAGTCAAATCATCCAAATTCCTGAAGGTTCTCCAAAAAGGTTGTCCAAGATGTTTGCCTCTTATTTGCTAATGTATTTTAGGAATAGTCATGAGATGAAAGATTAATCTGGGGCCTGAATCAAAATAAACCTTTTGTCACTGAGGCCCATCTCCATAAAAAAATTTAGTGACTCAAAAAGACTTCAGGACCCAGGGACCCTGAGGCTTGATGGTTGAAAAAAGACCAAACCAAACTGTATAGGTGACCATTAGTGATGAAAAGCTCCTGAGCCTGACGGTTTTGAAAACATCTGATATGGACAGCACTGACCAGCAGAATACCCATCTAGAGTTGAGCCCCATCTGGATCCTAAGCCTGACAGACAGTAGGCTACACTGCCTGAAGGGGTCAATCTGCTCTGTGCATTTGGAGCATGCTGGTTCATTAGGACACTGGGAAAAGATTGGATCAGCTGCTTCCACTTGGCATGGTTGGTGCTGCTGCCCAGAGGGGGCTGCTGGTGCCTGGTTCCCTCTCCCCTGTGAATGACTGCTCTGATGAGCCCTGCTGCTTTTCATGCTGCTTTTTTCAGGCTGAAAAGTCTTTAAATATCCAATATGAGGTTCAGCAGGGAGGGAGGAGAAGTTTTGTTTCTGTGAATTCTAAACAGCTGCTTTGTGGTCAGACCACACTGCTGGGATGAGCCTTCAAGCAAGGAGGCAGAAGCATCAAGTGTCTCCAGGTGAGAGCTCTGATCCTCGAGCCACTAGCCAAAAGGAAGCCTTCTCAGCTTCCTTTAAAGAAAAAGAAATTTTTTAGAAAAGGCAACTTTAGGTATAGATGCCTCCTTTTCAGAGAATGTCCAAGATGGAAATAAAAAGCTAGGACATATGTAATCTCTCAAAAAGGATCAGGAATTAGGGGAGATTCCACACCTCAGCATGTCTACTGGTTGGTCAGCTCAGCGTGGCCTTGGCACGTAGCACAGCATCAAGGAATATACATTCTCTGGCAACTTTCTTCGAGCTTTCAGGCTTGAGTGGTGATATTAGAATCAGTCAAACTGCTTGGATTCTTAGTAGTCCTTTGCCCTAGATTGTTTTGTCAGCACATCTGTTAAACTATTTTCCCTTTGCCCTAGATTGTTTTGTCAGCACATCTGTTAAACTATTTTCTACAAGATATGTGACTCTTTAAATCTGTAAATGCCATTTGCAAACTTATTTTGCAAATGCCATTACATTATTAGACAATTATATGTGCATATATGTGCATACATGCATACATAAAATACTCAATTCATTATTGAATTTCTTGGCTTGTGGTATATCTGTAATATTCAGCTTAAGTGCTACTAATATCTCATTTATTTTACATATGCCATTACTCACTAATTTCAGACACACAGTGTTTCATAACCACCAGTGAAATACACACTTTTTATTACTCCAGTGCCCTCTTAACACACAAATTGCTACATATTAAAAAGGAAGATACTCATCTGAATCATTTAAATAATTGCTATGATGAGTGAATGAGTGATATGAGGACAACACAATTGATGCATTTTATCTCATCACTAAAAATGTTCTGTACACCGCACATACTTTGCCTTCAGAACAAAAACACAGAACCTCTCCTGTTACTGTTTATGAAGGTTTAGCTAATACAAAAGTCTGTGATTTTTAATAATAAAACATATGTAATTTAATATGCTATATACTAAAGAGCTAGCATTGCTAAGTACAGCACAATGCTAAGGTGAAATTGCTTTACTTAGGCCAAAATTATTTACTGTGACCTCTTGGCTCAAAATGGGAATATAAAAAATAGGGTTAACCTAAAAATGTTCCTTTCTTTTTTGTCTTGAAGTAAAAGCAAATCTGTCCATTCGTATGTCTTAAATGCACTGATGCAGTGAATTAATCACTCAGGGTAGGGCAGAGCACAGAAGGGCAGGAAAGGGCAGGGAAGGCAAGGAATGGCAAAATAAGGGAAGGCATTATTTAACAGGATACACTGGTTCCCTCTTCATTAAAGTTAGCAAACTCTAAAGTCAGATTCACGATTCTTCAACAGCCCCTGAAGGGATGTGTGGAAATGCTTACTCTGCATGAAGGCTTCTCAGTTATTAGATTTAGATTCCTCAGGTGACTAGAGAATAACAGGAAAATTGCCATCCTAAATTTTGCCTTTACCATTTTATTAATCTTCTTAATAACCAGTGTATTAGTCTTCTCCAGCTCCTCCATACCTAGAGGATTCCCTGTTTTCTCCCATCTCAAGCTCAGCTCCGAAAAGGCTGCATACAAGTTCGAGGTCCGTCTATGTGTACGTGTTGACCATCACAGAACTACAGAATCAATTAGGCTGAAAGTGCTTCTGAGATCAAGTCCAACCTGTGCCTGAACTCCAGCATGTCAACAAGTCAGTTGCAGTATTTTGATTTTTGATGAGGCAGACATAGTTGAAAAGCACCTTTCTTACATATATGCCAAAGGATGACAGAAAACACACCACCTTAAACTTGCTGGTGGTGCATTATTGGGGAGTGCACTAACATCTTTCCAAGGGGTATGAGTTATCTCATTCAGCCAGAACAATTCCAGACTGGCCTCCTAGAATGCTTTCCTTATTAATCACACACACATTGGTCTTGTCTACTGTTTAATTCCTCACTTCCTGATAAAGCTTTGTGTTAACATTAGACTCAAGGTGTACATACGTTGGACGTTAAATTGTGTCCCTGGCATCTTATTACAGGTACCTGTTATGCAGCTACTGAGAATCAGGCTTTTGAGGCAAAACTATATTTTGAGCTTGACTGCTGCTCTCTGTATGAAATCCTATTTTCTCCCTGTGTTAATTGAGGGGGGTTTAAGCTGTAACTAATAATAGTGACCACTTCTCATACACTGTTTTTAAAGTGTTGTCCTCAGCTAACCTTGCCAAGAATGAAAATATCAGTATTTCATGACTGAGATAGGAAAAAATAATGCATATTCATCATGGGACTTGATAAATGTCACTAAGAATAAGAAATTTATTTTCTTCTAACTATTCATATTCCAACATTTCACTATAGTTGATTTACTGCTCAACACAACTCTGTAATTGATTTAGAAGCCAAAGAAAATATTAATTCAACTAAAATAGATCCTTGGGATAATGTTCAATCTTAATTTAAAGTCTGAAAGAATCCTCTGCTTCCTAAGGCTGTCTACTTGCTAAGCTGAATTTCTCTTACTGCCAGTCCTTGAATTTTGGTGGATCATGCATATATGTTATCCCTCTTGCTCTAAAATGACCTATGTACTTATTTTTAGGTAAATTTGCTTATATTCAGCCATATTTCTGTGATTTCTCCAAAAACTTTCTGTGTGTTGTCTAACATTCTTACCCTCTGCATCTTCTGCATCATTTTCAGCCCTGTTATTATCTCCTTCAAGTCAATGTACATATCTGGGACAGCTTAAGTTGGAAATTTTTTTAAAACTATCTTCTTTTTTTTAGTAGCTTCTCATTAATAGTAATATGTTGAGATGTATCACATAGATTTCAGTTTAAATTTGTTGTATTGATTTTGTAGCATTCTGTATTTAAATAATGATACTGTGCAGTATTAAGACAAACACTACTGGGAAATCCACGTATGCTGCATGAATGTAATTACCTTTATTCAGTCTTGCAAACTCATTTAAAAAAATAACAGCAATTTGAATTATATTGCTATCCCTTTTTTTTTCCCCACTTATTGGCTGAGTTCATGTGTCAGCCATTTCATTAATTTGCTTAGGACAGAAATTACGGTAATAGCTCTGTAATCACTGGGGGTGTTCCACTTTGTCTTTTCCCATATGGCCTCTTTGTATCTTAAGTGGAGCTTTGCCAGAATTCCAATAAATATCAACAATTAAGCCCAGCAGTCCAGACAACTTCTAAATCAATTCTTAAAACTTACTGCATGTAAGTTACAGGATCTCTGTGATTGCAACACCTTGTCTTGACAGAGTTTTCAAGAGCTCTCTCTTAATGCTGGAATAAGCTGCACTTCACTGTTCTGGCAAGATGTGAATGGACTCTTCCATCTCTATGTAAATGTAGGACAAAACCCCTTGTTAAGCTTATATTATCATGCATCATTGCTATTGAATCTGTCATTTCCCAAGGAATGAATCGCTATTACGAGTAATTTTTCTCCACTTTTCCATTTTTGTAAATCCTTATGAATTCTGTAAATGCTGCTAGCCATTAATATGCTACTATACATTTAACTTACCTTTTCTCTATCTCTATTTTAGATCTTAGATTCATAATCATTATTATGAATTTCCTCTTTTTAACTTTTGTTACATTCTGCCCAGACTTTGGCCAATTTTATTGCTTGTTTGCTTTACATTCCACAACAACCAAAACAATTTTTAAGGTGAGAATAGCTTTTTTACACATGTGCAGCTTTGGACATATCCTTTAAAGCACATACACAAACATCTTTCCATTGCTCTTTGCAAATATACCTGATGCTACCCCTTCTCCCTCTCCAAAGGCTTCCTTTGCTTTCTTGGCTAATACATAAACAGTACTTTTCCATTTTTTTCATGCACTTGGAAGTAGATTTTCAAAAAGAGGTGTTAGGTACCATGGTTTAGAGCTTGGGTTCCAGTCAGTGCCCTGCAGCCCAGTCTTCAGTCAGCACTTGGTGTTCTTGCCTCAGCAGGCAGGAGGAGAAGCAGGTGCTGGTTCTGTGACAGGAACCAGTTCACAATTATCCAGCAGAAAACTCGGTCACTGACAGCATTTAGGTACCTACAGGTGGTACTGAGGAATGTTCTGGCTGTCCTTGCTGGATGTTGGATGTAGCTTCTCACTGCTGCTCCAGGTGCTTAAGCCCTCTGTGTGTGTTGAGCCCAGGAGCTGGGTATGAACAGTACAGCTGTGGTGTGCAACACATGCTCCTCCTTTTATTATTGTACTCTTATTTTATATTTACTCAATGAAAGCTGGATGTAAAGAATTTACTTTTTTGTCACTAAGTAAAGGGAAGCAATGGAACAGCTCAGCTAGACCATTTGAGAAGCTATATTTGTCCTTATAAAGTTCCAGAACCAGACTGGATAAAAGTATGAACATCCTGGACTGAACTCATATCTGAGCCTGCTTTTTGAGCAGGCTCAAAAAGAGATTGCACTAGATTATTTCCTCGAGTCCCTCCCAATTATCTTATCAGATTATATCAACTATATTATTAATTTCTTTATAAAATTGATACATTGTATGTATAGAAAAATTGAATAGTTTTCAGATTATGTTAAAATTCCCCATTGCTTTCTGATAGTACCTCTGATTTTTAACACATATATTTGCATTCTTTTAAATTCCCTTCATGATCAAAAAGAGAACTCAGAAGAAGGACCTACCTCCTTATCAATTAACTTGCATGATTCTAACTCATATATATGGTGGGAACCATCTGTCCCATCTTACAGTAATTAGAGAGGAAGATAGTTAAGCTTTGTGGTGGGGAAAAGTAGTTTATAGTAGCACCAGATATTTATTATTTCTTCAATAAAACACAGACACTATTTTAGCATCTAAAGCCACATTTCCATATGGTTTTGTTGAATAATTTTTTCCCTAATATGACCATAAGGAAATATATTCAAATATATTTTTGAAATGTTGCAGATAATGCAGTATTCCCTTACACGTCTCTTGGTGTCAGTTTTTGTATAGCAGAAATTGATTTAAACTGTAGCACACACTGGCTTTTAGCAGAGGTGCTTCACCTCTTTACAGAGCTGTGATTGTGGTAATCTTATGCCAGAGACAATAGAAAGCTATTCCAAATGGATCTTTGCTAATGACCAATTGTGTATTTGTTTCAATTGAGTTACTATAATGGTTTCATGACTAAGCAGAATTTTCATGGAAAAAAATTCAAATGTACTCTGAATGCAAAGAGGGGGAAATATTTTATTGACCTGTTGATTTGGGAGGGTGGAGTACAAAGTGAAACCTGGATGCCTGTTAGTATTCATAGCTTTGTGCAGCTGCTTTTCTGTCTTGCACTGGGAATAACGGGTTTTGCCAAGACCTTTAAAGAGAAAGTCCTTCACCTGAGTGGCTGAATATGCATATCTTGCAATTAAAATCAATATTTAGCTCTTGTCATAATGCTCAATAGAAATATTAAGCTTCCCTTTAGTTATGTCTACCCAGAGCAGCCCTGTGAAAATTAACTACATACACAACTGACTCATGGCAGACAGGGAGTGAGCAATGGTTTAACATCAGATTGTACTGACAGTGAAGGTAAGAGACCTACAAAGAGACCTTAGTTTGTCTTTCAGTTTTCTAACCTTACCTATTGTACAGGTAATAAAAAAAAAAAAAATAAAAGTCACTTTTCTATGCATATTCCTGAAAGCTTCTCAGTATTTTGTACTGCACAATTCTGCAGTGAAAACATGAAAACCAAAATTCCTTTTTTTTTAATTGAAAAATATCTGCAGCCATTTCACTGAAATAAAAATGTGCCTATGTCTGTGCTGATCTGGATTTAATGAATGAACCTGAATAGAAAAACACACAAGTCAAGCTTCACTGTTACTTCAGGCTGAAAGGTCTTTACAGGTCAGAGTCCAGGACTGGCTTGGTTTAAGGGGGCCAGGAGGGGAAATCTCACAGTAATCTAGCCAGAAGAAACAAATCCAAAGCAAACAAAAATCTCCAGATGTAAAATCTTTGGAGAAAAGGCTTGCTTTTATTCTTTTATGTGGCACACAGCAGGGCTACAATCCCCAAGTGAACAAGGGCTGTGCTACTACAACACAGCAATCAGCTGCAAAGCTGCAGCCTAGTCCAGTATATAATCTTCCCAAAACCATATCCCCTAGTTACTGGTAAGCATGACTTCTTACAAGACTGGAGATTTTTCCTCTGGTATTTCTCTGCTCTTGTCATATATCTTTAATGTCATTTTCTCTATCTTTCTTTCCTAATACTGTTCATAACCTAAGCTGGCATGAAATGAAACATTTTAAAAATGGTTTTTAAGGGTAGTACAGGGAAATGGAGGTGAATAAATAATTTCTTTCCTGTCATGTGACAGTCTGTGCAATCCAGTAGCAAATTAGGCACTTGGTTGCATCGATATATGTTGTGGATCCAAGCAATTGTTACTGTGTTTAGCATTAATTCTCATGAACAAGATTTAAAACTAACTAGCTGGCAGAGTTCTAAAAAACAGTGTTAAGTGTTTTCCAATACTTCAGTTACAAACACTTTTATTATATTCCCAGGTATCAAAATTTGGTCAGTACAAAATTTTTTTAAAATTAGAGTTTTCCTGTTGAATCTAAACACGAGTATAATATTCTCCATACGTCTGTTACACCTCTAACATTTTAACACAGATTTCTTTAAGTCTGTCTTTAATCACAGTGATGATACAATCCTGTTGTCTTCAGATACTGTTTTCCCCAAATTTATACAGTGGTTTTCTCACTGTAGACTTTGTCACTGCAGCCTTTTTAGGTGCACTGACAACACAGCCTAAACCTACCATACCAACATCTGCAAAGGCAATACTCTAAATCAGTGTCAAATGGAAGCTGCCTACCCTCAAACAGAAGATGAAACAAACCAATCCTCCCTATACAGCTGCCCATATCTTCTGAGAAAATACAAACCAACATCTTATGGCACTTTCTATATCAAGAAGATGTGTGTATTAGACCACCAAAATTGAAGAAGGCTTTAAGTTCATGAATAACAGTGTAGGCAGCCCTTCCTATCTGCATTCTCAGTGTCATTGGTTGAGATCCAAAAAGGACTAAAATTAGGCCATTAGGCTTGACAGTAGGCTGAGGTGTCCTTAAATTTTAGGTGACAGCTTCCTATAGGGTAATGCGTATCCCTGAGTTATTCAAACTCCTTTGGAGATGCGTGGGGTCCATCAGCAGCCTCAGGATGGGAATTGTAACTGGTGTAAAGCAGTGGGGACAGATGTGTCCTCCACCTCTCTGAATCCAGCACTAGAGCACTGCTAGGAGCTGCCTGCCTCCATCCCAATGTGTATTTATGCACGTCTTCCCTAAAGACTGTTTAATCAAAATTCTCAGCAGAGATCAGAGCTAACATCCCACGCAAGTGCCCAATTAATTAAGACAGTCACTCTCTCATTACATAAAATCCAGCAGCTCTGAAAGAAGTTTGAGAGCTCCCTCTGAAGCCAGACTCTGCTCTGGGGTTAGGGAGCACATCTCAGGCAAAATTTGGAATTGTGCTGTGTTCTCCAAACATGAAGCTACACAATGGTCATCACCAGCATCATTGTCTTGAATTATGATGGCTGTTGATGTATTTTGCCAGCAGACAGTCTTGAGAAGCCTTTACCAGCTTGAGCCCTCTAGGAGCAATAGGAGGAGAGACAGCTGCATTGTAAATCCCATCAGGCAGCCTAAAAATATCAAATAGTCCTTAAATTCCACAGCAGCCTCAAGAATTAGGCACCCCCAGGCATAATTTGAAATGTAGTTTTGTTATCTGGGAAGATGAATGTTTAAAGTTTAGGTACCAGGAGTAAAGAGGAGCTGGACTAGGTACTATGTGTCTTTAACTGTAGCTCCCAAGTCTCATATTCAAAAGTTGTCAAGGGATCACAGAAACCTGGACCTTTCACTAGCAATGTCTGCATCCCATTCCTCAGCCAAGCTATTTTACAGGATTTTACCAAGGGATTTACAGGATTTCTACAGTCATAAAACTTCATCTTTCATGTGTGCATATTGTCTGAGCCTTGGAAAGGGGTAAAATAGGAAGGGCAGGCGGAGGAAGAGCAAAGCATGAAGTTCCCTCAGGAAGGCTTTATCTCAAAGGAGAAATCCACCAGCCCCACAGAGCCCTGCAGGCATCTGTACCCAGCAAACAAAGAGCATCTCTGCAACCAGCACTGCCCTGGCAGCAGGATGCAGAAAACTCTCAGCTTTTATCCATGTTTGAGTCTCAAAGATGAGCTGTGACTTCTAGAAAAGGAGATCTCTATTCCTGAGGCAAGCATTTTACCTAAAATGCTAATAAAAATTAAAAACAATGTTCCCAGATTTATAATGCCTCATTCTGAGGAAACTCACTTGCTGCAAGAGCCTTCTTCCTTTCTTTAGTGGTTGTATAAATACACATATATCTTCCTTTCACCCAAAAGATATTTAACCATTTCCCATGCTGTTCTCAATTATAAATGAGAATGGGCTAAACCAAACCCCCCACAACACTCTTCAAACGATCTTTTTTCCATTTTAATTGATCTTTTAGATCATTTTATAACCACCTCAGCTATAAATTCATCCCCATTATTTGTAATAAGAGCTGGCCTCATGTAAGTGTGTTGGCTGTTTTCCCAGAATAATCCTTTTGGAATGGAATCTGTTCATACTGGGGGAAGTGGAGGAGAGGGAGGGATGACCTACAACCCTAAAAAACTTATTAATAATTAACCATATTATGAGAAGACAGAAATGTTCTCCATTGTTAATCAGGATCTCATCTCTTTAAAAATGTGATGTAGAAATACAGAGAAGATTCCTTCCACCCCTCAAAACAGCTCAGACCAGCCTGTTTGTCAGTTCAGGGCTGGCAAAGTGTAGATTTGCAGCAGAACTGAGCAGTGCAGCACCAAGAGTGCAGGGAGTGGAGAACAGGCAGGCCCTGAGGTGGTGAGGTTTGGGGGGAACAGGTTTGTGCCCTGACAAAAGGTGCCACCACTGTATGTTCCCCCATGCACCCAGGTGAATACAGTGACAATTTGCTTCCTCAGAGCCTGAAAAGGAGTCTGTACATTCCTGCTCTGCCTGTGCACGGTGCCAGACCCAACAGCAAAGGAGTGCTGCCTGCATCCTCCCCTGCTGGCGAGATTACCTTGTTTACCAGAGGGGCTTAGAAATGTATCAGAGGATGAGCTGTTGCTCTGGCACAAAGCTTGATAAGGGTCTCACTCACCTCAGCTGCCCTGCCCGAATGGCTGAGACCCCTTGCTCACCCAGGTAGCTGTACATAGACCCCTTAAGAGCATCCCCTTCCCATGCTCTGCCTGCAGCAGCCCCTGCTGTTCTTCCTGCAATTCTTAGGGAAGGCCAGTGGCAATGTATCTTGATACGGACTGCAGCAGTGATGGCAGCACTGGAAAGTGGGTGAGCAAATGGTTCGACATCCCTTGCCTGGACTGGGAAGCCCCTGCAGCCTGCCACACTCCATGGACTGAGAGTAGATGCCTGATGTGCCAAAGCCTCCCAGCCAGCTCTGCTCCTGCACACGTGGCAGGGTGACTGTGTGTGCTGCAGGCAAGAGTGTGAAATAAACCAGCAGAGAAGCTCAGGGAGGGCAGGGCTGGGAGCTCAGCAGCAGGTCCTGGTTGGAAGTGCCTGGATGGTAGGTGGCTGCAGCCTGAGGGAGTGCAAAGTAGCGGAGTGGTTGGCTTTGTTGCCATTGTTATTTGAGATTAAAACTAGGCAAATAATCAAGGAAACTTACATTACCAGTGTTCTGGTGTTACTACTTGGGTTGAAACCCAAGTTTGTAGAGCAAACATCAATCTACCATTTCTCTAATCTCTTTTGCTTGTCTGGCAACCAAATACTGTTCTTGCAATCCAGGTTATTTGCCATAGGGAAAAAAAAAAAAAAACAAACAGAAGAATAGAAGGTAAACTATACTAGACAACTGCAATTAATCCCCCAAATGGCAACACCATTGACCTCCAATTTCCTGGACTGTACATAAATTGAAGTTGTATAAAAGAGAATGTTATCTCCATGACATGGCAATGGACAAATGTGTTGATCTGGGGAGAAGGCTACTAAGGTCAATGGGAATGCACAATTGTTCTTTCTCCTTCTTGTCTGTCCCTGTACTGTGATCAGAAAAAAAGCCTGAAAACATAGAAACCATGTCCTGGACCTTAGTGATAGTTCCTCTCTCAGTCCTTACCTTCCATGCAATACCATCTGATGTCTGTCATGCTTCCCAAGGCACCCTACACCCCTTTGGGGCTGTGCCGAGACCGTAGGCTGGGTTACCTTCTTACAACATCTTCAGTTCGTTTTGGCTTTTACTGCATTGCCAGAACTCCTCTGAGGAATGCAAGAGGAAGAAAATAATTGTCTGCAGCAGTTCATGTTGCAGAAAAATCTAATTAAATTTCAAGGGATGGAGATGGCTCCCTTCCACTAAAGGCTTTCCCCTGCTGAATTGCAAAAGCATATTGCAAATAACAAAGGGGCTAAAACTTAAAAATACACCAAAGGAAAAAAGCAAACAAAAAATTGCCACAAGAATATTTTATGCCAGAAATCATTAGACAACTGCAATTGAAAGGCCATTACCAACTCCCACTATAATAAAAGACATTATAATTGTAATTTGAACAACTCGGGTGACACTTTCCACATGGTATATTTATCCCTCATGGGACACATCTTGGCACTGCTGCTTATTAATGTAGGTGATAATCATGTAATGAATAGCTAGATTGATAAGAGTATATTGAGAACAGTTGCTAAAAATAGCTAAAAAACAATGCACATTATATCTTTACTGGAATCCTTGAAAAGAAACAGGAAGGAGAGTCTTTAAAAACTATTTAAAATATAAAGATAACCATAGCATTTAGAAAAATTTGTTCCAATCAGAACTAATTTTAAGTTTCACATTTTTCTTCTTAGAGCAGGAATCTGTCCTAGTGAGCAAAACAAATCACACAGGTAATTAGATATTGAGGGAAAGGTGGGTGTATATCTCTGAGTTGTAATATCTCCTATATTTGTCAAGTTGGAAAACATACCTGTTTCAAATCAGTGCTTTTTCTGGATGACAGCAAATCCTCTTAAAACTATCATCATTTTTCCTTCTTTTACCATTCCAGTTATTTGGGTGTTTCCTCGCCTGGGAGACACGAAATGTCAGCATTCCTGCTTTGAATGACAGCAAGTACATCGGAATGAGTGTGTACAACGTGGGGATAATGTGCATTATCGGTGCTGCTGTTTCATTCCTCACTCGGGACCAGCCCAATGTGCAGTTCTGCATCGTTGCTTTAGTCATTATATTCTGCAGCACCATCACTCTCTGCCTTGTGTTTGTACCTAAGGTAGGTGAATTTGTATTGTGTAGATCTGGATATTTTTCCTGCTGTTTTGTAATTATGATGTATTTTGCAGGTATTTATCAGCTTTTAGAGTGCAGGGGATGTGTATGAATTCTTAACCAAGCCCATCCATAAATGCTTCTCTCCAGACCCTGAAGGAAAAACAAAGCTTCATGACATTTTGGAGAAAGTGTGAATACATGAGCTAATAATGCCTATATTTTTACTGAAATTGTGACTGAGGAAACAAAAGTTGTTTTCTGTAGTTTCAGTAGAATAGCCTCCATTTCCAATTTTCAGGAACTTTTTGAAAAGAGTGGAGATGTAAGTGGAGATTCTGGGGGGACAGGTCTTGTTGTCTACTCTGCCATGTTTCTTCCCTTCCCTCTTATTTTTGGTGACCAGTTATAGGTATCAAAGGAATGGCATAAAGCTGTCTTTGGGGAGTTATAGGTTGGAAAGGTTCTTCCCTATAACTCTGGGGAGTTATAGGTTGGATATTAGGAAAAGGTTCTTCCAAGAGGGTGACTGGGAACTGGAAAGGGATATCCAGGGAGGTGGTAACACCACTAGCCTAACACAATCCAAGAAGTGTTTGAACAATGTTCTTGGGCATTTGGTGTGATCCTTAGGGTGCTCCTGTGCAGGGCCAGGAGCAGCACTACAGTGATCCCAGTGGGTCCCTTCCCAGGACATTCTAAGACTCTTACATACCCTAAACAAGATAATCAAGATCTCTGTTTCTATACCTACAAAAATAGTAAAATCTTTACATTCACTCGCAAGATAAGAGATCAATTGTGTTAAAACCTCTAAGTATTCATTTATGGTGGTACAATAGGCTTTGTCAGTACCTCAGAGGAAAACTGTATGTATGCTGCAAATGCTGACTCTGAAATTATATTTATTAGTGGGTATATTAAAGGATTAAGTGAGGCACAGGCTGGGAGACACATGCTTTCATTTCCTTTTGCTCCTTTAGGCTCTGAGGACAGGTTCATTGTGCCTTGTTGGAAGAATTGAGAAGATGCCTACAAAGGGCTGGAACTTGATCAGTTCCCTTGCTGAGTTAAGCTTTAGACATGAATATGACAGATCTTGGATGAAGGGAAAACTGGTTTTTATGTAAGCTTACATAGCAAAGCTTAAAGTACTAGGCAATGCACTCCATGTTATGAAGTAAAATGTTCAATTGTATTAATTTTAAGTGGCTTGTGTAAACATAGCTTATTACCCCAAATTAGATACATATGCAGTTGGACATCTGAAAAATTTGCAAGGCAAAATGTAGGTCTTTTGCCTCTAGAATGTGTTTTCAGATTTTTCAAGTGAGTCTTTATAAGAGACTCTTTATTGCACCACGTTCAATCAATGTATTGAGCAAATTGTAGTCAGTAGATTCTGGTGCTAAGTAGCATCACATCTACTGGGCAGCCAAGAACTATGTGTGCAAAAGAAGCAAGAAAAACAAGCTAATAAACTTATCTCAAAGTGCAACCACTGAAAGAAATTAAAGGTGCAGACTAGAGATAGAAGCTGATTTGTGATCTGCAAAAAAAAGCAAAGTAATTCATTCTCCAGGATTGACTAAACAGGATGTTTTTGCAAGTTTTGCAATTCATTTCTCAAATATTAAAAAGCCATACAGACGTGTGTAGTCATATTTTTGTTCTGTATCTTAGGGAAGAATCACAGCTTTGTTCTAAATTGAGGGAACATTCACAAACATGACAATAGAGTGTACTGTGAAACATAACAAGATTTAAGTGGGTAAGCCATATGAAAATGCATATTAAAACTTTTATGCCAAAAATACCTCCAAAGAATGTCAGAACTCTCTTCAAAGAGAATTATTAATGCTGTCCATGCCCTTTGCCCCGTTGCTTTCATGCTCCTTTGCCCATCCTTCTCTTGTCACAGGCTGTGAAATTACTTTTCTGATTCCTTTTTTAACCCCTTCCTCTGATCTTCTTTTAAACCCCAATTACCCCACCCTCATTTTCCATCCGTTCTTTTTTACTCAGAATACAAACATGAACCATAGCCCCCTAGCATGAAGTCCCTAACCTTTTTCCATCTCTTGTCAGGTTTCCAAATGCTTAGCTATTTAGCAATAAAATTCATCACTGGCTAAGGTACAAAACAAGATGTTGAAGCAGGGGCTGAAATGCAGCACTTCCAATGCCCATGGGAATGTTTTCACAGCTGGAGAGTTCTTCTAGCACTCATATATATTGTTCTACATCTCCTCTGGTCGTGCTGTGCCACAGCTGGCAAGCACTCTCCCCTCAGCCTGCTCAGATTGCCCAATAACTCCTCTGGACACCACAGATTATATCCAGCACTACCTAGTTTGTACATCTAGGTAAGATGTTAGTGTGAGACAGGCACCAAATCTCTACCCTCAAGCAATTCTGTTGTAAATTAGTACAAGCTTGGCAACTCAGGTATATTTCTGGTGAATACTAAAGCCTCATCAAGCACAGGGGATGATAATGCAGACCTGGAAGACTGCACTTTCTCATTGTTAAAGTGACCAGACAGATGCAGGCAGTAATGTGGTTCTGAGCCAGGTGAGTGCCACAACTTCTCTGCTGTACTAAGTACATTCCTTTTAACTAATCTTCAGCAGTCTCCTGGGTCAACAGTGCTGAAATTCAATTTTACCCCACAACCCTTTTAAGTACACAACTACTCAACAATGTAGACACATTAAGGAATGAAACATGACATTTTCTCTTCCTTCTTGTCAGCTCTACTAATCTTATTTACTTATAACATGGCAATTACTATCCTTCTCCAGTTAAATGTCCACTTCGTCCATTGCCATTTTGTTCAGTACCAAGTGCCTCAGAAAAACACATGAGGAAAATCCCATAGAAGAGTAAGAGATATCAGAGGAAAAAATGCTCTTTGCCCTCTCCATTTCATGGTACAAGTGTTGATAGCATTATACTGCATCATACTTACATTAACTGTACACATTCTTGTTATCCAGCCAAAAGCTTTCCAAACTCTTTTAAAACTATTACAGATTTCTGCATTCAAGAGTATCTTGTAGAAGTTATCTGCAGAATTCAAACATCTGTTATGTATATTTTTCCTGTCAGAAATTAACTGCAATGTCTAATTATCTTTTTAAGGACCAAGATGTCTATAGTACTTTTCAATATACTCCTCACTTCCTTAAAAGAAAAAATCCTAATATGCATTCTCTATTCATGAAGTAATTGTCACAGGCTTATCCATGTTTATGATGCTTCCATGTCCTTCCATTTTTCTACTCCATCCATTTTGAGACAGAACAATGGGCTCACTTGTAGTTGCCCAGCAAGTGCATATCATTTCTGGCTGCAATGGCACTAACACATTAATTCTGATCCAGTTCCCTGCAGAGCAGTAAGGCAAAATCAGTTCTAGGGATTAAAACATCCCTTTTCTGTGTTGGTAGCATTTTATGCCTATTTGCAATTGGCTCTGTGGATATCCAGTATTGACCCTTTGTGAAAACTGAAACTGCACAGATATAAGATAGCAAGATAAAAGTTCCACTGATTGTATGGTAGGAAAAAAAATTAAAGCTCATCTAACCTCATTCTTTGTACAGCATGAGCCAACAATGTTGCCCATGAACTTTTTAATCTAGTCCATGAATTCACTAGATGTGAATCAATTAATTAAAACATGCCCCTGTTGCAAAACACCCAATTTTTATCTATAAACTCTCAGGTGAAGATGATTCAATGGCAATACTTCTATCTTTATTCAGTTTGAACTTGGACCACATCAAACATTTTATATTGTAACACTTTATATTGTACATTTTATATTGTAACACTTCTGCCTGCTTCTTTAAGAAGCTTTGTAATTACCATTCTTCACATTTAACTTCATTTTCATGTAGTTTTTGGTCTAGGACTTAGACAGTCATTACAACCATCCTAATTTGAAACAAAGAATCATGAGAGTAAAGACACTTCCCTCTAGGAGGGCTCAGCCGCTGCAAGATACCCAGGGCCTTAAGCAGTTGGGCCTTGGTTACTTCCAGATAAATAATTCCCACTCCTCTGAGTATCTCTACCAGCATTTGAGCGCATTCATAATAAGCAAAGTTGTTTCTGATCTTTAAGTGAAAATTTTGGGTTTTCAGCCTGTGTCTCCCTCCCTTTCACTGCAGGTCATTGAGAAGAGTCTGGCTCCATCCTCTTTACTCTCTTCCATCATATATTGAATACACATGAATAATGTCATACCCCTGCAATGTCTTCCATCTCAGGGCTAAATAATCAGTCTCTATTTGTATCATAAGGGCTGGGACTTTCTTTAGCATCTCTGTGGCCCTTCTCTGGACTTTCTTTACCATACCTAACTCTCTCTTGTTCTGAACAGCCCAAATCTGGACACAACACCCCAGGTGTGCTCTTGCCCAGGCTGAGTAGAAAGGAAGGATCACCTCTGTTGGCCCAGGATACTGCTGGCTCATGTTCCACCAAAATTTCCATTGCCTTACTGGAAAGGTACTTTCCAGCCAAACAGACCTTGTGCTCTTTGGGTAGGTGCTTGAGGTTTATTTCTCCTCAAGGGCAGGACTTAGTACTTCCCTTTGCCTAGCTTTAGGAGATCCTTGTTGGCGCAGACCCATTTCCCTCCAGACTGAGGAGCAGCATTAGTGACTGGCTACCACAATCCTCTGAGCCTGTCAGTTCAGCCCAATTTGCATCCACTTCAGTGGTTCCTTGCCCAGTCACTTTATCAGTTTAACTTTGAGGATGCTCTGGGAGACAGTGTTAAATCTTTGCTTAAGTCAAGAAAAATAACTCTCTGCCCTCATCTACCAGCCCAGACATCTCACTGAAGACAGCTATAAATCAGGTTGTTCGGGGAGGATTTCTCTTTCATAAATCAACAACGAATGCTTCTAATCACATTCTTGCTCTTAATATGTTTGGAAATGGTTCCCCAGAGGATTTACTGCAGCATCCCCCCCAGACTGAGGTGAAGGTAGCAAGGAGGCATTTCCCCAAATTCTTCTGTCACATCTCCTGAACTCAGCTGTGACATTTCCTTTCTCCTAATCCTCAAAAACTGCTCAAAATCAGCATCATCTTCCAAAAGTAACAGAGAGTGGTCTCATGATGACATGGACCAGTTCCCTTAATCCTCAGGCATACAACTTGTCAAGTTGGCTGAACTTGATGAACTTAATTACTTTAGAGGTCTGGAATTTTTGAAGACAAGTTTTACCAGTAAAGACTAATGTTAAGAAGACACAGAGCACCTTAGCTTTCTCCATCTGCTTTAACACCTGAAAAATAAAATGTATTATCTGCAAGCATCATCCCAATCTGCAGCCTTGGTCTGTAAATACATGCCAGGGACCACACTCTTCAGAGCCTGAGAAGTCAGATCTCTGTTGATCAGAAGTTAGGGCCTTACTTCGTGCCACTGGAGCTGCAGAGCAGTTCCATGCTCTCAAGAATAGGAGGAATCAATTCCAAAATGCAGCTAGACCACAAAATCTGGCTGGGCTGTGCATGCAAAATGATTGCCCGTTCTCTCTTTTTAGACAACTCAACACCTTTGGATTTATGACTCCATGCCTATCCTCTCAGGGCAGGGAGCCCCTTCAGCTTTGTCTGTATACAAATATATATGTATGCTGCTTGGCAAGTAGCATAAATTTTGTATTCTCTAGAGTAATGTGAGAATCTCTGTCCCTGCTGCCAAACAGCAGTAGCTTTCTCTCCTCATGTCGAGGTGATATTTTCACATTGTCACTGAGTGTTAAATTTTACTTATATTTGCTTAAATTAAATATGTTTAAGGTTAACCTTTTTCTAAGTGGCTTATTTAATTTTTTTGAACAGATTTGGTTTATTTTGGGTTGCTAAAAACTAATTAAGTTTCTGTTATCTCCAGAGTGCAATCTCCCATGAGTTCTCTCTGTTAATACTCCTGCTTCATGTCTCTCACTGCTTGAGTGTTACTTGTAACAGTAGGAAAGGAGAAATTTCAGATGAAACTGTGCTTGGGAAGAGGAGAGTTTGGTGGATTGTATTTTTCTTGAAGAATAAATATATCCTTTGAAAGTACAAACATATCAGTGAAGGAGAAAGACACATATGATAGAATATTAAAATGTATTTTAATATATTATAAATCCAGATAAATATCTTTTGAATGAATTTTTTCCTAATTTTTTGAATGCTTCCCTTCTCATAATCATTTTCATTCAACCTATTCTATAAAGTTATTCAGAAATCATCTCAAGTAGTGCACATGGCAAGCAGAGCTCACTTCCCAGAGTTTTATACTTGAAAGTCAAAAAGGAGCTCTTGGTTTGCCTTTCAGTATTTTGAGATACAAAATAAATAGCTGCAAAAATAAAGCAGGATTTCTTAAGGCTTTTCAACCTTTTAGCTCATCACACTGCGAACAAATCCAGATGCAGCCACACAGAACAGACGGTTTCAGTTCACTCAAAATCAAAAGAAAGAAGATTCAAAAACATCGACATCAGTCACCAGCGTCAATCAGGCCAGCACATCTCGACTAGAAGGATTGCAGTCAGAGAACCACCGCTTGAGAATGAAAATTACAGAGGTATTGTTTACTGTATTTACTGCCTAGATACTTCAGTTTTCATTGTTTTTTTGTTGCAGTTCTCCAGTCTGGTTAAATGCTGGCTACATTCTAGAGAAAAAAGTTAACTTTTCCCATCAAAATAATAGGAAAGGGGCAATTTATAAGGAATGCTAACTAGTACAGCAAATACATGGCAGATGTGATAAAATGAAAATGTGCCTTAGCAAAATGGAATTAAACTTGCCCTATTTATTTGTGACAGGCCAATTACCCTGGTGTTTCACATGGACATGCTGAGCTCCACAGCTCCAGAAGCGCAACCTTTACAAGCAAGCGTAACAGAGATCCGCAGCCCCAGGGGCACTTAAGGGCTGTCTTTGTTCCTGTTTGTGGTTGAGTTCTGAGGCTGCTGTTGCTGTTATTTCTCAGCCTGAGAGTTTGCTCAAAAACTTGCTAGACATATTTTTACATCTTCCATGAAACAGAATGACATATTTTCTTAAGGTAGAAAGATAGCTTTATGAATGTGTGAGCTGACTCTTTTGACACAAAGGTGATGGTTGCTTCAGTACCTACTGAGGGAAAGGCTGACTACATGGAGTACATGAATTACATAACAGCTACAGCATGTATATTTGTAGTTATGTCCATCCTTTCTCAGTAGACCTGAAACGATGACAAACCAGTCTTGGAGACTGCCCCATTTTCGAGACAAGATAACCATAACTGATCATATCATAAAGAAATTAACCTGTTCTTAGCCAGTCTGTATTCTTATACCTTGAAGAAAAACTATTTTATTGCAACAGTTATTTCTTTGTCCAGATCCTAACAACAATTGCCTATGTAACTATAAATCATTTACTCAGGCTACCAAAGAGTCCAAAAGTAAAAGGTATCTCTGCCTTGTTAAAGAAATTTAGTTCAGCTTTGCTGGGTCCCTTTCATGTGAGAGCCTTGAAATTTTTAATGAAGGCCTAGGTGCCTGCTGGCTATTTCTGTTCCTTTACTGTCGTTTTTTTCCTACTAAACCTCCTAGCACAAGCTCTCAGCCTGTGCTTCACAAGGCTCATGATGGTGAGCGCAGGTAAGGCAGATCAGAGCAGCCACATTAGTGCTTGCAGGACCCTGACAATTCCTTTTGGACTTTGCTTAAATAGATTGAATTCCCAGAACCATTGGGTCCAAATCAGTTTCATTGTTAAGGGGATTTGGAACATGCCCTACATGGCTAGCAGCTACATCTCTACCTCATCTAGTTTGAGTTGCTGTGCCCCAGTTCTATAAGGAAAAACATAAATCTAAATTCAGCACTTTTAAAATTCTGTTAAGCTAGTAGTGAGTGGGACATACTCTGGACACTACACCATGCACAACTGTTCAAAAAGAGGATTAGGAAGTTTGTTTCTTGTAATATTCTCTTTGGTCTGTAGAAAACTGAGTACAAGTCAGCCTCTGAGGAGAGCAGATTGTGCTCTGCTCAGCGCTGAGAGTGCGTTCCTGGTAGAGTTGACTGCAGTCACTCACATGCCATAGCTCCCTTGTATTCTCCTGTATGTTCAGCAATTTGATGGATGAAACGGTTGTAGCTTTGTATGCCACAGTTTTGCATGTAGATAATAAATAGTTCAGAGGTTTTCAGACTGGGCTTTCTTATGCCCATACCTTTCTCATTTGTCAGTACACCTGAATTGTTCCTACTGTCAACTACTAAAGCTTATTCCTCTCCTATGCCCTCTGTGCAATGTCACAGTTGACCACAGTTTTTTACTTGTAGCATTATTTTTAGAGGTAGTGTAGTATTGCTATAAGAAAACTGTATTTGTCAGAGTGTAGTAATTGCATTACCACCTGCCTTCCAGCCTAGTTATAGAAAGCTGTGCCTCAGTGCAGATACCTGAAGCAAGGACTTGTGAATTTTGAAGGGTTTGTACTCTTTGTTTTGCAGCTGGACAAAGACTTGGAAGAGGTCACAATGCAACTTCAGGACACTCCTGAGAAAACAACATACATTAAGCAGAACCACTATCAGGACCTTAATGACATTCTTAGTATACGGAACTTCACAGATGGCAAAGGTGAGCGTCTGTAAAACCCATTAGTAGCTTAACATGCCAAACCTTTGCATTGAATTGGCTTCAGAGCACTCCAACCTTGGTAAGACAGTTTAAATATTTTGGTTGAATTACTGGGAGTATGCAGATTCACATAATAAGCTACATGGTACCCACTGATTTGTTATTTCTGTATATGCATATTCTATTGTAATACACGTGGTGAAGGGGGAAACTTTAAGAAGTGTACTTGTGTTCAGAAGCCAAGTTTTTTGAGTTGCATGGAGAGAGGAAAGCCACAGAATTTTAAACCCAGTTTAATATCTGCTTGCCTGACTAGGATGCTGAAATCCTGCTTTTGGACACTGCTGTCCAGCACATAAAAGAGAAGCATGTAAATATTTCAGTGCTGGTTTGGATTCTAAATGCAGAATTGAAGCCACTCATGTATGAAAGTTCTTCCCTAGAAACTGATAAAAGAATTTAATGACAACTGTAATATTCCTGAGTTGTTTCTCCTGTGTCTCTTGCATCGCTCCCTGAAGAAATACATGCAAGAGAATTTCTTCCATTAGAGCCATTTTGCTTTTTGGGAAGCAATAAAATCTGGTGCATAGTGCAATAAAAGTGGAAGTCAGGACACCCACCTTCCATATCTGACTCTAGAATGGATCTAATTTGTGACTTCTGGCAAATAGCTTTGTAAGCTGACTATTACTATAGTGTGTGAAAAATTGGTTGCTCTGTGTTTGGAATTTGTATATTTGCATGTTTGTTACACTACAAGGCTCAGACTTCTTACTGATGTGGCACCATAGGCTTGATTATGTGGGACAGAAGTTACTCTTATGAATATATTTGAAGAAAAATTTTACAACCACATCAACAGTTCACACATGTTATTGAAATATACTGAAATTTCTGTTGGATAAGGTTACTTTCTCTTGAGCTTTTTGTTTTAACCTGGGTATACACTGGGTTGTATAACTTGTGGCAAAAAGAAGAAAAAGGGAGTGTTCCCAGTGTCCTTTCTAAAAGTAAAAAAAAAAAAAAAAACCTGAAGAGGGTAAAGGAGGAAAAGGAGGAAAAGGAAAACGTAAATAGCTGCTGGAGGCGTGTGATTATTGGGCTGAGATCAGGAGCAAGAACTAACATCAGTGAGTGGGATGAGGCAGTTTGAAAGGAACACATAGAATGTTCCTCTCATGTCAGATGCTCCAGGAAAAATGATAAATCATGAATAATATTTCAAGCAGAAAAGATACATTGCATTGTGCCAAATGCCCATCTGAGTCTGGGTATGAGAATCAAAAAATGATTCTCAAGAATACACTGGGTATAAATTTAGGATGGATGCTTCCCACAGCAAGATGCACTCCATTAGCAGTAGGAGGCTGGCAAAGAAATCAAGGATAAAATATAACCTTTCTGCACTTACTTGTGGCTATGTCTACAAAAGACATTGATGCCTAACTGCTGCTTTAAGCAACAGCATCCAAGATTGTCTTTGGTCCTAATTTCCCCCAGTACACCTCCCTAGCTTTTACATTTCTGCTGTGGGGTGTGTATTTAAAATCATCTGTAGGCATGGAGCCTTAATGTCCAGAGTCGCTTGGAGCTATGTAATATTGGGATTTACAGGGTAGATATTCTGCATACTGAAGTTGCTGGACACAGTTTTCTCAATGGACTTACCACATAAAGCCCCACACAAAAGGTGGGACAGATGGAGAAAGATGCTCTCCCTTGTCAAAATTTATACGGAAAGGGGAGAGTATCCATTCACCTGAGAATGAAGAAGACCTGGAACCCAATTTGCAGAAGGTGTTTGGAGCTTGGTCCCTCACCTGGTGGCAAATACTCCATGCATGCATATTGTAGTGTATCCTGATTCTGACACAAGGGACACTAAATATTCATCCTTCCAGGCTCTGAGCCACTGTGATAAGCAACCCTTGCTAGCTTTTCCTGTCCCTCCAATTCCATTTCTTCTGCCTCTTATCTTTCCATATTTCCCTGTCCCTTATCTACATCTGAATCTCCCATCTGTTTCTCTCACTGCACCCATTCCCAACAGTCAACCTATGTGCTTAATATAAATTTGCTGTTCCAATCAAAATAACAAGGCTTTGGAGAATTCATGCTGCTGAGTCACTGCTGATTCTGTGCAGATTCAAACAGACACCACTTAAACGGTACTTAAAAAAATTCTGGCCCTTTCGGCTACGGGAAAGCTAACTCCGAATGACATGACTATGCTTTCTGTAGCTATGCATTTCATGAGCTTTCAGTAAAGGAAAGTACAGAAACTTGAAATTATGCATCCCTGGTGGTACTTGAGTGAAGCTTCAGAATTGTAAATAATCTATTAGCGTGACCTAGGAGTGACCATCTCTCTCATCCCCACTGTGCAACTGGGGAAGCCAGTCCAATATTAGTTTAAAGGTGATGATGAGATTTGTGCCTTCCTTGATCTTGTGAAAAATGTAAGCTGGGAGAGTGGGAATAGGACATTAAAGAGAGAGGCTCAAAATAGCAGCTGACTTGGAGCTAAAAAACATACCAGATAATTTGCAACATTTGCTTTGTTGTTCACTTCTAAGTGAATTGTTTTTCTAAAAGACCTTGCTGTTCTGAGAGAGCTTACAGGGAGAATGCCATGTAGGGTAACCCCACTGCTATTGCTTACACAAACTCAGGGCACTGCTCTTCACAGAACAGATCATAACATGGGATTTAGGAAATGCAGCTCGAACAAGCCCTAATCAAACTTTAATGTCATCGTACACTTTAGTAGGCTTCTGATCTGTAAAAATTGCCCAGAGTTAAAATTCCTAATTCCTATAGCCAAGTGCCAGAGGAGGTTATTTGATTCATCTCTTCCTTGTTCACCACCCTCATTTACATCAAACATATGGATTTAAGATACTAAAGTTAAATTACTTTAGCCAAAATAGGTAGATACAGCTGTGAACTCCTATATCTGCCTAACCTCAGGCAGTGTTTCATAACTTTGGGATTCCTGCTTAGTTATTAACAGCAACACCTCCTGGTGTATCCCAGGAGCTCTTTGCTGGCACAGGGACTCCTTTACAGCACACTTCAGTACATCTCATTTAAAGAGAGATATTATCTGAGACACTCAACTCTTGTTCACAAATGCATGATGTCCCTGAGACATCCACAGCAATTGGCTATGTAAGAAAAGCAATTAGGAAAATGTGATTTGTGGTTTATGGCTTGATTGCTTTCTTTTAATGCAGGCTTTTTCACTGCACTGCTACATAGCTTTGTGTGGCCAAGCAGTTTTTAGCATGCTCCATGAAGTGTGGCTCTGAAACTTCAGATGCTGGATTTAAGTTAGGGCATCCCCTTAACTTCATTTCCTACGTTCCTCAGATGACTTTTAGTGACTGTGCCTGCTAGTGACCTCAGTTCTGTGCACAGAGCAACACTAACTGCTCCCCTGGCATTTGTGGGATCTGGTGGCCTTGCTGGAGTGGCAGAGCCACTGGGGCTCTGGGGGAGGCCAGTGCTTGGCTCAGGCCACCTCTGTAAGAGACAGAGTCATTCAGCAAGAAGAGCCAGGCTTGGAGGCATGGTTGTGTTTGCCAGGCTGACATTTGGAAAAAAGGAGGACAAGTGCCTCAACTATGATGCTGTGTAAAGGCAGGGAGGGGATACTAGATACTTTTGCTATACTTGGAATCTTACTATCTTATTCTACTTGACTTCTTTTTGACATTTTAATACATGAAGTTATTTCCATGTGACATAGTTCACAAAATCATGGATTGAAAGAGTTTAATATAAAGCAAAGCTTAGATGAAGTCCTGCAGAAGAATATCCTTCTATTTCTACCTTGGCCAGTACATTTCAGAGTAGCATGTTAGGGAAATTAAGGAAATTAGGGAAATTAAGCCATTCTATGGGATATACAGAAGAAGCAGGAGACAGCCTTGCCACAGTCCCCTGTTATGAGCAAACCCTTTTTGCAGGTTCTCTCTCTGCAGGAGCCCTTCCTTGCTCAGAAAACCTTGTCTGTTTCAAGCCAGAAAGCAGTCTTTACTCATTGCTGCAAATGGGCTGGGAGCATTCATTTACATGTCAGATATGCCTACATACTGTCACTTGTCACCCCACTTCGATGTTTCCTGGTGTTAGTTTTTCCCCATGTAAAAGCAGCTCAAAGAAAAACAGATTTCAAAGGCATTTGCTCACAAATGCAAAGCAAAACAGAGTTCGTCTGTGATGGATGGGGGAAGTATTATTTCTATGAAGTTCATGCAATTCAAGCATTAAGGTTGAGTTTGAAAAAGAGATTCAAAGGTAAGGGCTTTCAGAAATAACTCTGAAACTCTGGATGCTGTTATAAAGCAAGGATGTAGTTCCTTTCTTCATAGACATCTGTATGCTAGTTTCTATGAAGCCTAACAAATTGACTCAGTCCTGAAATTGGAGCATGTTTCTGTTTCAACAGGGAGATCAACCTATCAGAGGTTCAGTACCTGTCCTTTCTTGCACAGAAATGAATCTGTAGTAAAGGGAATTTCTTCTGATTTAAAGTAGTATAAATCAGAGCATAATCTTGCTTGCTTTTCTTTTTTAAAAATCTTCCTCTCAAAACACAATTATCAGAAGCTATGATTTAGATTGTCTGTGCAGAGTGGTTGCTTCAGGAGAACTTTTTTCTTATTACCAGCAGAAAATGTGATCGTTTTAATTTTTCCTTTCAGTTTACTTTCTTATCACCCTATTTACATGAAAAACAGAGACTGGCTAGTCATGTTTCACAGTCCAAACAACAGAACTGGGAAAAATTACAGCAGGTTTTCAAAATCTGCCTCCAGTTTTAAAGTTTCCTGAGCTCTTTAGTAAATCAGCAATCTCTGCCAGATCCTGTAAGTCCTTGTTAAACCACACTTACTTCTTTGTGGAGCATAATATATGTTTTCTAGCAAAGAGAAGCAATAGTAGAATTGAAAGATATTGGATGAAGAGTAGTTCTGTCATCCAGTTCTAAGCCATGGGAGGAATATTGCCGCTAAAGCATAATGATGAAGATGTTCAATAAAGCTGCAGTGTACAAACATCAACCAAACAAGCACCTAGTTAAAAAAAAATATGTTTTCTAAACTCTTGGAAGAAATTGAAGCATCATCAGTCACCTGGTGTGCTCTGCCTGCAGCTGAATGAGGGTTGTTAGTATGCATGGCACATTTGAGTCTGCCCAGGTAATTTTGGCAGCACGAGGCTGCAGAGTGACCCCTGGCAGAGGCAGAGGAGAGCAGCTGGGAGCAGCGACCTCCTCTCTGAGCCCCTCAGCAGCCTGCATCAGGTGTGCTCTTGCGGCTCAGAGCTTTGTAAATGGAAGCTGTTTTCTTCCTGCAGGTAGGCAAAGGTCCCAAGCTAAAGCCCTCTGGTTCTCACCAACCACTGGCAGCGAGCTTTGTTCTGTAATGAGCCCATTATCGAGCGCTCTGTGAGGCCCTTGAGATGTATTTGTCTTTTCTCCCAACAGCTTTCTGAATGGAAAGCGCTCAGGCATCGCTTATCCAGACTTCTGAGTTCCGGTTTGAGGTCTACAGAGGTGAAAATTATTTAGAAGGTGCTTCCGGCTAATGTGATTTCAGTTTAAAAAGTAGTTACATCATCCCAGTGCAACTTACTGGGTAGAATCTGCAGTGGCACACAGTGCCCTGAGGATGAAGGGCATTTTCCAACCAGCATACTTAATGGACAGAGGAGGAGAGAGGATGGAGAAGTATCAAAAACACTGCGACACTTTCCAGGGGAAACTGGGAAATCAAATGTTTACCACTACTTTCAGTTGTTCATGTTTATAAAACTAGTTTTCTAAACTCTTAAGTTTTTAAGTACATATGGCAATAGTGTTTTTTTCTTTAAGCTCAAGCTCCCAGAAGCATATGACTAAGTGAGAATCTTGCTTTTCATTATTTAAATGAAAGGTAAATGAAAAATAAAGATATTCTAGTTTCCATAGCTGCAAAATAAAAACCTAACAACTCCTCTCCCAAAATGCTTAACAAATAAGAATTACCTTTTTTTTTTTAATATTAAAAGAAGCAAATGAAAAAGGAGAAAAAAGTGTCTGTATTTTGTCTGCATTTTATACGTGTACAGTAAAACTTGCATTTGTTAGCCTTGTATGCAGAAATTTATTCTGTATATTAAGGGCAAGTCATCTGCAAGAGTGGTATAAAAGAGACTATTAAGAATAACACACGGTGATATATGGGCAGTTGGTGTTGAGAGGTGAGTAGGAAGAGAATACATGATTTCTGCTCTACTCTAAACTAAATCCCCCACCTTTTTGACAAGGACCACCTCCTTCTCTTTCTTTCTCACAGCACAGCTGAAAGTACATGAAACTCCTTTAGTGTGTACAACACAGATTATCCTATTAAATAAGAGACTCCCAAACAGCAACGTTTGCATTTTCCAATCATTTGATGAAGAATTACATCTTTAGTGGCTTTAAAAAATGTTAAATCGCTTATCTTGGCAAAAGGAGTTGGAACCCTAAAATAATTAAATTTAGAGCTTTTCCATCCCTAATTACAAGGGTTAATCAAATTTTTACTTTGGTCTATATCAAAAAGTCAGCAATTTCCATTGTCAGCTTAGATCAGCTCAGGACTGAGTGTTAGTTTTAATCACGGAAGTAAAAAGTGTTTTTTTCTATATGTCTGTTTATAGACATCACAAGACTTTTATGCAAATGTCAAACTTGATATACAAAGAAATGCAATGTACAGAAAATAAAAACTGAACTCTTGTGACAGCAAGTGCCACACCAGCAAGCTTCAGGCTGCTCTGAGATGACAGACCTCATTGCTTATCTTAACCACTGTCAGATTTGACTCTTTGCTGTACTCCCTTCACATCCAAACCATCAGTGAATCCTGCCATCTCTTCATTTTAAATACACTTCTTGTTACAACTGAATTCCTTAGCTCTCTTCTACTGACATTGTTTTGCCCCAGCCAAAGCAGCTTCATGTGTTCTGGTCACCTCCTTTCTCACCCAGACTCTTCTCTTCAATGCAACATCAGTGAAAATTCTTGTCTCCTCTCCTGAGCTGTAGTGATCCCCATGTCTGCACATTGCTGCCTCCTCACCTACACACTCTGCTGTTGTTTGCTTGTTAGGTTTTTCACAGCAGGAGTCAATGCTATCAAATAATGCCAGGGATAACCTGGCTGGGAGGGCAATTCTAGATGTTGGAGTTTGTCCTCAAAACATTTATGCTTCCAGTTTCTTTCCTCAGTTTGTGTTTCTGCGGCTTGTTTTGTCCCCCCAGTGCCTGTTGACAGCATCTATATTCCTAGCATGCTGGGAGCTGAGCATTATTTGGGGCTTCTGAACATGAGTACAACAGAAAAGCCGTAACCCTTCAAAATGTGCCAGCTTTTTCATGCAATTTTCCTTTTTTCTTCACTCTTTTCCTGCTTTTCCCCTTTGTACCCACTTTTATGTTCAAACCCTCCAGTACCCTCTTCAAGAATTTACCTCAGACTCCTCTTCCATGCTGCCTCAATGCCTGCGGCAATCACTGCTGCTCTGTTTGTGTGGCAAACAACTGCTGGTGATGGATTTGGAGCTCTCTGTAATTATTTATGAAAACTGTGAACTGCCCTCATTATTCAGATGCTTTCTGTGTGATTTTATTTGGCTTACCACAGAAAGACACTTTGAAAAAGCAGGCAGGAGCAGAAAGGGTCTTAAAGTGGCTGTGTTTGCCCGTGTTTCTCTGGGGGAATGATGCCATGGGCTTCAGCACAGCTAGCCAGGGACACCCAGGACACCCAGGGGAAACAAGAATTCTGATCTGTTTTGTTATCACTATGCAGAAAGGAAAAAAGTGCAATGACATCATTAGTTGTCCTTGCTGCAGACAGCCTATGGACCAGTGTAGCTGGTATGAATCATGTTTCCATGCTGAAAATGATGGCAGTAGCAGATAGGCAAATGACAGCACTTATTTTCCTGTGTGATCGTAAGAGTATCAAGGTTTTAACATCAATGAAATTGTAGTTTTTCTAGAAAAAGTCTTAAGAAGGAGGGTTTATGAAAAGGTTACCATTTCTAACTGCAAGAACAGTATAGTTACATTATTTTTTTCACATAGCCCAAGACTAGATGAGAGAGCATGATGTCACTTTTGTCACTTTTCTGTTTTTTCGTGATGGTTCCTATGGAGGAACACATCATCCAAAACAGAGGAGTACCAAATTCTCACAGCAAAACTTGAGACTATGCTGGAATACAGGTAGTATGAGTTTACTTTGTGGCATTATGGATATGTGGAAAAAATTAAAATGAAACTATTTTTAAATGGTCACTTGGTCACAGTAAAGTAAAATTGAATGTGTTGTCCATCCAGATGGTGAGAAAGCCATTTTGAAAAATCATCTTGATCAAAATCCACCAGCACAGTGGGGTTCATCAGACCCTTCCAGAACAAGCAAAGATGCCATAGAAGACATCAACTCTCCAGAACAGTAAGTATACATCATTACCTTACTGACAAGACATTAATTTAAATTATTATATTTCATCAAAGCCTGTATTTCCCTTCCATGCATTTTTTATGGAAAGACTTCACTGTAACCCCCTTCCAGCCAGCCCAGGCTACAGAGAGAGCCTGAAACATCTACAGCTAGGGAATGTGAATGGCACCTCCTGAAACACCAGTAGGCGTCAATGTTGTTGTGTGCCTCCTTGCCTCCCTGCCACCAGCTCACCACCCCAAAGGAACTTTAAGGATATCAGGGGCTTTAGATCCTAAGGTGCCCCAAAAACAAATCAATATGCTCCTTTTCTCTTGCTGGAAACATCCATAGCATGATGTCCAAAGTTTCTGTAGAGAGCTGCAGGATTAGCTGTGCCCAAAGCGTGTGGAGGAGAGAAGAGGATGGACATATGTGCACAAATGTCTTATGACTCTTGTCAAAGGTCCAAGTCCTTCCACACACCAGCCAGAGGGGTTCATAGTGTACACAGACATTTTGTTCTTTTACATTCTTTAGCTAGATGAGAAATAAAAAATGTCCTGAGGGCTTTTCAACGTTGCCATAGCAGCTGGACCTGAGTTTTGGCACAGGAAAGCCCGCACTAAGTAGTTTCCCTTAGAAACAATGCTGCAGCTACAAGGAGAGGATGGCACAAAACACTGGCCAGATTTACAGAGTGGAAAGAGTCTTCTGGTGTCAGCTTTTCTCCCTAGGATCCTATACAATAAACTCATGTCCTGCCCTCCAGGAGCTGGGCAGGACCTGCCATGGGCAGGAGCTCCGGGAGGCGCCATTCTCGTGTGTGCCCGGATCTGCCGCTTCCCCACAGCAGCCTGGTTACACAGCATCACTTCAGCAGTGTCTGAGCTAATAGCTGTCAGACTCCTGGGCAATTTGAAAGCTTATTTAAAAACAGAATAAATTAAACAAATTACTAGAATGAGTCACGTTACATCAGCAGCAGCAACCCTGATTGCAGATAGTAGCTCCTGTCTCGTACTACCTGGAGCAGGAAAACACGTGGATGTCTAAATCTGTCCTTGCACTCAAAGAAAAAACCCAACCCAAATCTGCAAAGAAGGTAATTCACACACACACACACACACACACACATATGCACCAAAAAGAAATCCCACAGTAGATGAAATATCTTGTAATTTCACAAAAGCAGGTTTCTTGCTGAGAGAGCTCTCATGACTTCATGGGGTCAGCAGAGTGCTTTAATGCATAGCTATTAAAGGCCTGGGTTTTTTTCAGCACCATTTGTCAGAAATAATGTAGTGTGAATTCAGCCTCATCCACATGTGGCCCACTTACATTAAGGAAGCTGCTAAGAAAAACACAAACACTCAGATAATCCAATTGTCTCTATACAGATTTAATACAGACAAAGAAAAAGAAAAATATTTGGTGGTGACAGAACTTCCTCTAGGCTAGTGATAACTGATGAGAAGACTGAGATTTCCTAACGGTTCTGGAGAGTGGTTCAGTACAAATCTGAACAATCTCTGACATTTATGGAAAGCAATTAATAAAATCCTGCTGAATCTAAACAGTGTCATTCAACACTTGCACAGCTGTGACTGTGCCAGGTCCAAGGGCCAATCTCTCCCCTGAGAACCATTTGGCACTTTGGTTTCCAGAGCCACACTGCCCAGACACAGTGGATTTGCCAGGGAGGAGAAGTATAGCCGTCTTTAGGACTTCCCTCTTTTTGACAAGATATTGCCTCTTTCCAAAATCTGTACTCTTTAAGGTATCCTTCTGCACCTCTGGGATTGTTTTTCTACTTGTCTAGCAGCACTTCTGACATTTGATGGTTGCTAAATGTATAATTTTTGGGCAAAAAAAAAAAAGAGTTAAAAGCAAGCTGTAGTTTCTGTCTTTCTCATTTCACTTCATACATAGGACATCTAATAGGTAGTCACACAGTCTGAGAAACTTATTTCTTATTCAAGAAGACAAATCTCAAGGAGAATTAGTCTGAAAAAGATGTCCTCTCGGTCATAAACCTGTGAAAGGAGGATGTCAAGACAATTATTTTCCTGCAGAAGTTTTAACTCTTTAATGGCTGTGGGGGGGAAAAATCATTCCAGCTTCCTGTGTTTGTCAGTACTCATGAGAACTGGCATCTTCTAGTATGAAAGCTCTTATAGACTCCAGAAAGGAGCTGATTTGGGATTTTTTTTTCATTCTTTCTCACCATCAGTGCCACATTTCACTCATTGTAAGATCCCTGATTCTACAGTTGTGCACAAAGGCACAACAGTATACACACACCTCAGGCAGAAATGCAGGAAGTTTTCACATTTTTTGATGGGGTGATGTTTACACTGCCTCAATCAGAATATAGAAAAAAATTTTTTTGTGCTTGGCTCAGATTTAGAACCCTGCACCTAAGGAAAATGCAGTCTACAGGACTGTAAAGCATACTAATATCGACTTAGAGCATGAATATAGACGAATCTCAGTTCCCTTGGCAGTTCCTGCTGGGCAGGACCCAGTAGATTTTCCATACTGCCATGTAAAATTTTCCATACCCATTCAGACCATCAGATAAGAGGAGCAAAAAGACAGCTGACTGCTTTCTCTCCTGTTTACACTGTCTGCAGAGTATAAATTAACACCTCCTATAGCAGGCTAAGCGGTGCCAGTGCACAGGCACAAGCCCTGCCCTTTGATTTCCCATTTTTTAGCATACTCCCCAGCACAGCTGTACCAGTTTTTTCTCTCCAGGTAGAGCTCAGCAACAATCCTGGGGGATGCTTAGCTGTGTGGATAGACACTGTACTGTGCCAGCTCATCTCAGGTCCAGAGAGCATTCTGAACCAGTTTAAAATAGATATCATTCTATCCCCAGTAGGATGAGTTGTCTCTCAGGCAAAGTTATCTGCTTTCATGAGTATTAAAGTGTGCATATTTCCCGATGGGCAGTCCTGCTTATCTAAAGATCACATCAGTCAGCTTATCTGCATGATGGCCATGTTCAATGGTTTATCTTCTGTGACCCTTAAAGACATCTGCCTGTGCACTTCATTCCTGCATGTTGTCCCTTCTTATCAGTGACCTACATCCAGCAGGTCATCAGTTTTTGGCACCATTAGAATTTATTCCATTCTCATTTTAACAGCAACACTACATAACAGTCTTCCAGATCTCTAAGTAGACGTGATGACAGATTTCTGCAGGACCTTATTAAAACTTGCCATCTTAATAGACTATTTCTATATGCAGGGTTTTTTGTAGCCTTCAAAGCATAACTTCAAAGCATAGCTGGAGCCAGTTATGTTAATTTAAGTAACAAAAAATTCTCATTCAAAAAAGTTGGTTGTGACTAGATTATTGCATTGCAGCCATATGCCCCAGCATGAGCAGGCTTTTGTTATTTGGTTTCTTCACTGAGAGTGGTTTATACATGATCTATTTATCTATGATCTTACTCAAATGTGTCATTAAAATTAGGTGGGTTTAGAATGGTTAGTTCACTTGCTAGTAGAACATCTTGCTTTACTGTAATGTTTTAGAGCTTCTCCAGCTTCCCTGAGTTTGCTAAAAATCAACATTAATGTACTGCAGAATTAACTGACACAATCCCTGAGTGCTTAGACACAGTTTACACACTCCCACATAACTTCAGATGTTTGACTGCTGTAGCAATTTGTTTCAGTCCCCCCACTTACTAATGGATCTTATTAGTGGTTTTCTATAGCAAAACCAAAATATATTTCAAATGCCTTGGCCCCCTTGTGGTATCTTGCATTCCCATGTGCATTGCATTGTGCTCCTGCATTGACACTGGAAGTCAAGGTTTTACCTGATTTTATGTTTCCCTAATAAATAGCATTTATTTTTTTCTAATAAATGGTATGTCTGTACAGAGCTGAGGACACTTGCCCTCACACAGAACCTGATGAGTGGGTGCTCTGTGTGTGGAATCATCTTTGCTGTCCATCTCCTTCAGTGGCTGCCTGTGATTCTAGACCCACCATTACCAACCATTACCTCTCCAAAATACTTGACCATAAATATGCTTTCACATACATATCTGTATAGTGTGGGCAACTTGAACCAAATTCCTAGAGTCATATAATGGTTTGGGCTGGAAGGGATCTTTAAGGGTCAGCCAGTCCCATCCCCCTGCAATGAGCAGAGACAACTTCACGTAGATCAGGTTGTTCAAATCCTTGTCCAGTTTGGCCTTGAATGTCTCTGGGAACGGGGTGTCTGAGCCACCTGTGGCAGTGTTTCACCACCCTCATCATAAAAATGTGTTACTTTTATGTAGTCGAAATCTACCCTCTTTTGTTTAAAACCTTCCACAGCATCCCTCACTCCATGCCCTTGTAAAAAGTCCCTCTCCAGCTTTCTTGTAAGCCCCCTTTAGGTACCCTAAGGCAGCTTTAAGGCCTCCCTGGAGCTTTCTCTTCTCCAAGATGAAAAACACCAGCTCTCTCAGCCTGTTTTCATGGAAGACATCCCCCAGGCCTCTGATTTTCATTGTGGCCTTCCTTTGGACTCGCTCCAGCAGGTCCTTATGCTTCTTATGAGAAGAGCTGAATGCAGTATTCCAGGTGGGGTCTCGCCAGAGAAAAGCAGAGAGGCAGCATCACTTCCCTCATACTGCTGGCCTCACTGCTTTTGACATAGCCCAGGATATTATTAGCTTTCTGGGCTGCAAGTGCACATTACTGGGCCATGTCCAGCTTTTCCTCCACCATCACCCCCAGTTTTCTCATGGTAGGGCTGTTCTCAATCCCTTCATCCTCCAGCCTTTATTGATACCAAGGATTCCCCCCAAAGCATTGGCAAAGTGTGGCAGGAGTGGAAGAAGGGAGAATCGCTGGTATTGGTGGAAAAAACCCTAAAAACAGTGAGGCAAGGCACAAAATTTGCTTTCGCTTCAGGCAAAAATACCAGATTTGTTTGGATTTTGCTACTCGTTTGATTTTGTTTTGTGTTTCACTCTAGGGGTTTTGTCTACAATCTTGATTGTGTGCAAGCACAAGCAAGTCTCCAAGCCACAGTTCTCTGCCCCAATTCCAGGAACCAAGTTTTCAAGTGAAAGTAAACTTTTAAGTACAGTTAAAGCAAAATTTGCCACCCACTGCAGCCACAGTTGGCATAGCTAAATAAACATGCTTTGTCCATGGTATGGCTAACACTGAAACAGATGGAAAAAAATCCTATTCACTTGATTATGCAACTGGATTCTCTTGGAGTAGCTTCAAAAAGCCCTTTAATGAGAAGCCTATAACAGTTGAACAAAGTAAGCATTTCCACTGGTGGGAAAATAAGTGCAGGCAATTCTGCATTTGACCCCTCAACAAGAGACAGAATGACAATCCACAGCATCAGGCTCATAAGGATTCAGCACAGGGAAACATCAAGCCATGCCCCCTCTGCACTCCTTGGGAACAAGGCATGACTTCATTGATAGCACCAGGAAGAGCCGAGCGCCCTAGCAAAACAACAATGAATGGATTTTGTTTAGTTCCAGGAATGCATTGCCAGCACTAGAATGATTATCACTGAGGACTAACATTGTGTGAAACTTTAGAAAGGAGTTTGTTTGAGGGGGAGAAAAAATGAGAAAGAGTTTTCTGGGTAGGCAGACAACAGCTACTCCTACTGCACCTCTGTATAAACAAGCTGAAGTTTGTAGTGGTGAAACTAATGAGGAGAACAACACATTTCTTTCTGTTTGAATTTAAAAGCTATACTGCTTGGTCCCCAGGCAGTGCAATGGAAGCCTTAGTATCTGTCTTTGCTACCTTACACAAAGCAAAAGAGCAATTAAATGTCATTTGAATCAAAAAGGCTGTCCAAAGGTTAGCTTTCAAAGAAACATTTCTTATAAAGGCCTTTCTATACACTGACATTATATCAGATAACAGACAAACATAAATTTAAAACTCTATTATACTGATACAATGCTTTCTATGGGCATTTTTGTCCTGAAATCCAAAAGTCAGTCTTCCAGCTCAGTCACCTTGACATCTCTCTTCTCTTTAGAAAGTTCCTCTGTGTTTCAAGCGGAAATGTCTCCAAATACAAAGCCATCCCGATGATAAAATGACTGAAAACATCTTTTACACTAGCAAACCTCAACAAGATTTTGATTTTGTGGAATGTGCTGATGTATCCACAGCACAGGGGTAGCAGAGCCCTTTTCTCATGGCACCATCCTCTCCAGGGAAAGGCTTAGATGCAATACCCATGAGCATGATTTAATATTCATTTTAAAAAAATAATTATACCTGTTGTCATGATGCCAATCCACTTGGAAAACTAGATAAAGAATACTGGGTTCTGGAACACTGAATTTTAGTATGGGTGTTGGGCAGGACTGCTGTTAGAGGGCCAACTCCTCAGTCCCATAGCACTCAAAAGCATTTATCACCTCAAAAGCACAGACCCACACTTTAAAAAGGAGCTACTTAAAAGAGGGAAAAGCCATCAGTCCCAAATCCCTCCCACCATGCACCTGTGTTTGCTTTAGCTGGAGTTGCAGAAATGCCATGCTTAGTACTGACATCCTTGTGATAAGTGGTGCATGGCTTGAAACTCAGTCTGTGACCTCCTGCATGTCTGCAGGATTGGGGTTCTGAAGGCAGGAGATCTCATGCATGACTGCTGGATGGGGCTCTGCAGGCAGCAGATCCCTTTGCAAGGGGTGGGGGTCACAAAGCCATACACCCTCTTTGCACACTTAAGGTTTTCTTGGTATCAGCAGTCTAACAATTAACCTGAATGTGGCTGGGAATTTCAGGAGGTTGTGGGATGCTGAGAAAGTTTCCTTTGTCATGTCCAGCCTGTCAGAAAAATTCCCCAAGGGGAAAACAGCACCGTGGTGGCACAGTTCAGCATCAGCCGGTGCGATGCTGGTGGCGTTAACCCTGTCGGTGCCAGCAGCAGGCACAGGGGACTCCCTGGCAGCAGCCTGGGGACACACCAGCCGTGCGATGTGCTCCCTCTGCCCCCTGGTAACGCTCCTCTCCCTGTCTCCCGCAGCATACAGCGCCGGTTGTCCTTGCAGCTGCCCATCCTGCATCACGCCTACCTGCCGTCCATAGGAGGAGTGGATGCCAGCTGTGCCAGCCCCTGCGTCAGCCCCAGTGCCAGCCCTCGGCACAGACACGTGCCACCCTCCTTCCGAGTGATGGTTTCAGGGCTGTAGGAGGGCGAGATCAGTGCTTCCCGAACTGCTTTTAAGTACTCAAAGACTGGACTAAACATCCGACCTGGAACTCTGCTACAAACATGTAACATTGGCTCTTACCGCAGAGGAACTTCTGCTGAGGCCCTCGGCACAGGAGTGCCCGCATAACTCGTGTGAAAAAGCAAAGGAGGACACAAAGAGTTTGATCTGTAGCCTTATTCATGGAGTTTTTATTTCTTCACCTAGAAGTCACTGAAAAATATTTCTTCCAAAATTTCTACTAGCAACAAGGATGCTGGGATATATGGATCTTGCAAAAAAGACACTAGGGAAAAATTCAAAAAAAAACAAAAACCACTCAAATGTCACTGAGCTTTACGTGGCTGCTGAGAACATGCAATTCTATACTGTATCCATGTAAGGAAAATGTAGTGGTCCAGCTATACCATGTTGGAATAGATACACTCATTTTTACAGGAGTTGTGTTAAATCGCTGGAAACATTCTGCACTGGTTAGTCTTGCTTTTTTTCATTTCAGGGATGATGTTTAGCAGGAAAGAAGAATTGTGAGAAATGATTCCTCGGGTGTCATTGAGACTCTGCAGTGCTGTGAGCAGGGTCACCTTTACCTTGCAGCTGTATGTGTAACCCAAGCAGAGCCTGAAGCTCCAGCTCTGAGTTGCCACCAGCTGGAGAGCTGCTGATTGCAAGCAGAGCACTTCACCCTTCTCCAGGGCAATGATAGTGACTGCTGACCATCTGCAGCTTCATTTTTAGCAAAGTTTCTGCACTTGTTTCATGATAAACACCACTAACCATAACACACTAAACTGTCTGAAAAAGTCCTAGGGCTGGTAACTCAGGAAACTGAGGACAGATGGGTAGTAAAGTCTTAATGCCGCAGGATGAATTGTTTTTCCTAGTTTGTTTGAATTGTGTCACACATAATTACAATAAAATTAATTGAGTGGACTTGGGGGGGAGGGATTAGGGCACAGCACTTTGCTGCTGCAGGAAAAGCCTGCAGGGCACATAGATGTGAATATACACTATGTTTGCTTCGTACCTGCGTACGTGTGACAGTTGTAGTGGATAGGAGAGGACAAATCAAATCTACCAATAGAATATTTAACTGACTCCTGAAAGAACTGTGAAAAAACAGTGGAGTTTATACTTTAGCTCCTTTCCCTGAACCAAAGTAATTAGGAGGAACGACAGTGGTGTACCATCTGGACCAACTCTGGAGCCAAACCTTCAGGCACAGGTGAGACACACATACAGCTTCTTCTTCCAAGGGACTGGAAACGTATCCTCCCACTGCCAGGGCTGTTTGCTAAAAGTAGGGGGGAAATAACCCACATGAAGCACCCTCTGGGCTCTCAGTTTTCTTTAATCAACACTTATGCCCCTCAGACCAAACCTTTGGAATGACATTTGTACAAAGGTTTATAAATCAGCAATGACTGAAGCACAGCTGAAGGGGTTCCTTAGCTGAGGGATTTAACTGCAGCTATGACAAGCTAGCATAAATCTCCATTAAAAATAAAACACACCTCATAGTGGCCAAAACCAACATGAATATGTATCTGAATCTTACAATCAGGAGCATCACAAAATATTTCACTTGGCACATACAGTAAGAGAGGTTGTGGAAATATCTGTAGCTTTTAGAACAAAAAAACATGTAAGTATAAACACAAATAAACTAGAACTCATTACTCTGTTTAAGCACTAAACACTGACGTCGTCACTCAATGTGTGTTGACAGTATTCTCTTGCTTTATTAATATCATCAGGGCCTGGTTTATTTTAAAAGGAATGTTAATTTTTAAAAAGAGAAAATTATGATATTGTATATAATGTATACACAAAGATCTCTGTAGAAATATTATTCCAACTTAGCAGGAAAAAAACAAAAATAATTCAGAAGTATCGGACCATTGGAGGTGAGTGTGTGTGTGTGTGTGTGTGTCTGTAACTTCGTGAATACTGACTGTGTGACGTTTATTAGGTTTAAACCATGCAGTACATTCTTTGTCTCAATGATACGGTAGTTTCTCCCATAACATTTTTTTTTTTTACTTTACTGCAGATAACAAGACCAACCAAGTGAATATAGCTATTTAATGTTTCTGTTCTTTTATACTGCAGCAAAAATGTACTGTAAATTTATGAAGAGGCTGTGCCCCAATGGCATTTTCCAATGATGTTAGTGCACAAATGCTTTAAACTAGACTGGAACTGCCAGAATAAAATGTAAATGAAGAATTTCTTGTATAACCTTATACTGCATGAGATCAATTTTTAATAAATTGTTGCAAATCTGTTTTTATGAATAAAATATATAAAACTTAGCTTTTTGGACTCAATGCCCTCTTCCCCCATTGCAAAATCATTTTTGATGAGAGAGAGTGTGTGTATATATATAAACATAGATGTATATAAAAGCCTCCTTGGAGAAAGAGGAATCCTATTACAACCCTACATTTCAATAAAAACGTAATATGTAATAAAAATACACATCCTAGTTGCAGAACAGTTTGCATTTGGAGATAACAGGTAGATGAGTCTCTGCCCTGAAATATGATTACTGCAGTACCCAAGAGTGAAGTCTGAGACCTTTTGCAAATGGGAAAATAATCAAAATGTGTACTGAACATTTCTATCCAAACCACACTTAGCCCACACACTGTTCTCTCTTGCCCCACAGTGAATGTGATTTCAGAAGAAAAAGAATTATTTTACTATTTCACACAAGTTATTGAAGTTGAGCCAATGTTCCAGCTCAATAGTATATCTCTGCATCAACAAATGAGAAATTTCTGAGAATAAACACCAATTTCTGCATGAAGGCAAACACTAAGCCTCTCCATCTAGGTTTGTGCATGTGGTGGGATTTGTGTCTTAAAGCAGGTTCTTCTACATGGCAGAATAGGAGGAGGGTGGGAATGTCGGGCAACGAGAAAGTGAGTGGAAAGTGCATTTTGAGTTGTTTGCTTTTCAACAGTGGAGCAGCCTCAAGCCAGCACAAAATGTCATAAAGCCCAATGTGGGAATTAGATCCACCACAAATGGTTTTCCAGCAGATTTCTCATGCATCTCAGAAGTCCCCCTGAACATATGCAAAAAGAGAAAATACCAGTGAGGAGTTAACAGTGTGGATCATGGCTCTCAGTGCAGAATAGCAGATGGCAGGAGAAATTCAAACAGATACATCAAAGCTCATTCAAGAAAGGAAAAAAGTACAGAACAACTTCAATGTGAAACCTATATTCAACCAGAAATTGTGGGAGGATGTGAAGAACTTAAAATTACTCATGAATAATAGGAAACCAGAACAAAGTGAAATATTACTTTAAAGGGTCATGAAAAAAAGAAGAGAGAGATGTCAGCAGAGCAACTTTACTTGAACCACTGAGTTTCCACAGCCACAAGAAATATGATTCCTATACAATCATAAAGTTGCCATTGAATTAATGGAAGGTTGCTAATCTTGAAGCACTACTTTCAAATAAATAAAATCAAGGAAGGTAAGGAAAGAGCATTTCCCCCTCCTTGGTTTGTTGGGTTTTTGGGCAGTTTTTTGTCTTTTTTTTTTTTTTTTGAGATAATATCTTATAATACCTTTCCTTAAAGGTTGATAGTCAAATCTTTTCTGATCTTTTCAGAACTTGTTTTTTCATTACAAGTCTCATCACAATGTGCCTGTTCTTCCCAAGACTGGATTACTGCTTCTGCTGATCTCCAATCAGGATTGCTGAGGTGCTGGAAGCCAGCCCAGTGAGGCTTGTCCCAGCACTTCCACAGCACCCTATGGATATCAGCAGGGCTTACTGTGTTCTCCAACTGCAGTCCAAAGGATGGGCTGGTTTCCCTATTCAACAAGCTGACTCTCTCTGTCACTGCTTTGTTTAATAGGGATTTTCTGCTCACTGTCTGAAAAGACTGACAGATTTATTACAGTGGTTTAAGCATCATGATTTTTTATCAGAGTTCAGTTCTCAGTTATTGACTGCCTTTTCCATCTCTTGACAAGGTGAATAGTACTTACAGCCATTACTTTAATACGCCTGAATATTATTCATGAGTGCATTTTCAAGAGCACTCTGCCTCTTGAGTCCATCAGGACTCTGAGAGCACTACTGTGCTTGTCACTACTCACTCAACAGCATTGCAGAGGATCAATAGAGGGTCTAGAGATGCACTGGAAGAGGTGGGGAAGGGAGAGCCCAAGCCGCTGGCAAGGGCAACCCTGAGTGGCAGAGATATCATGTCAGTATTGCCACAGACAACTTGCAGACGTTTTGAGCCACCAACTTTGCAAACTGCAGCTGGTTTAAACTGCATCCCTTGATGATGAAGTAGGCATCTCCAAACACTGAGAAAATCCTTTACTTCCCCAAAGAAAGTGGCTGGTTTTTTTCTTTTTTTGATGGATGCCCATCAAAGCTAAGCCTCATACAAGGATTTAAACAAATTCCTGAACTTTAGAGGATAAATTCAGTAGAAGTCAAATAGATCTGAAGACAGGATCTGTAGATACTAGCAGCAAGCAGCCTGTGGGTTCATTCACTAACAGAAAGGAGCATAGCAAAAAGGAGCTCACAAGGCCTTGAGCTTCAGGAGAAGGACAGACACCTTCATGAGCTGGCAAATACAGGCTTTAACCAGAACTGATGCTATTCCACATCCAATGGGTGCAACAGAAGTTAAGAGGAGTGTTAATTACATTTATGACCCACAGCAGCAACTTCCTCAGGGACCACATCACCTATCTACCCACCTACCTTCCACTGCCTCAGCAATGTAAGATGCCTGCTTGAGCAGAGGAGCTGCCACTGGTAGCAAATCATCTCACAGATGTGAAGTTGTCCATTCTGGCAAGTCAAATTGACTGGAAAATAGGGGGCAGGTGTGGAGCAGGGAGTGTGTTTGTGTTTGCATTTGTGTTTGTATGTGTGTGTGTTGCAGAGAGCACAGGCAGGACACAGAGGAAGTATGAGCAGCTCAGCATTAATAGCCTACAAAACACCATGAGTGCCAAGGCAGGGACACCCATGCTACCTCCTGCTTTGAGAATCTGGGAAACATTTAAAATCAAAAGCTATTCCAAGCACACATATACACAAGCCTTCCCTAGCTCAGAATTAATTCTCCTTGGTCCTGGCCCACTCTGCCACAAAATCCTGAGCCTTTCCAGCTGAACATTCCCTATTTGAAAGCAAAATGGAGCATGATGCAGAAATTAAAAACTGGAAAAGAGCAGGGAAGAAAACATGCACATGACTTTGTCCTCATAAAGTGCTTTGCTGTACTGTTACCCAAGTGACTCCTACTCTGCCTTGTGTAAGGGTACTCCAGTAATCCCAAACACCAGGCATCCCTCCCGGCACACAGAGGGATGGATACACCTCTTATACAGGAGGAAGGAACCTCACATCCTCACCAAACCAGCTAGGTGACATAAAACTAGTCCACATGATTAAACAAGCTGTCAACTGGTGATACAAACCAGCATGAGCTTCATAAGAGCAAAGTATTCTCCAGAGCACAAGCATCCCTCTCTGGGAAGCTTTGTGCTCTTTTTATTTTGGACACTGTTGTACACTGTACACTGTTGTGCATCATGTACCACACTCCACAAGGACAGCTCTTACTACTCCAGAGAACAAAACCGTTCCTCCAGCCTGAGAAACACTTCACTTTTGCCCCTACTATAGCTGTGTCTGAAGCAGAGAGATGGAGACAAAACAGTAGAGGTGAAATTCATCCCTTGAGCAGTTCAGGAGACAAAGGCCATATCTCCTGAAAAGGTGCCAGGACCACCTGCCTGAGTGAGAGCATCATTTGCAAATAGAGGTGCCTCTGAAAGACTTGCTGAGAAGAGCAAATTGCTGAGCATGGATCAGCTCCTCCTCCAGAAAGGTAAAACAAAGAAAGGTGTTAATTGCTCATCCTAAAGGCAGTCCCATTTCCAAATACCTTGACTCTCCTCATGATGAGTGGTGGGTGAAGGACACTAAAAACGAGGGAAGCAAGGACAGTAACTTCACTCTGGGGTTGCAGAAGGAGAGTGACAAGGTTAAGAATTCCATAAGCCCCACAATTTATCTTGACTCAACACTGGAAAGAAATCCTCTTCAGTTTGCCTTGGCTCATACTAATGTCACTGGGAGACATTATTTGAGAAATCCAAAAGAATTAATGAGAAAAGGCGAAAAATATCAAAGCAACCAACACACATGTACAAGAAGATGGCTTGGAGAGTTATAAAGATGAAAATGAACAAGGGAGTCAGCTGCAACCACTTCTGAGGAAGATACATCAATGTCAGCATCAGATATGAGCACCCCTAGCAAAAGATAGTAGTCACTGTCACTGCCAGAAAGCTGGCTGTACAAATAAAGCTGCTAAAATTGTCAGAAACTAAGCCAACACCGTCACTAACTGCATCAGTGTTGCTAGTAACTAAAATGGGAGCAGCTTTCCTCCAGATTTTGACCTCAGCTTCTAGTAGGCTCAAAGTTTGAAATTCACTTCAGTACCTCAATATCCTAGGCTGTTTCCAGGCTTTCATTATTACTGAAAGGCTGCAGGAGTGTGAAGCTTGCAAATTACTAACCCTTATGAAAATTTTACAGACACTGGTTCTTACAGACAAAGAAAGATCTTTTTAACCAAGCTGCCTTTGTCAGGTTGTGGGGAGAGGAAATATTTCATTTTTCTTCCTATGTATACATGGTTTATTGTTTTTAGAGGCCTCCATAGAATTTTCCTTTGAGATTATAAACTCTCCAAACTGAAAGTACAACTGAACATCCGTTGTACTGCTGGGTGATAGAATATTTCTCTAATAAGTGTTCCCATTCTTTGAGAACCTTTTATTCTTTTCTCTCCCAAAAGATTTTGTATTTTCTGCCTCATTTTAATTTTAAATCCAAGAATCTATTTACCTAGGAATTAACTGACATTTGAACTTAAATAAGCAATTTATGATGAGGGTGAAGCTCAGTAAAGTGGAATAAACACATGAGTTGTTCCAGCATAGTCCATGCAAACAAATAAGAGAAGTACTTACTACAGCTCAAAACTTTCAGACATACCTCACTGAAACAAATGAAAATAATTTGAAAACAAAATTAAATAAGCACATCCCAGAATTAATGGCCCTTTGAATTAGAGGACAACTTTCAGTTATCTTGGAGCAACCAATTTGGTTTGCCACAACCTGGGATCCAAACTTGCCTGCTCCACCCACTGGGGCCCATTTGCTTACTGCTCATTAAAGCCACCTTCATCTCTGCAAAAGCTGGCATGGAACTTTTTGAGGGTGAAAGAATTAGCTTTGAAATTCAGCCTTGCACATAAGAATTCTTCACAGACCTTTTAATGCCTTCTGTTAACCTGCCCTTCCTTCCATCTCATTTTGCTCTATATGATACTGTCATTTTGTATAAAACTGCTCTTATTAGGGACAAGAAAAATTTTAATGAGGCTGGAGAGACATGTAAAGACATTCTTCTAATTGGTCTGTAGCAAAGCATTTCTGTAGTAGGAGTGACAAACTGATGAAACCAAAGGCAGCTGAATCTACCTGAAAGGAGTTTGTAGCAAGTGAGGGTCAGCCTCATTTCCCAAGCAACCAGTGACAGGAAAAGATGACACAGCTTCAAGCTGTGCTAGGGAAGGTTTGGGTTGGACATCAGGAGGAATTTCTTCATGGAAAGGGTTATTAAGCATTGGAACAGACTGCCCAGGGAGGTGTTCAAAATGAGACTGGACGTGGCACTTATGGCTGTGGTATGGTTGACATGGTGATATTCAGTCATAGTCTGGACTCAATAATCTCAGAGATCTTTTCCAAATTAATGTTTCTGTGATTCTGTGATCTCCCCCCACTGAGCAGCAAGTTACCTGTTTTGCCATGGGACAGAAGCAGTTGTGTCAGCTGCCCATCCATTCCTCTCAAAAGAAGTTTGCTTTGAATTTTTATGCTAATATGATCCTATAGCAGGAAGACTAACTACTCATCTCTTCTTCCAGACTTTAATAATGTCTCCTAACTGATTCTTTTAAAAACTATTAAGAACATGAAAATTCTCCTTCATCCTCCTGGATCTGATCAACTCTGCTCCAGCACCCTGTGCTCCTGCAGGCAGGCAGAGTGGCTGGGGCCCTCAGCAGCCAGACAGACCCACTGCAAACCACATTTCTCCACAATGCAACATCCAGAAATGCTGCAGTTTCACACTCCATCTTTATTTTCTTTTTTTTTTTCCCTTTTCATCTACTTTACCAGATTTACTCCACTTGCCATCTCCATTGTTCTTTGTGCAGTTGTAACTGATGCTGGAACATCTGAGATGTTCAAATCTTTCTGAAAAGGCTGCCAGTCCTTACTTAAGAAATCATGACAAGCAAATGCTTCAGGAGACCCAAATGTGATAAAAATAATTTCAGGAATCAAAAAGTGACTATTTTAATACAGTCTCATTTCAAATAAGCTCTATTTTTTACCAGTGTACGTCAGCAATCATCAACCATCATTGTCTTCTACAATGAAAAACGTGCACACCCAGCTCACAGGCATGCTTGCACTTCTTTTCTTACCCCTTGTTTTTGCCTTTTTATTTTTTTCATGTTGCTGATTTATTGTTTGTTTGTTTTCAAGCAAGACAGAAATAAAATTAACTTTTCCATATGGAGAACACCAGCCACAGAGCACTTGTGTCTGTGCAGTACAAATGCTCAAGAATAAACTGCTTCTCCTCATCCAGCATGCAGAGTGCATATCCCAGGCTGTGCGGGTAGAAGCTTAGAGCTTCAGTCAGATGAAAGATAATAAAATGAGCTTGGGCCTCATTAACTTACCCTGTTGATGTGAATATTAACATAAATTAAAATCCAAGCTCCAAAAAGAAAACGCAGTCCCAGCTCTCATCACAGGCAAACTGCAAGCAGTAATAACTTCCTTGAATTAATTTACTTCATCATACTCTAAAGCTACAGTAAGACACTCAACATAAAGGCCTTCTTCACATGGTTTTGGAAGTTTTGTAACCAAGTGCAATTTCAAGAATTAAATCTCTGGTTATGCACTTTGTTTATGGCTTTGATTAATACCCTGCTGCTTTGACTTCATATAGAGAAAGAGTCTAGGAAGGCATTTTTCTTTCTTTCAGGACCTAGTTCAGCTCGATATGCAAAAAAACGTTTATGAACATATCAGAATCTAGAGAACCTTGCTCAAATTAATTTAATGAGGTGTATTGAAAATGATGAAAAGATGTTTCTCATTAATTTTTCTCTCTTCTGGAATAATGCTTTCCTTTTACTGATGTTCAGTTCTTTTACTCTGTTCTAAATAGATGTTATATTACCTTCATTATGGTTACATTATCAGTACTACACTAGTTATGCAAATAAGGACTCTTCATCTTATTTCTCTCCTCTGCTATTCCTACAGGGGATCTGTGTTTACAGTGTAGTCTTTGTACTTATGAAAGAAAAACTGAGGTGGAGGGAAGAAAGGAACTGCTGGATTTTTTACTTATACTATGAACTTCATATTTATCATGGAAGTTAGAGCATGTCTTTAACAACTTAACAAAGAGAAAAACATTTATGGAGATCATTCATTCCTCCTAAAGTTCAGTCCAGTCTTGAACTGTCCCTTAGGAAAGCATCACCCTCTCCCTGGTGTAAGAAGTTCAATGCATTAAATGGTCATCAGTAATACTCACCCAAAATCTTTAGGCCTTTTTTTAGCATTGTTAATCCCAGTCACCAGCTGAATATTTTAAAAGTGCTTTCCCCAGAATCCACTGCCTCATTTGACTCCCATCATGAGATTCATCTTCCACACCACAGGACACTCTGTTCTTTCCTGACATAGCTGACATGGAAAGACACTGAAATTGAGTTTACCCTCAGATTCCCCATGCTGAATGGATGGACTCCCTTGGCCAAGGGGATTTTATTCATCATAGAACTTACCCCACTCTTTAGGATACAATTGCCTATTTCTCCATCTACATTCAGGGTTGTAAGCTGTCCCCTGTGAACTGTGGTAGTCCTGAGATAGATATCTGTTCCTGCCCCTGTGGCAGAGACATTTCCTACCAGTAACTTGTATGTCCCTGTAAGATAACTAACCCTGCAGAAGAGTAGAGCAGCAGATCACATGATTTTTCAGCATGTGTTTATGTGTTTATTTAATTGGCAAGGATTGATTTCAATTTTTTTGGTCCATCAAGCTACACACTGCTTTATGCACTGCAGTTTTCTTTATATTTAATACCCAGATCACTGGCTTGGCTTACAATGGATGCCTCTGCTGACAGTCCTCTGTCATACCATCTTTCTGACACTGTTCCCAATGCAGTTGCTGTGGGCAGAGCTGCATCTCCTCAAAGACAAGCTTTCTGCATAAAAAGCATCCCACAGTCTGCTAAACTGCTTTTTCACCTGTCAGGCAGCCATTTGGCTACCCATAAATTACATTATTCCTTCTTGCTCTACGTAGCATCCTCCTCATGTTTTTTCAGTGCTCTTGATGAGGGCTTCTGCCTTCAGATGCTAAAAAGTCTCTTCTACTTTTTTCTAACTACTCAATCTAATGTTTTTGTGTTCTTTGGTGGCCAAACATGCCACTCACAATTGCCAAGTGCATCAGGACCCCTAATAGTTTGCTAGATTGCTGACTGAGCTCTTCTTTTGCAGGTGAAGTAGCAAGAACGAAAACCAAGAACAAAACTTCTTCAAAGAAGATGTAAGCCAGCGATCAGTGATGTTATTGCTATATGGGCCATGTTATCTGCATTTTCTGAGTGATGACTCTGCTAGCAGGACTTACTGGGTTTTATTTTGGCACCTCTGATCTTGGTTTAGCTATGGCTGCAGAATCACAAAACAGTTGGTATCATCTGCTTAACTTGTTCTTTGACCTGAAGCTGACAGATTTCACTGTATATCGTAAAGGACAAAGAAAACACAGTGATTGTAGTGTAACTACTGTTGTTGGCTTGCCAACAAGAAAGACTGGCCAAACAGACTAGCAAGGTACAAAGATAACCTCCCCAAGCCAAGAGAGGGCTCGAGGAAGGGAGTCCACTCCCACTTCTGAACTCTTCCTGGTGAAGAATTTCAGTGACCAACAGCTCACCTCAGGGCTCAGAAGGGTGCAGGAAAAGTGTGTACAAAAGCCCACATAAGTTTCATAGTACAAAAAAAGGGAAAAGTGTAATTTTTTTATCTGAAGTCATTGAATCATTTGGAATACCATGTGTCTGATGGTCTTCTCCCATCTCCCAGAATTAGCACAAGAGAAAGAGAGAGCACAGAATTCACCAGCTCATGTGAGATGCAAGGTATTTTCTGTGTAAAGTCTTTATTCCAAGAGTTACATAAACCAAATGATTCAATGCTTCCTGAAATTGCCATGGAAAAGGCTGGCAATGAGAAGTGCTTTCCCATTCCTCTCTCAGCACTCACCACTATTTTCCACCATTATATTTATGCCACTTCCCCTTAGGTTTACTCTAGTTTACTAAGTTCATCTTGTCTATAAGGGAGAACAGGCTGTTGCCTTATTCTGATCATTTTTAATAATTTTTAATTTTAGACATGAGCATGAATCTGGAAATCAAATGTATTTTAAAAAAATTAAAAAGAGAACTTGGAACACCTGAAGAAGGAAGAAGAATGGTTTTCCTACTCTTTCTCCTTGAGAGGAAATATTTTTACAGGTGGTTTTCAGATCAACCTGAGCAATGTCTCAAATAATGTAGAAACAAGCAAACAAAAATAAGAAAACAAACCAAAATCAAACACAAACAAAACACTACACACACACATGCACTACAAAAGTAAAAAAAAAAAAAGTGACAGGAGTTTTCTACCACTTGCCTACTCCTCCTCCCCCAGTGGTTATGTTGGTCAAACCTGTCACTGGGCAAAACACATTACTAGCAGAGGGAGAAGACAATTCAATATTGAATCATGGTTATTTCATATGGTTTCCCAGATGGAAAACCATAAATCAGGGTGAGGGTTTACTGCAAAACAAAACAGTCTGGAGAAGGGAGAAAACATATGCATGAATGCATATATTAAAAGCAATTTGAGAAAGCCAATTAGACATTTAGAAAATGACAGGCAATGAAGAATAAGTTTCCACATTTTCCCAATCAAAACTTTGCATTTGAAACTGTTCTCTGGATGTATTGACAATTTGAGTAGCTGTAAGTACATTGATTTCACAGTGCAGAATTAAACCTCCCTGCTGCCAAATTTGGAACATTGAAGTCCTGTGTGCAAAGTTAATATGGAATCATAGGCTCACTGAGGTTGAGAAGACATCCAAGATCATTGAGTCCAATCTTTGAGTGACCACCACCATTTCAACTAAACCGTGTCACTAAGTGCCATGTCCAAGTGTTTCTTGAACACCTCCAGGGATGGTGACTCCACCACGTCCCTGGGACGGTTCTCCCAATGCTTAACAGCCCTTTCTGTGAAGAAATTCTTCCTGATGTCCACCCTGAATCTCCCCTGGCACAAGTTGAGGCCATTTCTTCTTGTCCTGTCACTAGTCCCTTGGGAGAAGAGATCAACCCCCACCTTTCTACAACCTCTTTTCAGGGAGGTATAAAGAGTGATAAGGTCTCCCCAGAGCCTCTTTATCTCCATATACTTACATAACCCCAGCTCCCTCAGCCACTCCATAGAGGACTTTACTCTCCAGACCCTTCACCCTGTTACCCTTCTCTGGGCCCACTCCAGCACCTAATTTGTCCCTTCTTGGAGTGAAGGCCCCAGAATCGGACACAGGATTTGAGGTGTGGCCTCGCAACTGTTGAGCACAGGGGGACAATCACTTCCCTGGTCCTGCTGGCCACACTATTTTCGACACAGGCCAGGAGACCATTGACCTTCTTGACCACCTGGGCCCACACTGACTCATGTTCAGCCACTGTCACTCAGCACTCCCAGGTCCTTTTCCACCAGCAGCTTTCCAGCCACTCTGCTCCCAGCCTGTAGTGCTGCCTGGGGTTGTTGTGACCCAAGGGCAGGACCTGGTACTTGGCCTTGTTGAACCTCACATTGTCAACCTTGGCCCATTGGTCCAGCCTGTCCAGATCCCTCTGTAGATCCCTCCTGCCCTCCAGCAGATCAACACTGGGTGTTGTCTACACTCACTGGCTTGATCTCCCCATCCATATGAGGAGATCAGACAGGATATTAGACAGGATTGGCCCAAATACTGAGTCTTGGTGAACCCCATTGGTGATCAGCCTCCAGCTGCTTGTGGCATCATTCACCATGACTCCCAGGCCTGGCCATCCAGGCAATTTTTCACCCAGCAAAGAGTGCACTAATTCCAGCCATGGATTTCCAGCTTTCAGAGAAAAATGCTGTAGGAAACAGTAATCAAGGCTTTACTGAGGTCTAGGTATACATATCCACAGCCTTTCCCTCATCCACTACAGGGATCACAGGCTCATATAAGCAGATCAGGTTGGTCAAGCAGGAACTGCCTTTCCTAAACCTGTGCTTGCTGGGCCTGATCCCCTGGCTATCTTGTCCATGTGATTGCACTCAAGATGGTCTTCTCCACAACCTTCCCCAGGCCTGTACTTCCCTGGATCCTGCTTCTGACACTTCCTGCAGGTAGGTGTCACATTTGCTAATCTCCAGTTGTTTGGGATCTCCCTGGTTAACCAGGACCGATGATTGATGCAGTTCTGCCAGCTCCCTCAGGCACTCCAATGAATGTCACCTGGTCCCATTGATTTATGAGTGTCAAAGTGGCTCTGCAGGCCACCAACTACTTCCCCATGAACTGCAGGTCATCTATTTTGCTCCCTATCTCTGTGTAGAAGCTCAGGGCTCTCCTGAGGATAACCAGTCTTTCTGTTAAAGACTGAGACAAAGAAGGCATTAGACACCTCAGCCTTTTCCTCATCCTTAGTGACAAGGTTCCTCCCTGAATCCAAGAAATGATGGAGATTTTCCTTGGCTCTTTATTTATTGTTAACTAATTTATTTTAAAAAAATTATTATCTTCCATAGCAGTGTCCAGATTGAGCTCTTGCTAAGCTTTCAGCTAGTTTTCTCTGTACATATTCCAACAACATCCTTGTATTCTTTCTGAGTTGCTTGCCGCTTCTCCCAGAGGTCATAAATTCTGTTCTTTCCTTGAGTTGCAGTAAAATCTCCCTGTTCAACCAGGCCGATCTTCTTCCTCGCTGGCTCATCTTTCAGCACAATGGGACAGCCTGCTCCTGCACCTTTAAGATTTCCCTCCAAAAGTAGCTTCAGCCTTCATGGATCCGTTTGTTATTAAGGACTGTTTCCCAAGTCCTGAACAGTCCAAAATGTGCTCTCAGGAAGTTCAGGGCAGAGGTTTTGTTGATGGCCACTCCTTACTGAACCTAGGATTGAAAATTCTCTCATTTCATGGTTGCTGTCCCCAACACAACCTCTGACCGCCACATCTCTCACCAGCCCTTCTCTGTTTGTAGGCAGCAGGACCTCATCCCTGTAGGCTCACTTACCAGCGGCAACAGGAATTTATCTTCCATAAACTCCAGGAACCTCCTAGACTGCCTCCTCTTCTCTGTGTTCAGTTTCCATCAGAAGATCAGCAAGTTTAAATCTCCCATTACCCATATTCTTGAGCTGATAAGACATTTTGCATAAATATTGTTTTGGTTTACCATGTAAGAATATTTTGACAGGATGTTCTGGGCTTATGTATTTTTTATAAATTGCTGCTCTTTTGGTAAAGCAGAAATGTGGGGTGAACAACAGCAGCAAATAGTTACAATTTCCCATCTTGCATAGCAAGAATACACAGCATACCAGGATTTACATCTAACTTCACCCATAGCTTTCATTGTCCTGCTTTTTACATTTTCCTTACTGTGTTATTGTTGGGGGGTTTTTAATCATTAAGTTCAAATTGACATCCTTGGGCCAACTGAGTTTTAATTTAGGAGTATGAAACAAAAATAGCTTTATGAGACAAGAATTAAACAAATGAGAAATGAGCATATGGCAAAACCCAAGCCCTTTTAGCTGCTCTTTGAATGTAATATGATTTATAACAGTGAGGTTATGTGGTAGAGTTTAGAGTGCAAAGCTTACTAAATAATGAATACAGTGCTTCCATGTAATTTTGTTGGCAATGGCCCTGAGCAATTTTAATTAGCTTCACCTCCCATTAACAGCAAGGACAGCTGTGAATGTGCAGCCTTCCTACAAGAGTTCTGCAAGTTGACTTATTCAGATTTAATTTTTTTGCTATCAAAACCCATCTCCACCAACACAAAGGAGCACAGAGGAGTGATGACAAGCAGCCAAACCCCAATATCCTAATCAGAGCTGAGTACCCTGACCTGGCTATTCCCAGGCTCAGCCCTGGTACAAAACCCATCATCAAGATGAGTTTGGGTGGGAGAGCCCTTCCACATAGCCTTACAGACTGAGGGGATGTTACTGCCTTAAGGGATGTGGAAGTCTTCGAGGCATGCGAGTGAGGAGCAGGTTTTAAGGGAGGAACAGTGAGGGATCAAGGAGGTTTCAGGGAAATAAGCACAGGAAACCCCCCAAGAAATAGGATAAAAGCAGTTGGTTGTATGCAAACAGGTAATTTTTTAGCACATTCATCTGGCACGCCCTGTGCACGACTGCAATAGCCTGTCCTGTATTCTCATTAAACTCCATTTCTATTTTCCTGGGTGAGAACCTCTCTGCATTGTGTCCATGGAGGCCCAACTACCACTGATCAGGGTAAGAGACCATGAAGAACAGAACCCCTTTGTCTGGCATGTCAGAAACTGGAGAAAATAGCACACCTGCAGACATGCATGGGTGTGTAGAGTGCTGTGTAATCACTGGCAAACACAGAGTGAGAGTGGCCAGTGAGCAGGGTGAGAGTTCTGGCAGCCAGGTCTTGCAGCAGCCAGAAGGGCTGTCCAGATGGGCAGCACAGTGGAGAGACCAGGATGTCTGAGAGCTGGCTGCTGGAGGGATCAGGAACCCAAAACCGGCTCTTGGAGAGATTGTGGCAAATGGAGGTCAGCTCAGACACCTTTGCATGCTGTGTGCCAAAGGCACTGGAGAGCAGAGGATCCCAGGACAATTGGCTGGGTAGTCTGTGGGTTTAAGGCCAGTGGCTGGAGAGATCCCTAGTGTGCCTCTGTGTGTCTGAGCACCAGCACGGGAGAGTCACAGATGCCATCTGATCCAAACCTCGGGGTGATCTTGGCTTGTCTTGTGATAATATGTACAAGCAGTTGCTTCTTTACACAATTTACCAGCAGTGGGAATTTTTGTCTTGATGCATTACCCAGGATGTTTAGCCAGACAAACCAGACCTCATCTCTTCCAGGCCTGGAGTTAGTGCCATCCTGTTGTTCCCTTCTGTGCTTATGTCATGGCAAAGTTCTTCCATGGCCTTAAAAGTGCTTGAGACAGGGAACTGTCTCTAAGTCCTTACAATTCCCTGTGTGCCTGCAGGACACACCTGCCCAGCCTGGCTGCTGGGCACATGGGGCTACAAAAGCAGTCTCACCTCCATCTGGCTACCAGATTTGGCAGCTCCTGACAATTTCTTCCTGAAGTGGCAGCTGAAGGGTGCAAACAGCCTCCCCCATCATTTCCTCAAGGAAAGGTTAACAGGACATCTTGCTACGAACTCAAGGTCAGACAGCAGCTGTCTTCTGACACTGACACTTATCTGTGCTGGTGGAATCAGTGATATTTATGACTCTTGCTATTATCTGAAGCCTAATGTTCACCTGCAACACTAAGCTCAGCTGCAGTTCCAAGAAGGCATGGCTTAAGGAGTTTGGAGCTCTTTGTCCTCAACCGCTTAGCTGCTGCCACATGAAGAAATTGCATCATTTCTGTTCTTCTGCCCATTTACCTCCTCTGTCCCACTAGCCAGCTTCCAGCTTGATATCTGCTCCCTTCAGTGCAGAAGCCTTCTGGCAAATCACTGCAATGAGCCCAAGAAATGGCTGTAAGTCCCTGAGAACAGCATGCCCCAGGAGCCCCTCACCTCTTTGCTGCCCCTGCCTGCACCCTGGTGGCTGCAGAGCAGACCTCTGCTCATGTGTGAGGCAATCCCTGTCTAATTCCTAACATCAAGGAAATCTGGAGAGACAGCAGTAAGCAGAAGAAACTCGCCTCAGGACCAGAGATCTGCTGATTAGGTGATGACTATGGTTAGGTGTGCCCAAAGAATTTTAATCCTGCCCTTCCTCAAAGCTCAAGCCCTTTCCAGCCTCAACACCAGATACAAAGAATTTCTCTAGTGCGTGTGGATTACCCAGCAAACAAACACAGCCCAAAATACAAGACTGACAATCTGTTCCTTGCCTGGCCCAATTTTCGCTTATTTTAAAGGAGGAAAAATTAATAAGGGTGTTTCTGTTAGTTTTTAAATAAAATCTATTATGATGTCTGCGTTATTACCAGAGGTATGTTACAAGGACCATAAATCTGACCTCACAGTTCTCATCACCTTCTGTTATCTGGTAGCAATTCTCAGGGGGAAGAGGAGGGGGGAGTACTTTATCACTAAGGGAATAAAAAAACTGGACGTATTCTGTTTCAATATACCAATTTGCTATAAAATGTTGATATTCTTGGACAGCAGATGCTTTGAGTCTTGCCAAATAGGAGAAGAAAATCAAAATAGGTTTTTTTTGTCGTTATTACAAAGAGTACTGTATATTTATAGGTCTGTAACATATCCTCACCTCTTTTGCAGTCTGTCAGGCAGCTGGAAGTTTTCTAAATTACACAAAAATACCAGTTTTAGTTCTGTCACTACAGAAACTTAGAGCGGCCAAATCCAGAGAACAGAGCAGAAGTCTACACCAAACGGATAAGCCAGATGGGAGGGCTCTACATGATGGCAGACTTCACAAAACAGTCTGACTGCTCAGAGAAAGCTGAATGAATTACTGAAAGTTTTTCCTTAGACATGCATTCATGTTTGATGTGGAATATGTGAGCCCAGATGTTTTCTCGTGTTGTATTTTAAAAGAACTCTGGCCACAAGGGATAAAGCAGTAGCTGGTGAAGGGTGCAATAGCTCCAGCGGCTTTGCTGAGGAGGAGAAACAGCCAGTGAAACTAATCAAGGAGAAAGAGCAAGTGGGAAAGGGACTTAGAGATAAATTAGTGTCTTGTACCGCTTGTGTTCCAAAACACTTTCCCCCCAGCCTGACCCACCATCAAATGAAGAAGTGTTAGCTAGCAGGAGATGCTCAGGTGATGTCTGTACAGCCAACACTTCCTTCCCATAATTACAGTGCTGATAGAGCTCCATGCACAAGCCTGCTTTGGCAGCAGTGGAGATCCTCAGAGCAAGGGGCAGCTTTAGAGAATAGGTAGCCTGGCCTTACAGCTATTAATTTATTTGATTGTGTCTCCACTGTTATTTCACTGCTGACTGTAAAGCAGGTTGCTTGAGCCTTCAGAGACGTAGCTTTGTGGAGGGAGCAGGCTAACTTTTGCAATATCACAGGGGTTGTTATAATTGTGGTGCTTTTCATACCTGAGGTAATAAGTAGACTATTCCCCTGAAGACAGAATTAGCAACAAGGACAGAGCACACACCTGGAGCAAGTTAATTACTCAGTACAGGACAAAAACTAATAGCTGTGAAAAAAACAGCTGGGGGGCTGACCAAAGTGTATTTAAGGGACTTCACTTTTAAAAACCACTTGGCCTTCAAAGTAGTCTGTAATCAGATATGCAAAACGGAGCTAAAAAAAAAATCACAGAGTTTCTGAAATCTTAAGGCAGGAGGTCTTCCTCTCAAGAAAGGGAGGATGTGCTGTCTCTAGACAGATTTCTAATTTAGGAAAATAAGTTCTCTCTATACAAAGATGTTGGCAGGCCTACTTAGCTCTTATCAACTTTGTTTAGGCTTCCTAGCAAGTCACCACATGATGTCTTTAACTACAGAGTTAAAGAAAGCTTCTAGCTAAATGGCTTGCTGGCAAAGATGTCTACTTTTAAACTACACCTATACCTATAAAATAGGTATTCAAAAATTCATCCAAACATCTGGGCTCAGAGGTAAAATATCTAAGAAGACAAAAACAACCACAAGTATCCTAATGCCAACCATTATCAACCATTCATGAGCCCTGTAAGACTCACCCACCAGCCACTTCACTCTTTTCACCCAGGAAATTTTTCACCAAAACTTTCAGGTGCATAGGTACAGTTCCTGGAGGACGAGCACAAAAGCTATTTCCAAGGTCAAGGTCTCTTCTGTTGAAAATACCATGTGTCTCAGCTTTCTTCAGCTGACCTGCAAGATGTCAGCTTTAACGCTTCAGGCAATTGTAGCTGTCATCAAATAACTCAAGAGAAAGTTGGCCTTTAAGATATTTGAGGACTTGAACCATTTTCTGAGGTGTTCAATTTATAATAACAAGAAGCAAACTCAAGATCAATACATAGCATAGAACATGGTTTAATCATAATTTTACTGACAGGCTCATTCACACAAGAAAAACAAGAGCATTTGGAGAAACAAGGTAAGAAATTACTTTTAGAAAGACTAAAGCTCTTCTATTGGGTCCTTATTAGCAGAAATATGGCTGGTCCTATTCCAAGAGGTTCTCACGAAAATCTTACATTTAGAAATTTGGAAGTTAAAATGTATTTTCTGGGGGCTGAAGAAAGGCTGCCTGCAAGAAGTGGCATTATATAAATGAGTTTTAAGCTATCAGAAAGATAGCTAGGTTTGATCACCCTAGACCATAAAGAAGATCCTTTTGATGTATAAATGGCATTTTCTCTGTTTCAGTTCATGCCCATTGCCTCTCATCCTTCCACTGGAAAGCAGTATCCTACCTCCAGAGGTCACATCTAGCCAAGGCTCCTGCTGTGCCAAGGGTATTTGTTTGAGTCACTGCAAGGGACTTTGTTCACTTGTGACACCTGTCCATTGTCCCCAGGCAGCCTCTCTTGGCTGCCTCCATCAGTGCCTCTCCTTTCACACCCTGCATTTTCACCTTCTTCTAATCAGAAAGAAAAAAGCCACTACAGAGCTGCCTCCCCACATCTGGTTTCCTTTCCCCGGTCTCCTTCCCTGTCCTGTTGCCTGGATTATTCCCACTCAGTGCCTCTTCCCTCCCACACCCATCACTTGCACCTCTGCACCGTCTCTTCTCCTTTACCAGCTGCACCCTCACATCTGCCCCACAGTCTCTTACAAACTGTTCAAGGCAACCAGAGGTGGAGGTGATCATGGCAACCTCACTCTCAGGAAACCCAGGTCCTCACAAGTCTTCAAGAAATGCAAGAGGATTGTACCAAGCAGTCCAGCCTAACCCACCACTCTGATACATGTATGAGATAGGATCAAGGCACTAAATCACACCAATATTTCTGTTTCTCATTTTTACTCCCTGTCACTTATTATCTTACTTTTATATTTCCTATTAGGTTTCCCAGCCCAAGTGTCAAATTTAGCAGCCTACATTTTCCTCTGTCTCCACTGGAAACCTTCCTAAAAACTGGTGTTGTGGTTTTAACAACTTTATAACATCAAACTGGTTTTAGACAAGAGTTTGCAAGGCTACTGTAAGGCTCTTGCATCCTTACATTCCCCTTTGGAAGACTTGGGTGAATATCTCCCAGTCTTGGTGATATGGTAATATTCATTTTGTCTATTCCTTCCATAATCTTTTCTGCAGTCACTTAGGACTGGGAAATTCAATGTGTGACTTCTTTATGATGTGCTAATCAGAGATAAGAACTGCAGTCAGGATCCTTTCCCCTGAAACATCCACCCTTTTTTGAGATGGTGGGAAAGGAGTGCAAACACTTTGCTCTCTCACACACCCACTCCCTGCCTACTGAAAATGTATTTTTTAATGCCCACACTCAGAAGAAAGAAGTGGGAGTGCTGCAATTTTAGTATACTCATTTGGCTGAGAATTTATACAACCTGCTTGCTTTCTGCTTCCCCACCCCAAAGGCTCAGAGAGCCAAGCAAGATGCTTTCAGCTGCTCCTGGCAGATGCCTCCAGTGGCCAAGGCACGCAGGCATCCCTCCTGCATTCCCCTGGCACTGCAGAGCCTGGACCAGCCCTGAGGTGGGCTGGTGGTACAGTGCAGCCAAGTCCTCTTGTACCAAGGAGTAAACCTCAGCTGTTACATAAAACACACGGATTCCCTCTCCTGGGCTGGGGAGGTTCTTGTGTAGCTCCGATCCCTGCCCTGATGAGGCACAGATGAGATGTAAATCCATTCTTGTTCCAGCACAGAAGAGGTGGATCCTGCCAGCCCCCTGTTTCCCAGGCCCAGCTCTCACATACATTTGCACACTGGCACTCGGGCTGGGCGGGGGCGGGTGTCTGCCTCCCGCTCGTCGCTGCCGTTCACATCTCTCTCCTTCCTCACAGGGCTCTTACACATCTGAAAAGACCCAACTCCACTCCACTGGCTTTGACAGGAGAAAAAGCCTCCCTTTCTAAGCCTCATCTTATAGGAATGTCCATGCAGATTTTTAAAACATATATATAATGTTTATAATACACTACAGTATAATCCCACTGTCTTTTATTCAGGAGGTCTGATGTGGGTTTCCATTGTTCCATTATGCAAAAAAAAAAAAAAAAGATAATAAAATATTCTGCCAACCACACAACCACACTGGCTGTGAAAATTAAATGTTACAAGTGACCCAAATAAAATTTAACCACTATGTTTCTCATTCTCTCCCAGTGAAGCCATCACCAGCTCTGAACCCTGACTACAGATCATGGAAGGAAAATTTCCCATGTAGTTCAGTTCTTTCTATAATTTTAAATTAAAAAAAGCAATTAATTTGATGTAGCGATTCAGATATAGGATTCTAATCTGTCTTTCTATAATCTTTGAGGAAAATGCTTGTTACTGCCTAAATGGTCATAGGTTTGCCACCTGGATGATAATCCTGATGCAATTTCACACTGATTACCAAGGACTTTTAATGTGGCACAGCACATCAGAGAAGCCTCATAGGAGATCCTGTAGCTGTCTGGGTGATCTGTAAAACCATCTTACTTCCTTATTTCTTCATTTTTCTAAAATTTTTATATGTAACACAGCAAAACAGAATAAAGAAGTAAGTATATTTAAAACTGTTTTAAGCAGTGTAAGCAGAAAGGTAGTGAAGGTGGTGATGAGACCTGAGAGGAACCTGCTGATGGATTTTGTTGTCAGAGAGCAAGACAATTTCATTGCCAGGAAGCACTTAGGAGGAGAGGGGAATTGCTAACAGCAGACAGCTCCACATGGCATCCACACTTCTTAACTGCGTGCTTGGGCAGCAGTACAGGCAGTGGAGCACAGAGACATTACCTAAGAGCAGCTGATGGTTAAATTTAGTACATCCACAAAAACCATGAGAGACCATTCTCAGGTAAAGGATTTAAATTACATAGAACAAAATTTCATCAGAAATCCCTTACTTTGAAAAGTAAGGCCTGTGGTTACTGTTCCTTGACCTGATTCCTCAACACACTGCTTCTGCTATTGACAGGGAGCTTGTGCTTGGCTTTGTGCCAGCCTGCTGTGGTCAGATTGGGTTGTAAACCCTCACTTTGAGCTGATTGCTGTCAGCTCTGAGCCCACCACAAGTGGAGAGTTCAAGAGAAGATCACAGCCAGTTCTCCACCAGGCATTAACCTCTGCCTCTCCCAGACCTTCCTCTCTCTTGTCCGCAGCTGTCCCAGCAAGAGGCAGAGTTTCTTTTGCTTTCCTCATCCTTCCTTCCCAGGCTGGGATCCAGCACAGTTTCTCCTCCCTCTAAACACAAGGGAAGAAGCAAAGATCTCTCCTGAGCACCCTGGAAATGCAGCTGATAATTTCACCCTGCATGCACAGGACTTCAGCTGCACATCTAACGTTATCTACCGGGACTTGAAAGCGCACATCCAATGGATCTCTTAAAGTCAAATAAATATAAGTACTTGTTCCATCATTCAAATGGAAACAATTTTATACTTTCCTAGAAATTATCAGCTGTTCCATAACCTCAATATTTAGTTCCTTTCCTCAACTAGTTAACAGTGTTTCCAGAAATGTTCATTCCTAGAATCATGAAATTATTAGCTTCGAAACAACCTCTGGGATCACTGAGTCCAACCATTAACCCAGCACTGCCAATTCCATCACTTAACCATGTCCCTAAGTGCTACATTCACATGTCTTTTAAATACCTCCAGAGAAGGTGACTCCACCACTTCCCTGGCAGCCTGTGCCAATGCTTGACAATCCCTTTGGTGAAGAAATTTCTGCTAATATACACTCTAAACTTCCCCCAGTTCTATGTACATTTGTCCTGTTGCATTTTGCTTGGGAGAAGAGACTAACACCTACCTTGCTTCATCCTCCATCTCCTGGTTTTGAAGGGCAGCTAGAACACACAGCAGCAGCAGTCAGGGTGCATCAATGTTTAAGCCAAAAATAGGATAATCTCCTAGCAGGAAATTTTATTTGTCACTTAATTTTGAAGTTATATTGATTTTTTTAAAACAGTTTGGGCCATTGTTTGCATAGAAGACATTTTAGAAAAGTACACTGTATTGTATTTATTTTGAAATAATTTTGATTTTATTTGCCAATGTGTGCCATACAAATTTCTGTTCTCTTTGCTGTATGTCCTTCTATGTTAGGAACTCCCTAACAACTATCCTAATTCCAGAAAAAATAAGATAACAATACCAAGATGTATTCTTTCTGTCCACTCTTGCCATGCTCAAAATCACTGAATTGTCCTAATGCATTGCCACAATTTTTTTTTCAAAATCCCATTTTGCAGGTTGCATTGGATTTCTTAGATGCACAAGTGACTTTCCAGCCAATACTTGGGCACAGAAAACCATTCAGCAATAACATCCCACTCATCCTGTACTCCTAATGAACACACAGGTTTTGCCTGCCCTCTGGAAGCTTTACCCTGTGGATAAACAAAATTTCTCCTCTCCTCAGCTGCCTGCTGCAGCCCCAAGAGCCTCCTCAGAAAAGCAACAGCTCCACAGCCACCCTGCAGCCAGGTAATTCCAACTCTGTGCAGAAATGCAGGATAATTAGAGCTGGATTTCCACAGCAGGTGCACTCAGCCCCCAGACCTTGCCATCTCTGGGGGAGCAGAGAGAGAGAGGGAAGAGATAGAGGGGACCTGTGGGACAGCTCTGAGAAAATTTGAGCCCAGGGAACACATTTCAGCGGCACATCAGGTTTTGCTGCTTCTGCATCTGCTCCCTTTCCTGTGTGGTCTGGCTTTCCCCAGAGCCAGGAATCCTCTGAGCTGTGCCTGGCTGCAGCTCTCCAAGGCAGGAGTGCAGGCAGACACCGTTGGCTCCGTGTCCCCAGCCACAGCTCCCTCACCTGTGTCCTGCACCACAGCCTGCTCCTGCTCCTGCGCTGCATTTACGTGTCTGCCATGCTCCTGGTGCCACTCATCCATCAGGCACACACATCTGGCCCTTTCCAGAGTCATTCACATGTCCAGGATCCTTGTCAGCACGTTATGGTGGGTGTGCTGCTGCCAGCCTGGGCCAGGTCCCTTTGTTCTCATACATTTGTTGCCATCAGTGTTGTTCTGCCCATGGTAGAAACCTGATGTTATCCGCTGTCATTTTATGATCAGTTTAGATCTTAGTTACTAATGAAACCAAGCCAGGCTTGAAAATACACTTTTTCACATGTCTGGGAATTGAATGGAGACTAGCTGCTTCACCAGCAAGAAAGCTGTTCTGCTCTTTCAGCAGCCTTAGCCTAACTGCTAAAGTCTCGTTTGTAATTTAATTATTGTTTCTTAGTTTGTTCCTCCTTAGTTTGACACCTCTACAGGTCAGAGGTGTCCTTTGTGAATACAATCCAGCCTGTTTGGAAGACAAGCAGTAAGGAAAAGTCATAATTTTTCAGTAAAGCATCTTGTAATCATGTAGAAAATAAATTTTAAAAGTGTTTTCAGATAGTCCTTTTAGCAAAGCAGAAATCTGACAGAGGAACAGGGAAATTGTCTGAGAGAAACTGTGGAACAGGAGTTTAGTGGCATGCCAAAAATTTCTGATGGAAAAAAAGACAAAGCAAAGTTGTGATCAGTATTCAGTTCAGCTTACTGAAGGTCTGCATGTGTTACCCTCTGCATGTCCTTCCCTCTTTAATTATCTTGCCAGCTTCAGTGGCTCTCAATCTCAGGGTCACCAAAGCTACTTGCTGGTAACCTGATTGCCAACAACAGCAAAATACTCAGAATTGCCTGTTTTGATTATTGTTTAATTTTCATTCAATTCACATTCAGTCCATGGTGAAAAGGGCTTCTTAATGTCTTTCTCATGATCTGGAAACTCTCCCCAGTGAGTGAAAATCACTGCCCCTCAGAAGGGAGTGCATGTCCAGAGCTACTGGTCACCTACTGGTCACTCAAGGACACCCAAATGCCAGCAGTGGCTATTCCCTCCTTAAAGAGCCTGTCCCAGATGCTCACTTATTCCCCCATCTCCATCACCCTTAGGTGATACTTGAGCTTCTTCTGGTGAAGTCGACTGAAAAATACTTGCTGTGCAAAGATCAAAGTAAAGCAACAATTAAAACTGGGCGAGGGCGTTGCTGAAGTTTAAAGGAGAAATGCTGGAAGACATTCACAGAGAGAAATGTGGAGATGATGGGCATGTCATTTTGCAGCACCCGAGCTCTTTCTGATGTGTGATTTCACACGGCCTTAACTGGCAGAAAATTTTCAGAAGACTTCTTCAAAACAAAAATTCAGAAATGCTCTGAACTTCTTTAGGCACAGCTCAATCAGGCTTGAGTTGGGGGATGAGAAGGGGAAAATTAAAAAATATAATGGAACACAGGCCAATACCCCTCACTTTGCTCTCTAGCTTTTCAGTGCCCACCTGTGAGATAAGAGCAACTCCAAGACTGCTGCTATTGCAAGCAGCCAGTTTTCGCTGGGCCCTCTAGATCTGGGTGAGACAACAGCAAGGAAGCTGCAGGAGCCTGTGAAGAAAACACCACTAACACAGAATGGGCAGCTCAGTGCAAGAGGCAGAGCTGTCAGGGATTTGATTTGACTTCCTCACACAGGTGCTTCTTCACTGCAGCCACCACCAAGGTCCCTGGAAGGAGGACTGTAAGGGAGGAGGGCATGTGAAAAAAGGTTTTGATAGCTGGCCAGGACCTAAGGCTCCTCTTGAAATATTCAGGGAAAGAAAAAGGTATATTCCTTCAAGTGTCTCTTCTCTTTCGATTCTTGAAACTCAGTCTCAGGGGTTTTCCTGTGTAAGAAGCCCTAGCTAACTAGGAATAGCTTCAGGATGTTCAAGGCCTCATCTTTGTGACATCAGCACATTGATAGTTCCAAGGTGCTAGGGAGAATGAGGTGGTGGCATTACTGTGTAGAAACAGTAATGATCTCATTCACAAGAACTGGAGAGGGCCAGAGATGTGCCATTTCAAGAAAAACTGTAATATCAACAAATATCTGTAACACAACTCCGAAGAGTCTGTCAGAGTAGTTTTTAAATAATTGAAGAGGGAGTTTAGGTGCTGCTGAATGATGATGCTCTGGGCTTTCAGGCCAAGTTTTCTGAAGTTTACTATAGACTCCAAACAGGGAGTGCATTCTAGCTTGAAAGCAGATCTGAGTGAGCATCCAGCTGCCCTGGGATCAGAGTTTGTTAATATTTTAATGTTTCTAACATGACGCAGAGTGCATGAGAAGTGTAAGCCTTGGGGACCATCCCGCTTAATTTATGTAGTGAGTCACTTCCAAAAAGCAAGGCTGTAGCTCTGCCTTCCTGATGGCACATTAAATTCTGGCTACTCTCAATAGCCCAATACAGAGGATTAAAACAACCTCTTCTTCCCCTTCTACATTTTTAACAAAGACAATAGAAAATTAAACCGGTTCAGGACAATAATAGGCAATCAGGAGAAGATGTTGGAGCTGACAATCATTAGCTATACCGCTTTTCAGTGTAGTACAGAGAGAAATCAGATCAGCATTTGGCAAACAAAACAGTCATGCTGGTGCTGGAATAATTGCATGGATTGTCAGAAATGCAAGTAAAGGCCTTCAAATGTTCTGCCTACTTAACATCAACTCTGCTTTATTTAAAATAATCTACAGAGCGAATATTATTTAGGGAAAAGCAGCACAGTGAGCCACAAATGGGTAACAATAATCACAAAAAGCTGTGCAGAACATGTGTGATGGGCCCCACCATGGGACATGCAGTAGCAGGCTGGCTGCCCAACTGCAGGACACACAGTGGGGTCAGGGAGAGGACAGGGAACCTCTCAGGGCTCTTCTTTGCCCTAACAATCCCAGGCAAAGCACTGGTTCTCCAATTTCATGGGCAGAGGGCTTAGGACAAGAACGTCCCTAGAGGGAGGGTGATGTAGCGCAGCTCTTTTCTCTGAGAAGAAAAAGATTTGCCAGCCTTAGCCTGCAAGCATTAGCTCTGTGGTGAGCAGACTGAAATAGAGTCCCAGTCTCCAGATGGCTTGGGATGCTGAAAACCACTGTGCCACCAACAATGATTTTGGCTCTCCTGCTGTCCCTGTTGCCTCCTGTAATTCTGTTTGCTCAGAGCAGGATGCCAAGATGAAGCCCAGGACAAGTCATTTGTGGCCACATGAACAGTAAGGCTGTTGGTGAGAAGGGCTGTCTGTACCTGTGCTCCTGACAACAAACTTCCTGCAAGTCACACATGTCCTGGGAGGAGTCCCCCACCCAAGGGAGTCCATATGGACCACAGGACATTAAAACTCCTCCTGCTTTCTCCCTCCCAGCACACAATACTGGGCATTAAGGGAAGATCATCTCAGCAGTGGGCATTTGACCCCAGTTCCAGTTTCTGGCCTCCCAAAGCAATGAGTTATCTTGTCCTGCCACAGCTGCTGGCCTGCTGCAGTGCAAGTTTCCATGGCTGGGTTTCCATGGCTAGGGTGTGAGCTTGCATTGAGTTGAATGCAAGCAAAGGCTGTGAGTTTGGCTTGATCACCAATCCCTGAACCATCTCAATTTTACAGCTTCTGCTGGCAAGATTTATACTGAATTCAGCTATTTTGGGTGATCTTTAATCCTCAAAGGAAAAAAAGGAAAGCAGGTTGATGTTCTCCCCTGATAAAGCAACAGACCTCAATATATCAGGCAGCCTTTTTACCTGACAAAGAAGGAAAAACTCTTCAGTTCTGTGTATTCCAGTGAGTGGTTTTTAGCTCGTATGGAAAGCTGTATACACTGATACAAGGTTTTATCCTAGTTTGAAAAGACTGAAGAATCTGATTGTTTTGCTACAGCTTTGTTCATCCCATCACAACATGATTCCCCAGAAGATTTCACTAGGAATGATGCACTAGGAATGATGCTTTGTTTGTACCCTGAAAAGTGGCACATCTCAGAGATGCTGCAACATGTCACTGGCTTGGTGTTTGTAAAAGGCTCCACAGCAGCCAGACAGCCAAGGGCTTTAGGAGGCAGAATGACACTGTAGGGCAGCTACTCCTGTGGCAACCTGGAGAGCACTGTTTCCTGAAGCTGTTAAAGATGCGCCAATCACTGATCTGGGCCTGCAGTGGATCTCCCAAAATAGCCTGGTACTGACTATCCTACTGGAAAAGGGAATAGCTCAGCCAAAAGCCTGCAAGCATCTGGCACCAACATGCCTCCACATGTCGTGAATGCCTGCTAGCAAAGCTTCATATGGCCATTATCCTATGAAAGGTTCATTTGCATATCTGTGCCACTTGGGAAGTGAATATTGTTTATATCAGCCAAGAGCTGATGACAGAAAAGGGAACGTCTGCCTGGGACATGGTGTGCTTTCAGAAACCAAAGTGCATTGGTCTGCCAGCACATTGCCACGAGACATGGCAAACAGCTCCATGATTGGAACACGGGAACGGCACCACAGCCAAAGCCATAACTGGCCAGTGTCAGACATCAACACAACATTGTACTTGCCTCAAACAGGGTCTCCACCTGGCAGCAGCACGAAGTGGGAAGATGTCTGGAAGAAAAAGACCACAAAGAACAGCCCCAAGCTGCTGCAGCCCAGCTGTAGGAAAACTGGGTTTGTCACCACTGCCAGATGGGGAGATGGTGCAGAATATGAATCTCAGATCTAAAAGCACATTGACCTCTACACTGACCTCAGAGCCTACTGCACCTGTCAAGAGATACTCCTATCACAGGGTAAACTACGTCCTGGTGACTCAGAGAGCACATATGGCACCTTTAGAAGGAAACAGAGATACGACATCTTCTTCAAAAGCATATGTTCACCTTTCTCCCACGCCTACGCAGAAGCACAAGGTGCAGAACATGTTCCACGCACACATCCTCGTCACAGCCACAGCAGAACACAGTCTGCTCCCAGGAGGGGCAGGGGGGTTGCAAACATTGAGCCCCTAGGCAAATCTCAAAATTCTGCGGTGTCTTCATCTGTTGTGCCCATGCTGAAGCTGTGCTCAGGCTGAAACCAACTATGTCTGCTTGCTTTGGGCTGGCTCTTCGGCTGGGTTCCCACCCTCAATCAAAGAGCTGCTGGGGAAAAAGGGGATAAGGGACAGTTCTGGGCAACATTTTTCTAACATTTCCTCTTAGAGGCGTATCAAACACAAACTTTCATTTGCTTTCTCAAGACATAGAGAGAATAGCAGGTTCACACAACTTCTCATATTGGTTAAGAGACCACATTTTGGTGTCTTACAGATGACCAGTCAACCCCACTATCACTATAACAGAAGACTCTGAGACAAACAGCACAACCTTGCAAGCCCTTTGCTTTTGGAGAACCTCTTTTAGCCACATTATAGTGAGTGAATTGTGGAGGAGCAAAGAGATGTTTCCAGCTTGTTTTGCTTTTTTTAAAGATCTTTCTGGATAACTTGGTTAACCACAAGTCAGTGCCCTGCTCAGTAACTCAACAGAGTACAATATCCCCTCCTACATTATGCAAAAGGACAAGCTGAACAGCAGCTGCACATTCCTCTAGACTTTAAAAAAATCAATTATTTGTTTGTTTTTAAATCTGTAAAATCCTGTGGAGACTTTTGCCTCTCTGCTGATTTTGTGGGCAAGGACAGCTGGAAAGGGTTTCCAGCATCTGCTACGTCTGTGGGGAGGCTTTCCACACAGAGTGACAGCCCCTCTCCTGACGTGGCTGGAAAGGCTCTCACCAAATCACAGGAGTCACTCACCAGCCTCCTCTGTTTTTACCGAGTCGATAAAAGAAATTCTCACCACTGTGATTGACTGATACTTTGATAGAGCTGCAAAGATGCAGGAGGCATAAAATCAGCTGCTGCAGACATCCCAAGCATATGCTGCCAGTACCTTCTGTCTTGGACTGCAGCTACCCTGTTATTTTAGTACTGGACTTACCCTTCAGCACCAAGTGCTAATTGTTCCACACTGGGCTGTGATGCTGAGGTCTCTGCAACTTGTCACTGCAGAACAGAATGATATTAGAAAAATCAATTTATGACTTAAATTAGGAAAGAACAAAAGAGTCCAAAGACAAGATACTAGACTCTGTCACAAATATCCAAAAGACAGCATCATGAGCCTTAAATGCTTCAAATAAGAGTGTTTTGGCTTGTTTCAAAACAAAACAAAAAAAGAAAGAAAATTATTTGCCAGCACTTTAAATAAAACAGTTTGGTTTGTTAGGCACTCCCAGACACACATAAATAAATAAAAATAGTTCAAACCCAGTAATAAATACCTCTGCATTAGTATAAATATTGTAGCCCTAGGGAAGAGGCAATAAGTTCAATGAAAGGAAGAGTACGGCTGCCATAAAAAGGACATTTAATTACAGCAGGATCCTTTAAACTGGAAAAGAATCCATGAGCAGGGAATATGCTAGAGGTCTATAAAATCAGGACTAACAAGGAGACAGTGAAAAACAACTAATCCTTTTCTTTTCTACTATAATAACAAGGAGGCATTAAATGTTCCAAACAAACAAGAGATGCATCTTCTTATTGGCACAGACTTACCCTGAGGATTACCAACTAAATCACAGGGGAAATTATGCGTTTGCATGGATTCAAAAAGCAATTAGGCAAACTCACGGTAGGAAAAGGAAATTCATCAATAGCTAATAAGCACCAGGGCTCTTCCTCTGGTGGAAGATGTTCCTGAAACATAAGTCACTGGCATCTGGGAGTGTGATCATATGATCCACTGTGATCATCCATCACTTAAAAATCATAAAATCATAAAGTGGTTTGGGTTGGAGGGGACCTTAAAGTTCATCAGTCCCACATCCAAAGCCACATCCAGCCTTGCCTTGAAAACTTCCAGGAATGGGTCGTGTAAAACTTCTTTGGGCAACCTGTTCCTGCATCTCACCATGCTCACAGTAAAGAAATTGTTCCTAATATTTCATCTTAATCTACCCTATAATCCAAATCACAGCTGCTATCAGGATGTGTGTGAGGCTTCATTAGCTTAAAGCGCTCCCAGGGCATCCACATGGTTAGGCAGCCTTTCAGAATAAAAAAAAACAAACAGACAACAAAATAGACAGAAATTTAGGTCCCATTTTACACTTCAACAAGCTAAAGCAAGGAGATTAAGATTTTCTTACATCCTCTTCAGACTCAGTTGTTGGGGTGAGGGACACTGTCTATAGCAGACAGGAGGACCCTGTGTGATTAGGAGGCGCTCACTGCTTTTTGAAGTTTACAGTTTCCCAACTGCAGGACAAAAATGGAAGAATGCTTTCAAAATCAGTGTTTCATAAGGAATGTTTGTCACTGAAACAGTGCATTTAAACAATTCAGAGGAGATAGAATACCTGCGTTTGAACATATTTGTAATTTATTTTGAATTTTTGGGTATACATGACAGGTGCTGCAAATACTCACTTATCCTTTTTCTTATATTGCCACCTGGTGGTCCTGGGCATGTGGAAAAAAGCAACTCACTGATTTTTCAGTGAAATGACCGCAGTTCAGGCACTTAAAATAGCATCCATTTCTTTTCCTCTGAGATAGATGGTAAGCAATTTTTTTAATCTATAATTTTAGGGGTGAAATGCTGTTTTGGTTTTACAACCAATATAACAGTGCCTGTGTCAGCTCTCAATTATCTAAACAGATGGCTGCAATGGCCACCCTAAAGTCACAGGGAAACAGATGGAAATCCAGAGATGGATTGCAGCTCTGAACACCTGCCTGGGCTGGGTGCCTTGCTCTCTGGGGCCAGGCACCCCATATTCAAATGGAGGCAGAAGATGGAGGGAGCTTCCAGCCAGAGCCAACCCATCTTTACCCTTTCCACCTCACCAGTGTTGGAAGCATGAACATTTAACTGGTATGCCAGGAGCTCTTTTGTTCCCAGAAGCAGCGTGCCATGTGGCCAGAGTTCCTGTCTGGTGGGGATGTTGGAATTCCCTGCACAGGGGGTATGGGGAAGTTGCCAGCTCTGCAAACACACCTTTAAATCTGCACCTCTGTCATGGGATCACATCACCACCACAGACAGGCAAGTACATGCAAAGAAGCGTAGGAAAATATAGGAAAAGGTTAAAGAAAAGACAGTTATATATTTGGACTCCTAGGACAGGAAATTGTACCACAGACTTTAGACACTGCAGTCTATTGTAGAGACCTGTCCAGTTTGGGGTTTTCCTGCCACAGGAAAGATGATGTTAAACTGCAGCAAGTGCAGCAGAGGGCCACTAAGGTAGAGGGAGCTGGATCAGGTGCCCTGTGGAGGAAGATGGAGGGATGGGCCAGGTTCAGCCTGGGGAAGAGAAGGGCTTGCAGGTATTTAGTAGCAGCCTTCTGATGCTAAGAAGGAGGCTGTGAAGGTGATGGAGCCCACAATGAAACTCTCCACAATGATAAGATGAAGGAAGGTAAGAGAGTGCATAAAACGAAACAAAAGAGGTTCAGAGCTGAGAAAAGTAGAAGAAAATTTTCACCATGAAGGCAGTCAGCAGGTAAACTGTGCAGTCTCCATCTTCTGAGATTTTCAAGACTAGACCAGTGGAAGTTCTGAGCCAGCCTGGTGTGATTTCACAGTTGACCCTGCCTGAAGGAGGTTGGAAGAGAGACTTCCTGAGCTCCCTTCCAGTTTTAATAATCACATGATCCTATTGCTCTGTGAAAAATAATGTTTTTATTACAGCTCTGAGCTAGCAACTTTCAGTACTACTAATCTTTTAAGCACTTAAATGCACTTTTAAGCAGTTCATAGGAATTGCAGAATTTCACCTCAGAGACATAACTCCTGTTTTGAGCTATGACAATACCTTTTACATGATAAAACACACCAATTTTCTTTTTGATGGACAGAAAAAGCTGAAGCTGCCATTTGTCTGGTAGCAGCTAAGCAAAACCAACATTTCTACCATTTTATTACTTTCAATGGTCTACATTCCACACACCTGTAACTTCAGGGGTGGTCTGCCAGCCTGAATCAATGCTCACCAGCTGTAAAGGAGCTCCCACTTCAACTATTCCCAATGGACTTAGTGACCTGGAGCTGTTACTGAAGGCACAGCAATGCCTCTGATATAAACAGACTGTGTGCACACACCAAAGAAGCAGCAGTTTGACCAGAACACCCACAGGAGGCTTCTACATCGCATTTTAGCACCTGTTGAGGTCAGATCACCCTGAAGAACTTGCCAGGGCAACCTACAGGCATCTCAGGAGCTTCCCTGCACTGCAAAGAGAGAATCATGCGTCGCAGCTCGGTGCTCTCTGTGGACACTGGTGAAAATTTGTAGCATCCAGAGAACTGAATAGAGGACTGCCTGCCACGTCAAAGGAAAAAACTTGAACAGCAGGAAGCTCCTACACTGTAAAAAGTGTGTCTGTGGAGTACAGATATTCTCTCAGAGAGGCACATCTTTATATGATAACTCGCAGGAAGGAGACTCTCCAAGATTATGAAACAGAGAGACAAACAGAACGATTGCTTTATCTTGAAAAGCACTTGGAAAGCTTTCCTTGGGGAGATTGCAGTCAATTCATTTTTGCAGAGGAGAAAAGTTCCCCCCACTGGCAGGTAGAGAGCTTATGCTTCAGCAAGGGAGGAGGGCACGCTGCTCACACGTATGCCAGTAATTTGTTGTCAGGGAGAAAGGAGGTAATGCTGCTGGACAGGCTGTGTAAACACCAAAAGCCCAAAACCTAGCAAAGGAAGAATCAGAGACACAGGAGGCTGAATGGAAAATACCAAGAGGATGTTATACTTGATACACTTGAATTCTCCCAGGATCATGTATTAGAAAGCATTGGATTATCTTACAAGAACAACAGGAAGAGATAAAAGGCTGTTGAGAAAATAAGGATTGCTTACAGGAGTATTTAGGGGCCTGCAGGAATGCAGAAGGGACCAAGAAGGCAAATTGTATTGTTAGAAGAGGGGGTGAATAAAGAAAGAAAAGTCCTTAGAAAAAAAGGCCTATGAGGCAGGACAAGATCAGTGTTAGCACAAGCTTTTGAGGCAAGGGGAACAGCTCCTCTGAAGTAAAAAAATCTGTTTGCTGCATCTTTTGTTATTTCAGCTGTGATCTGCTGGAGTCTGCACAAGGGTGACACCACTGTAACCCAGCAATTACCTTGGGCACAACACCTCCCCTCATCTGTGCAGCTGTAATGTCAGCTAAGTGTGCAAACATCAATTCCATGGAGCAGCTCCCCTTGAGGACTTCAAGTCAAGGCACATCTGGTTGGTAGAGCCATCCCAGGATACTGGAGCTAGCCCCATTATTACAGTACAGCATTGGGATTTGTCACATGCTCTACCCTAAACTCCCTCCAGAAAGAGTGGCCATTTCTAGCTTTACTATTGCATTACAGCATAGGATGAGTTGCTGCAGAAAATAACATGACAATGTTTGGATATTGAACACAAGCTCCTCAAATACAGTCACTAGAGCCTGTCACACAAGGTGGCAGCAAGGGCTGTGCTTCAGCAAGAGTACCAGTGGCTGGCAAAGGGAGCCCATAGCCTCACCCAACTCCCTAAAAACATAGAAGCAGGATGAGGGAAATCTGGTGGTTGGCATAGGAAAAAAGGCAGTTCCTGGCTGGGGGAGAAAAGTGTCTCTGAACAGATATCCCACAACTGTCTGAGGGTGTGCCAGTGCACAGGGCAAAAATGGGAATGTTTGGAGGGTCGAGGACTGGGCATGTCACAGGGTAAACAGGCTGCCCTGCCCTGCTGCCTCAAAACTACCACTGCAGAGCCTGATAAGGATAAAAGGATACTGCTGATAAAAGAGCAGTAGAGGGGCATTGCTTAACTGTGCTCAACAACTCCCACCTCCACCAGCTTCCAGCACACAAAAGGCAAATTCTGATTTTTGTCCTGTCAGTGATTTTGCCTCATCTTTTGTACCGCTCCAGATGCTCCTTAAAACAGAGCAAGTAATATTTTTGCTTCCCATTTCAGTTATTTTAAAGTTTCCTTATTTTTAACAGCCACTTCTTTAAAGTGAGATTTGAGTCTAAATGAGGACACAGCTGCTTCCTCCTCTTCCTTCATCTCTGCATTAGCTGCAGTTGGCAGTGAGCCTTGGAGCATTCTCATTTCTTCACGTTAAATATTTTGGAAAACAGAGATTAGTCAGAGTTGCCAAAGCGATGCTTTCAATAGCTCAGAGTTCAATAATTGACTTCCTTGAAATTTTCAACTGCCTCTAGTTACTTCTGAAGTCTCAGCCCACAAGAGAAACAGCAGGATAGCAGTTTTTTTAAGGCTTAGCATGATGCATAACCTGCTCCTTCTTTGCCATTTCATAACTGAAGGAATTAACACAATCAATAGCTTAGCAGCAGTGCTTAGGGAGCTTGCCACGTGGAGCCCAGGTAGGAGTTCCTCAAGCTGAAGGTCAGCATCCCACATCCTCCCAGTTTACACAAACAGCTTGTTTTGCCCTCCTCATCCACCAGACACCACAGCATGCTCACCTCTAATGTCAGTGTTAGCACGGCTTGGGGCAATACAGACTTGAGGATGCCTACACCTGCACCCTGGACTGAAAGATTTAAGATTGCTTTGGACAATCTTAATAACCATTTGATTTTAGTTACAAACAACAAAGACCCATGCCATTTCTTGCTTGCTTTGTCACATGCACCTCTAGTGTAAGACAAAACAATCCTCCTCCTTTAGGCCTGATTACATGAAACAGTTTGTTCACATCTTTGACCACAAAGTCTCTTCAAATTTAGCATAAAGCCAGTAAATACTGATAATATGCATCTAAAATCTTCATGGGACGGCTTTACCTCAAATGTATTAAAAGGTCACAAAATGTTCTTTTCAAAACTTCAGTTTATCCCATCAATTTTCTCAGCTTCATTTTCAGTAGCACTGCACAACAAGCAGAGAATTTCAGAGCCAGGTACATTGACAGCAGCTCATTCCTTAGTATTTTTTTACATGCTGATTTACATTTTGAAAACACATGAGTGGATTTATGAGAAGATAAAGGTGTATATTAAAGTCACACCTACTAAATGCATAGCAAAGTGATGTGTGAGCAAAAGGAGTATCAAACATAAAATATTAATCCTGTGTTGAGGTGTCTAACCTCTAACTTAATTGAAAATTTAAAGTGTGTATTATAAACATTTAGACTTAAGAGACCAACAGACTAATCTGGTGCATTTAAAGCTGGAACAATGAATGTGATTGAGTTACCAAGTCCCAGGGGCAATGGAGTGGATTACTAAATCCTCTAAGAGCTGATGCTAGTCAATGACAGTATTTCACAAAATAAAAGAGAGGGACAGCCAATATGATATTTCATTGACAACTATACCCAGAAGTGCCCACATAACAAGACATACTACTATTGAAAAGAATTGTGCAGTATTATCATCAAATTTTAAGATACAAGATTACAAATGTGACACAGAATAAAGACCCACTTTTGGCAGCTTTTTGAAACCTCATGAGTGATAAGTTATGTCTTTCCCTTGTCAAGATATAGTTGCTTTGAAATTCTCAGACAAGTGAAATACAATACTCAAATGCTTGAATGCTAAAGCACTCATGTAAGGAAAGCACTGGGTACCACAAGTAAAATGTAGCAAATTATCTTTATTAAATAAGTCTTTTTTTTATTATTCCCCTGTCCCCATTTTAAAGAATGGTTTTGGTTGTTTTAATGGCTGAAAACAGAACTGAAAATAAAGAGCTAAAATACAAAACCTTTCAAGGCATAAACCATAATTACTCTGAAGACAATATAGCCCACTCTGAAAGAGCTACACTCTTAATCTAAATATCCAAAACAGTAGAAAGTTAATTCCAGTTACCTCTGCACTGCCAGTTACAGGTAGCAAGCAGTTCTGGAATAACAACTTCACTCTCAAAGTTTAACTAATTTCTAAGTTAGACTTTGGAACCAGATATAGACCTGCTGACATGAAGTCTTTCTGAAGTACTCTCAGTCTCTTAGCACTCAAATTACACTATGGGACAACCAAGTTAACTTGTTTTCACAAGAGCAAAGAAGGAGCCCTCAGAAGTCAGGAAGAGCCCAAAGGCATTGTAAGGAATGGCTGCCTCCTTTTAGCTCCTGCCTAGTGATATCCATAAGCTTTTCCAGTCTGAACTGTAGAGGACAGCCCTCCAACAGTCTCAGAGGCGGCTCTTCTATCACACTCTGCTCAGAGAGGGCTCACAGGGGAGACACCGGAAGATTTAAGCGGTCTCTGAGGTCAGCTTTAAGCCCCACCTGACCAAGATGTATGAGTTCAGCCCTGCAAAGCAGAATAAGGGAATAAAAGCAAGCAGGACTGCCCAAGCATCTGAACACAAACTACTCCTTCCAGAGTCAGGCTGCCTCAGACTTGGACCAGAGCTCTAATACACATTCAAAGGCAATCAGAGGAAGTTCCATGTTTAACCCTGACCTCTGGCTGCACATGCCTGAACACACACTGGCAGCACTGGCAGGCCCACCAAGAGTTAACTTTAATAGCAAGAGGAGATAAAAAAAATTCAGCACTCCAAGTAAAATCTCAAGCACAGAAGTGCCCAAGTGTCAGCAGCTTCCCACTTACCCTTGGAGTTCACAGCAAACAAAGCTCTCTCATTATCCTCCCAAGCCCTACCCCACCTCCCATCCCTCAGTTTCAGGATACTCACCAAACAAAACATATACTTCATATCCGCAGAACTGCAGGATTAGAAAAATATTTGATATTTCAAACTTCCACTAAAGTTGCTTTAATAAGTTACATGTAAGATACTTTATTTTCCACAGCAGAAAATAGAAAATTCAATAATCCAAGTGGCTAAAAGTTGAAATAAAATGCTGTGAATCTGTTTGGCACAAACAGGCCTGCTGTCTTTGCTAAAGAGCAAATCTGTTGACATTGAATATTTTAACACAGTGATCAGCTCCACAACTTGCAAGCTGCAACCACTTGCTGCTGCTCTCATCATTATGTCCAGCTCTGCCTGCGTGATGTCTCCAGCACAAGCGCTTCACAGCAAGAGCATGGCTTTGGCTGCAACAAAAAGAAATCCATACATAACTGCAAAATGTTAAACACAGTTGGGCATGTGAGTGTAAACATCAACACTCCTGTAATTAGTACTCTTCAGTTAACACTACCAACTGAGGAAAAACTGACTTGTGACAACCAGCAGGTATTAAGTTCTTATTAAGTAGGGTCATTAACACTAATGACATTTTATCCTCTCACTCATCAATAATTCAAACAGCTATTGATTTTCAGTTTTACCACATTAAGCTGGAGGTCAAGTATCTCAGTTACTTAGATATGACAGATTTCTGGCTTTTAGCCTGCAATTTCCTGTTATCTGGTGTCTCTTTCCCATTCACTGCAAGCACACAGAGGCCAAAGTCACCATCAACTTCCATTTCTGTTACTATCAATGCCAGTGTGTGATAGAAGAACCCAGGGGAGTGCTTCAAGTGAAACATTCCAAGTCTCTCCAGAGTCTCTCTAGCTGTCACTGCAGCAGCCCCACATATAGCTTGTCACTTCTTTGGTTTCTGCTGGAAGCTGCCCACCAAAGCTTGCTGTCATCCACTCCTAAGTGTTTTGCTGATGTACACAGACAGCAATCCTTTCCACTCTCTTATCACTATTTTTTATCATCATATTTATGACTAAAGGTAAAGCTTTTTTTTTAAGTAGGCCAAAAAGGGTAATACTTCTCAAAGCTTTTGCATAGCAGGAGATATTTTGGCATTTAACCCCCCTCTGGTTTTTGTTCATATTTGTTGGAAGGGTTTTTAACACATCTAAATAAATAATATTTTTATTTCTGGGTTTTGCTTCAAGACATCTTTAAACTTTCAGGGATCAAACTTTTCCTAAAATGATAACAACTTTTGATACAGAAATAAACTAGACTCATATATTTTATACTATAAGAACAGAACTCCAGCACTGTTAGTCTGAAGAATAGTATTTCATTGCTCCTAACTCACTTCAAAAGACATACCTGTTATCTATCTCAACACCTGTGGTCCAGTCAGCCAGTGCTGGTTCCTTCCCACTTTGCTTCCATGTGTACAAGATAATCTTCCCATTTTCTAGGCCTACTGCAACAATGTATCTATCAAGAGAATAATTACATTCATTTCATTAGAAATTACAGTAGACAGCTCAGTGAGGTCAGTTCTAATGCAGGATAGAAAGAATAGCACTCAAGCACTGTTGTTGCACCTTGCCCTTTAAATCAGTATTTACTTTTCCATGAAAAAAATTAATACATCCAAGCTGCTTCACAAAAAAGTTAGCAAAGCAGAGACCTGCTACATATATTTGGTTAGGAAAAAATAAGGAGGCTATCACAACATCAGATCAGTCAATATTTTTGGAAGAATTAATGTGTTTCAGATGTGTCCATGCATCTCTCCCTCCCCTCTCCCACTTCCATTTTTCTCATTACACTGCTTGGAGAAGTCACCATACACCTGAAAAGGTGACTAGGAAAGAAAAAAAGTAGAGGTCATTCTGTTAAAAAATGGTCAAAACAATTGACAAGTAGATTTAGGGAGCTGTTTAGCCACAGGAAACTAGTTGACTAAAGGGATAAATACTAATTTCAGATTAAACACAAAATGACATTACAGAAAACCAGCAATACCTTCCATCAGGAGTAAGCACATGGCTGATACCAACAGCAGTCACAGAATCCCCAGCATCCAGCACTGTTGAGCAAGGCTTGATTGCATCCAGCTCATTCCCTTCAGTAATCACTGGCAAATCACACTGCCCCCAGATAATGACCTGTAAGAAAAAGCATCATCTGTGAACTTCCACTCAATCTTCTTGTAAATGCACATACAAAAACATAAGGAATAACTTCATTAAAATAATTTCAAGGCACAGTGGATGACCCTAAAAATGGTAAAAACACCCTCTACCTACAAAGATTCAACTTTGTAGGCAGTCTGTCTGATTTCATGAAAGTTACTGACAACAAAACCAGATTCTGTTATGAAAGTTAAAGAAAAATTCGAGACCCATAGAATTATGTGACATATGCTTGTCTCACTGCATGAAAAAAGAAGGGAGAATGTCCAACTGGCAGCCCACAGTCTTGTATATACATATTCAAGCACTTTATTTAGCTTATGAAAGTATCACTGATTTCTGTGCTAATATATGCAATAAGATTGTTGTGTATATATAAAATAGAGGCTCATTAGAACACAGTGTTTGTTATTCTAAAAGATGTTTAAAACAACCCTGGGCTTTCTAAACTCCTTTAACATTAATTACCTTTTTGTCCCGACTGCCAGTAATAAAATACTTGCTGTCTGGTGTCCAATCACAGGACCAAATGATTCGACTGTGAACAGCTGTATTTTTATCTGTGTATGCACAGCAAGTGAAGACTGGTCCTGCAATAAAAAGAGGAAAAAGCCTTGTTTCAACTGCTTTACATATTAAAAGTGATTGTTACTCTTACTAAACTCTATGTCAGAACTGCAAGAATACTTTGACATTATTCCACTCATCTTTAAAGCAACTGAGAATACTTACAACTATATGAGGTTTTCTCCAGCACTTACGACAGTGATAACTAGCAACTGTTCAAGACCATATCCGTAAGACCTTATAGCCCTAAAGCAGTAGGAACAATTCAATCTTTTAAATAAATTTCTTTTTCAGAAGAATTTAAGTAGAACACCTTCAGGTTATGTCTATCAAGTTTTTTTAAGAACACTGACTTCAAAGGTTTTTGAATAGTCCAACATTTACCTTGTGTTCACATTTCCCCAGTAATTTCACTAAAACTCCTATTTACCAGTAAAGTCCCAACTGTCAAATCATAATGGTCCAATTGTAAAGATTAATGTGTTCCCAAAGAGACAAGCTCAGATTTCAGCATGTATACCATCAGGCACTATATCTGATCAGCAGATCAGTAAATGAGAATACTTTTCCTAAGTAGAAAAGGTTGGCATTTTGGAGCACAGACTTTAAATAACCACTTCTTGAGATGCCAATAGCAGCAGTTTTGCTTTACACTGATAATGATGTTATTTGTAGACAGAAGGGTTACTGATGAACAGATGAAAAGAGGATTTCCTCTACTTGCTATGAGTATTCATGATCCTTATCCTGAACCATTGTGTAACTACTGTAGACAATATGCCAGGCTTTAGAATAGAAGTCTGAATAGAACAGAAATTCAAGCCAGGATACAACTGGACACTGTCTGAAGGGGCCAAAACTTACTGCCAAGTTTCTAGGAACTTTCTATAGAGCCCAGCAGTGTTTATATGCTATTAAGCCAAGAGTGCAATGATAATTGCTTTCAGCACAAGCATCTGTTCTAGGATTCTATTAAAGTGTTCAATAGCAATCTCCTCATGATTTTGCAAGGCTCAAAGTCTTAATGAGAAAGTCAACTGAATCCTTACTATCAGCTCTTTTTCCAGACATAGCCAGTTCTAGTCAAATTAATCAATTGTGTAGGATTATCAGAAAGCCACACCAAAGACACAGATTAATCCTGTCAGGAGTCTCAAAGTGTCAGGCCATGCAAGCAGGGACAAGGCAGTTTGTGCAGGATATGGGTGCAGCACTGAACCTTCTGGCTATGCCTGCACAGAACTCTGCAATGAAGGCTCTCCTTGACAGAATGCCAATCTGAAGTTCAGCTTGTATGCTTGATTTCAATAAGTCAAATGTACAATCACACACAGAAGGCACGAGGACTTCATTACATCCATCAATTAAACACCATCTAAAGCCTGATTATATTCTTCTCTGCATTTTAATTTCCTTTTTATGTTTCCACATATTAATTGCATTTCTTAAATTCACAAGAGCCTACAACACTAACAATTCTCCAAAGTTTCAAGCAAAATGTCCATTAAAATATTTTATCAATTCTCTTTCAAATATTTTGCAGCCAAAAATACTGAACAAACTGCCAAGTCTACAAATGCATACATCCTTTTCACATCTTACCTGACTCTGAGGAATCCTGTTTCCTCCACAGTGACCAATTCCTGTCTCTAGAAACAGCCAGTAAAAAGCTGTCATCAGGAGAAAATGCCAGCTGAGTAACAGTCAGATTGTGAAAAGACAAAGTCTGCAGTTTCTTCCAAGAAGTAGTGCTCCACAAAATAATTGCTGCATGTTCTTTTTTGGAAGCCTGGATGGATGGAAAACAGTATCAGTATGAATTAATGAGAGCAAGTATAAAAGTCAAACATTTCAAAGTAGTAAGATATTAGCTTGTTTTTAGGCTTGCAATCCAGTAAGACTCAGCTTTCCTGTAGGAAGTTTCAACATTGTTTCTCTACTTTCTTCCAATGCTGACAATATATCAGTAAGAAAACATTTCAGACCCGTATTTCTTAGAATTTATCTTATTAATATCTTCAAATTAATCACACACAATGTAGGAATAATAAATCATTGGCAATCCACCCTCACCTTTGCAAGCCAACTGTCACTTACACAAAATCTTTCACATTTTGTGAGAAAGAAGAGGATTCAACCCTAGAAACTGGACAGCACTTTTCACTAGGTGGTGCTAGAATCTTTTCTTACCTTACACGCTGAGGCAATTAGAGTGTTTGAATTATTGCAAGCAACACAAAAAATTTCATATCCATGTCCGTATCTGAAACACACGTGAAAACAGATTTAACACATTACCATCATTTTTGCAGTATGTATCAGAGTTGTTACACTAATTTAAATCCCTTTTCAAAAATGAAAGGCACCTGCCAGGAACTTCTCACCACTGTTTCTGTATCACATCCCAAACAATTTGTTCAGCTTTCAGTTTAAACATCTGCACAATTTTTTGCATTAGAAACTGGCTACAGAAAAATCTCTCCAGCCCATTCCATAGTCCTAGAGCACCACCACTGCAAAAGCCACCCTAATGATTAACAAAGCAGATTAAAGCAGCATTTAATGTATCCCTATTTTCTTAAAAAGCAATTTTCACACTACTGATAAAAATCATAAGCCACATATTTGAAAACCACTGAAGAAATATGTCACAAACACACACTCAAAGGATGCCTATTCTGTGAAATATGGCAAGAAGATTTCTGAACTAAAAGGTAATGTTAGAAAAGGAAAAAAACCTCTGTAAAACCCCCAAAATTTCTAGCCTTCTCCAGAACTACATTTTTTAATCAGTCTTCACATGAGTTTTGCTGAAATCCAAGCTCACATATCCGGACTGGTATTTAACTAATAAGGGGAAATTCCATACGGACTAACACAAATTAAAATCAGTCACAAAAAAGATTGGAAGTCAAGTAAAATGGGAGGTGTAACCTCCAGTAGACAAGTATCAGCTCAGTGGGGTGGGGTGGTTTCCTATGATTCTCCTAGATCTGAAGAGATAGGCAGTTCTCTTAATAAACTCCTTGGTCAGCAGTGTTAATTTCTTACATGGGACTGATGTTCATGGGATTTCACTGGCAGCCACAACAGCCTTAAATGACAAATTACTGGATCTGCTGAACCAAGTCCAAAGAATCATCACTGGGCATATCCCATCAACAGACTGCCAAGGCCATGTCTGAACACTGGGAATGCAATGGCTGTCATGAAATGTAACTGTGCCTGGACCTTTCAACAGGGAGAGGGACTGGTGTGTACCCCTAACTGAAATGTTAAGTTGTGAATCCGAGTGTGTCTTATAATGATGAAGGTACTACTGCATGTCTTGCTCTTAATTTGCCACCAGCAGGAGTTTTATCATAATGCTTACTTTTAAAGCACATTCCTGGAGACTGTTTTGTAGTGAAAACCGCTGCAAGCCAATTTTCTAAAACTAAAAAATATTTATCTCAAAAGCAAAAATTTCCTGAAATTCAATGATGGGAAAATAACCTGTGAAACAAATCCTCAGTTGTTTAGGTTTTAATCTCCTAAAAGAAGCATTTGAAGAGCAGTTGATTTCAAGCTTCTGCATGCAATGCTTCTTTTGCGAAATTGAAATGTCAAAACGTAACCATTCTTACTAAATTAACAGAAAACACAAAATATTTTCTCTTGCAAAATTACATGAGTAGAACTATCCTAGGTCAGACCAGCAGTTGTATAGACCATTGCTGTCTCCAGTAAAGAGAATTAAGCTATTGGCAACAGGAGATGCTGTTTTAAAGGAGTGTATGTGAGCCTTGACAGCATAGGAGCTACAATACAGTCCCATCCTCTGATCCCATAAATAATATCTGATCTCTTCACTACATAGTACACCACCAAATAAAGGTTCACAATGGAGAGAAGTAACTGCATGAATGAATAATGAAATTATCTTTTCAACCACAGGCAATTTTGCCTCAGCATTGTACAATGCACACCATTTTTTAACACACAGGTAGACTGAATGGACTTTCAAGTGTCCAGACAAATGAATACAGTAATTTTCTAGTGTCAAAAAGGATCTCTTCCAACTCCCAAGTGTATTACATGAAATGTACGTACATACAAACATATATATTTATGTCATCACTCAAGCTTTAATCTCAGCATGCTGCATGATAATTTTCCAAGGGGATAAAGATTAGCATATTCTCACAAGATTTACCATATTTTTAAAGTTATTATATTATGTAAAAAACTCAGCCAGTTCTTCATACTAAAACCTCCTCAAGCAAACACTTTGTAAAACCCAACACTAATCCTTCAAAATTTGGTGTCAAGTTAGAGGTAGGAATACACAAATGTCAATGACAAACAAGCTATTTTTAGCAAGTCAGTGCCTCACACTGTTCTTCTGCTGCTATGGCAACTTGAAATCTACATTATGTGATTTCATGTTACTTCTTTCAAGATTACTCTGACCAAAAAATCTGAAAGTCTATGAATGCTTTACATCTTGTTGCTCTTGCATAAAATGATCTATATCATTAGCTGTGTCTCTAAAACCAGAAAAAACTGCTCAGATAAAAGTAATATGAAGACTGTCATAAAACAGAGTTATTTTAATGAATGCAGGATATAAAGGCAGATAAGCAGTACTCCCATAGCAGAGTATAAAATATTAATGTCCCACTACACTTAGTGAAATGTCAAAGGCAAATGATGAAGAATTTTGGCCTTGGCTCCTTTTCACTACTTAAACATCCCTTATCAATCTATTTATGTGAGTGCATTAGCAGCCATAGAATGCACAGAAGAAACAGTTAAAGTAACAGTTAGAAATTACAAAATGTGCAGGTATGGTCTAACATCCACTGGCTTTCCTCCTAAAATCATTCTTGAGTACAAACATAGTAACAGAGCTTAAAAGCATTCAAATCAGATTTACTGCCCAACTGAAGGCAAAGATGAACTCCCACAGAACTTCCCCCTCGGTTCAATGAAGCAAGCTGCAGAGCATTTTCTCAAAGTTTTTTATTTCCTTCCTCACAAAGCTGGTAATGTAACTGTAATGTTCCTTCCTGACAGAAGTGGTGACTTTAACCATCAGCAAAGGCTCAACAATCTTCTTCTTCCAGTCTGAGACCCCTTTCAGGAGATTCAGATAAATAAAACCACAAGAGATTGAGATTATTCAATTTCTTTGTGCTATCCTTCAATACCAAAACATTAAAGATTTTCAAAGTGTAGCCTCATGTTACTGGGATCCTTAACAAATCATGTGAAAATTGTTGTGAATTTCAGAAAAGGAAGAAAACACAGCTGAAGAATTCTAAAATGCTGCAACCTCAAAACAATTATCATGGCCACGTAACTCCATTACCTTTGCAACTGACAACCACTCTGTCAGCATTCAATACTCGAACCAGCCTTTTAACCATCTTACTCAACACATCACTTTGCTCTACCTCTAGACACACTAGAGTGCTGCTGGCTCCATCTACTGCACCTTACAGCTCTGACAGGAGTTAGGGGTAAACTCCTCCATTGATGCCTCAGCCTCTACTTCCACACCACATCTGCAAGCCCATGCCATGAAGTGGAAAGTAGCAAAAAATTCCTTACACAGAGTGACCTTCAGTATAGACAAGGCTTTAAGAAGAAACAATCAACTAAAATAAAACTGTGGCACATCAGTTCTAACTGCCATTTTCTTCACTGTTTCCTAATTTATATATATTTATAAGTCATTTATTTATTTTACAAGCAATACAGTAAACACAAAGTCAAACGACATAGTACAACAGGAAGAGCTACAAGCCTAGGCTACATTACCATGTTGCAACAGCTTTCTGGAAATTTTGTAATGAAGAACAGAAGGAAAAAATAAAACTTACAACTTCTGAATTTCAGGCCATAAGGTATTCTGCAGCAAGTGATCCTCTGGTGGAGGTTCTGAAAGAGATGTGTACAGCCTATTCAAATTTGATTTTTTTCAAATCATCAAAGTAATGCTTCAAGTTTATATTCAATGAACCTCATTCTCTATTACGTATAACAGGAATAATTCTCATACCTGTAAGGATCAAGGGTTGAAAATAAATCTCTGGATACTGATTTGAAATGGTATTAAATGATTCTTCATCCTCATCTGGTTGAATAGCCATATCTCCTATTAAAATAAAGACTTCATTAGCTAGAGAACATACTAGAAAGGGGGGAAAATATGAGGATTTATTATAAAAGTAAAAAACATCTATATTTATACAAGTAGTTGAAACTAGGTTTCTCTGCTGGCAGAGTATAATAATATGAATCCTAGAAGCTGGTTATTATAGTGCATATGAGAATGAGAAGATTTAAAAAAAAATAATAGTCTAACCTTCATTTTGAAACTGACCTCTCTCCATCAGCACAATCTTTCAGAGATTCCTAAAAAGAATTTCACTGAGCAAAGCAGTCACCGGAGTTCAACCTGTGTTTCCCCAGTGTTAAACCTTTCTTTCTGTACATGAAAAGTTAAAGACAAAAATCTCTGATACAAGTGATGAGTTCCTAAATTTGATGTAGATCACTAAATGGAAACCTATATTTGAGCAGGTGTAACTTGCAAACTTGAGCAAAAATGCTGAGGGCTCAGTCCTTAGCTTTAAGCAAAAGTATCAGAGGTAACCATAACTAGTTAATTGTAAGTGAAAATTCAACTCTGTCCTTCATTGTGAAGGCATTAAGAAAAAGCTACAGAAATGGGGAACAGTTCCTCTCAGATAGAATCTAACTTTTTGCCAAATGTACCTCTCAAGCACAGCAGTTTCAAAAAGAAGGTACAGAAAAAGCAAAGCAAAGACTATCTTCTCATTCATCCCATCTTTGCTCTCTTTGAAAATGAAATGAGCACCATTCATCTGAGACCACTGATCACCAGAAGATTCCTCTGCAGAGTGAGTGAGACCACATCTGTGGTGTTTTAATCCCAGCCACCAATGTTGACAGCACTGTGTGAGTAGTGGTGGATGATGCAGGGAAGTTCTATTTGCTGAGCTGCCTCCTTGACATGAAGTCAATGGAAATTAGTTATTCTGTGTCTGGCCACAATCTAGAAGAAGGAGGTTTTATTTCCCCTCTCACTGGAACACCTCATGAGTTAGCTGGGGAAAAAAAAAGTTTGCCAAAATATACTTACAAGTTACTTGAAGTACAACTAGGTTGTTATTTCTCTACAAATTATTTAGGAAAATTTGGCTTATTGCCATTGAAGACCCAAGAGACAAGGCTTATTAAAATGCTTCCTTTTGTAGATCACACCTTCTGATAAAGCTTTAGGCAAAGAAAAAAACCAGATGTGACCTAATTTGTACATTCCACTATAGTGCATTTTTACCAGAGGCTTTATGAAAAACGAGATCCCTGATCTCATTCCCAGCATCAGGAAAATACTTGTTATCATTCTAGGGAGATGTCTGTCCCTCCTTCCCTGTTTCCTCACAGTGTAATCTCCACTGCCTCTCCAAGATATTAGCTACTGTTGGCTAACTAATATTCTTACTTGTGTTTTTTACTTTAAAACACCATGTTTAGGTGCTAGCAAAAAAATAAACGCTTTGCACGATTTTATTTCTAGATTCTGAACTTGTAGTCAAGACTACACTTACAGACCTAATATGTACACTAAAACAATCCCTTAAATAAAGTTTCCACATGAAACACCACAACCATTATTTCTCACTAGCAATACCTTCAAAAACAGCTTTATTGGATAATCCCAAAGCTGGCACAGTTGCACCTTCTGGAAGATCAGATGACTGCTGAATTAAAGAAAAAAGAAAGGTTACACACAGATTGTCACATAGGCTTGGATTTCAAAGGCCACAGCTTAAGGAATCCCTGAGAGTTTCTACAGTTACTTTCCTAGAGAAGTGAAGGGGGCACTTTGAAAAATTCTTGTCTAGAACATACCCTGGACAAAAAAAAAAGACCAGTACTCTGGCAGGAAGGGGAGAAGGAAAAAAAAAAAACCAACCAACAAAAAAGCGCTTTTCTAAGGCCCCAGCTCAAGGATTTTCTTCAACACTAATTGCAGGTTTTCTTCCACAATTATATTTATTCTAGCACATACATGACAATTAATCTATTAACTGAGAGCACTGCAGTTTTTAACACAATAGAACTGGGAAATCGTTGTTCTGAAGTGAAATAATAAAGCAGCATTTTGGAAAAGAGAACAGAGGGTGACTGCCTGTGACCACAACTTGAAACACAGCTCAGTAAATAGTGCTAAGATGTGGCTGCAATACGTGTCTGTTTAAAGCAGCACAAGGGAAGGACAAATCATGAGACAGAAAATACTTCCATAATGGTACAGGAAAAGAGTAAAAGTTTAGAAAGGATAAGTGAACTTGGGGACCTTTGTGTAGAGATAAAAAAAGATTTAATAGCTGTAAACCCACTTCCTTATGGTATCAGGAAAGTTCAAAGAAAGACCATTTCACTGAATTTAATCAATATTTTAGGTGACAGCGTAAAATGTACTTAAATGTTCATAATTAGATGAGAAAATGTATCAGAGACCCAGACAAGCATAAGGCCTCTAAAACAAAAATGGTTCCTCATTATAACCCAAAGTATAATACAAACCTATGGATTTGAACTGAATATAATCCTATTAAACCCTTTTAGAATATAAAACTGTTTTTTGGTTTCAGATACTTTTTTGGGGAAGGCATTTAAGCCACATTAAGAAAAAGATTCCCCACTTCAGTGATAAAAAGCTTTCACAGAAAACAATTTCAAGAAAGCTATTTAAAAGCAGCTGTATAATTAGAGCTCATAAAGCCTCCCTCTTTAAACAAAGCCCATGTGAAACACTTTATATGAATCAAAAAACAGCACTCAGAGGAAAAGCCAATAAGAAAAGTCTAAATAAAGTAAAATAATGACATCTGCCACCCTTATAAAAGCCCAATGTTATTTGTACAATGGTCATTATGCAAATGCTTACGAAGTCTTGTGGAATTAAATCACTAAGAAGCTACTTATGTAACTTCTTGCTACCGAAAATGATTCTATTTCTATCCCAGATATTTCAACTGTTAAATTAAATGGAAAGGTTAATCCATCTCTGAGAAACTGCACAAAAAGCCCTGCTTTTGAGTGAGATACCCAAAAACCATGCAAGGCACTGTACAGAGGCAACTATCTTGAATGAGGTCTGCTCCACCAAATGCAGACAAAATCAGAATTAGACCTTAATGCAAATGGGGAGCAAACAAAGGATAGCAGCACAAGACAGCTGACATACCCACAACTATGAACTGGAATGTAAAGAAAATTTCAAATGCCAATAGGAAATAAAGCAAGTACATATTTATAAATATTTGTATGCAAGATCTAAAAATAGTGCTGAAATCTTTATGGTATTCCAAGCATGCAATTGCAAAAAAAAAAAAGTAATACCAACACATAACCACACAACAATAATTAGAACTAGGCAAGACTACTACACTCTAAGGGAAAATACACCAACAGGCTTTATTGTTTGCTTCATCTCCAAGTGTGCACAGCGGTCTGCTTTGGTTTGAGTTACCTAAAATTTACCCACACTCTTTTCAATCTTTTGACACAGTGTCTTGTTTGGTTTCAGATAGAACTCGTTTCATCTAACAACACCATAAAAATACATATGAGACAAGACACATGGAAGCAAGCAGAAGAGTAAGGAAAGTAAGGTTATAGTTTCAGTACAACTAAAAGAATTTTTACAAAGTTTAGTAATTTAGCAATCTGACATTTTCTGAAGCATTATTTATTTTACATCTAACAGCATTCTCTTTGTGTAGCATTGCTTTAGCATACTTACATGGGAGCAGAGCTTCTCCATTGGGATCCTAGTGATGTTACTGAAGTTTTCTATAAAGTTCTTGGGAGCACGGAAAACCCGAAGCACTTTTTCATCCGCTCCTGACACGAACTCAAAGCGGCCGATCATCGCCAGGCAGCGCAGGTCGTACCCGTGCACTTGAGGCCTGGCAATTTCATGCCACGTCACCTACAAGGGAGCAGACACACAGCTAAAACACAATTCTTAAACAGATAAACAGGGCAATTTAAAGTTCCAAAAAAGCACCACTAGTCTACTTGCTGAATTTATTAACACAAAGCAAAGTTAAGAGCAGCCTTCTACTGATGTGCATAAAACTGGTGCTCACATACATCAGTTGAATCCTCTTTTTCCACCAAACCATTCCTGTAATTAGTAAACTGTGTCCCTGCACACATGTGTTTAAGGCACTTACTGTGACTACTTCATGCTAGACAGTCAGGAATAGAACATAATTTGCCTAAGCAAAAAGAGGTTTCTATCCTACTACTTCCAAGACTGTATGTCTGAAAGACCTAAGAAAGGCAGTGATAATTATCCTGCCTCCTTCATCTGTTCTTTCACAAAGAACAGCAGCACTGCTGTCAGCAGGCTACAGGTTCCTACTGTCCTCTTTTCTTTAAATATTTGATTCAAGTGAGACCATTTAATAGAAGCTTTGCAAAAAACTGACAAAACCATAATAGATTCTAAGTGTCATTTGCTATTTCACCCAGATGATACTTCAGTTGGAAAAATCCAGTGTGTACTTTTGAGTTAAGAGCTAGCAGAACCAGAATCAATTGGAATAACTTAGACTACTTCAGTATTCCAATGCCTATAGCCAAGACTAGATATCATGTGAGTATAAGCAAAGGCATTATATTGACTGTAAACTGCACATATCACCCTTGAAACTCAATTGAGTTCTGAATGTTGAAGTTTCTGATAGGACCTGAATGGGAATTTGAGACATCCTACAAAATCTCATGATTTCACAAGGGCTTGATTAGTTTTCAGTGAGGAAAAAAGCATGCATTCTTTAAAGAAAGATAAAATCAAACACTGCAACAAGCCCTCCTCACCCTTTACTGGGTATATCTTTGCATAGTACACAAAAAACTCAAACCCCAAACAAAGAGAGGGCTAAATAAGTCATGTAATAAGCTTCTTCCAGAAAAATCAGGATGGAAATTTGCATGAAAAATTGAAGCTGATGGTTATCCCTCTTTTCTGATATTTTGATATCAGAACTGAGACGTTAAGAAAGGATGCTTATTTGCATTCAACACTTCGTTTCCTTTTTATAGGGAAAAATGTGAGCTCTAATACTAACTCTCCATAAACATCTGAACCATCCATTTTGTCATGTTAAGACAAACATCAGATGTCACCTGTTGTAATTTTTCAAATGCTAAACAGTGTGATAAAAAAGGCATTTTAAAAGCCTGTGCTATCCAAGTTCATGAGCAGCAGAACTAAAAACTTTTCCAGGGTTCAGAAGTACTGAATAAACATCTTCAAAAGACCCATTTCTATTCCAGCCCTCCACTTCATCCATCCAAAAAGGATACTAAGGCTTCCTCCCACATCTCATGCAGCAGCAAATACTGAAACTACTTAGAGTTACACCTGGTCAAATTAGCCTGGTGGCTACTCTGTGTCAGAACAGGCAAAGTACAAGAAATCAGTTCATGCCATATTTAGATATGAAGACTACAATCACTCTGCTAAATCAATTGATTCAAAAGTTTCAGGGTGAGCTGTGCAGGTAAATCAGACAAAGATCAGTTCTTTCAGAAGACAGGATTAAAAATTAGCAAGCAGCATAACTAATAAAGAGTGGTGCTTCAGTAGGTCACAGAGAAAGTGACATTGACAACCCTTGAATGCTGCCAACTTACATCATGTGCTAGTCCTGAACTTTGTTTTGATATATTTAATGTATCCACCTGAGTGGAGATTAGGGTAAAAGCAGGGAAGGAAACTGGAAATATTCTTCCTACAACACAAGGCAAAACATAACTCTTGAAATGGGACTGCCACCACTCCTGTGTGGCCTGGAAGAAGGAAATCACAGACCTGATGGCAAATTCACTCTCAGAAGTATCAGACCTCCTGTACTGGTCTACATTACAGAAGCTTTGATGAGACAGCTATAATAGCCTCCCCAACCAATGGCACAGGGCCTTATATGACTACAGTCAGTCTAGCTTCTGCCAGTTTCCTGAATGGAATACTGGTACTGTACTGCCAGAAAAGGTTGTATTTGTGGAGGAGAAAAATGCATGAGAAACAAGACACAGGAACTTCTAAACAGACTTTCCCCCAATCCAATGCAGGAGGAGTGAGCAAGCAGCTGTGTTAACTGTGTTAGCTCAGTTGCTGGCTGGGGATTAAAACAGGACAGGCATCAGCTGCACTCATGCAGTTCAGATAATCATTCTAGTAAAACTGAGTAATTGACAAATTAATGTAAAAAAATACAGTGAGAACTTTGTTTAGATTATGTTCATGTAAAAAAGCACAACCAAAGTTTAGTTTCTTTATTATTACCTGCAGCAGTGTAGCCAGTTGATAAACACTGCAATAGGTGGCTATCAGTACCAGTCATGTATTCCTCCTTCTCAATTACTGCAGAGCCTGCTTTCTGGGAGAACACTAACTGAAGGAAATCTGGACATGAACTCAGGATTGAACTGCAATCATGCTGTGTGATTGCAAAAGCTCTGCCACTAATATTTTTAAAGTGAAAACAGCACATACTCCATTACCAAATAAAGCAGTTTTAAACAGACCATCGCTTGTGGAACTTGAAGGTTTGAGTTATATACACACAACGCAGGACTGACCAAGCCCCCTTAACCACACTCACAAAATCTTTGAAGATCATACCTCTGTTTCTTCCTTCCTTTTCCATGGAGCAAAGAGCCTTGTAGTTTGATCAAAGCTCACACTGATGACAAACTCTCCTTCTGGATCCCACTTCACATCTTCTACACTGTTAAAATGTCCCGAAATCACAACTTCTGGAGTCCATTCTTTCTATGAAAAGATTTCCACAAAGAAGTAAGGAGTTTTTCATTTGACTGATTGGCACATTCTAAGCAAAATAAAACTATAAATGTGCTTATTTAAAAAGTAAGAAAAAGACATTGGTAAACAGCAAATTATTAGAACTCATGAGAGGCTGAAGAGACAAAAATACTGATGTATTGCTCCCATCTGAAATAAACTTGTGTTATTTGCTCAGCTGTGAACAAAACACAACAACAAAGGAGTTCAAGCCATACAACTGACTTCTTACCCCACAGGTAAGAAACAGGGTTTAGAGTCTGGAGGATTTCAACCTTCCTTCTATGCAGGAACGAGACTCCTACAGAAAAGGACTATTTCAATCACTAATTTTAAATTATACTGTTACAGAATAACAGTTTTAACAACAGAAATTTACCTCAAATGACTTAAAAGTACAATTCTTTTAAGTAATACTACTAACAAACAAACCAATGTACCTTATTAACTGTATCCTGTTTCCAAAGGTGTAGTGCTCCATGGAAAGCATGAGCGATGATCATTGAACCATCTGGACTAAACTGGCAGTCAAAAAATCCAAGAGTATTGCCACCCACTTCACCTACCCGTACCTAAATTAATGAACAGAAGTGAAATATCCATGAAAATGGCCTTCCATTCCTACAAAATCATTCTTACTTCATGAGATTAAAAACTACCTCTAGACAAGAGTTCACATTACACACACAAACACACTCGAAGAATATTTTAATTGCAAAGATAAGCACTGAAATGCCACGGGAATTAAAGCTTTGTGCCAGCTGAGTGGAGCCTCCCTTCATATTCGTCTCAAGATAGGATTCCCCCAAGGGAAAGAAAACACTGCAATAGATTAGATGCAAACCCAAATGTTCTGTGTTTCAGTCCAGCTTGTTGGATGCAACAGTTCCTTATCGTCTGTTGCCTGGCTACTGCTCTGTTGCACAATAAAAAAAAAAAAAAGATCCAAAGAAACAGTAGTTCCCAAGTAGGTTGTTTTTTTTTCTACTTAATTTCCAAGATTCCCTAGCATACTTTCATTTCCCTGTTTCTCCATGAACAGCTGCAATTTCATCCATACTCTTTCTGTGGCAAATTCTGGCCCCTGTTTTGTGCTTCTCTTATGACTTCCCATATGTGCACGCATGTATACACACAGGCCTTACGGTTGCTCTAGTGCCCTTCCACTTTTTTAATTTTATTAAAAGATTAATAAAGTTACAGTTTCAAGTTTTATTTAAGACATAAGACCACAATTTCTTTCAAACTTTCAACTCGTTCATTCTTATACAGCCTCTTTTAAGAACAAAACAAAACGAACCAATGTCCCATTTTAAATGGCACTGCACTAGTAGTTCAGTTTTACTAGCACTCATTCAGAAAAAATACCACTCATATTGAAGTGACTTTGACAGGCCATACTAGAGGCAGAATTCTAGTCTCACCTCTGAGCAGGGGAATGAATTTCTGAAGACATCTTGTTCATCATATCATGATGAAAGAGAGAAACTGGGATGTTCCCCTTGTGCCCTTCCTCCCTGCAAGCTTCCTGCTCAGATTTTCCTCTCGTGATGCAAAATGGATTTTTGCAGTTAAAATGTCTGATCTGAACTTGAAGCTACACATTTGTGATCAAACCAATGCAAAGAGAATGTAAAATTAAAGAATCACTACTTGCAACAAGTTTACTACACAACCCATTTTTAGAAGCTTGTGAATTTAGCCACAACTCCCTGTTACACCTAGGGACATCAAATGGCACCTCTATGTAATTGCCCTTTTATGAACTAATTTCTACTTCAAACACAAAGGCATCAGAATTTTTCAATGAAACAGAGGAAAAATTAAACACCCTACTGTAATTCCCATTTTTTCACCCAAGAGACAATTGGAACTTTCTTTGTGACAGGAGAGACCACAAACAATGGCTGGCATAACCCAACACAAACAACTTCAACTGAACTACAGCAATGTGGAAAAGCAGGTCAACTGAAAAGACATCAATCAAAGCACTGGAGAAATCTGGTGTACCACTTGTTTATTTAGGATGATCCACATCAGAACAGCCTTCAGACTACTACATGAGTGGCACGGGAGTATCCATCTCAAATGGAAGAAAAACCTAATGACACAGCCAATGACCAAATTACTGTGAGTAAAACCAGGTTTGTGAATTGCATGTCAGCTGCTTTGTGGTAACTGCTTAGGTCACATTCCCACAAGGATGAACTGCAAATAGTTCAGGAGGGCTTCCTCCTCCTCTTAGCAGGAGCACATAGCATGCATTACTATGAAACCCCTGCCCTGTACACTCTGAATGACAGCTGAGCACAAACATCCTTTATAAACTCCTCAGTACAGCAATAAGAAAATAAACAAGCAATAAAAATAATATCATAGCGCTTTTTTTAAAATACAGTTTTACTTGCAACAGAGCACTAGAAAAAGTATTTTTGCAAGAAAACACTACCTTTCTGTGCTAGAATTTTAGAGTTTTTGCTCCCTACAGTACACACATGACGCTGGAAACACAACTTGCATGCAGCACATACTGTGAGAAAGACTGACACTTGCCTGTTCTAGCCAGACTCCAGATTCTTTATCAGGTTCCCAGATGATCACAGTTTTGTCCATTGATGCAGATAATATCCTCATTGGTTGTTGCATGCTGCCATCTACAGTACAAGGAAAATTATTACCCTACAACCTAGGAGCATATGTTCTGAAGAAATTAGGTAATACTGAAATATAAACACATTTTAAAAATTGTTCAGGATCAGAGATATGCAATGCATTTCTTATATGCCAAATTTACAGGCTCTACATTCTTGCTGGGCATTCTTTAGGAGATATTGTATTCCCAGCCATCATCACCCAAAGAAAAAGTAAAACACATAGATGAGAACAACCATATTCCAGTTTTCTCACTCCAAACTTATACTGAATTAAATATAATCTGGAGGAAAAGCTAGAGTTTCAAAGAAAATGCACAGCACTTCTCAGTTCTATTCCTTAAGTAAGTTTTTACTGAGTGATTTACAGTTTAAAATAATCACCCAGTATTCACTGTTTGGGGTTTTTTCCCAAATTGTTAGGTTTGCTACTGACTTCAGCATACTCTAGCACCCTACAGTACATACAGTAACTCAGGACTGCTCCCCAGAATGCAATGAAACACTCCAGAAAAAAAGCACAACACAGAATGGCAAAGAGGGAGCTGCTTCATCACCAGTTGTGAAACCTGTAGGAAAACCACTGAGGAACTCTTCATGATAATAAGAGATATTGACAGGCATCTCATGAGGTGATATGTTAGCAACAGACTTCCCATCTTACCTTCTGCACTGAGAATATGTCCCTCAGATCTGTTTGCCTCTAATGAAAATCTATTTTAGGGAACCCAGCACTGGGCACGCCACAGAACAGAAGCAGCTTTACGTATATGGAAGCACCTGGAAAACTTCATGGTCTAACAGGACAGTTTTCAGATTGCAGTGCAAGGCTGACAGGCCTACATTGTGCCTAAACCTTGTTCTAAAAGGCTAAACCTTTTACTGGTGTCTAATTTAGAAAAAAAGAGGAAAGGCTAAGGACCAGAGAACTAAACCAGTATTTTTAAAGCAAGTCTTGTGTCTTTCATTAAGTGTATTTTGATATTCTAATGGCACTCTGCTGTTCAAGCGTTGTACAGACCAGCAAAGCTGTTCTTTGTACTGCTGAAGTCACGTGCCATCAGTAACTCTAAAATATGACAGAAAAAAAGACACTTTCACCAGTGCAAACAGTCAAGGTGTTCTGACTGTGCAATGTCAAATCAAGAATCTCCTTCCCTTATGTCAGGCAGATACATAACAGCAAACCAGTACTGCAAACAAGGCTGTCAGAACTGAAGGATTTCAAAAGAAAGATAAATACTAGAGCAAAATGTAAAATTAAAACTATAAATAACACTGTTTCAATGGGAGTCTGTGCTAATGCCTTAAAGTTACATGCTTTAGAAAAACTGATACTCCAGGAATCTACTCATAAAACATTATTTGCAGAATTTAAAGACTCATCTCTACAGGAACAAGTGAACATGCAAACACAACACAAAGACACACGACTGTACTCTCTGTATACGACACTTAACACTGGTGTTTGATATCTTTTTACCTTTGCAAAATGAAGGTTGCCAGTGAACTGCATACACCCAGTTTTCATGACCAGCCAACACAGACTCCAAAGAAACTGCATATGATGTGTCAGCATCTGCCACAAATCAGAGAAAAAGTATATTTCTTTCTAAAAGCCAAGAAAGACCAGTTATTTCTGGTATCTTTAGTGAAAGCAATCAACTGCTTTCAACATCTACCAACATCTCAAAAGCTTCCTGACACTGAACACCTCCTTTAAATCCTACTTTGGGAAAAGCCCTGAGGACCAGATTTATGGTCACAGGTCAGTGCATTGTCTCAGAAGGGTCTCTGAGAATTCCTGGAGAACTCTCAAGCAGTTTTGAAATAAACACTCTAAATTGGCACTACGCATACTCTTATGCATATTTGCATCTCCAAATGACTGCAAAAACTTCAAACAGCGAATCAGGATTTGCAGGAAGTATCATGAGCACTTTTTACACATACCTTCATTATATTAACTAGGTTGCCAAACCATTCACCCTACAATGTCAGCAATGCAAGCATCTGATGTTATCATGCTTAAACAGCTCATTAAATGACCATAAAGTAAGCCTGCACATACTTATCTGTTACTTGCAGTATTTTTCTAATCTTTAAGTTATAGCAGCACCTTTTAATTCATTGAATTCAAAAGAAAATGAAAGCTAAGCTATTAAACTGGAGAACTACAGAACAGCTTCTCTCCCATAGACAAATAAGTGTCCTACATATTGCATTTGGAATATGCATAACAATAACAACCCATGTTGGTATTAAGCCCTCTCACTGCTTTACCATTTCCTGTACTATATCATTAACTTTTGGCTTTAAAACAGTAATTCTGCTTTCTTAACAGCTAAAAATAATGCAGTCAACACAAAACAAACACTTTGTCAGCTTCCTCAGAACCATGAAAAGATACACAAGTGAAAAGTTGTGCCAGAGAATTTTATAGCTGTTACCTACCTTTAACAGTAAAAATATTCTCTTTCAGTTTTATGGAATCATCTTCAGTTTCTGGAAGTTGCTTTAACTTTGTACATACTTTCCAAATTCTTATCAAACAGTCCTGAGCACAGCTTGCTAAGAAAAGGTCTTCACCTATTTGTTTTCAGAAAAAGAAGGAAAAAAATAGAGCCATATTTTCATTGCAATCACTGCTATGACTAACCTACCATCTTTCCATACATGCACCTAAGAGCATTATCCCAATTTTTCCCATTTTACACAGTATCATAAAAAAATCATTTTTATTTCAACATCAATTCACTCTCTCTACCATTCAAATTCAAATTTCTTTCCTGTTTTATAATACACTAGGAATATGTCCATGATTGTAAGATGTGGAAGATATGGTAAGCACTGTACATGTCATTCATACACTTCCCTACTAATTATGGGCCTTTGCTTTTGGAATTCTATCGGTCTCAACACTTGTCAAAATCTCCTTTCCTCCTTTTCTTTCTCCAGGCTTGTAGCATACTCAAATTCCTTTTTTTTGGTGCCATTGCAATAACTATTTGATTCACTGATGTCTGAAAAGATTCCCCTTGTAATTTCCCAATTTAAAAAAAAGGGTGGGGGGGAAGCAAGAAAAGAAAATATAAACATACTATTTCCCCCTACACTTCCTCACTCAGATACAGAAATTTGTGTATTGAAAAGGAAAAGTTGTGAAAACACCAATTTGTTTGCATTTAAGTACCAGTTAGGTAAATATACCTGAAACAGGCAAGAAAAATGTTTTAAATGGATACAAAGTTCCATCTTGATTTTTAATCTTAATTACCACCATCACAGGAAAACAAACATCACAACCACAAGAGCTTAGGTGCTACAGTGCACCAAGGTCAACTCTTGGAGGGGTAAAACACTAGTAACTGCCATTGAACCACTATTCCACTTTATTCATCTTGCATACTGACCACAGACTGCCCACTCAACGCCTCTTATCCAATCTTCATGGCCAGGGAGTATCAACGTTTTCTGAAACTGAATAAAAACTCCTGTTACATCACAGAAATGCACTTAATGACCATGCACTTATTAGCAATAAGCTTTATTTTTTCAAGTCTTTTATATTTATAGCTTCTATTATCTGAAACAGAAAAAAAAAATTAACCACAACTAAGGACTGTAATTTACATACAGATTTGAGACAAGCCTTTTTTGTTTTGCCACCATTGGATAAGCACAGGTAACACATATATGAGCAGGAAAGGGTGTGAACTTAAGGTGCACACCTTCAAGAGGCTACAATCTCTCTATGATACTGTTGAAATTTTTTTAAAGTTTATCAGGCTTACTGTGGTACACAAAGAATAGCATAATGCAGGTTTGATGTGACAATTTCTTGTATTTGTGTGAAGTGGATACAACTGCAGATAATGAAGAAAATGAATACAGGTAAAATCAAGCACAAAAAGAAAAGCAAATGCTTTGACATTATTTTCAAGAATTAATTTATAATAGAATATTAATAATAAGAATCAGTTATGGCACTGGAAATATTCTCTATGTTTCTTAAATTTATTGACAAAATTTCTAAGGAAGGTATACATCAAAAACTGCTGATGGAAAACTCTACATGAACACAGGCTCAGGAACACCAGAATGCAAACACAGTCTGGATTCCCTTTTAAGAACTCTCACTAGTAATTTATCCTCATTTATAACATATGTAACGTTACTGGTTTATTTTGATTCAAGTACAACTGTTTACTCCTTACTTAGAATTTAACCCATTTCTGTTTTTCTTTGCCCAGAAACAGCCCTATTTCCATGACATTTCTGTATTCCAAGTTGAATTCCAATGTCTGAAGTTACTGTTACAGTAGAAACAGTAGTGTAGTTTAGTATGAATAACTCATCACATTATTTCTGGCATTGTATTGTACTAAATCCTTTACCCAGGCCTACTTAGAATTATGACTAAATGACAGCCTTTGCTATCAGTACAAGTCTGCAACTGAGGTCTCTCTTCCAATCTGTGACAGGGAAAAAGAAAAAAGGAAAAATATGTATGAAAAAGAATCCATACTCAGAAACTGATGCCTCTCTCTTTGATCCAATATTTCTGATATTCCCCAAAACTATCTTCCCATCAGTGTTACTCTGCCCCTTCTCATCACACATTTGCAGTCACAATCATAAAATGGTTTCGTTTGGAAAAGACATTAAAGATCATCTAGATCCACCCTCTCCAGCCATGAGCAGGGACACTTTCCACTAGACCAGGCTGCTCAAAGCCCCATCCAACCCGGCCTCAAGCTGCTCCAGGGAAGGGGCATCCACAACTTCTCTGGGCAATTGTTCCAGTCTCACAGTAAAGAATTTCTTCCTAATAGCTACCCTAAACCTACCCTCTTTCAGTTTGAAGCCATTGCCCCATCCCCTGTGACTCCATGCCCTTGTAAAACATCCCTAAAATTACAGAGCCATCTACATGTGAGATACATGACCAGAACAGGATACATGATCAGACTAAGCTGATCAGATACTTCCAAACCAGAAAGTTTAGGTCTTAAGAATGTGTTCTCACAGCCACCTGAGCCTCATTTGGCTGGTCACTTCTGCAGCCACTGGCACTTCTAGATAGGGCATTCCAGAGAGATGTTTAAGTTAAACACCAAACAGGTTATGTGTAAAGGCAGCAAGGAACAGTCCAGGAAGTGACATGAAACAGAAACCTAAAGATTTTTCGGAAGATTACATGCTTCTGGCTATACAGAAAATATATCTTCTATTATCAGATAATAGATAATAAAACACATTTATTTATTCATGTATATGATCTTTGAAAAAATGCTCTGTATTTTACAGTCATTAAGATTAGTTGGTAACTTTTTCTAACTGAAAGATTTGTTTAGGCTGAACTGTTGCTAACATCCTTCTCTTTTATTGTTTCTTTAACACTAAAATAATGTGTGCATCTCCTGAAACTTGACCCTTATATTAACCTAAACACACATCAAATAATTTTCTCTTTTCAAGGTGTTGTGGTGTGGAGTTTTTTATAATTACCCATCTTACATCAAAGAGATCTATTAAGAAAAGCAGCCATTTGTTTTCCCTTAAAAGAGTAAAGCTAATTATTTTGAGATTATTAATACCACCCCAGATTTCTAAGTCATCTCCTGAACAGGTTTTTAGGCACTACTTAGCTTGAAGCCAAGCCTGCAGTTCTTTTGTGCTGCAGAACAAGCATATTTAAATAGTCAGCTAGAAGTCTGTACTAATTTTTATATGCTTCCATTGAATAGACCCACTGACCTATTCACATGATTTAAGGCGGAGGCTGCTGAATTTTATTACCTCATACTCACTGATGGCAGTAATACCAGCACCAGATGGTGTATGAGGCTGAAGAGACATCCTCCCAAACCCCTGAAAATGCATCCAGTCCCTTAAATGGACTCATGCTGCTTTCCCATCCCTATTACAACATCCTCCACTCTTCACCCATCTGAGCAGAGTCAGTACAGTAGCTGGAAAACAGAGGTGAACACAAGGGCTATTACCACATACAGACATGAAGCATGAGGAACACAACATTCTTGGTTATATGATTTAATTTTAGGTGGTATGTGAGGAGCAAGGAGTTGGAGCCAGCAGTCCTTATGGGTCTCCTCAGACCTGAGATATTCTAAGACTTTATGATTCAGTCAAAGTTTTCAAGATACTGGTTCCCATAAAAATAAAAACTGTTGACTGAAACTGAGCAAGGAGGAGTATATGCTGTTATGCTAGGGTTTTTTTGTATTGTTTTTGCCGTTTTCTTTGAAGTTTATGTCTCTTGGCATCCTATATTCAGTTTCTTCAGATGTATTCAGTTCTAAAGTTGAATCAATATGAAGGTTCGTGCAGATGCACATGGTCATTACTTTTAGGTGATCCAGTCAAAGTTTCTATTATTGTCTAGGTTCTATATACACCAGTGTTTTGAGCTGTCATTCTTCTCTTTTTCTACAGATTTTGTTTTTATAGTCTCATATTTCTTCTCTGTTTCAGTTTCCACTTGGTCCTCACTGGATACATAAGAGGTTACAGCATCAACAGTTAAATCCAACGAAACCTCCTGGTCTGACTACTTCATAAGCTTTCCCATGCCTCTTACCTAATCTCTGAACATTGTTGCTTAGCAGCAATCTGGTCTCTTTCCTTTTAAGCAAAGAATAAAGCTGTTCTGTAGGCAGCACAACTAATGAAGCTGTGGACATGCCCAGCACACTCTGCACAACTAATCCTGCCCACACTTTGGGCACATCTCTTTCAGGACCAGGCTAGTAGCCTGGCTAGTAGTTTGGTAAATTTGGCAATAGAGGTCCAAGTCTTCTCATTTTTTCTCCAGCAGACACTAGATGTGATATCCCTCCTCTATGCAGCTGTTAATCTCAATAGATTAGAAAGAGCCTGAATTATCTTTGATTCATCCCCCTATTCCACTTCTTAACTATACCAAACTATTTCGGTGGAACTCAAAACACACGGTGCACCATCTTCTCAGAAAAACTCAAATAGAAATGTTTTGGTTTAAAACTCTAATTTAATCTGCTGGTTTATTTACTTGCCCTCCACAGGCCACATCTGTAGATGGTATATCCCTAGCAGGAAGACATATTATGGTTTCTGAAAGATTTTTCCCTGGATACTTTTATAAATCAATACCCTCTTCCAACAAGTCAGAAAAGCAAAGAATTCATTTTCTCTCTACTATATAACACAGTAAGGGATCTGTGGGTAAGGAGTCTCAAAAGATGAAAAGCATGCCCACTCAGTTCTAAAAACCAAGCAGCTTTTAATGAACAAATACATTTTGACTACAAAATAATGAGTTTACCAAAAAGTAACCTGAATTAGCTAAGTAAAGATGCCTCATCCTCCCTCAGAGTCTAACAGTGAGTGCCCTTTAAGTTTCATAAGAATGTCCTGTTATGAATGCATGTTCTACCTCTGGATTCATACTCACATTCATAACAACCTTTCTGAGGATGTTAACTAAAGGAAGTGCTTTACAGGAGTCACTGAATTCACTGAACAGAGCTACAGGCCCTTACCAGTAATGGAATGACACAGGAGCTAAGATTCTAATCACTCTCCTGCGCCAAGTTCCAGTAAAAAATGGCAAGGCTATAGTAACACTTCCTTCAAATACCTTTAATACTACTAAGAAGCCATAAAAAGGTGTCAGTAGATCTGAGAAAACCTGATGAATGAGATTTAGCAGCTAGGCAAGAATTCATGTCAGAAGGCTTGCATGGATGTTCTAATTATGTTAATAGTTGTAAAGCACAACACAGGCTCTTCTCTTTGAGGCCTGCACAGTTCACTTAGCTAGAAGAGATGGTCTGGAAAGTTAAGACAGACATCAACAAGAAGTCCCACCTCATTTAAGAGATATTCCGAACACCGACTCTGCCACAACAGCTGGTGAAAATACTTTCTGAAACTGAAACTGTGAAAAATAACACATGCAAAACAAAACTGCTCACCCCTTGCATAAACCAAGTTTCCTACCTCCAAAAAAAGACAGCACAAACTTGCTTGTGAAGCTTAAGAGGGAACTTGTCTATTCAAGTTACCTTCCTTTACCCTCCACAGACTGACTGCCTTTTAAAATGGCAGACTACTGTTATACCAGAAATTTTGGCCAACAATGGACAAAATAAGTTATGTATCTCTGAACATTTTTGGCAGTCAAACTGTATATAATTTGCTAACCTGAATCATACAGGAAAACAAATTTCCAACTCTGAAGGAGAAAAACCGGCCACACAGTCCCTGAGATAAAAGTCTTTCTTTACCACATTGAGAATCAATAGTGGCATTTTGCCATTGCTAATTCCCAGAGAATTCATTAAACTGACATAACTTACAAGCTACACAGCAAAAAAAGAAAAAAAAATCTAACCAAGCACCCTTCTTTTCTTCTCAGTGGTCAAGAAATCATTAAACATAGAAGGAGGGGATGAAGTATTTCTCTTACTGGCAACAACAGCAACCAAAAAAATCTTATTACTCTACATGGCAGCACAAAAATTATCAGTAAAGTAGCTTTTATCTCTCGCTGTCTCAAAAAAAAAAAAAAAGAAGAAGAATAAAAGAGTATCTATTCTTTAATCCCTAAAGGGAGTGTGTCTGAGCAATTGCAGCAGACTAAGTGGTTCTATATATGCCAGTTTCAAAGGGGGGTTCTAAATGGTAACTTCACTGGTGCAATGGGAGAACATTTGTGATTTGAAGAGTTTTTTTAAGGCAGTGAGAGAAAGAAAGAAGTGATACTGAGCTCTGTTTTGGAAAACAGTCATTACACATGCTTTAGAATCTAACAAAACCTCTGAACAGATGCAAGAGAGGACATGACGTTTCTCTATTGCTCAAAAGGAATATTTATCTGTATGAAAAACTAAAAATTGCCAGCTTCCAAATAGCACATGAAAAATATGTACTTTAATAAGATCAGATACTCCTAAAAATACTTTTTTTCTGGATGTTCAAAAGCAGTCAAGCATAAAGGGCACACTTAGCAACAAACATAAAATTCCTCAGAAGTCATAACAGTTTTATTATAAGAATTTATAGAATAAAGTAACATCATTTCCATATGAACAACTCAATGCCTGGATACTTAACAAAGGAGGACAGTTGCAGCTATTTTGTATCAGTGGGAATAGAAACAGGCTATCTTCACACAGAGGAAAAAATTAAGAAAAACACTTTCATGCACTGAATTCAACTTCAGTATTCTGCATTTTTATTTCATCATTACCTAGAAAAAAAGGATTAACTATTTGAAAAAAGGTTGTTGTATTCAATGGCTACATAGAGACAGAAAGGACTTACTGAAGAACTTGAAAAAATCACAAGCACATTTGAAAAGAAGCAGAAAACTCAGTAATGCTCTGAGCAAGAGACAAAATTGTAATTACCTGACCATTCTGCTGTATGAACAAACTTATTTTGCAGTCATCACCACCACAAGCCAGTATTGGTACTAGAAAGGAAAAGAAGGTCTTCAATTTTTTATAAGATCTAATATTCTAGGACATGAAAAAATATAAATAATATAAAAATCAATATAGAAATATTTCGAAATATAACAATACTAACAGATAGGCAAGCATGATACCACTTTTTTAATGCTTTCTACATTAGCTGTCTAATAAATTAGTATCTTAAGAACACAGAACTGCAAATAATATCTATAAATATTTAAGATGCTAAAATGAGTAGTTTGCCTCAAGCTCATATGTCTGTAGGAAGTTCAAGTATTAGAGTTTATAATAAATTTTTCACTCAAGACTACTCAAGTCTTGAGTAGCAGTTGCCTTCCACTGGCTAACCTTAAAAGTGCACAAACCCTGTAAGTCTATTGAATCAAACCAGAGAAAGTAATGTCTGAGGGGGTTAAAAAAAGAAAAGTTAGGCAGTGTATTAGTTCTTCTCTCCAACAGAAGAGGATGAGGAATAGTTAACAGTTACTCCACTCTTCTTTTTTTTATATGTCATAAGAGGCAGAGCTACTGCTAGGGACTGAAACAGTAAAAGCAAATAAATTTAGTATAAAACTATGAAGAAATAAGTTATAACTTAAAGGCTAGACATCTGAATTTCTCAAGTCTGGACAGAAAACCAGATACTAAATTTCACTAAAATCAACTACTTCTTTTAACAAAAAGCCTCAATGACATCCCTTCATATAGATAATTTTATCCTTACTATGGATAGATCAAAAATCAACTTGAATATTCCTAGTATCTTTATCCTTTATACTAATCTCTTCTTTCTACTTGTACCAAATCTGTGCCCAGTTATCCACTGTTCCTCTTGCACTTATCAGCCACGTTCCATATTCTCATAGTTCTATCACTTGCTTCCTCTCTCCAGCCTCTAAGTCACAATTCACCTCCATCTCCTGCTCTCTTTAATAGGTCTAAAAAACGGCTTTGCATCAAAGGTGATGAGCTGCTTTGAATGAAGACCTGGTCATCAGGCCCACAGAAATTGGGCAGGAGTGCCATTTTCTTCCATAAAACACAATACAATGGATGTTCTTGAAGACAACATCACTTTCCTGAGAAACATTTTATGGGTCATTAATGTAATTACATATTTACTCAATGGAACGAAATTTTAATTAAGAAAACCAAAGAGAGAATTATGATTTAGTTGCTGCTGAAGACAAATGCAAATATTTTAACTCAAAAAGTTCTATCAAGAAATATATCTATACATCCAGACTAGTATATAGTTTTCCACATAAATGCTTTGAGATATTAGAATTTGGATCTGATTAAGATAAAATTCCTGCAGAGGAAATAAGAAAAGTAAGTTGAATAAGCAGAGCTTTCCAAGTTCACTTGCTCTTTTTTTTTCACCTGTTGCAATTCACTAATGAGGAAACAATTATTTACTGTCAGAGGCCATGCTACATCATGGCAATTATCCAGGTCATAGGAAGAATCAGATTATATGATAAATAGCTGATCAAGATTTGTAAAAAATAAATCCTATTGCCAGCATTTTATAGGCAGAATTTGTGCAGGCACTGTAAGGCAAAAAGCAAGCAAGCAACCAAAACTGCAAAAAGCTCTTCTTCAAGACTAAACAGCAAATGTACAGAAACTCCTTAATAAAGAGGCTGCCAGAGAAGTATTTAAGTTGCCTTCCAGCTGCAAATGACTGGTCAGGTTTTAATGAACAGTCTATCAGATTTCTCTATTTGACTTCTTGACAAAAGTGGTTCAATTTTTTTTTTTAATAATTTTTTTTTTCAAGGACAATCAGTTAAAATCCTAGGCTCAGGAACATTATCTGAAAGTTAATGCATCCATTGCATATGTATCAATTTTCAATGCAAGCCTTAAATTTACTTTCTTGCTGAAATTAGAGGTTGCTGTAAATGCTTCAGGAAATGTAGTTTATGATTTTCAGAAAAGTAATTCTGTAATTAGTTCCTGACTTAAGAAATGCAGATTGTTCTCAAGAGAAAAGCTTCTTTCAATCCCTGTGCAGCTGACAACTTAGCCTTCGTAAAGATTTCTGAGCAACTCCTAAATTTATCATAATCATTTTTCCCTGAAGATCATTAAAATTCCAAATTACCATTAGAGATTAATGTTTCTGACAAATGATCAGCAGTGTTTTTTAATAATATATTTTAGCTACTTTATTTAGATTTCAGAATTAACATATGCCTCATCTATATGGACTACTATGCCAGGTTTAGGGAAAAAACACTAGCTATGCTTTATTAAAAGCTCCTTTACAGATTTCTACAGGAAACATTTCTATACATTTATGGTTCAAAATCTAAACTGTTCCTTTGCAATTTTATCAGCAGAGGTCATCTGTATTGAAACTGGAACAAAAAAGGCAAATGTGTAGAAATTTTTTTTAATTCCACACAAAATGAAATTTTTGTGCAAATTGAAATTATGCAAATTGAAAATAATTTCAGCTCTTGAGAAAAATAAAGAATTTTTTTTTCAGTTTATGAGCACTGTACTGCTTTGGATAACTAATCTGAACTGGGATGGGAAGAGTTCATAATAAAGGATTGTCCTGCTCTCAATGTAACTTTAAGCTACACTGGTTTTGGAGACTCTGGAAAACAAACTCCTTGCTATTCTGCCATTCAAAGAAGCTTCAAACATTTAATGCAATTTGAATTTCAGAAACAGTTTTAAGAACTAACATGGTAATTTTAATTCATGGTGTTTTTAGAATGTATGGTTACTTCTCTTATATACAACATGATTTCAACATTGAACAGATGCACTACTCTAGAGTGTTACAGTGAGACTTTCTTATCTGTACAGTATCCTAAATGAAGATATAATCTATTGTTTTGCAATCTGAATGTTATACTCAGACACCACAGGCACTTCACTTCTAAAGAATATTCACACTTGCAGTAATGACTTTAATTTACCCTCAAGCCTTTTAACTTCACCTCAACAAGCACATAAGTGTATTTACAGGAAAAGAGAGAGGTGTAAATGTTCTTTAATGGTACAGATGCTGCTTTTGGTATCAGACATGCTCTGAAAACAGACACTGGCATTTCCAAATTGGATAACACACTGTGATAGAGCTTTCACTGCTCACAGAATTATCAAAGCCAAAGAAAAAGGTATGCTTGTAAGCATATCATCAAAACAACACATCAGTGTGGAATGCATGCAGCAGAGCTGAAAATTCCAAATACAGTAAGAAAATTTAGCACTTTTTCAGTTGGGAGCCTGGCAGGCCTCCATCCAGGTGAAAGACTAATGATACTTGAACCCACATTCAATCAAACACATCTATCTGGCTTGAGGATACATCTGCTTTACCAAAAAAAGCTTCTACCTATTTGCACAAAAAGAATATGTCTGTGGCAGCCTACAAAACCTAGTATTTCTGTTAGCAGAAACCTACATAAACCATACTAAACCGGTTTAAACAGTTCAGCATTTCAAATTTTTCACATTTAAGACTGAACAAACAGATGATAAACACTGCTTGGGAACCCATGATTTTCAATGCAGGCCTTCAGATTTTTTCTGAATTTTGCCCTTCAATTCAAACAACAAGAACAAACATGTGCAGCAGCACCACAAGGAGCAGGTGGAACTAAGAGCATCATCCTATCCCATTCATTTACAGCATTGTTACCCTGGTTTAAAGCTTTCCATCGCAAGAGTTCAACTGAGCAACTCCATCTGAGTGCCATTTTGAAGACACTGTAATCAGTCTTTGTTTTTAATTACTGAGAAGAGTCCAGAGAAAATCTTTAGGTACAAGAATCAGCTTAAGCAGATTTCACAGGAAACAAAAACTGTGGCACACGGGTCTGGAGTTAGCAAAATAAAAATCTGTTTGGGGGATTTCTTAGATTTTTCTTCCTGCATTGATATTCAAGATGTGCAGCTTTACTTACCATCGCTGCCAGGCAAGAAGGATAAGCAGACATCCATAACAAATCCATTTCCAAACTGCAGAATTTCAATGCATTTAGCTGGAAAACAGGAACAGACAGTGTTGATCTCGTTCACTGTAACTATTACAATTACACTGTCATTTCTTTCTATATTATACAGTTAAAATTTCCCATCCATTTTTATTTTAAGAAGCTGAAAAAAATCTACATTTTTTCAAAAGCATAAACAATAATATCATCTTCTGTGTGGCCATAAAAATTCATCCAGTTGGTTGGGTTAGAAGATAATACTGTGTTAAATCTATATAGCTTCACTGTGGTAACACACCAGAGCCAATAAATATTACAAAATATATCCTGTGGCAACAGAATTCACAACAAAGGAAAATAAAACTGAATCCATTTTCTACAATGGCAGCTAGAGAAATTAGCAAAAACCTGCAAACATCCCTGAGACCCTGGAAATCATTAAATTAGCAAACTAGTAATCATTAAACTAGTAAATAAACAAGAAAATAGCAGAAAAAAATGTCTACAGCAGAAGAATTAGTCCCTCAATCACTGTAACCACACCAGCAAGACAAAATGGAAAAGATGAGACTTTGTGGGGTTCTTTGGGAACACCAAAAATGCTTTCCAGAACATGAGACTTTAGACTGGCAACTCCATCTCTCTCACGTAGGCAAGGCAATACGAGATCTTCAAATACACCCAGGAAGGAAGAAAGTAGCTAAAGAAATGCAGTCACTAAACCTCACCCAGCAAATAACACCTTAAATCTCAATTATCTACCCAATTTATTTCTTATGCATTTTAGAATGCTGTTTTCCTGTATTTCCATGCAAGAGCCTAGTTTAACAGAATGTCAAGATCCCAAACTTCATTGGACTCAAACCAACAGGAAAAAACAAGTGACTAATTAAACCTCATCTTTCTAACACCACCATTAATCATTTTACTATGTAATTCTACTTCACACATGCATACAGCTAGTCTGCCTCCACATTACAATGGTGCAGATTGTCATAACATGAATACATATTTTAAAAAAAAAGTAAATTCAGGCCACACATCCCTGATGAAATATAAAGATAAATCATGCTGCAGAACAAATATGACCCAAGGCTTTCCAAGAGCAATAAAGTGCTTTGATGTACTAAAGTCAGAAGACAAATCAATGTAGTTGCATTACAAGATGTTAGTATTTAATAACTAATGGATAAGTATTCATCATTCTTATTTAGCCAGTATGTTATACCTAACATTAAAAAAGTTACCTTCTGAACCATGCCGAGACCAGATTCTCACAGTAGAGTCAGAGGCTGCAGAAGCTATTAGCACATTTAAATCAGGTTCATCTGACTGGCAGACAGCATCCACAGCAAAAACAGCTTCTGTGTGCCCTTTGAGAGGAATGCTTTTCACAGCCTGAACACATGAGAAAATTTTTACAAAGTTTAAATTCCAGTAACTTAGGTGAGAAAACTTTAGGAAAAAAAAACAATATTTCAGGAAACCCAGAGAAGGGATACAGCAGCAATGAATATTAACTTAATAAGATTTTGCTCAAAGCTAAACAGAATTAAATGCTCCTGTGTACACTACACCCTCACTATGCTATAACCTCACCCTTCCTTGAGGGAAGTTGGAAACAGTACAGAAAGTTAGGAAGAGTTTTCCTTCCTTTTTCTCCTTCTCTTGTCCCTCACCCTAAGGAACATCTCACAAAAGTTTGGAGAACCTTAGTGAAGGAGACAGAGCAGAGAACACAATAATAAGCAGAATAAGCAGCAACTACAGCAGCTCTAGCAGCAATGTTTAGTGTGTTCTCACAAACTAAGACAGCTTTTTGCTCCTTCAAAATGCCAACATGAAAAACAAAACTGCTAAATTTAGACAATGAATACAGGTGATTCAATTTGCAATCTGTTCCTCATAAACATGAAGATCAAAGTGAGAGGCTTTTAATTTTGCAACCAGAAGTCATCCAACATTTATTCAGATTTTTATCATAGACAGACTTGACATCTCTTTCCAAAATGCAGCCTGGTAGGCCTCTGTGGGAATTTTTCATTGGTTGAATACAGAACTTTGTGTTTAAGAATTTACACTAGTCTAGAACTCCCATTAAAATGAGCACATTTAGCCACATTCTTTTGAAATTATTGCCATATGGCTGTGCATCACATCAGCAGAAAAAGATTATTAAAAAGTCTGTAAGTTAACTTGAATAAATGCATGAACAGTTAAAATGGATCAGGATGAGAAATAACTTATTTCTGAGAACTTTTCCTCATGAAAATAGGTTCATTTCCCCTTTCTATGCATTCTCATGCCTTTTAAAATGCCAAGTCTAATAACCTACTTTGAGACACATGATGAAATGGGTTACCTACACAGCCATTCCCAATCCAGTGCTTAACAAGCAAGATATTAAAAGCTAGATAATAAAGCGGTTTTTTCATCAAAATTTCAGGTCATTTAGAAGGCTCTTTCACACAACACTGAATCTCTTGCCTTACATTTTAAAGTAGAAATAATAAATTAGCATGTCTCCTTACTTTCCTCCATTGCTCTGAAAAAAGCCAATTGTTGCACAGATTTATTTAATATTGATTTTTGTTAAACGACTACTCAAACTTGTATATCATTCTGGTAAGACTATCTATATACAAACCCACACTGTTGTACAGACTAACCAAAAATCACTAGAAATGGATAGAAGGAAACAAGGAAGAAGGATACAGAAAATGCCAGCTCAAAATGGTCCTCATAGTTTGAAGGTTTTAAGGTTTAAAGAAAACTGCCATGTGAGATCAGAAAGTTGATGAGTCAAGAACAGACAGACAGAGTCTGTTGGACACCTAAACAAATCCACTCAATGACTGACAGGTTCGTTAATTTCTTTACCAATGCTGATTTGAAGAAGATGAACCACAGAAAAGAGGAAATAACATTAACAGTAATACATAGCAAGACAGAGTATCAAGAATTTCAAGGATATACACACTGGGTTCAACTTAAAAAAAATCAAAAACAGTCAAAATGAAACAAATAGTATGAACCGGAAATACAAACAAAACAGATAATTTGTGATTTGTGAGATACTACTGCAGAGGGAGATTTGACAAGAGATTATTCCTGCTTACCTGATTATTCCATGTTACTGTGTCTTTCCATTCCCAAAGAATAAGTTGTTTATCAGATCCACCAGAAATTAACTCTGTTTCAGCAGCTAAAAAATACGCTTTGGTTAGTTCAGTATGCACTTAACTTTGTAATAGCAACATAAGCAGTTCTACTGGTTACTACTCATAAAATATCACTGGTAACCAAAGCTTCCACCAGAATAAAGTATGGTTAATAGGAGTTGCACTGTGCAGAACTGGTTTAGAGCAAAGATATTCCCTAAGAAAATGTAAAGAGAAAATTCTCAGGACTATTTAAAGTTCTGTGTGAAAGTGGTAAAAATACCTTTCCAGAAGACTCTCAAATCCAACAGTGTAAATTAATCTTTTGGAGTTTTGTTTGGTCTTTTTGGAAGATAGGAAAATAAGGCAAGAGAATTTAAACAAACAGAATTCAAAGCTTCACAAGAAAATTTAATTCCCAAGTTCCCTGAAAATAACTCCTTTTAATCATTTTTAAGAAGAATATGTTTCAGTGCATCCCGTTGAAAGGATGGCAGTTTAAATCACTATTAAAAACTAATGTTTGCACCTCAGTACTTCTCAAAAAAAGGAAGCAGCACATTACATCAACAGACTAATCAATAGTCACCTTCCTCTTCTTCAATGAGAAATGCCTAAGGGCAAGAATATATGCCTATGAATATATTACCTAAGAATATATTGCCTTCACTAAGCAATGTTAAATCCTGGAATTACTATCCAGCAAGTCTCATAAATGTCTCAAACATTTGAGACAAAATGTCTCAAACATCTTTCTAAAGACTCTTTTTTTCGAGCACATAACCTCTATGCCACTTCAGAGCTTTACACTCAGAGACTGCTGAAAAGGCATTGCAAATCAGTTTACAAGTCAAAACATGCAAAACTCCAAACCTTACTGAAGAGACTGGTGGAAGAACAAGCAGCACAAGCCATCGACCAGTGTGAGCTGCCACAGCCCCAGGCAAGCATCCTCCTGGGGTGTCCCTGGCTGTGGGGCAGGAGCAGAGATCCCCTCACCACGGAGCTCACCTGGGCTTGGCAGCTCACATTCCTGCAGAGGCGTTTGTCAACATGAGGCCACACCTCGAGAACTGCATCCGGCTCTGAGCCTCCCAATTCAGGAAGGGCACTAAAGTGCTGGAGCAGGTCCAGAGATGGGCAATAGAGCTGATAAGGGTCTGGAGCACACATTTCATGAGTGGCTGAGGGAGCTGGGCATGTTTAGCCTGCAAAAGAGGCGGCTCAGGGCAGACCTTATAATTCTCTACAACCACCTGAAAGGAGGGAGCAGACAGGTGGGGGTCGGTCTCCTCTCCCAGCGAGCAAGTGACACGATGAGAGAACAAAGTCTTAAGCTTCACCATGGGAAGTTTAGGTCGGACATCCAGGAAAATTTCTTCACAGCAAGGGCGTGAAGAATGGACTGCCCAGGAAAGTTGTGGAATCACTGTCCCTGCAGGTATTTAAGGAAAGAAGGGACGTGGCACTCAGTGCCATGGTGTAGTTGACACGGTGGTGTTGGGTCATAGGTTGTGTTCAATGACCTTAAAGACATTTTCCAAACTAACTGACTGTGTGAAAATCCCTCCTGGAAACTAGGCTTAAGGCGAAAGGATGCACTGCAATTCTTGCAGTTCCGTATTTCCCTGTGTGTACACCGCAGCCCCGCTGCTGCCGAGCCTCCCCCGCCTCCTCTGCCCGGCAAGGGCAGCAGCGCCCGCGGCCCGAGCGGAACCGGCCCCGGCCCAGGCCCAGCGCGGCACCGCCTCGCTACTCACCGCGGTCCCGCCGGCGGACCCAGCGCACGCAGTTCACCCTGCCGGCGTGGCCGCGGAGGGCGGCGACCGCCCGCCTCGCCTGCGGGACAGACAAACAGCACGGAGCGTCAGGGACAGGGACGGGGACGGGTCCGGGTCCGGGTCCGGGTCCTGGTGTCGGTCCCGGTCCCAGTCCCGGTCCTGGTCCCGGCGCCCCCCCAGAGCGCACCAACTCACCGCCGGGTCGTAGAGGATGACGTCGTGGCAGCTGCCGAAGGCGAGGAGGCCGCCCCGGCCCCAGGCCACGACGCCGCCGCCCGCCTGGTTAGCGCAGCAGGCGATGTGACAGAGCGACACGGGCGCCGCCATCTTGGCCGCCGCCGCGTGCGCGACCCCGCGCGGCTCCCGTGGCAACGACCCCGTGCGGGGCGGGGCCTGAGGGGGCGGGGCCTGAGGGCGCCGCCAGCTCGGGTGGGGGGGGTGGGTTGCGGATTTTGCGTCTCTTGCGCCTTTTGCCGAGACCTCAGTGGTTTCAAAAGTGTAAAACTTTTCTCTTTGCTGCGTCCTGTGAAGAAATTCGTCCTAGTGCCCAGCCTAGATGTCCCCCGGTGCAGTTTAGGGCTGTTTCATCCTGTCGCTGGGAGAATAAAGGTACCCCCACCTTAATCTGTTTTCAGGGAGTTACAGGGATTGATAAAGTTCCCCCTGAGCCTCCTTTTCTACAGGCGAAACAAGCCCAGGTCCCTCAGCCATTTACTCAGTTGTCACTGACACCCATTCCTGGGCTGCTTCCATCACCTGGGAAAAAGTTGGTAACACCTCTTGACAAAGAGTCATGCTCAAATTAAGTTTCTGACGTCGGGATGTATTTAATATTACCATGTATGATGTCGCTAAAATTACTGTCAGGGAAAGCATGAGAGTTTGCAATTGAGCAAAGACCAAGCTCAATGGATTGATCTGAATATGTTTGAATACCTCTGCTTTTCAGAAAAAAAAAAAAAAGATGAGAACAGAGCAATTAGTAAATTCCATCTGTTACATTTTTATTCTTTCATTCTTTGATATGTTTATTGCCCCTTCTGAACAAAAATTTAAAATCAAATCAAGAAAAAAAAAATACTGCAGTGGTATTCTAGTTTTTCTTGCATGGTCGCTGGCCTTGAGAAACAGGGTCACAATGCAGGGTATTACACTGGATAGATGTGCTCAAATTGTATCAGCCACTTGGCTTCACAGGTTCAAGGACTTGGCTGGTTCCCAATAGCCACAGGTGCAAACAGCTGCCCCACAGGCTGAGTAGGAGCCTCAGCAGGACCTTCAAGACATCCACTCTTGAAGGATGAAACACAAAAAAGGCTGTGTAGCAGAAGCCAGGTTGAAGTGTAAATGGAGAGCTCAGCTATGCAAGAATCAAAAGGGAGAGAAACAGAGATGTGCCTCCTGTCCCCAAATCACACCTAAGATAATCCTGAAATAACTGAAAGTGAACTGAAAAGCTGGAAAGTCTGGGCTGGAGGGAGAGCTGGAGGCATTATGGGGCTGTGCAGGAGGTGGGGGTAGGAAGAGAAAGCAGTGAAAAGCAAGCAGGCATCCAGAGGAAACACTCTGCATAGCACATGGAATGTTTTGGGCCTAAATCTTTCCTGCCAGGCCTTTATCTCTCCGTGTGTTCTGGAGTCCTGGCTGTAACCTGACACAAAACCACTGCAGATAGGCACAATTATTTTCCAGTGGATATGAGAGGAAGGAAGCTGTGCCTGATCACACAGCAGATACAGCCAGAAATGTTAGCTGCTAGGGAAACAAATGACTCCTTGCAGAAAAATGCATGGATCCAGTCATCAAAGCATGCCTTGACTGAGGAGTGCTGGCATGAGCTGCCAAGGATGGCTGTGCAGCAGTCAGGTTGCACAGCAACCCCTTCTCAGCAGGCCTTGCCAGGCCTGGAGTCAGGGCTCTGGCAGAAGGAGGTCGGGCACTGCCAAAATCATGGGTCATGTTATAGGAATTGCATCTGTTGCTGTGGGAACCAAGCTGGCTCTGGCTGGGATTGTAGGCATAAGTGCAGGCTTTTCCAAGATGGATTGGGTGAGAGACTCCTCTGTGACACAAAAAGTTAACCTGACTGATAGATAACCTGCTGCTTTTGCTGTCCTGCAAACAGTTTTACTGGGGTGCTGCTTGGATTGGAGAGACTGGGGGTTCTGTCCTGCCTGAGGGTGCAAGAGCAGTGCAGGGTTTTGTGGGGCTGGTCCTTGCACACCTCATGGTGCTTTCCCAGCCAGTTTGAGATACCACATTGTGGAGAGCTGCTAGTGCCAGGTACTCACAGTGATTGCCTCTTTTCCCCAAAAGAAGGTCTGTCACTGTCACCCCTCTGCCACCCTAACAGAGTCCAACACTGAGAGACCTGGGATAAATCAACACAGTATATGCACTTACTAGTGCCATGAGGAATGCTGCAGCAGCACCATGGTGCCATGGCTAAAGAGGCACAGGAAGGTGGATTTATGTCCAAACAGGTCAGTGCAGGTGAACCTAGTTTCTTACTTGTCATAAGTATTCTGTCTGACCAAGGCCTCATTTAAATGAGACTCTGAGCCTTTGGTCAAACCCAAGAAAGTTTTTTTGTGATTTCTAATGTTACAGGATCTTCTCTTGAAACTGAAATATCTGGAGGATATTGTATGAGAAGTTTAGAATATCAGATAATTACTATGGAACCAGTATGCCTTTTAGGAACACATACTTTATAAGGAAGTAATAGTGATGGTCAGTGGTGTTACAAGGATAGAAAAGGACATGCTCTAGACTTGTCACCAGCTGCCACTCTTCACTCATAGCTAATGTCCTCATGAAATTAAAATCTCCTTTAGAGGCCCAGAGAAGTTCATGCTTCCTTCCCTTTGGAGTGGGTTATTACATCTGTCCTTGTTTTCCTTCATATTCCCAGAAAAGAACTTCTGTATCTTTCAGAATTATATGTAAAAATAATCTTTTTCTCCCTTTGGTGTAACTTTTGAGACACAGGAAGAACTCAGTTAATTGAACGTCAGAGATGGTTGTTATGGTGCCTAAGCAGACTTCAAAAGTCACTCCACAGTTTTGTTCATATCTTTTATGTGTCCCCCTGTGGTTCTGCCAATGGAGGTACATCAACAAGCTCTGATAAGGGAGATACTACTTGAACAAAAGCTTTCTTGAGCTGGAAATAATTTTTCTAGTTTTTAGTTAGGCATTGGAAAAACTTCTGTTCCAATAGTCATTTAGTAGCGGCACAGTAATTTTGTATAGTAATAGTAATTTTGATGGTAGATTCATGTTTACAAGTGAGGTTTTGCAGACAGAGGTGGCTTGGGGCCCTTCATGTTCTCCCAACTCAGTTATGCCTACAACTTTATGAGGGAGATGGAGAAAATACAACACTAATCAAAAAGTTGTATTTAGTGCTTAATATACTTAATCTAACTATGTCTAAACATTGATATGAAAATATAAAAACATTGCAAATGTTTAAATCAAAGTTTAATGCTTTCTTTCATTGGGTGAAATCTTCTTTATTTATAAGAATATATGTTAATAGACAGGAGTCATTCTACAAGACACTCTGAAAAGCAGCAGTCACATGTTAAACATGGTTTACAGTTTAATTATATGTAGTTAAGTTCAATAGAAGAAAGTTCAAAAGTTGTTAAATGAGCAAAGCCAGTACTCAAAGATTGGGGGCCTTGTTCTTGCAAGTTGTTGAACTTAGCCTGTCTTTATGTGTCTTCATTGTATATATGCTTATGAAGTAATCCCTAATGAAATTGCCTCATAAACAAGTTACTGATTGGTATTTTTACTTCAGGTTGTTTGCTCCAGTTGCAACCTGGATGAGTAGTGCCTGCTATTTAGTATTTTGATATCTCCTCATTAGCTATATCATGGCCCTAGGCTTAATCTGTTGTACAGTTGTCTTTTCTGTACAGCACAGAATTATCTTTTTCCATAGCCAGGTTTTTGTTTTGTTTTGTTTTGTACCTTCTACTGCCACAGCTTCTGAATGTCTCAGAAAAAACTTTATGAGTTACATTTTTCTTTATAAGATAACTCTTAGGCAGAGGGGTATTATTGTATTCATTTTCTGGGGTCAGTTTCTGCCTAGACCAGAATTCATAATAAAATCACAGACTCATAGAATGGCTTGGGTTGGAAGGACCTTAAAAATCATCTACTCTCAAGCTCCTGCCATGCTCAAAGACACCTTCCCCTACACCAGGTAGCTCAGGGCCCCATCCAACCTGGATTTGAATACTTCCAGGGATGGAGCATCCACAGCTTGTCTGGGCCACCTGTTTCAGTGCCTCAGCACCATCACAGTACAGAATTTCTTCCTAATTCCTAACCTAAACCTTTCAGTTTTAAGCCATGCCCCCTCTTCCTATCGCTACACTTTGATAAATAGTCCCTCCCTTATTTTCTGTACTTTCCATCCACTTTAGGTACAAGAAGGCTGCTCCAAGATGTCCCCAGGGACTTCTCTAGTTTGAGCAACCTGAAATGTCTCAAGCACCATAGGTCTTTAGGGGTGAAATGCCCTTTGTGGAAGACACAGAACAGCATTCAGGAGAGTGACAAGCCACCCACAGCATCCTTTGCCTCCAGCTTGGATTGAGAGCATTCAAAACTTGTAAATCAGATTCTAGCCCTGGGACACTTCTAAAGGCTGTGCCAAGGTTTCATCTGAGGGATCAGAGCTGAAGCACTGAGAAAATAAATATTAAACAATAGTGACCAAAACCATAAAGATGAGTTTAAATAATTTCCCAGCTTCACAGCTGGGAACAACTCCATTGCCTTTGACATCTTGAAAACAGATCCAGCCTCTTTCTTTTTGCCAGCTGTGGGATCTGTGTTGAAAGGCATTCCACTGCATGGAGAATACTAATTTGTGGGTTTGCTAGGATTTCCTTCCCTTGAGCATGCACCTACCAGGTTTGATGCTAGAAAGGATGATCAAGGAGAAGTGTCATTCTCAAAGTTACTAATTGAGTCCATTAAAATTGAGCATCAGACTGTTTTTTTAAATGCCGCTGGAATAATTCTGGAATTGTAGGTCCTGTATTCAATAAAAGTTCTAATGGATCTTGAGTATAATGTAAGCCTGGGGCATCCTTTCCAAACAATTTTCTCAAGATAGAAAAGCAGATATTGTTACTTGAATATATTTAATTTTAAAAGTTTAGAGTACATTTTTAGAAATAATTTCTCCCTTAATTCATCTCACTGAAGACTGAAGGTTGAATGATGCTGGTGAAAGAAGCTGAACTGAACAAATCTTAACTGTAGCTATTCCCATTTTTCTTGAAGGCTGTATTTTAAGTATTCTATGAATAGCTTAAATCCCCACTGCCTAAATGGATTTCTGATTTTCTAAAGAAAAAAAAAAACCCTAATTATTTAGAAATACAATTCAAAATTAGTTCTCCAAACAATGACTGTAATTGCTGGCTGAAAGAAATTCTGCATAAAATCTCTCTGATTTTCTTTTTTCTTAAATGAAGACCTAACACCAACATGACCTAGAAAATTCCTTGGGAAGAAAAAAGAAAAAGGATGAAACAGCTTGTCACATAATCAAACTGATTATGCATTATGTTTTTGAAACAGAAGCTCTAAAAAGAGGGATGATAATGGGCATTCATTCCAGAGAGTGTACGTGTACAAACACACATGCACACACACACAAAAGAAAAAGTATGTGGAAATGCCATCTGCAGTAATTAAAGTAATATTTTACACTTAAATTCTGTATTAGCAGCAGTTCTTGTAGGACTTGTATAGGATATTGTTCCACACCATAGAATAGTGTCTCCCAAACCCAAAAATAAGTTTTGTAATAATCTCTTGATGAATCTCTTCATGCTCATTTAAAAAACCCAAACCTAACACACTGAGTTAATATCAGTTGGTCATTTTATTTGCACACACACACATTTATCACATAGCCACATCCACTGCATATATATTTTAAATGGGTTTGATCATGAAAGGGTTTTGTACAAGTTACATAACCTCCAGAAGGAGATGCCTGATCCACAGCCTTCAGTTTTCCAAAGGAGTCAGAGATCCCCAGTATTAGATGAGGCTTTGATTCAGAGGTCTGGTTACTGACACTAGGAGCTGGCAACCTTTTTTATCTGTATGGTAATGCCACACTTCCCTGCTCTTTCTCACCATCTCACTCCCTCCCAGTAACTTGGTGAGCACAGGCAGGAAAATGAATAACCTGGTCTGGTCCTGCTGGTCTGAAGCTGTCATAGTTTTCAGCTCGGGGGAAGTACAAACAGCATTACAAGTTTGTAGGAGGAAATCCCCATTCCCAATGCTGAGTTCTCAAAGGCACACGTCTACTGAGTCTCACAGCTGCAGAGAAGAGAGGAACATGACACAGCATATCCTATGCTCATACAGCAGCCTGCTTGTGTTGGGTGAAAATTCCTCTCCTAGGAAAGATAATGAAGAACTCTCTCACTTCTGTCAAAATTCTTGTTTAAAACTGGGGGGATGTTTCTCCTTTTTTTTTGGTATTTTTCCCTTTTGGTGTACATTGGTATACAAAGTTTCTGTAGTAGACATCAACGTCTTAGGAGAATTTGATGAACTGCTTTACTACACATTGTAGATGAAGTATTAAGAAAGGCTTGAACCTGTCCCACCACAGGGACCACAGAGTGCCCTGTGCCATTAAGTTGGAGTTGGCATCATAGATGATTCTGTTGCTTTTTCCCTGTCACCCATAGCAGGACAGAGCCCAGTCAGATGCCACAAGCCACAGAAGAGAAATACAAAATACTTTCTTTTGCAAGGGGAAATGTGCCTTCTGTTAGATGTGGCTGACCTTAAATAAGTGCCTCAGAGGAAGACTTCATACCACACCAGCATTAAGAAAACATTGCTAACAAGAAAGGTATTTCCTACTGAGATATAAGACTGAATAATAGTTGATGGTATAGAAATTTAGAAGGGAAAAATATTGAGTGAACATGAGGAAAAAAACTCCACTCATAAATTAGTTAAAGCATGCCAGGTTAGGAAATTGCAGTGTCATGAACAGGAACTTGTGATATCTCTTCAGATTTAAGGTAGTGAGATATGCTTTGCACTTAAACCTAGAGTTCAGCCTCCTTCTTCTGCATAATAATTCTAAAAAACATACTCTTTGGACATTGAGCAATTATTTTGATACTCAAAACTAACTCATGGGATAAAACAGAAAAAATGAAAATGAGTTTGCGTAGGAAAAACACCATGAAACTGAGAGAATGTGAAACATGAAAATATAAAAAGCTGCATCATTTTAACCATTGAGAAAAACATGTACAACATGCAGCTCAAGCTCAGCACATTATTTTTAACTCTCACATGCTAAAGTGTTTTGAGGCAAACTATTTTGTCTACATTTCCAGTCATAAATTGAACTGTTTAAAGAAGTAAAATACTGAAGCATGGATGTCTAGAGAACTAGGGCAAAAGCAGTCTCTGCACCAGTGAGCCTTACAGGACATTCTGCAAATAGCTTTGCATGAAAGAACCAGGCAGAAGGGGCATCTACCAAAAGCCTGCAGTGCACACTGAAATTCACCCGTGAGAATCAAACTTGTGCACACTCAGCAGTGATAGCACTCAGAGAGTAGGTCCTTACCTTTCATGCTGCATTAACTGTCAACAAAACCAAACTTACACAAGGCTAGGCTTTTACCTCATTTTGAGTGCATGAAAATTTGTCATTTCACCAAGGAATATTGTCAGCATAAATTGCAACATGCCTCATAGCTCCTTCCCCAAGTTCTTCCACTTCTTCCATCCAAAAAGTCCATCATTCATGTAATCAGCAACAGGAAAACTGCTTTTGCCAGGCTTTCCCTACAGTCCAAGACATGCAAAGCTACATCCTCCTGGTTATACATACAAAATGTGGTGAAAACAAGTTGGAGAAAGAGATCTGGGAATTTTGATTGATTGATTGATTGATTGGTTAGTTGATTGATTGATTGATTGATGGCAATTTGAATATGGGTCAGCAGTGTGCCCTGAGCCAATCACATCCTGTAGTGTGTCAGGCACAGCATTGCCAGCCAGTTGATGGAGATTATTGTCCCTCTCTGCTCTGCACTGGTGCAGCCTTAGCTTTAATATTGTATGCAGTTTTGGGAACTACAATGCAAGAAGGATATCAGACTGTTGGAGTGTGTCCAGAGAAGGCAACCAAGTTGACAAAAGGTCTTGAGGGCAAGACTTCAAGAGGTGGCTGAGGTCACTCAGTGTGTTCAGTTTTGAGGAGAGAAGGCTGAGGTGTAGCCTCATTGCAGTCTACACCCCCCTCCAGTGGAGGAAGAGGGGGTGCTGAGCTTGTCTCTCTGGTGACCAGAAATAGGACACGAGGAAATGGAATAAAGCTGTGTCCAGGGAAGTTCAGATTCTTCACTGTCATGGTGATTGGTCACTGGAACAGGCTCCCCAGAGTTCAAGGAGTATCTGGATGATACCCCTAATTATATGGTGTAATTTTAGTAAGTCATGCAAAGAGCAGGGAGTTGGACTCAATGATCCTTATGGGTCTCTCCCAACTTGAGGTATTCCATGATCCTTTTCCTAGTCTGTCATTACCTTCTAGAAACTTTTTTCTCCTTTTCATATTCTTTTCCCTCCCTTGTTCTCTTCCCTGTTGCCTTAACTTCTTGTGTTCAAGGAGCTGGCAATCCTGACCATCCCTGTTCCCCTGGGCCTTGTACACAGGGCTGGAGCAGTCCATTCATTAATGTGAGCAGCCCTGTGTGGGAGCCACCCCACACCAGCCTGAGCTGCACTGGTGTCTGTGGGATGGAGATAACATTCCAAGCCATTGGAAGACTGTCTGTTAGCTGGACAGCCCCCTCGGATAATCTGTAATTTACAGATTAACAAACTGTTGAGAAAGGTGACTTTAGTGTGGATCAGGGGGTGGGGCACAGCTCTCCTGCCTGGGAGAGGTGCCCATGGAGGAGTGAGTGATTAGCTCAGTAGGTTGGAGCACTGTTGGGAATTTAGCTGCTAAGGACTGGAAAAGTACAAAATTGCGGCTAATTCCAAGTCCTGCACCTGCACAGATAACAGTGTCCTTAGGCCTAGCTGTGGTAGGATAACAAACAGTGAAAGAGGCATGAGAAAAGAGAGTGTAACCCCTAAGGAATGAGGATGAGTTAATGCTATAGTTTAACCAATAGATTGCTTGGCTTACAGAATATTCATAAGCTTATTATTTGCTGTATAAGTGTTTGATACTTTCTTTAATAAACTGGACCAGAAAGACCTGAGGGACCGGGACCGGGACCGGACTGGACCTGAAGGGCCTGTGATGAACCAACTGGTGTCCTGGTCCCCTTCCTTCGACAGAGCACCATGCTAATAACACCAAGGTCGCTGTTTGATCCCCATACAGGCCATCCACTTTAGAGGTGGACTTTCTGGTCACTTGCAACCCAGAATATTCTGTGTGATCACATTTCTCTGTGACCCCAAGCAGGCACAGGTGGGTGCTGGACTGCCTGCCCAGCAGGGTCCTTGGGCTGTGCCAGGTTGGACAGGTTCCCTGCCTCCAGGGTCACCTCACCTGCGTCACAGTCACAGAGCTGTCCCCAGGCAGTTCCCACACCATACCAGAAACTTTGCCTCCTATGTGGCCTTGCCTATATCTAACCGTGCAGCAAAAAGCTCTGTGAGCATCCTTCAGGAACAGAGTTTTCTTGTGAGAAAATCCTATATTAGCTCAAAGAATCAAAAGGGGGAGGATGGGAGAATGTCTCTCCATGGACAGGATCTGCTCTGCATGGAATTCCTTGGGGAAATCCATGTCTCCATCAGTTGCTGCATGAGCACAAGAGTGCCCAGCATCTGAAGGGATATAAAATGTACTCCTTGTATATATATATATTCCTCTTCTTATTGTACAACACCTGCTATTTTATGAATTTGTTTAATTTTCTAACCTTTCTTCTTGATACCCATAACAAGCCCTGCTCTGTCCCTTTCCCCCTTCACCACACCCCTTCTCCAGTGCAGAACAACCTCCTCTGCCTCTTCCTCACCACAGGCGTAACCCTGCCCTCTAATCCCACCATCAGCTCACTTCCCTCCTCACAGCCCTGAGAGCCAAGCCATAGAAAGGCTTTGAAATGGTATAAAGCCCAGGTACAGGGAACTGAAAGATTCTGTCGCCCACCTCAATGTGTTTGCACTACTTTTCTATTTCTCATACTGTAACATATTCCCTTAAAAAAAAAAAAAAAAGTGCTTTAGAAGTTGAGACATCTGCACTGAAGAGTTGCATACGTGCCTTGAGCAGAGACCAGCTACACCAAGCTGGGGAGTTGTGTATCACTCCCACACTATTGATGTGCCTAATGCTACCAAGTCACCCAAAAACATAATAGCAAGCAAGATAAAGGGAAGCTGCTGAGATGACTTCTACTTGCACACTTCTCTGCTTTTTGCTGAGCACTTTGTGAGACTGGCTTTAAATTATTCTGTTTTCAATGGCCTTTTACTTTTTTTTTTTTCCCCTGACTGTCAGTCACTAGTCATTACCTGACTTGGAAGTGCTCAGGATCTGGGGAGGCCAAGGCATTTTGGTTTAGCTGTCAGGTGAGGCTTGTGACAGATGGCAGAACTTTATTCTTAATGAGAAGTTTTTCCAGCACAGGTCTCCAGCGAGGGAGTGCTCCCTCCCCAAGGCTGCAGTGAGCCCAAGGTCACTGTGGCAGGACATGCTCTGGTGAGTATCAGGGAAAAGCACAAGCCCTGGGGGGTCTGTAACAGTCTGCAAGTGCTGGTGTTACCCTGAGGACTGTTCTACCTTTTGAATACCTGGGTCATAATAAGGATGGCAACAAAAGGATAAACCTTTAGCCTTGGGGAAAACTGAAAAAGGTGCTTTCACATTGGAGCCAAGAAAACAAGAAAAAATTGTGTCATTTACTGGGACTTTATTGCAGCCAACTGCATCAAACATTAGTCATCTTTATAGAGTTTTTAGTAGAAGGAATGACTAAATTATAATAAGCACAACATTCTTATTTTACAATACAGTACAAAAACAACCAAAGAATTAGCAGGTAAGCTCTAAAACTATAGACCCAGCTTCTTATGTTCATATTTGAATTGTATAATCTCTAAAAATTCTTTCATATTTTTCCAGTTGTATACCAATAGAATTGTTATCACAGTCTTTTCCAAATTCCTAATAAAAGGCTTCAATGTGAGTAAAAAAATTATGACATGTGGTCATTATTATCTTTACGATATGTAAGAGTCATGATCTCTCTGTTGTATATTTGTAACTTTCTGCATAAAATTTATATCTAAACAATATTTTCTGATCCCCTTTTCAATATGTAGCATCTCTTAGGAAGTAAACACAGATTTTCTTGTACTGTAAAAAAGATGCCAATGTTCTATATGTTCTATAAAATGCTAGGAAAATGTTTTAAACATGATCTCTTTTTTTTCTACATGAGCCTTTTTTTCTCCTTAGATCTGTGAAGAGAATATATTTTCCTTCTTGCTATTTCCATCACATGCAGGAAAAATTTATTTTTCTTAATTTAATCATAATATCATAGAATGGTTTGGGCTGGAAGGGACCTTGAAGATCATCTAGTTCCAACCTCCCTGCCATGGACAGGGATGACTTCCACTAGATTAAGTTGCTCAGAGCCCTATCCAGCTTGTCCTTGAACACTCCCAGACATTCAGAGAACTCCTAGAAGAAATCTAATCTCTGCCTGGACCTAAAAAGCATTACAAGAGTTGTCCTAGGCTGGTAGAAATTGTTATACTTCTCTTGGAGCAAATCTTTGATTGTTTGCATCTTCCGAAGGCTTGTTTCTTAACTGTGGTAAAAAAGTGGCATTTTATTCTTTACTTTAGTAAGTGTTCAATAAGCCCAGTAAGCTATGATATGAATAAATTTACTGTAGCCCCAGTACACTATAAAAGTCCTCTTATGAATGTTGGAAATTTATTCTACCATTTTCAGAGCAGCAGTTGAAAAACAAATTGAATAAATTTTAGGTGGGTGTTCATGAAACGGGAAAAAAAAAGAATCAGCAGCCTCTTAGGCAGATTTTTCCCTTTCTAGTTTTTTTTGGTTTTGTTTTTATGACATAGAAACAGGATGTACCTTCCCTATTTTATTATAGATAATTGCATCCAAATCTTTCCATATATTAAAAATAACTCATTTTCATACATCTTTGGCCTTCTTTTTCTATATTCTGCATCACTATTATTCCACAATTTGTTACATCTATTTGTCCAGAACTATACCTTTTTTCAAAAGAGGTCATCAGATGCAATTTGACAGTATTTTTGAAGAAGCTCTGATAAACAAAGAATGACTAATAGGGGTTTTACCATTATTCCACATCACGGTTCACTTCCAAGTGAAAACCTCAGCCTACATTTTTAAGGATGCTATTTGTATGAACAGCCTATTTGTTTGTTCAATTTTCTCATAGAGTAGTTCCTTTCCTTTCCTTTCCTTTCCTTTCCTTTCCTTTCCTTTCCTTTCCTTTCCTTTCCTTTCCTTTCCTTTCCTTCCCTTCCCTTCCCTTCCCTTCCCTTCCCTTCCCTTCCCTTCCCTTCCCTTCCCTTCCCTTCCCTTCCCTTCCCTTCCCTTCCCCTTCCCTTCCCTTCCCTTCCCTTCCCTTCCCTTCCCTTCCCTTCCCTTCCCTTCCCTTCCCTTCCCTTCCCTTCCCTTCCCTTCCCTTCCCTTCCCTTCCCTTCCCTTCCCTTTCCGTTACTTTAGTCCTTACTTGATACTTACAAGCACATTATTACATGAATATTTTAATTTTCAGTACATGGACATCCTTCTGATTTTAGCCTGTACATATTTTGTCCTTTTGAAACTTTAGAGAATATTTTTTGTGTGTAAGAGATGTAAATAGGTTAGCTGTTTATTTTGCTAAGTCATGTGCTTCTTTCTGAGTAAGACCAAATTCTAAATTAGGTTAGTGGTAAACTGAATATTATACACACTTTTGATATATATTAACCAACAGAATTGAGTAATATGGCAATAATTTATTATTTATATGTATAATAGCCATAAAATTAGAATCATATTTAAGCCCAAAAATTTTCTTGAGCATTGGAGCCTGACATAATCTGGTTTGGGGTTTACATTTTGTGATGGTTCCATTGATTTATGTCTCATTTGACACAAAGGTACCTGATAAAGTGTCCTTTGGGTCATAGGACAGGAAGATTAAAGAAATCTTTAGTTTTCATATCTGTGGGCTCCAAATCCAAGTTAACCATCGTAAAACAGAGGTGACCTGCCTTGCAGAGATGCTGAGTCTCAGCTGGAAAGATGTGAGTTGTTCCCACTCATCACGTTATCCCACTGAAACCCTCATGTGTTGCCCTGTCTGCTCCCTGTTACTTGTGATATATCTTCTCTGATCACACATTCCTTCATATTCTCTTGCCCAATCGTTTTTCCCCAAACCTCTTTTCTCCTTTAACCCTTTCAACAAAACTGTGTATGCTAATAAATATTTCTAAATTCCATACAGAATTTTAAAAGGCAAGACACTGAGTAAAACCATGACCATGACCTTTTCTTCAAACCCTCTTCTTCCATAATCCCCATTTTTTACCGTGGTGTATTATTTTCCCTGCTTCTATCCTATTTAGAGATTTACATTATTGTGCTACTATAAAGAGATTTTGCATTTTTCCTTTTTCACAGACAATAATTTATTCCAGACAATGAAATTTTTTATCTCTGAGCAAATATTGATTAAGACCATGCTTCAACACATGAAAATTGTTGATGATCCTGCAAATCTGAGGTTGGTAATTTGTAGTTCTGGGTTCTGGGGCTCCAGCTGTCCATATGCCCTTTCTGTAGAAAGAGGAAGATAACTCCTTGTTCCCTTCCACTTTCCCCCAGTGCATCAATCCAGCCCTACTGTGGCTCCAGGGATATTACCCTCAAGATTGAAGGTGATGTGATGCCCAGTAGCCAGAATTCAGTTTAGGAAGTGCAGTTTTGCACAGAATTTCTAAGCCAACACTTCTGTCCTGCCAGCTTTGGTTTGCACTAGAGAGCTGTTACTCACAGCCAAAGCCACTCACAGCCAGAGTGGGTTGGCACATTTTGTTATTGCCTAAATTATTGCAACAAGTTTTGTCTGAACTTTTTGATCTATCTCCTCAATCCATACAGTGAATATAATAACCAGGCAAAACACAATATTCACAAACAAGGAGGCTTCTTATCTGTCAGAGACTTTTTTTCTGTCCTGTTTTCATTCCCAGCAGCCACATAATAGAACTGTCATCTTTTATCATGAGATGTTGTGATATTCCTCTGTTGCTTTCCTAAGCAACAGAGTTCCTTCAAGGCCAGTACAGTTATGTTTTCAATTAAAGTACAATGTCATACATTTGTTTCCATTTCCATCTCATTGACAAAGAGTGAAGGTAAAGAATACATATTTTATTTTCATCCAGTTTGTTCAGGAATTTGAAAACCACTCATAGGTTGGCAGGGCCCTCTATCAGTGCATATGTAGCTTCTCACACTTATCACAAATTTGCACATCTGGCTCTCAAAAGCATATCCATCTTTTCAATGTCATTTGATTTCAGTTAAATCAAATTATTTCACACTATAGTGAAATCTTTATTCAAAATTTCACTGATTTCACTCTATATCATTTAGGTAATACCTTTTGACCCCAGTGTTCTCCTCCACTTTTGAGTCCTGTGATCATTTTTGTCCATTTGTGCAAATGCCCTCCCACACAAAGGCAAGTCAGAGGTGTGATACTGGATCTTCACTACCTAGAAGCCTATTGCTTTGACAGAGAAGTATTTTGGTTCCATTCCTGAGTTCAGCAAATATTTTTATATTTAATATTCATATCTCTAATAAAAAAAGTTTTCTTCACATTAATAATTTTGGTGGTTCTGAAGAACTACAGGTTTTGTTTTATTTCAGACTGAGTACAGTTTGGTTTAAAATTAACTTGTTTTGTTTTGCTGAGCATCATAATGAATTTATCATTTATTATTTGCTGAGACTGGAAGGAGAAGATGACTGGATGTGATGTGCTCTGAGCCCTTTGTCTGCTGGTGTGTCCCTGTATAAGCTGCACTACAATACAGAGAGTTTGTGGTGGACTCCAGGGAGCCTCCAGCAGGGCTTTACCACACTCCACTGAGGTTATAACTTTGCAAATGGCAAAAATTAAATTATTTAATCTCCAAACTAGAAGCTAAGTCCTTTTGCTGTCTTTGAATGTAGAGGTGCCAGGAATCCCAGGGACCACTTATATAAAAGCAAATCACTCAACACAGTATGAGATATTCTGGAAAATTTTTCCAGAGCTGCTTCTGTACCACCTACACAGGCTGCCCTCAGCCTACCACTGGCAGGCTGGCCAAAGCCCTCTGTGGCTAGTTTTCTTAAAACCTGGCATCTTCTTATTTCTTCCCCTTGTTGAAAAGAACTTCTGCCTGTAGGTTGTTTTTTGCTGTGCTATGAAGGCACACATAGTCTCTGCTAATAAATATGATGATAGCCTTGCTGATCTTTGCCTCAGTCCTTGATTTTCTTCCTTGTTGTTCAGCTGAGGCTGATTTTCAAATCTTTTCAAGAAACTTTAATGAGAAAGAATTTTTGCATGGATCATCCTCCCTCCCACTTGCAGCAATTGTGATTTTCTCCTGTTATTTGAGGCAACAATATTTCTAAAGAGACATTTCTTTTGTGGAAAATTATTGCTTGGAAAAAGGTTTCTTCTCCTATTATTATTTCACAGTTTATCAGGTAGGATCAGGCTAAAGTGCCTAATCCTATATCTAGTTTTCAGGCTGTAAACCACATATAATAATCCTATTTTGAAATCCAGCAGCAGACATAGGAAGGATTAGATTACTCAGAGGAATAAAAAAGGCTGAGTGAGTATCTGGAAACATTTTCTTGGTAAGTCTGTAAAAAATTGAACGGAGTTTTCCCCAGGAGAGAAAAAAATGTGTAGCTTGAAACATTGAAACCAAGTTTGGATGCAATACCTTGTAGAAGAAGAATGTTGTACTAAAGCAGATAATAAGCAAAAGAGCTTGAGATTTCTTTCTGTTTCTTCTTTGTGGAAGTGTAATTAGGTATGTGCACAATTACAAAGCAAGTGGCATGCATGATGATGTTTTCCTCAGTCAGATTTGTTTTTCTCTTCTTCTAATTTGGCTTTAATTAACACTAACACAAATAGTTTTTTCCTGAATATAAGCACAGATATGTACTGTGGTTGAGGTTTTAAATCACAGCTGTGGTCCACTTAGGTAATTTCTGTTGGTATTAGGGAGAATAACACTTTTTTTTTTATGTGCAGCTAGAGCAAATGGTACTCAAGTATGACACTGATAGTCATGCTTTGTTGAGTGTGTGAAATTCAGCAAAGGGAATTACTAACCCAAATGAGTGCTCCCACATGAAGGATAGTATTAAACAAATCTAGCTCTAAGTCCTGACCTTCATACCCATAATTCCTGTCAGGAGACTTTGAAGTCTGACACTAAAAAGACTGTGAAGCTTGGAATGTGAAAACAGCATTTCACAGGTATTAGCATGATAATTAGAAGTCTGTTTAACACATGATTTTAATTTGAAAGTAAGTAATCAGAGTTCAGATGACACTTCACTTAATTATATTGAGTGTTTGACATGAAAGTAAATTAATAGCAGATTTATTTCCACCATCTGCTACTATTAACTCTGGGAAAACCAGTAGAATATCCAAATATCTGTGTTTTATTCATACATTTTAAAATAGTATTATCCAAAAGAGATGTTGCATCTTTGTAAGAAACAACACAGTGCACTCAATGGAAGAATAAAGCAGCCATACAGTTCTCTAGAGAGCAGAAAACACTGTGGGATGTGATTGGGATTGAGCCTGTAGCACCACCACTGCCCACTGCACAAGGCAAACACAGTTCCTGATGTGTTACATGTTCCAGACTGGAGGAGTTTGAATATAACTACGTTAGAAAGGGAAACAGTCCCACTAAAAACACTCAACCCTTTGCAATATGGAGAGAATTGGAAAGAGAGTACACGTGTTCAGATTTGTCATTATTCCTTACAGTTAACCAAGGCTCCATACACCCCAGCCTGAGAAAACTGTCAAGTGTTATCATCCCTCAGTTTTACAGCCAGGTTGTTAGAGAGAACATTTTTCTTTGGAAATGTTCTGCCTTTGGCATTGTTATGAGGATTTTTTAATCTCAAAATGCAAATTATTTCACAATTTAAATGTAGGAACCATTATCATTCTAATATTTCTGTTATGAGGAATACAAAATTGGAAATTGCTTCCTCTCCTAAGAGCACAGCTTTCTATACAAGGAATGCAATTCATATCTAATAAAAAAGACTACAGTGAGAATATATTAGGCAATAAAACAGTGCAAGTATTTTTAAATGTGAATGTTTACTTGCTTTTACAACACGATTTAAAAAAGCTGGACAAAGTCTGGAATATTTCAAAAGGAAACACCATCCCCTATCTAAAGCTGTTGTTGCAATGGGTTATCTCCCACAGGGGGTATATTTCATTTAAAACCTAGAATAATATTGCATCCAGCCAACATATGCTATTATTGTGATCTGGTAAAAGCTGGGACAGGTTGTGCTCAATTTGTTGAGGAGTGACAATTTTAAAGTATTCACGTTCGTACTACAGAGGTCCATGACAAAGGTGGGTCAGGTGTGGTGCTGGTTCACAGCAGCTTGGGGGTAAAATAGAGCTGCCATGTTATTCCTCTTGAGATTAAGGTACTTTGAGAACACTTCTTCACTTCTTCAACTGATGGGAGCACTCCAGCAAGAGACCTCTCTCATCTCACGGTGCTGAACAGCGGCAGAACGACTGTGCTTGTGCTGTCTCTTTTACACTGCCTTTGGCTAGTGTTTTTCAGACTACTTTAGAGATCAGATTAGGTAAAAGAAATTATCTTAGAGAACCTGGAAAAGAATCCATCCTGAGAAAAGAAAAAAGCCCAAATGAAAAAATTGAGCAACTTCACTGACAGCCAACAGCCAGGTTGCACAGAGGCAGAGCTCAGAGTCCTGCAGTCAGCAGTCAGCAGGGCACTTCATAACAACTTCCAGTGCTTTACCAGATACTTACAGAACAGATTTGAACAATTTCTTATTGCTCTTGTTGCTCTTGTTTTGCGCTACCTGAGCCTTGTCTCCAAAATTCCTGTCACAGAAATGATAGATGTTAAGGGTTGGGATTCTCTAGGATCTCAAATGGGCATTTGTTTCAGTTCCTAGGAAATTAAAAAAAAAAAAAAAATTAAAATGTTTTTAGCCAAGGAATACTGTGTCACCACTTCCTGAAAGTGGAAGCTAGGCAATTTTCCCAACAACTTCTGAGACTCTTGAAGCCTTATAAAGCTTTACGAAAGCATCAATAAGAATTGAGAATCTCCTTGCAAAGAGCATCCCTCAGCAGCCAGCCAAATGCTGTTTGGTTTACCCTGTTTTTTGCTCTCACCAGTAGTAATCAGAGTGGGGCAAGTTTCCCTCTCCAGCTGCAGGTTTCCTGCAAGGGACACTCTGTGACCTTCAGCCACCTCAGGGACACTGGCTGTTCAGGCCATGCTGTGAACGGGCTGGTCTGTACAGAGAGGAGCAGAGGCAGGATTTCCTTTAAACATAAATCTAGGCTTTTTGCTCACAGTGACAATCCTTAAACATATTGATAAGGAATATCATTTTTCAAGCTCTGTGCACACTACTGACAGAGTATATTTCCCAAAGCATATTGCATCTTGTTTAGTATGAAATTTAATCAATCTACTGTATGAGTATAGATATTTAACATATACACCTCATATATCCCTCATATACATCCTCAGAAAGGGATGCTGAAAGTCCTTGCTTTATGCTTCAGTGGTAATTTAAACTACATGGATTGTAGGTTTGTGAAGACAAAAATATCAACATTACAAATTACTGTATGTTAGCTAACATTTTGCCAAACAAATTAATTTAGGCCATATAACTCTGATGACAAAACTGAGGTGATTCCTTGATAGGAAATATCCTTAACACCCAATTTCATTTTCAGACAGTGTTCAGAGAGCTCCTGAGAATGGCTGTGAAATCAGACCAGTTTATCAATTACCACTTTCACAAAAGAGTTGTTTTAAATCCATTTTCCCTTGAAGGTATCTCAGCTCTTCATAGAGAGAGAAGGGTTTGATTGGGGGAACTGGAAATAATTTCTCTTTGTTTCTCCTTCCATCTTTTTTTTTAACATTTAAATATATAGTGATTGTGCTAAAATAAAAAAATGAAATACTATTCATGACCTAATTTTTACTCTCATGAACATCTCACATCCAATTTTCCAGCAAGCTAAAATATCCCAGATTTTTAATCTATAATGATTTTTTTCCCTGAGCCTTACTTAGTCCCTCACAGATTTCCTTGAAGAGGAAGAACACCATATTAGGTGACACATTGCTGTAGTTTTCATATGCACTCTCGTACATGATGTCAGAAAGGAGATTTAGGTGCAGAAAACTTGGTTAAAAATTCAAGAAAAAAAATTTGGCCTTCTCAAACAGTCCTCAGGTTTACATTTGCCATTAAATATTAGCAAAAGGAACCCAGAACCCTTTGTTCTTCTTTTATGACTCTTTGTGTCACCACATATAGACATGTTTTTGTCAGGTCTTTCATAGATCATGCTGCTTTTCCCATCCTAGAAGTGATTTGCTTTGTTAAACTCCAAAACCAGAGAAGCAAGACATGGATTTGTAATAATTAAAATTTTAACAGGACAAGTATGTGAGAAGAAATGAATTATATTATCATAGCCAGAAAATAGTGCAAACCCCTTTTTAACAGAAGAAATAGATTTTCTGTGCTGGATTTCCATGAGGAGACTGCTCCTAAGAGGGAGCAGTAGCTGCTGTGCTCACACAGTACAGCTGCAGAGTCAGTGTGACATCCATGGGTGGGCAATGGGCCTTCCCTCTGACAGCAAGGTTGAGTGTGAAAAAAGATTAAGACATGAAATTTAGAGGCTTAGAGTTTTACAAAACTGGTTTGGTGTGAAAGTCTCAGGGGACAATATTTGCAGATGATGTTAGAAGTAGGCAGAAATTATTAACCACTCCATCACATCTATGTGCATCTTTGAAAAGAACTTGTCTTTCTTACTTCATTAAATATGTAGTAAAAAAAAAAAAAAAAAAAGGCATAAAAACATAAGAAGATGTTTCCAGCCTATTTTACAAAGTCACCTGAACCACAATAATGTCTGAATTTCTATGACTGGCTGCTCTTACCTCTGTAGTTAACAAAGAAACAGTGAAGGAAAAAGAGTATCTTACTCTCATGGGTCTATCTGTCCTGAGAATTTGGATTATCATATTTACTGGAGCACAAGACAGACTTACCTTCTCTGTACAAGACAATAAGCGAAACATGCACCTGAATTGGAGGTAAGACTGCACAATCTTTTTAAGTCAATGGTCATATTAAGAAGCACAGATTCATTTCCTTGATGGTGATCCTGTGGTTAAAATATCAGCCTGTAAGACTTGTGCTATATCTATATTTTACCTATAATGCTGTTGTTTAGGTATTTATAAAAAGTTATGGGCCTTAATACTCAGAATGGCCATCAAGGGCAAACTTGGCATTTTACTTACCAATTCTCACATCTGATTGTAATGCTGTGACATTCAAATGTAAACCCATGAGGGAATATAGCCTCTCAAACACAAAATTTGTTGCTGAAGTGATTTTTAAGAACATAAGAACAACTGCAATGGCCCTGACTCCCAGGGCATATGTTTCTAGTGGTCATATTTGTATGAATCCCAAACTGGAAGCAGAGCTGTTTCTGTTAAACAGGCACTCCTGTGAACACCTGATCTCAGGAGTCCTGCTTGCTCTCAAAGGGATCTCCCTGCCAAGGTGCAATCAACAGAGACACACTCTGATGGAAAACTGGGCTCCCTGGCGCCTAATAAAGTATGAATTCCAGATGAAACTTTCCTAAAGTTGTATCTCTCTCCTTTCTCACCTTCTTTCTTCAAATGTACTGGAAACTTGCATCTCTGAAACATCTGTCCTTGAGATACAGTGACACGGAGTCCTTGGCTGTGGCTTGTTTTCATAGGTCATTGGGGGAAAGTGAAATAAGTACACAACAAGCAGTGTCACACACTCTGTGTTCATTCACTGGAGGCAGTGTAGAGTGACGTGGGCTTTCCTCTCACACATGTGAGCATAGGGCTTAGCTTAGGGCCAGGATGTCAATGTTCACTGACTTCACAGTAGATGTGGTGTTTCATACAAGTCAGAGACTTTGACCTCTGTATTTACAAAGTGCAAATTCATTTAACTCAGTTGATCTGAGAAACACTCCTGATTAAAAAGACTTTATTAGGGATAGCTGTTCATTATGCATACCCACAGCTTCCCAGAGAAACTCATTCTCAGCATCCTGCTGTGACAGAGATTAGTCATTATGCAGTAAAGCTGTACTGCTGGGACCACATTTGCATTATTAAATGAATTAGAGTATTACTTACAAAAAAAGCAGTCCCATAGCAGTGATCACCACCCCCAGACCGAGGCAAATGTGGCCAGCAAATGTTACAGGACACATCTCACCATTTGGGAAGAGGACTGCATCCTCAGTCATCTGTCACCGTGAGCCAGATTTACACTGGCATCTATAAGATACAATAGAAGGGAAGCCTTGTGGAAACTTACATTAATGGCCAAGTGCCTACTATCAAAAGCAAAGCTGCAGTAGATACTGCTTATAAAACACTCAGTAGTGGGGTGGGTTTTCTCCCCCACTGCACCACTGAAGCCTGCAGCACCACTGAAACACAGCTACATCCAAACTTTACATGGACCTTTCTTCCAGGGCACTGCCTGACCCACTGCTGCCCTGGCCACTTCAGCACAGAACTGGGTATGGCTTGGCCAGCCAGGAGCAGCTAGCAGTTGAGGGGCAGGCAAGAAAAGCCTTTAAGTGACCATTTTCCAGGCATCTCCTCTCTTTGAATTTCCCTTCTCAGAGCAGGTTTAAGTAGGTGTGTGGAAAGCATCTTTTTGAGTTTGAACTAAAGTGAACTAGAAGGACTCATGCAGTCCACCTTTGTTGTAGGATAACAAAAATGAGCTGAGGGCTTTTCACTTTTTTGAATGGCCTCCTGACCATCCTAGGACACTTAAGCTTTTTCCAGCTCTTTTCAAGGCAATTTTAAACATAACTTTAATAAGGTAATGCCTTTCACTTTGAACCCTTGTGAATTAGGAAACTCCACATGTGGTGTAATTAAAAATAAATCCTTATTTCTGTGCAGCTATAGACTGCCAGCTTTTAGCCTCTGTTTCTGCCTGACTTATTCAAGCCACACAGCACGTAGAGCATGGGTTATGGTCATCTTTAGAAATGGGGCTGCTCTGTGACACATCCTCAAGGGGCTAAGCCAGTGCACACTATGCTCCAGGGCTGGTAATGTGGCTGGATCGTAAATGAGGGTGTATGCTTTTATTCAGGTAAAGGTCTAGCAGTTCAGACATCATGTGCCTCAATTCAGGCAGCCTGGAAAACCATGTGAGGAAAACCAGGAAGGAAAACTGAGCTGCCAGCACGTCCTGGCCATGCAAATGAAGGAGAAATGGATAGTGGCCAAATGCAAGGAGCTGGTGCACTTTAGAGTACAAATACCAAACTCAGTAACATTTTGGAAAAAAGGCCAAAATCATGCACTCTGGAAGCACACAGTCCCTGTCTGAAATGAAGACAGCTTTTTACCCCCTGCAGTAGCTATTACTGCAAGCTGTGAGCAAACTGGTGACTTGAACTCAGTTTGTATTTTCCAAGTTATCACCACAATCATAATTCCACAGATCCAAGCACAATAAGGTATAGATCCTAGCTGTTACCAAACTCTTTGAAAAGCAAATAAAAAAGGAATTTACCAGTCTAGAATAAAAAAAATCACAAGCCTAAACATTTTATTAAATGTGTGCCCAAAATCTTGGACTCTGGAGGCTTTGGGCTATTGCAAATCTGTTGTAGGACTCCAAGGGTCCAGTCAGACTACATAGGCTGAACTGATCCATCAGCCCAGGGCTGCTAAAAGAAGCAGTTCTTCTCCCTCCCCCTTTTTGCCACCAGTATCCTCCTCCTTACTCTTACTGCACTGATTCCCCAGCACTTCCATGGGGTAACTTGGTGCTATCTAACCTTTCAAGGAGGCAGCTGAGCTCATGAAAGTGGTAGAAATTAAGATTTAAAAAAAATGAGAGAGAGAGAATTATTTTTAGATATAGCAAGCTGTGAAGTCAGCTCAGCCATCTCATCTGATTGTACCTTCAGACCTGCTGAGTATAAAACAAGCAAACACTGGCTGCTCTTGAAAAAAATCTGAGTTTTTCAAATACCAACATATGGCCTTTATTAATCTTACAAAATTTTATGAAGGTGCAAGACAATAGAGTCTGACTCAAAATCTGTAGAGTTCCCTTGTGCTAATTAGAAGTGGCCTTTCCTTGTACCAGTTCCAAGATGTTGCCTGAACTTTCAAGTGCTTCTGAAGACAGCTCCAATTTCTTGCTTGAAAGGAAGGACCAACAGCTTAATATTTAACCTGTAGCTGTTGTCAGCTATTTAACCTTGTCCAGAAGTGAATGGGTAACATTCCCCTTTGCCAACAAAAGTGTAAAAAATATCCTAAAATGACCTTGTGCAGAGTTTATGGTGAAAAGTCACACTTCAGTAAAGCCACAGAGTGAGCAACACTGTTGACCTTTTGTTCTTGGCCATCTGAGGACTTTAAAATCTGACTGAAACCTGATTACACCTTCTTGGACTCAAAGTGCTTAAATAAAACAAGAGACAGTGGTAGCGAGGATCAGCCAGGCTGAGGCAGAGTGAGCTGAGCCCTGCTCCAGACAGCCCTGAGGAAGAGCTGTACTAATTTTACTTCACTGATTTTTGGCTGGTTTTAAAATTTTTGTTATCAGAATAGACTTCTTTATTTGGACAAAAGCTGACTAAGAAGGGGGGATTTATTCACATTAACAGGCAGCCAGTATTAATGACTCATTAGCATATGATCAGAGAGGGTTTATAACCCTGCAGGCCTGTGAGCGGGGCTGAGAGAATCAATAGAAGGAGAAAAAAACAATGATGAGTTTGCATTTGAAAGTCTGTTTTAGGAAAATAATCCAGATAAAAGGGTCATCAGTTATTAAGAAACTAGACTGGCTAGTGGATATTCCTATTCAAGGAAGGAACATATTAAGATTTCTCAAACTGTAGTGTCTGTGTAGTCTTATGAAACATAGACTAAGCTGCCAGCAAAAGGCAAAGGTCCTTACTCATGACCCATAGAGCAGTCTGGGGCTCTTGATGGCTTGGAGATGTCAGCCTAGTTACTCACACATCTGAAAGAAAGAGAAGATTTTGTAAAATGCAGCTCATCAAGCTTGGTTCACATCCCTGAAGGGTGAAATATGCCTTTTAATTTCACTCTGTGAGGGTGAGACCTACCTGATGTAGCCCTGTGAAAGCTAAAAGGAGAAATTTGGATATTAACCCACTGCTCTGCTACAGCCTCTTGGTACTCTTTAGCACAATCAGGCTCATCTGGAGAAATCCCACTTCTTATGAGTCTTAGTAATGGAGCTTTCCTGATTTCCACTCAATGCCAGCCATGCAAGGCCTTGCTTCTCTGAAGAAAAAGCCGTGCAGCTCTCTACAGAGAAAATCCCACTGCCTTCTGACTCAGCCATAATAAAAAAACCATTTGCTTTGATGTAAAATTGTTCCTGAATGCACATAAACAGGCAGGGTTTGAAATTTTGGTGCAGAATTTGTCCTTTGGGTGCAGTTTACTGTCTCTGCCATAATTATGTTTTGAAATGCTTGATTTCATTTGTACTTCTGTCCAAATGAGCTCCTATCCTCTTCTGTAACCAAGTGGATCTCACATCCATTGTCACCAGAGCGGTGGTGTCACAGACATCTTCTATGAAAAATCCTTTCCTTAGGATTTTTCCTTCTGAGAAGCTGAGAGACCTCAGGAACAAAATGCAAACAATGATTATCTGCTGCTGTGGAATGCAACAGGTGGAGCTGTGACTGGTCTCATGTTGTTGTTTCTAATTAATGGCCAATCACAGTCAGCTGGCTCAGATTCTCTGTCTGAGCCACAAGCCTTTGTTATCATTCTTTCTTTTGCTATTCTTAGCTAGCCTTCTGATGAAATCTTTTCTTCTATTCTATTAGTATAGTTTAAATATAATATATATAATAAAATAATAAATCAGGCCTTCTGAAACATGGAGTCAGATCCTCGTCTCTTCCCTCATCCTCGGACCCCTGTGAACACTGTCACATGGCGGCTTCTCATTTTAAAATGAGAGAAGGTGTGTGTCACCCAGCACATCAGTGATCACCATTGCAGTCTCTTCAAAAGTTTCCTACAGCCAGAAGCAGGATTACACTGCAAGTTCCATCTCCTCCCTGTCACTCATCCAGGAGAAGGATTGCCACAGAAAACAATGTCCCACTCAGCACTGGGGGATGGAAGTCTTGGCTCTTTTGCCATGGGCAGGGCGAGCTCTCCTGAGCAATAGTCCCAGCCCTGCATTCAGCATTGCCTTTGCAGGCAGCCTGGCTGCCTCCCACCCCTGAGAGAGCTGTGGTGCCTCTGCCCACGCAGGCCCAGCGGGATGGACTGGGAATCAGCGGTCACGGTCCGTTCCACAGGCGCGCTAAATAAACAGAAAATAATGGCCGGGAGTTCTCATCTGCGCATGGGAGATTCAGCGTGGCCTGCTTTGTTTTCAGAGTGCTGGGAGAAAGCTGTTTTGATTGCTCAGACTTCAGAGCAGCTGCTGTAAACATGACGTGTCCGAATGTTTCTTCTGGGCAAATGCTGGCAACAATGCAGCTCACAAATTCTGCTAAAACAGATTATCCTCCATCTTCCTGCTCACCCTTTTTAGGGCTAACCAACAGCTCATCAATCCTTGAAAATTTAAGACCACTATGGGTCTTTTTAATTTGCACCTAGCTTCCTCTAATCTAAACTGATTTTTCCAGAAGCCAAAAATAACTGCTGAACATATCCAGGTGTTCCTTTTTTCTACCAGGGGTGGCCTAAATACCAGTGGGGATGACAGAATGTTTTTCTATTAAATACTTATGATTTTCTTTAAATACCTGTGTCCCATCCCATTCCTGCCCCATTGATATGATTTTCTTGGAGGCCATGACTGGCTTTGAAGCTCCTTGTGGCAATGGAGAAAAAAACCCCTGAATCACAGCAGAAGGGAAAATCAAAACCTATAGGACACAAGATTGACACTGAACTCAGCTATTTACTTTAAACTTGCCCAAGGAGGGAAATGCAAAGCTGTTACTGATGATAACATTGCAATCCAGAAAGCAGGATTTTATCCCATTTCTGGAAGATCAGGTGTGTTCTAGTTTCCAAGAGAAGACAATGATTCACAGCAAAGATGAGCAGGTGCAAATATACCCCAGCAGTGATCTATTTTATAAAACAAAATTTTAATTTGCAAGTCTTTTACAAGTGCCCAGCATCCAGTCTGAAATCATGTGCCTGTAGACATCATGACTTAATCACAGCCTCATTAAAGACAAAATCAAGCAGCTTTGGTCTTTTGGACACCTCAAGGCTGTAGAACTGTCCTCCCAGTTTGCTGTGCCCAAAATCTCCCTTTGATTTTCAAAGCCTATTATGCAAATGCAGGAAGCATGCTAACTAGAACAATGAGCTCTGAACACAGGACTTTGCCACCCAGAAGACATTTCCCTGTGACCTCTAACAAATAAAAGTCTCCCCAGTTCTTTTCTGTCAAGGCAATGCCTGCATTAACAAGTTGTGCAACACCAGTGGAGAGAATCCAACTTTGCAGCCCGCAATCTGGGGCTGTGGTGATGATCCAGTGTTGACATTCAGTGTTTCAGCTTTTCTCTGGTCTCCTGGACTGACAGCCCAGTAGTGGCAGGCACACACAAAGTGCAGACCTGAAGCATGCTCTGTGCTGGAACCAAATGTTTGGTGTACTTCCATGCTAAAGGAAGGGCTTTTCTAGGGACCTTAGGAAGACCTCATCAACCCACGTCAAAGATCTCTCTGTGATGCAAATAAAAGTGTGGTGAGTGAGCCTAATCAGGAGAATGACTTAAAGAGCATAATTTTGATCCAAATGACATCACTGATAGCAACACATTGTGACTTAGCCGGTATCTACCTGGGCTTAGCTAGCCAGAGGAAGGTTTAAGGACCATGTCAAAAGAGGGGCAGATTCTGATGTGCTCAAGCCTGTGCAGGCTGATGACATCCCATAAGGGTCAGCACTCCCTGCTGGCAGAAGAACCTTTTTCACCATGGGTGCACTCCATACTTAATTGTAAGGCACAGTATTTTTCATTCACTTTTCCAAAGGATAGGGGGAAGGTTGAACCATTCAGTCAAATGCTACAACTGTAAGTTTTGCCAGGCAACACCAACAGGTCCAATCACTTTTTTCAGGCTGTAGTTCAGCCTGAGGAAATGAAATCTTAAAAAAAATCTAAACACAAGACCTAAAAATATGATTTTCTGTTATTCTGTGGCTATCCTGAATTACTAGCTTCAAACATAGAGTCATGGGTGTGGAATTGTATTTGAGCCATTGGCTATTGAAGTGTGATGTAACCCATTTGTAACCCAGT